>NC_062290.1:42575989-43221823 GCF_902655055.1 Lutra lutra | reverse complement strand
AGAGACACAGAGAGACAGAGAGCCAAAGAGGGCAAGAGACTTGACTTTAAGAGACTCCTGTACTGACAACTCCATGCAGTTCGGAACCAGAACGACTACAGCTGAACCAGGGTTCATGGGGACATGGCAAAACGCTGATACTAACCTCTTATTCAGAATGTCCCAACAGGTAAGTTTCTTTCTTTCTTTCCTTTTTTTTTCTTTTTAAAGAAAACTTGAATTGTTATATAGACTTCTGTTTCTGTTATTTTTCTTTCTAACATTTTAAAAAATTTGGTCACTTCATACTTAGGCTCTGTTTTGTCCTAACTGTGGTGTTGGAATGTGCAGGGTTACTTACTTCATGGTTTCCCTGAGGGCTCCTTAAAAGAAAAAGGGGAAAGGATACTGAAGTAAAAGAAAGCAAAGGCATTCGTTGCAAAGTTTCACAGGATAGCCTGGGTCAGGGGAGGACTTTATTTCTTGGTTTTCTGTTTAAAATTAAAAAGGAAAACAAAAGCCACCGTCCAAAAAAATGTATCGTTCTGTCTGTGCTGATCACTTCGTGGAAGTGTCTGCTATCGCAGAGTAGGTTCTCCAACCTAGCAGCCATAAAACGTAGGGGCCCCTCTGCACAGCCCCGCCGACTCCACGGGGCTGGAAGCAGCTCGACTCCTACCTGCGGAGAGGAGGCCGTGCAGGAATCGCTGCCAGCGCCCAGGGTTGCGGCGGCGGCGTGCGTGGCGGGCCGTGCTGGCGGGTCCCAGCTCCTCGGCACCGGGCGCGGCTGCCTGCCCGCCCGGCCGCCCACCCACCTCCGCGCTCGCCCCTGCGCTCCTCGCCGGCGCCGCCTGGGCTCCCGCACATTCGCCGGCCCGCCCGCCTGCTCGCCCGCTGGCCAGCGCACTCACACTCGGGCGCAGCCGCGGCGTCCTCCCCAAAGCCGCTGCTCCGTCCGGGCCGCGCTGCGGGCGGCTGGGTGTGCTGGCTCTGCCGGGAGAGCCGACGTGTTAGTGCGAGGCCGGCAGCAACTGATAATTAATCACGGGAGCCGGCGGCTCGTACCACGCGCTTGGTGATACGCGCCCTGCACGCCGGGCTCCTCTTGCACAATTGCTGGCTCTGCGGCTCCGAGGGGGAGCGAGGGTGAGAGGAAGCGAAGGGAAACAACCCAGAAACTTTCATCTTGGACTGTGCTCAAGCGAGGGAGGGAAGTTCCCTGGTGCCTCCCTCCTAGACACGTCTTGCTGTTCAAAAGCCTACACCAAACCCACACAAAGCAAGAGTTAGCGTGATAGTATCATCCACACAGCACGAAAGTATTACTGGCAAATACAGTTGGATTTTAAGTGGATGGTAGTTGTTAAGAAATTGGTGCTGTTCCACTCATTGAAAAAAATATTGCAATTGCCTTCTTTTTCTAAAACCTGTTTTGCTTGTAAGAGTTCATGAGCATTAAATACTTCATTGAGTTAATTAGATTTTTTAAAGTATTGGTAATGAAAGGAAGAAAACGATTTGGTAGTCTGTAAACTACCAGAAGTTTAGAGGTACGTCTGCAGAAGCCGGTGCACAGAGCCAGGGTTTTGTAGCATTTAGCTAGCGAACAGTTTTATCACGCCGTTCTAGATAGGATAAATGCATTTGAATAAGGTGTATTTTGACATATCCTGTAGAGGGACCCTGATTACTGCTGATACAGTAAGCTGGGATTTAAATGCAATCAACATAAACCCAATAAGCAACTCTTTATGAGCTATTTCCCATTCTTGCAAGTTAAAAAGTTCATTCCCTCCCAGAGATACTCCTTGTCACTGTAGAGTTCCAATTTGAGAGGTGTGTTTCTGAGGCACATCCCTGCCTGGGTGGCTCTCTCTCCGTGCTTGTAACACAGAGTGTGTTTTCACTCACTGTAGGGCCAAGCAACTTTAAAAATTGGAAGTCACGTTTAGGGTTTTCCTTGAGTTAGGGAAGGTCAGGTGTGTGTGTGTGTGTATGTGTGTATGTGAAGGGAAGATTGCTTTAGGTCTCCCTCTAGCTAGAAAAGAGTTAATAAAACCAGATAGAGATAATGATCAATTGATAAATGGCTATTGAACCACATAGATGGTGTTAGATTGCTTCTTTGGCACTAGCCCATTTCCAAGTAGATTTGAATCTAAGGAGACTTTAAGTCATGGAAAACATTTTAGCTAAAAAACAAATAAAAGTAAATGATATAAATGATTGATCAGAATTAGGAAAATAATTTGAAGTCACTCAGAAAAACTCGTACAACTAAGCTAATATGATATCTTTGATCCAGTTGTTTGACTTCGTGGATATATAAAGATCTATTTTGTCTCTACCTGTGTGCATGCATGTGTCTTAGAATCAGTCGACTATATGAAAAGAGTAGATATACAAGGAGGTAATTATGCATAACGGATGCTATATAAAACTACGTAGTATTATGCCAGTTACTAAACAGAGTAGTAAAATCGAGAAAATCACAATTTTAAAACGTGTTGTAATTTAATTGTATATATGTATTTTTTAGTTTTTGGTTTTAATGGAGTTAGTCCCTCCCCTCCCCCCTTTTTTTCTGTCGTGGTTACTAAATGTTTACCTCCTGTGCATTTTTGGAAAACATGTAAGGAGTGTATGAGTGTATTTTTTTTTCTTCTTCAGGATGATATTTTAGTTTGTATAAATATTATGTAAACTTAAATTCAGACTGTGTAAATCTAAAAATATATGTGCTGTACACGTTATTAAAATATGTTTATTTTCTTTACCTATAGTTCATCAGCAATGTTGATTCAGGGCGTGTGTGTGTGTGTGTGTGTGTGTGTGTGTGTGCTTGTGCACTCAGGAAACACACTTTTCTTGAAATGATTTTCTTGAAGCCAACAGTTTCAAGGAATACTAGTTTCAATATACACATTGAAGCCAGCTTTTGTTTTACTATAGGTAAAAGTTTGTCCAGTTTAATCAGATATGCATAATTCTGTATGAAGAGGTTTTTCTGTTATGATAATTTTAATTTCTAAGAAAAAATTGATTTAACACTTGAAATGAATAGAATTGATTGGATCTATTTTCTTATTTCAAAGTTTTCTATAATAATATAAACACTCTTAAGTTTTACCAGATCATTTCTTTAAATATTAGAAAAGACTGACTAGCAGGTTTCAAACTGAGTTACAGGGAATTAACCACCAGTATTATTTAAGTACAGCAAAACTTGTAGAAATATCTCATGAATACTGAAATTTAATAATCTAGATTTGTGTCTTCTACAGGTAAATTAAGCAGTAGGGATATAAAACTCTTTGTCTTTTGTATGAGCAAAGTGGATCTGCTTATATATATGTAAGTCTGTCAGTCTGTCTAACACTAACAAAAAGACATCACAAACTGAAGCCAATTTAGATTTGTTAGAATTAAGTATGTATCCCTTACATTCAAGATATGATAATTTTACTACATTTTCCTGCCTTTCTACAACTTTCCCATGTTTAAGTAAGATTTTTCAAAAAGGGTAGTTTTTTTTCATCAGACAAATATTTGATAACCTTAAGGGGCATGACTCTTGACTTCTGTAAAGGAAGTTCTTTTTTGAGTTACTTTGATCAGTGACAGGTCGAGAATGACCAGAAACCCTTTGCTCATCTTCTGTGTTAATCTCCTAGAGTCTAGAACATTATTTTGCCCATTTTAACCTCATTAAGCATTGTTAAAAGCAGAAAATAAGGCCTGCTTTGGGAAGCTTTTTTTTCTTTTTTCTTAATCAGGTTTTAAAAGGTGATTTTTCTATTTTTGTAAATATTTTGTGCATTTGAGAGAATCTTAAATAAAATTCTTTGTAGCTACTTCAAGGGATGCAATAGTCTTATATATTTTGAAATCTTTTCACACATGAAACCGTAACAGGGAAATGGCTTCAGCCCATGTTTTACACATTATTAGAGACATTTACCTTTTATTATTGGTGAGGTATATTTAACCTATTTCAAATAAAATGTAGATCACTTAATAAGGTCTCTTTTCAGACACAAGTGAAATACTAAGTAAGAATTATAAATGACTCTGTGCATCATTATGTAGTAATTTAGGATTCACCCAATGATGTAACAAAATTAACAACATAATTTCATTGTGAAACTGTGTCTTATTAAAGAACAACTGTCTGACATTCTCTTACAGTTGCTTTATTTAACTTCATGCAAATATTATTAGTAGTGACATTTTTCTATTGTGCATTAGATTCTCTCATTAGCATGATGTGTTAGTTATCACCAGAGAAATCATTTCTTAGGTAGGTGAGGGGCAAACCAAGAAAGCTAAAAATTAAATCAACGATTTACATTAATACTAGAGCGTCTGCTCACCAGAGATATGACAGAGTAAAGCAAACTTTCTTTCTAATATAAAATCTAGCACATTTCAGAGAAATGATAAATAAAATATATTGTAAGAAATATATAATAACATTGCTGGAATCCATTTAAAAGCATGTTTGATATGAATTTTTCTCCCAGTACTCTTTTAGTTCTTTCTATTCATATAGGCAAACACAGTTTCAGTTTGTGGAATCTATATTTTAAAGTAGAAATGGTGGTTTTGTCTGATTTCCTACCTCCCCCCCAAATAATGTTTATTCACTAAAGTTTAAAAGGCACATACAGTTTTTCTTTTAAGTCAGATGCCTAATTGTATATTGTGGTTTGATTCTTCTTTATTGTTTGTACATTTTTATTCTAAACTCTATCCCACTCATGTAGACATCCCTTTTAACATGGGATGTATATTCTTATTTAATCAGAGCCCTGAGTAAAGCAGTTGATAGTTAATGGTCTTTGAAAATGACTATCATTGCCAGGCATCATCCATCCCTAGGTTTCTGCATTTTTCCCTCCCTTTTTACTCCCCTTCTTACAGTTGGTGTGTTTTGGTAATCATGTCTTAAATTGACCAAACTTATGGTCTTAATGTGAAAATATTTATATTAGGAAGCATGTAATTTCAGCCTGTTGAATTACTAGGCTGCTACCTCCAATTTAAGTTCCCTTCTCTAATTTGAATGATAATATGTTTTATTTTGAAGTTTAACTATAGATATATATCCAGATGTAATTCTTAACATCCATTGTGATGGTGCAGCACTAAAATAGGAATATTTGGGTAATTGTTAAAATACAGATTGTAGTAGAGACAGGTGCTTGTGTGTTGGCATGTACTTTGTAAGTCTGTGGTTAGCATACAGGCTTCACTTAACAGGTACTGTCTGATTTGTAATGCAGTGGGACAATAGTGAGGTCCTGTACATGGCATTTATGTACATATTAATGCGAGGGAAGCATGCACAAACATTTTCTCAGATGTGTATATGGTATATGTTAAAAACCTGTACACAGATTTCAAGTTTATTTTCGACACAATGCACTAAGTGAATTTGAACATAGTAGGTGATCGTTTTGAAATTGTTTTTCTCTTATTTCTGTCAGCTGCAAACTGGTCCTCTGTGAGTAATTGTCAAAGTCTGGTGCTAAGGTGAGTCAAGTAACCACAGTTGAAAAATAAATCCCTAAAGGTGCAGATACCTTATCTATAATTGTAGGTATTTTTTATAATTATATTTATGACTATATCTTAACGTTCAGTGATAAATCCAATTATTCATGCATGGCTTTATGGAAATCTGATTAATGTAGTGACAGCACAGATTTGGGCTACCCCAGCAGCACATCCTCCCACTCCTGTGTCAGGGTTAAGAGCCGCGGCAAATCCTCCCTAACTAATTAGATGCTGAGTAAGGCATCTCTGAGAAGTTGGGGCAAAAGTGAATGGGTCACAGCCAAAGCAGGATTGCAAGGACTCCAGTGATAGTGAAAGCATTCAAGTCTGCCAGGTCGTTGTGACACAGGGAGCTGATTCCAAAGGAACAGACCGTTACAGATAGGAAGCTGGCGTCATCCCCTTCCATGAAAAACAAAAATTCTAGTGCTTCTCCCTTCCCACCTTATGTGCATTACGCGTACTTAAAGAAAGTTACAGTGGGCATCCACCCATGTCCATCTGCAAAGGTTTTGAGAGGATTTTCCTTATAAACATGAATAGCTAATGACTGTAAAGCCGAAGAGGTATTTTCTCAACTTGGCCTCTTTTTTTAGAATAGATATATCAAAAGGAATTCAAGAAGAAACTAGGATTTCCTTTAGCTCGTGTCCATAATTTGAGTCCTAGTGTTTTAATCCATCTAAGAATTAACTCCTTTTTGTCCACAGAATA
Organism: Lutra lutra; assembly: GCF_902655055.1. NCBI lineage: Eukaryota > Metazoa > Chordata > Mammalia > Carnivora > Mustelidae > Lutra > Lutra lutra. The sequence continues at coordinate 43,215,571 of NC_062290.1, read as the reverse complement.
TTGTCAGGGAACTTTGTGGTAGCAGGGAGAACAGAATGAATCGTGGGCTGACTTTTTCAGTGAGAAATTTTTGTCTGGGACTCCCTGCTTGTTATTGTTCACAGAACATGGTTCCAAGACTTTCTTTCACATGAGATCTGGAGCCTGGTTTGTTAATATGCATAGAATGAGTTCTTTACCACGTGAAAATCCTCTTGTACCTCTCTGTACTTTTCATAGTATGTTTTTGCTGCTACATAACCACCCTTCTCTAGGCCTTGGTCAGAAGATTGTTTGGGGATTGTAGGAGATGATTGATCTCACCTCTGTCTGCCAAAGCTGATGCCATTTTTATGTCCCCAAAAAGCAGCTGGCTTCCACATTTTGCTTGGTGATCTTCATCTACTGAAGGATGGGGGAAAGGGGGGAGGAAGCGAGTCAAAGACCCTTTCAAGGAACTTTGACATCTATTTTTAAGCTTTCGAGAAATAAAGGAAAAGAGGCATAATTCAGGAATAACAGCCTTCATATCTGGACATACAAGCAAAACACCGTGTGGAAGAGGGGACTTTTTCTTACAAGGTAAACTAATAAACAGGCAAGAAGAATAAGTTGGAAAAAACATTCTGAGCAACTCAAGCTCTAAGAAAGTTTTAATATGTAGATGACATCCCAGAAAATGTTGCCTGCAACTGTGACACCCATCAAACTATATCTCACTGAGCAGGACCTATACTGCTTTCTCTCTCCCTGGGTTTAAAAGAAAGTTTAGAAAATAGGAAAAAATATAAGTGTTGATTCTTTTTCAATTTCTGCATTCTCTGTAGGAAGCCCAGCAACTTTCATGGTACACATTCCAAACCTAAGGTGAAAAATTTATTTTATGCCTGGAGTTCATTTGGATGAGGACGGGTGCGGTGTCATTCTGTTCAAACACTCCGTGTAGCGTTTCATGCCACAGAGTCAGAGATGAGAAGAGACCAAGTGATCATTTCTTCATCACAAGAGTCTTCCTTAATGGAAATGCTTGTGGAACAACAATGTATTACTCAAACTGGCTAGCTTAGGAATCAGATTCTCAGCTTATTAATCATCATTCCAATTAAAAAAAAAGAATTGATCCTTTAACAGAGAAATAATATCCTTTTGTTTTTCTTTAATTAAGCCCATCAGTTTTTCATTTTTCCCTGTTAAGAAAATGAAAATAATCTTGAACAGTTGGAAGTTATTCTCTTTAGCCTATCTGACATCTTATTTACTCAGTATTTTTGGACTGCAGTGTTGTTTTGCTACTGTCTTTAGGGTTTGTGTGTTGTTGAAGGGGAAGGGTTGATTTAAGTCTCATTTCTATTTGGTTGGCCGCAATTTACTTCATGACCTAAATACATGGTTAGTCTGTTCTTTTTTCCTATTTCTGTTTCCCATAGACCTAATTTCTTTCTCAGTTTATTCTCCTTTCACCTCATCTCCCTTTTTATGAATTTCTCCTTACTTTCACTGGCTCTTTTTACCCTAATATAAAGAATTGACATGCACCTGAAATGGAACAGTAACTGAATATGACTTTTTTGCCAATACATCATTCTGGCAGAGGTAGGGAGAAGAGGTGCCACCCTCCGATCTGGTCCTCAGCCGTGTGAGTGCTGACAGGAAGACTGTCCCGAGTTTTGCTTTGTAAGGGTTCTGTAAGTAAGGGCATGATAAAAACGTGTAACCAGGGGCCCAGGCTTATTGTTCAGAGGTGTTGAAAGGCAGCTCAATTTGATTTGCCTGTGTAAGAAACTACTTCACTGAAAAGAGATTTTGCTTTTCTGTTCTTCTTTTTTTTTTAAAGTTATTCTTGAATTTATCATTTTGTACAATTAGACTTGTATCTGTACAAGAGAGGATTTCCTTAGGAGGAGGAAGACATGTAAAGTTTTCCTTCAGTAGGTGGAAGGTGTGACTCTTTGAGACAAACTGCAGTTAGTAAGAGTTAACTGAAACATTTAAAAAAGGGATTAAGATGATGGCAGGACTAATGTTAATGGTTGACATTATGAAATTGAAATTAAAATCATGCAGTATACATAACAAGTGAGGAGGATTCACTACTGTTTTGTTTTTTAATAAATTATAGAATATAAAATTGTATTTAATAAAATATAGAATATATTCCCATCTATAGAATATATGGGAAAGACACAGCTTCCAGTATTATACCTGCTGTACTTTTGTGTGACTGTCACGAATTTTTCAGCTTTATTAAGGTGTTTTTAAGTGGATGTTTTTTCTCTAGACAGTTCTTCAGGACCCATATTTGATGATCAGGGAGCCTGAACTGGGAGGTTTGAAAAGAAAATTTTAGGATAATGAATATTTTACACACCAAACATAATCACTTTCAGGTGACTTAACATAATAACAAAACCAATATTAAAATGGGAACCTCTCTTAGCAGTCTTTTTTTTTTTTTTTTTTAGCAGTCTTTTAATAATGTTTGGTTTTTCCTCTTTTAAAATTTAAGCAAGAAGGATTTCATTGACTTAAATCATTAGGATGGCTATTTGGGGCACCTCATCAGGCATAGGTTAAAGAAAGCTACCCACTGCTGTGCCCTCCACCAGTGCTAGAGGGCAGTGGACATGACTGGGAGGATACTTGTGAGATATGGGAGAAAAATTATACACTGAGCATATTCATGAAAGTGTCCCTTGAGTGAGAATGCCTGCAAACATTCTCTTTGTTGGACCTCATGTCAAAACCTAACTCAAGGCAGCTAAGTTATCTGCTGCTTTATCTAATATTGCTTTTCTTTTATTCTTTCTTTTTTTAGGTATAAAATTAGAGTACCAGAAAGAACCAAAATCAAGGCCTTCTCTAGACTTTGTGGAAAGACTTACTGTGTTGCTATGGAACATATTAAAAATTCATATTGTAGCATAGCCGTGTATTTATATGGGGTATATAGACATGCAGAAAGTGTACACCTGTCCATTGGTTGGTTGTGGGAATTTGGTGATTTATTTCTAGGTCTGTTGAGAATTTGTTAATGGTTGCCTCAAATGCAGTGAGTGTGTAGGTGGCTCCCTCTTATAAGAAATCTCCCATTTTAGGAAGCTCATTATAATGATTCCTTACACTTTGTAGCTTTTCTGTTCCTTGAGCTTAGCTTTCTGGTGAAGCTCAGTGTCATTCATTTGGAAGTAGCTTGATTGGATTCTTACTTTGTGAACTGACATTTTCAATCAGTGACGAACTATAGTTCTCTTCACAGAAGCTAAAACTAAGCTGGGATGGATATACCAAGATAAGAGTCTTTGACTCAAACTTCAAATGTCTCATCATTTCCCTTCCATGCCACTTTTTTGTTATTATTGTTGTTGTTTTGTTCCTTGAGCAACTGAGGAAAGTGATCATGGAACTGAATAAACCTTAAAATATGTTACCAATTCTGTTATCTACTAAATAGAGCTCCTTGTGGGAAAGAATTTTTCCATTTTTCCTTTATTTTTGACATTTATCATAAATTAAGTGGGAGAGGGTAGAGTTGGAAGTCAACATCTGGGAGAGCTTGTTTCAGTAGCCAGCCTGGAAGCCCGAACCCTGGCTTCATACAGGTGAGACACGTTATGGGAATAAAGGCCTTACGCATTTAATGAACCCCGCCTGCCTGTCAGCTTGGTTTTTCATGCACCATTGTTGTTCAAATAAGAAAAAGAGAGTGTTCACAGCCTGTGGTGAGATGAGAGTAATGAAAATGAAGTGTTAATCTGTTGATAGCAAGCACATCTCATATCCTGCATCCTGGGCCACATTCATGCGTGTATAATATATTCCAGGTTTTCTCATGGTCAGAGAAGCTTAGATATTCATTATATTAAAAACACCCTTCTGGTAAAAGTGAGAAGTTGATTATTTTAACTTGTGCAAACAGTTATTTTTAATAATTTCTCAGTAAACCAACTAGTCAAACCTGCCTTCTGAGTGTTCTAATAACCCTGTTCTTTTAGATGCCAGTATTCCTGTACTTTTGGTCTTTTTTTTTTTTCTAAACAAATGCAGAATGCTGACATGAACCTCAACGTCAGCTTATTTTGAGATTTCTTTTATAGAAAGAAGGAATGAGTTAAGTGAGCACAGTGCCTTAATCTCCATAGAACACGGGTTAAATAATATTAAACACTCATTATCTCATACTTTATTTTTCATATTAAAACGATGAAGTGCAAACAAAGTAACAAAATCAGGAGTCTTTTAGAACTGCCTTATGTATTTACAGCTGCCTTGAGACCAGTTTAAAGCTTTCTTCATCATGGGTGGGAACTAACTGTGTTTTTTCATAAAATTCCCTTTCAAAAATGTTATAGCTGACCAGTCAATATGAATGTAATGAATTATACTTTACCTAGTATTCTTGTTTTAGTTTTTTGCCATCTTTTTATTTTGTTTTAGATTTTAGTATTTTCCTGGGTATTCTCCATGCCCACAGTGGGACTTGAACTCATGATCCTGAGATCAAGAGTTGTATGCTCTACCGACTGAGCCAGGGAGGCACTCCTGTTTTTTGTCATTTTACGATTGAGAGGTTTTAATTTTTTTTTCCTAAAGCTAATATGTTTAACAAAGAGAATAGTTTAGGGTTAGAGTATACCAAGATGTTTCAAAAAAAAAAAAAATGTGAATATTTGTGCTGTCCCATAGGATCATCTCTTTAAGAAGTACCTTAAGAGATGGTTTCAAAAGAAGTGTAAAAAGGGTGGGGAGCAGTATATTAATAATTGAGTTCCAGGTGTCTGCTTCTAATTGCTAAAATTTCAAGCATAATGGATATTAAGGAAAAATGCTTCCCAAAAGGAATTCTCATATTGTTGTTCAGATATCAGGCCTAACACTATATTTATGGAACTCATATGTACGGTATTTTCCGTTTTCCTATTTCAACTGGGAGTTAAGGAATATAGTGTGATCATTATGATTTTGTGAACTGCTTGCTTAAAGTTGTTCAATTTTTCAGAATCAAGAGAATTTGGGGATTAAAGTCCGATTGTGATGTATATTTAGCATGTATTCAAGGGTTATACTTTTTAAAGATGAAAATGGAAGAAGAACGCTCCTCTCTTAGGAAGTAAACACCTAACTTAAAAATAATCTTTCAAGAAAGTGTGGGGGGGGGGACCTGGGTGGTCAGTCATTAGGTGTCTGCCTTTGGCTCCAGTTATGATCCCAGGGTTCTAGGATCGAGCCCTGCATCAGGCTCCCTGCTCTGTGGGAAATCTGCTTCTCCCATTCCCACTCCCCTTGCCTGTCTTCTCTCTCTTGCTCTCTCTCTCTCTCTCTCAAATAAATTAAAAAAAAAAAAAGAAAGAAAGGGAAAAAAAAAAAGTGGGCCAATGAGGAAATATAATTTCAAAACACTGCACTGAAGTTCATATAAATTTGGCTCTTTTTATGAAGTTGTATTATGACTGTTCATAGCCTATTTAGTACATATCTGTACTGTCCAGTACATCAGAGATAGCCTGTTAGTATAGTTAAAGTGAAAAGGTACTTTTCTTTCCCCTGCTAAAATAGGGTGCTCCTGATTTGTAAAGTCCACTAATAGATAGAAATACTGTGTTGCTGTGATTAATTGGAAATTGCGAAGTATAAAAGATTTTTCTCTTTGTACTTCATTTTAGTTAAGAAAAAGAGCAAATAGGAATGCATGGTGACTTTGTCATAAACATCTGCTTTTAGGTAATAATCATTTCTAAAGAAATATGCCATGACTTTGGAGGTCATGAACCTGCAATAATGTGTGTTTAGTTTAAATATGTTAATGTCATATTGTAGCATATATGTGGAGCCAGTAAAGATGAGTATTTGCTCTAATATTCATGTATCCTCCATGTTGACTTTTTAGAAAATTTACCTTGAAGATATATTCCATTTTCATATTAGGGTCAGTTTTCACTTAAAGGATGTGCAGAAGTATTAACACGTGAAGGAACAAAATGGGTATGTAGATCTGGGCAATAGTTTGACATGAACATCTTTTCTGGGCTTCAGAGAAGAATGTGGTTGATTGAAAACCAGTGTAAATGTTTTGGATTTGCTTTTCAAAGTATTTTAATTATGAAAATGACTTCGCTTTGCTTTGCATTTATCTTTTGTTGAACAACTGTGTTATGAAATTCTACCCATTGTCTTACATTAAGCCCGTGAAATAAGTATTTTCAAATCTATTCCTAGATACCTTTCTCTTTTTTTTCCACAAACTCTACAAACTGTCTTTGGAGTAGTGTAACATTTTAAAGAGCAAGAGTTACCTAAAAGGGCATGTGGAGGTAAGGTCAATTAAACAGGTGGAGTGAGTCTTGTGGGGCCTGTGGTAGATCAGTAGGTTCTTCAGCTCAAGCCAGTTGTTACCAGATAGGAAATTGGGAGGTCTCCTCCTCCTCTACCTCCCCCTCTTCCTCCTCCTCCTGATCCTCTTCCTCCTATTTTCTTAATGAGAAGCCAGAAATCAAGATTTTTTTCATGTGAAATCTCCTGATTTTTAAATCTTGGCAATCTTTTCAAATATTTTTTAAAGTGTGTGGTCCAAACAAAACTCATCTGCAGGCTATATTCAGCCTACTGGCTGCCAGATAGAAACCTCTGTTTTAGATAATATTTTAATGGATGAAGATAATAGTTTCATTGCATGTGATCATTCATCTTGGGAATTCCCCGCTGGGATGAACCAAATTCTTCATTTTTTTTTTCACAATTGAAAAAAGGGTTTGGTAAATATGTTTCTGGTGCTGATAGCTTTGATGTATAGCTTTTCTCCTTATGACCCACATATAAAGAAAAATGTGGGACCAGAACAAAAAAAATGGCCAAAGTATTTTAATAAAGGTAGGAAAAGTAAGAATTTTAGAATTAAAGAGAAAGAAAGGGAGATTTCTAAACTCTGAAAAGAATCCCGTGATTTGTGTCAGTCATTGATGTAGATGAAAAGCTGAATTCCACTATAAAAAGCTTTTCATCTCACCTTTAAGCAATGATTCTTGGCCCTGAATCTTTGTGGGATTGCTATAATTTACCAGGCAATTGATTATGATGTCATGAGGAGGAGATGGACCACAAGGGGAAAACTTCCCCATCCTAATTCAGGCAAGGCCAATATTTTACACAAGCTTCAAGAAAACATCATTTATGTTGTATAAGATGAAGTTTTCAGTGTCTATTTAAATTTTTTGAAGGGGTTCTTTAAAAGATATAATCTGTTCATAATTGAAATTCTCTAGGCAAATCAGATATCCACATTTTCAAGAGAACAGATAATTAATTGGTTTGAAATTCAAATTGAAGGTCATTCTGTTATTGATTTTCGTGGGAACAGGAAACAAGAACATCTTGTTAAAATGATCTGCCAGTGAGGCCTAGGTGTGCCTAGGTTCTGTCTAGGGCCTTGTTGAGCAGCATCACCGGACAGTATCAGAACGCCAATCAGAAGGGAGTCATTCCTGGTATAAACATAATAAGCTGCTGGTTTGCTTCCCAAACTGTGGAGAAGAGCTGAGCTGGAGAAAAGACCAGAGATTAACAGTTTGTTTTATAATAAGTCAGGTATTTCAAATCAAGTGACTGGTGCAGCTTGTTACGAAGCATCTGTAAGTGTGTGGGAATGACGTTGGTATGCCATGTTCAAGTTCACCGTCAACACAGCTGTGACCTACCACTTTCACAAACCTTTCAACTGGGAATTAGATAAAAATATCATTAATGCAAGGGGAGAGGAGCACTGAAGTGAAGAGGGTGGTGAAGAATAAAAGAAGAATATACTCCTTTAGATGCTATTAATTTTTATAAAATAACATTTGTGCTTTATATTGGATAGTTTTATTGTTCCATATACAGGTCTATTTTAAAGCAATCATTTCTCTCTCTGCTGTGTTTATACTTTGTGAGAACGGTATAATGTGAAGGTAACATGAACTAAGTGGGTGGCAAACATTATGCCTTTACAAACTGAAATATGTATTTTAATTTAAGCTGTGCTAAACAAGTTGGAAACTTAATGCAGCTTCTTTTTGTGGTTCAAAGTCAAATTCTTAAAAAAAGTGGGGGGGAGGGGCAACCAAGCCTTCCATTCTAAATACCCTGAAGCTGTTAATTCAGTTATTTCCAGGTTGACATAATTTTGTGTAGGCATGACAGTGGCATCAACCATCGACATTAAGCCTTAACATTCCACAGAACCATTTCAAGTTTATTATGAGCTTCAAAGCCTGCTCATCCCTAAGAGAATATCAAGTTTAAGCATGTCACTTTGCCATAGTCACAGTTAACTTTCTTAAATCAAAAAGTACCTTTCTTGAATCAAAAAGGCTGATTTTCTACAGGTGATCCTTGAAGAAATTTCTCAGTTCAGTACAGAGTCATTTTTCTGACCTACTGTTGCTGTCCTCTTGAATTCTGCCGATCCATCCCAGTAGCAGTGGTTGGAAACTATCCCGAATAAAGCAGGACTCATAACACTTTGTTTAAAGCTCTGCGATGATGTCAACATTCTTTTTCAGCTTTATTTCATGAGTTTGTCATTGATCCCATTTTACCAATTCACAGTTAGATTTTCATTGCAATGTTTAAAAATGTACCTGAGGAGGAAAATGATGCTGGTGTTTTTTCCTAATAGTTTTTTATAACATGGAAGGCTAATGCTCCGGGAAAGAGTTTGGAGCTGTTCAGCCTGATCCTCAGGGTACACTGCTTCTCTTCTTAGAGAAAGGAACTCCCCATTTCCTGAATGTGAAATGCCTACCCTTTTGGAGGCTCCTGGTCTTTGGTTCCTAACTCAGTTAATAAACCATTCCTGTCTATACCTTGCATCTCAGAGATAGAACTTGACGGACTAGTCAGCATTGCAAAGGTCACCCTAACGCTGTTGCCAGAATACACTGCCCTTTGTTGCTCAGTGATGATAATGCTACTCTGGCAGTTAACTGGATGTATTAGATTGAGCTACTTTTCCAGAATACCAAATTATCTATTTATTTCATTTAAACACCTGATGGAATGCCCATTCACAAGCTGTCTCAGTGTGTTTTCAAAAGGGATCTTAACAATACTCAAAATACCAGTGCTTTGGCCACAGGATGGACAACACGCAGAGTGTGTACATGTTGTATGTTTTACTTCCATGAAAATACTTCTAAATTACACTCATTTTTTAGAGTTTTCTTATTGCTTGAAGTGAATAATTTTCCAGCAAATCTGAAAGTCCAAGCTATCCCCAAAAGCTTCCTTATGTTAGTCTTCTGTTGGTAGGTCAGTACTTAAAATCACGTTATGAATTGATTTTAAGAAAAATGTAAAGTTTCATTTCCTTTCATGTTGTTTTCCATAAATAAATAAATAAAATGTGGAAATTACTTTAAATATAGTGCAAAAGTGGGTTTTCCTGTATTTTTATGTATGCAAATTTACCTCACAATTTACTTAAATATTATATCCAGAATGATAGAGGAATGATTAAAAAATGATCAAGCTAGTTGTTTGAGGCAGGGGGAACTACTCTTGAAGTAGTTTGTATTTGGCATGCTTATATTGATTTTTTGTGACACCGGTGCCATTTTGCAATAATGTCTAGTACACAGGTAGCATCTTTGCTTTATGTCTCATTTAAATAAAAATGTGTAAAGATTCAAGATGCTAAGGTGCTAGAGACTTCACTAATTCTCTTCACTGAGACCTGCACTTTGGACTAACTACTTCCTCACTTTGCCACTCATCCCTTCCCAGGTTCTGTTTGGTCCTAATCGGATTGGCTGAGCAATTGAGGCATTTAGAATTACTTCCTCTTTGGTTTCAAATGAGTAAGTGAAGACTCAGAGAAATCCCCTAAATTTACCTTTTAGTATCTTTGAATAGAACAGATTCTGTTCAGCCTTGCCTTTCATGCTTTCATTCAGTTGTTTCTTACTGAGCTTGATGAGCACATTTAAAGCAGAATATATTCCCTCTCTCTCTCCAAAATAATAGAATGAAATCAGTGTTCAATTAATTTTGTTGCAGTAATTCAACACTCAAAGGTAACTAAATGATTTAAAATAGGATGGTTGGCATTAAGCTCAGACGCTGCACAGTATTTGAAAACAAAATATGGTGACAGTTGTGTTGTAGGTTCTTTATGACTTAAAACATTTGTTGAAAGGACTTTTCTTTTAGAGGTATGTTTATCTTAGAATAATAATCATTTCATGCTTTTTTTTTCCCTAGTTGACCCATTCTCCAGACCTTTAAAAAACTTTAAGTGGATGTAAATTCCACTTTAATTAGGTCAGTGCAATCTAATACTGCAACTAGCCAGCAATGGAAGAAACATGCTGGAAGTTAATACAACCCAAATCAACCATAGCCAGATAATTCCCCTGATCTTAGTAATAGCCCCCTTCCCCACCTCTACAATTAAATGACCCTGTTGTTCTGGAGTTTCAACAAGACATTTAAGGTTCATTTAAAAAAATGATCATCCTTTACAGGATTCTTTGCTCTTGGATTTCTTTCTTTCTTTCCCTTGCCACACAGCTGTCACTGGTGTAGGAGAAAGATTGGGGGGAGGGGAAGAGAAGGAAGCCCTGTTCAAATCGTGTCACGTAGCACTAATTCATCTGCTCTCATTAGAGGGAGCGAGGGACAGCAGTGATGGCCAAGAGCTGCACTCCACACATGACACGCGAACAGTTTGGGGAATAGAAAATTGCTTTCTCAGGAAGCCCAGCCAATTAAGGACTTGACCATATTGAATGTCAAGTGTTAATTTAGGTTTTTCTTCATTTTCCCAGTAGTAATGCGGGTCCTGTGATGAGCAAATACATGTCAAGTAAAAGTTGATTGCATGAAGGACCCGGGTATTATATGTCACTGACAAGTCACAAATGTACTGAAGTCTTTTAACCCCTTAGGTGAGTGAGGTGGGGGAGGGGAAAGGGGAGACCGGGATTAATGGTACCAATAATGATTAAGAATGGATAGTTTACTCAGGGATAGCTTGGATGGGACAGACAGCAATGGTAAATTCATGCAAAAACCAGGGATAGGACAAATCCTACTCTCAGGGCATAGAGGCCCTTGAAATGCATACAGTGTGATTCTTTCCCATTGAAAAGATACCACCTAGGATATATATTCCGTCTCCTAAGATTTTATGAAGAGGGCCAGTAGTGTATTCTACGGTCTTGACCTAGGAAATTCCTTATTAATTATCTCCTCTGAAAGAAATAAAACACTCATTAAATAATGATACTATTTTGGACATTTTAACTTGTTGGCTTAGTGCAGCTGTGAAAATTCTGGTTATTTTTACAATTTCAGTTTCTAATCAAGTATGCATTTAAAAAAATGACTGTGTAATGCTATGCCATAGAAAAGATGCTGAACATAAGATTGAAAGAATGTTTGTTTTCTGTCATAAGTATCTCTGTTCGTGATGTTTAGCCAATAGAAACTGGTAGAAGGTCCATCATTGTCTTTCATTTCCTTTTGTGCCCAGTTGTAGGAGGGAAGAGATTCAAGCTTCAGTGAGTGAGGTAACTTCGCCTTTTTTTAAACAAAATGTTGAACGTTGCCCATCATGTATAGCATCTCATTTCCATTCATCAGCATTTATTTACATATGAATGTCTCCAAAAGGAGAATGTCTGTTTCTGTTGCAGTTGTACAAGTTGCAAATAAAAATACCCAACAGTTTAAAAGACAGCTTTTTATAGTTTGAACAGTCTTAACGTGAAACTCAGAACAGTTACAGTCCAGTCATTTGTGTTCTTCCTATGTAGACCCACTTTCCCCCTTCCTATCTTTGAAGAAGTGATTGTAACTAAAACACTTTCTTGAAACTTACTCTCTTCTGTTTATTCCCCCACTTTCAAGACACTTGCTTTTGTGTGTTGACAGACCTTGCACCTTAAAAACTTAAGTCTGGTAATGCTTTAATTTTGGCAACAAAAATATCAACAGAATCTTTTTCCCTCCCTCAGGTCAGAAACACTCTAATGATGGTATCATTATATTAAGAGTGAGCTAAATTTACATTAAGGAACAATTAGGCAACAATTCTAAGAATTTGTTGTTTTAAAAAATCAGATTTTTCTTAAGGAAGGAACATTAGGGTAGGATGTACTATCAGTTAACATCTCCCCTCCCTGTCACAAAGCTAACCAAATAGAATAAGCTTAGCCCTCCCTTCCCTTCCTATTTTGATAAGCTCTGTGTATGGAACTCTGGTGGCATGGTGAGAGTACTCTTTAATTACAATCCAATTGTCAGCAGCTTCTCTTCCGCTGGGTGTGCTGAGAGACTTAAGTAAGTTTCCGTAAAGTAAATTCTGATGATGGCAGCTCGGGTTGCTGATTCAAGTTATTCCTTCTCTTCTGTGTCACTTTTGACGGATGGTACCTAATGCAATCAACCACAGGCCAAGAAAGCCTTTTTGTTGGGGGGGGGGGGAGGCATTGCGTTAGTAACTGAACCAGGAGTTCTCCTCCTCCCTTGATCTCTCTTTCAGATGCTCCCCAGCGCCCCCCTCCCCCCACAGTACTTCAGCCCAGATAGGAAAGTGAAAAGAAGGGCAGTACTACCCAGGACAGGCTTTCCCTAAACCTCCTTTTCCCAGTGGTGAAGCTGAAGCTGCCTCCCTTTGCGTGCGTTTTTGATAAATTTAAGAAGTCAAATCGCTGACACAGATAGATAATCCAAGTGTATAGGGTGAAGAGTTATAAATTAACACATTATTCCCTCTTAATGTGAAATACTTGAGAATGCATTTTCTCAGTCCCCTGACATCTACCCAGTGAGGGCTCGCATTGTACTTTTCAAGTGGCATTGATTTGTTAAAGCGCTGAATTAGCATCTCAGGCCAGCTGCTAGATCCACTGTGCTGTTGTGGGGCTCCTATTCTGCTGCTCTCCCCCAGCCATCCCCTTTCTTCCTTCAGGCTCCCTCTTCTTTTCTCTCCTGTTCCCTGCTTCTTTCCAAGTCACTGCTCCCAGCTCATTCCTACACTCTTTCTCTCTCAACCTCCTTTTTGCTTGTTGCTTTTCTATCTGCTTTCATCCCACACCATCTCCTTTTTCTTCCTTCTCTCCTCAATCCACACATCTTTTCTTTTTCATCCCTTTGCCTCTGAGGTTTGCCTTAACTCAGGGTTGGCGTCTGTTAACTGCCTGAGTGTGGGGTAGGGGTGGTTGATTCAGCCAATCCTTGGCTCCAAGTTGAGAAGAATGAGTTAATGTATGTGTGCTCATGCTCCTTGTAATAGAAGTCAGTGAGAAAAATCTCACCTGTTTTGCTTTCTAGAAATTAAAAGGTAGCTTACAAAACTTTTAAACTTGTATTTCTAAATGCCATTTCACAGAGTTAAGGCCTTTTTTTTTTTTTTTTTTTGATTAGGGGAAAATGGTTATCACAGATTTGATCATCTCAAACACGCCTGCCAAAATAAGTTACTGTTTCTGTAAAACTTGGATTTCTGCAACTTCTTGCATTTCAGTGAACTTACTGATATGAGTTTCTTTTCTAGCAAGTTCTATATTGTTGATATAGTTTCATATAAAATATTTTTCATGGTGGTATTTGTACTATGCTATGGTTTCCTCATTGTGATTCATCACTGTATCATAGCAGTGAATACATTATAAAATTGGTTGACAATTTGTTGAGAAATAGAATAAGATGGATTATCGCTTTTTTGAATGATGTATCTCAAAATTCCAGAAGTCTTCAGAGGAAATTCATCACAATTGAGAGGATTTAACATTCCTCTTCTATGTTCACAGATCTTCACTCTTTTCTTTCTCTGGATCTTCATCCTAGATACTTTGGGATCACTCTCGATTAATTTGATAGAAGCAAAAAAAGAAGTATCTGTCTGGATTTAGATAGAAATTATCTTTTGTAATTTTAATCTCATGTCTTGACTTGGTGCTGTCCTCAATTTTACTGGGTTTCCCAATAAAACATCATAATTTAGAATTTGAATATACATTGATAAGTCAGATAACTTGAAAAAATTGTCTTTATTGCTGTGTTTTAATATAATTAAAATGAGTTTGATTTCAGCATTTACATTTTGAAATGGAAATATTTAGCAAAGGTTCTCATAATCTTTGCTTCTTTGTTGGGTTGATCTCCTACCCTCTGTCCCCCAAGTCAAACACAATCCCTCCCCCTTTTTAAAAAAGATTTATTTTATTTATTTATTTGACAGACAGAGATCACAAGTTGGCGAGAGGCAGGCAGAGAGAGAGGAGGAAGCAGGCTCCCCGCAGAGCAGAGAGCCCGACGTGGGGCTCCATCCTAGGACCCTGAGATCATAACCTGAGCTGAAGGCAGTGGCTTAATCCACTGAGCCACCCAGGCGCCCCTCCCCCCCTTTTTAAAATTTAATTGCTGTCCTCCTATCTAGAATTAGCATGGCTTGGCTAAGGGAAGGGATTAGAATGACTTTTCAAGGAGTGATAATGTCTGTTTAAAGGAAAGAAAAAGAAATAAATCTTTTAACTAGGGCTTAAGACTAATTCCAACTACTAAGGAGACAAAAATGACGCTAAAGAAGACAGTTTGGTTTTATTTTGTATGTGCATGTTAACTTGCTTAGAGATCATCATTTTGTATTTTAGAGTGTTCTCTTAGATGAAGTAAGATGTTCTTCATTTGCTACTGAGAAGGGCACATGGCCTCTAGGAGATTAAAGCCAGAGCACCTTTTGCCTTTTATAGGGATAATTCACTGCTCACCTGGCTGTAGTTCAGGGTCAAGGGCAAGAAGGAGAGACTTGCTGCTTTTCAGACCTACTTGTGGCTACAGCAGAAAAGAGTAATAAAGACAAAATAATAGGGCAGTGTTGAAAGTACCCCATGTAAAAATAGTTAATGATCAAAAAAAGGGAAAAATGAATAATCACAAAAGTAAAAAAAAAAATCTGGAAGGTACTTTAGGTAGTGGAAGAGAAGTTGAGGATGAAGGAAAAAGGGATTGTGGGGGGCAAGATTATGGTATCTGGCAATTTCTAAAATAAAAATACTGTTGTGATGTGATTGGTTATAAAGGACCAAATTGGCTTCACAGCAGAGTTAGAAATTAATTAAAACATTTTTAAACTTAAAAAAAAAAAAAGATTTTATTTATTTATTTGACAGAGAGAGAGATCACAAGTAGGCAGAGAGGCCAGAAGAGAGAGAGGGGGAGGCAGCCTCCCTGCTATGCAGAGAGCCCCATGAGGGGGCTCCATCCCAGGACCCTCTGATCAAGACCTGAGCTGAAGGCAGAGGCTTAACCCACTGAGCCACCCAGGCGCCCCCATTTTTAAACTTTTAATGTGATTTAAATTTTTCATTTGTGGTACATACATTTTTCTTTGCTTCTTGGTCTGTCAGTTATGTTCCCTGGAAGGCAGAAATCTCTGCACAAGTAATAAACCAATAAATCTATAAATCTAGGGGTTTTTAAAATCTAATTTGTTATTTGTTTTGTGATAGTACCTTAGCCCCATCAAATGGTTAAGATGTTTTTAGAATTTAACACCTTTGAGTTTTTCTCTAAGATTCTCAGGAGAAATCAGAATTATTTCTGTTTTTGTATTTTGTAAATCTAAATTAAATGTCACTTAAATGCGAAAGACCTGGCAGCTTTGATAAGTAGTCCCCAAAGCAAACCATTTTGTCGGTAATCATAACCTAATTATGAATGCAAATGCAAAGTTTGTTTTTTAAAAAGTCCTGACCAAAGGAAAGAGAAAAGCAGACCACTCTGGGACACAGGGAGAAAGCATCCCCACACTTAAACCTAAGAGTTTCAGTGGTAGCAGTAATAATAAGAACTTTTGGCATCCTCCCAAGTCCTGTGGAGAAGGAGCAGCAAATGGCCTGCGCAGTCAGTGGTGGCTCTGCATAAGTTCCAGAGTGACACATGCATCACAAGCCGGTCACAATGCGAAGGGTCAAGGGTCATGTTCAAGAGCAGGGTGTTGCTGGCCTAAGCTGAGGAAGCAGAGGTGGCCCCTCTGTGCTCAGTGTGTGGGTCTGTGTACTCCTTTCCCGTCAAAGCTGGCCCGGCACGGCCAAAAAAGCGGTTCCTTGGCAGGGTTTAATGGCAGGATGATGTAGTCTGTTGTGACTAGTGCATTCCTTTCAGGTTAAACTAGGGAAATGGCATTGTGTTAAAATTCCAAGTCGCATGAATGTTTTATTGCCACAGTGCCTTTAGCCCTCTAGGGGAGTGTGTGTGGCGGCGTGTGGGGGTGGGGGGGTGACTTAGAGACTCAGGAACTATCAGAAGAACACTTCCCTTGGAAAATTTTACCCACCAGCGTGAAGCTGATTTGCTGTGATGGTCACTTAGAGGGGTTTTGCTTTTTCCTAAACTGTGGCTGTTTAAAGTCTTGCCGTCTGGACAATTAACAGCTGAAGAAAATACGACAAGACACACGCAAAGAGGTTGGGAGATAGAGAGGAAGAATGCGTCTGAAAGGAGCTGAGCTGACTTCTTGTGTAAACTATACGAGTGAGAGCCCCCTCCCCCGGCCTTGGTCCCTGCCCCCACCACTCTCCCTCCTATCCACCCCACCAAGGCTGTGTTTTGCTGTCTGCCTGAAGGCCAAGAGTGATCTGTTAACCTTGCACCACTGACTGGGAGGCCACTGCAGCTCATGGTACTGTATGTTACCATTACTACTCCCTCATTCCTTTCACTGGATGGTTTGGTTTCCTTTAAAAAATTTTTTTTATTAACCATTTCTCTGTAATAACGGTTTATATCAGTCAGAGGGATACAGTTTTGGAATGCAGAAGGTCTAGTTTAAAACAAAACAAACTTAAGTATGGTGCTTGTTTTTTTTCCCCTTTGGCGTTTAGAAGGGGTACACTGAACCATTCTAATTCAATTGCAGCCAGAGGTTTCCAGTGTGATTTAAAATCAGGGCGTGAACATCTTCAGGGTTTTAGGACATTTTCGGGTTTTGCAGTTGATTCAGATATATCCATTTTGTAGATTTGCTCCCATCCCAGTCCCTCTCCAGGGGAAACTCCAGCTTTCTCATTCGCTGTTCCAGTGGTTTTAGGCTTACAGTTAGCTGAGGGTGTGTATGATTTGACTTCAGTTGTAATTGTGCGTGTTACATATAACACTCAGGATTGCTTCATGATTTATCGGACTCCAGTTAATTTATAACAGATTAAAGCACGCGTGTGTGGAACAGCCTTCTGATTTTGCATTGTGACTTCATAAAATATTCATGTGCCCGATTTTTTCCCAATGAGTAGGAGAAATACGGATTTTCTTGGGCTTACCTAAGTAAAGATACCACAGTAGTTTGAATCTTAATTTTGAATTGCCTTTCTGTTTCTTTCCACTTTCGAACCTTAATACTTACTCTGTTTCCATGGCTTGTGATGTATCATTTTCTCCTCCTTAATAATGCGTATATATACATATATGGAGTTGTGTGTTTCTGTGTATGTGCACATACACTTTGATAACTGCCAAATAGGTAACTGAAAAAAAAAAAAACTTGTAGAGTTGTTAAACTAAGGTGGTTTTCTCTTGGTAAGTTAATTTTTTAAATTGTTATATAATAGAAATTTAATCTAAGAATATAGTATGCAGAGTAAACTATGGGTGGATCTATGTGTTTGGAGTACATGGTTTATATTATTTCTGTAAAGTGATGATTTTGTCAAGATAGACTTCCTGTGTTTAATCAGATTAGTGCTATCTGTATAATGGGTTGTTCTTTATAAACAGATTCATTCACGTTGTTCATAGGAGGTCTTAACCCACAAGCAGTCAACTCTATAGCAAAAGTCATGATTTGTATGGATGGGGCACTTAAAAGTTTACATAATTGATTAGGTATTTTACCTTATGTCCTAAAAAATACTTGCATTAAGAAGAAATATTATTATTTTTTTACTTTGCTGGATTTAGTAAAGTGATATTGGGAGTTTTCTTGTGATTTTTGTTTTTAGTTCCAGATTCTAAAGTACAGTGTTCAGAAGACTATTAAACTTACTTTGTGCTAGAATTTTTGCCCCCTTATAGCCAGTTTCGAAATTAATTCTTTATCTTAAATAGTACAAAAACTCCTTAACAGTGCCAAACTGAGAAAGAAAAAATTTGTCAGGTACACTTAGAGTATCTAAAAATACAGTTGTTATCCCGATCATGAGAGCAGTTTTTGATTATAAAAAGGATGTTGTGGTTTTTTGAAACTTATCCAATTTGATTAAAATTTTCCCTCATAATCCAAGGGGGAAAGAGTAGATTTAGTACAATATTATGTCTCCCTAATAAAAAAATTAAAGTTGGTTTAGGATTTTTTTTTCCCCCTAAGAATCAAATTTTGTTAATAACAATATTTGTTGTCTCAGCATTTTTCTGTTTCCATTGGACCCAATGTTAGTGTTTGGTATTGTAGAACTCGCCGGGGCCGGGGGCGGGGGGTGGAGAGCGGGGAGATTAAAAGATGGGACCTGAGTTCAGATTCAGATATTGCAATTTATTAGTCTTGGGACCTTGGATAAGCCACTTTAACTCTAGCCTTTATTTTCTTCAATTCCAAAATGGCTTGAAGTTAGCTTGAGACTCTGTCAGGAAGATGAAATGAGAACACATGTGAAGTTTTGGTACCAAGTAGGTATTGAGTGAACTGTAGACCCCTTTCAGCTTCCCCTGGGAGGTGTGAATTTTGGGGAACAATGAGGTAAATTTAAATAAAATGTTTTAATTTCTTTGTTTAAAGGAATGGAGAGATGAGGCATTGGCAGACAGTTTTTCTTTTTTCCTTCTTTCTTTCCTTTTTTTAATTTTTTTTTTTTTGGTTGAGAATACTCTTGTGTCATCCATTAGTCTTGCATTTTCGCCACAATTCTCACCAGGTTGGCCTTCATCGACGTCAGACCGTTGCTGTTATTTCTGTGATATCAGTTACGGCTAACTGTAGACTGGAGGCAAAGCTGGCAAATTCTCCTGAGTTCTGTATACTTTGTATCATCAGTTCTGATCATGTGCCTGAGTGGAAGCTTCCTGCCTTATTATACTCATTATCCTTAGCATTTGGTAGTAGAACTTGAAGTTTGATAACTTCAAGGTAAGACCCCAGCCTGTATTCCTGGCTTTTTTTTTTTTTTTTTTTTTTTCTTAGAGAGAGAGAGAGAGGGAAGCAGGCTTCTTGCTGAGCAGAGAGCCCGATGTGGGACTCGATCCCAGGACCCTGAGATCATGACCTGAGCCAAAGGCAGCGGCTTAACCCACTGAGCCACCCAGGCGCCCCTATTCCTGGCTTTTTGAGTATTCCCTTATATTCATGGAATTAAGATCACAGGAAAGCCAGTTGTGTTTACACCTCTCGGAATTAAATAGAATAGTAGCAAGCTACATACATGGGTATCGTGCAATATTTCATCTTCATTTCTAGTCATGCACAGTGCTTTCAGTGTAGTTAAGGGCTTGAGAACTATTTGTTGAGCAAAATGTGCTTCGTTTAGTGCTTTTTAATCCTGGATTATGTTTTATCAAAAGTAATTGTGTTCTCCTGTGTAGTACTTTAATAACTGTTATAGATGACCTTTGATTAACATTGTTATTTTGCTTAACATCTAGTTTCTTTTAGTCAATCCTACTTTGAACATACTGCATCTTCAGATCTAAAATAAATATTTGGCTTAGCGTTTATTTTCACCTGTTACTAAGAGTAAAAGAATGAGGATTAAAAACTAATAACTTTACCGCTATCTCTTAGCTCACACAGTGTACTAGACTTGGTACCCATGTTATCTTATTCAGTTGTTAAAAAGCGTTCAGGACAGGTACACATATTTTTATTTTATAGTTGAGGAAATAACAGTCTAAAATCTGTATCCAATAAAATTAACTCCAAAGTCTTTGCTTTTTCTTCTGCCTCATTCATTATCCATCTGTAACTCAAGCCATTGACTAAAAAAGAAAAAAAAACAATCATTGTAGAATCTGCTAGGATTTTTCTTTCAAATTAAATTTTTTTTTTAAAAGATTTTATTTATTTATTTGACAGGCAGAGATCACAAGTAGGCAGAGAGGCAGGCAGAGAGAGAGAGGAGGAGGAAGCAGGCTCCCTGCTGAGCAGATACCCAGGACCCTGGGATCATGACCTGAGCCAAAGGCAGAGGCTTTAACCCACTGAGCCACCCAGGCGCCCCTCAAATTAAATTTTATAAGAAAGTCAATATATAGAGCTGACAAAAATCAAAGGTGCTCTAGATGGAAAGGGGTACAGCTACAGAGTCCTGTCTTTTAGGCCTCTACCAGGAATCCATGGACTGCCTGATCAGAAAACCAAAGCGTAATACTCCCACCCTCCTCAGCTTCCCTATTTCGGAGTTAAGGGTTTTATTTATCCTGAGTGTGGAGGTGCAATTAGGGGAACTCACAGGAAAATCTAATCTCTGCATAATTTTAAAAGAGAATATATGCCTCTTACATAAGAGAAAAATAGTGTAGGTTAATGCCAATATAAAAAAAAAGGTTATGTTATTGTACAGCTTTCACATATTAATTTTCAGGGCACAGATTTTGTTTAATCCATAGCATTGAAATAATTTTGCTGTGGGAAAAGTCATTAAAAAAAAAAAGTCACAGTTTTCTGCCTAACTGGAGTCCATGTCTACAAATACATCCAGATTCTACTTAGGGATGAAAATACTAAAAACTTTTTGTGCTTTATATAATGATATAGCATATCTGTAAAAATACTATGCATATCATATATGTGTAAATATGAGGGTGGAGAATATGGATATATTTAACTCTGAAAAAATAATGTAGAAAACACGATTTAAATTAAATTATGTAAAGCAAATTAATTGATGTGGTCATTCTGTAATACCTTTATAAACCAGGAATTTTAAATGTTCTAACTTGTTAAATTTATACTGGGATTTTATCTAGTACATCATTAGATATGTAATTTCTGTTTCATTGGCTGGCATGGTGGAAAAGTCCAGACTTTTGAGGCAGATTTTTCTGCTTTTCAATTTCTGTCTCCTTTGTGTGACTTTGGAAAAGTTCTATAACCTCTCTGAACCTCAGTTATTTCACTTACAAAGTGGGGCTTAGTACTCATGCCTGGGACATCTGGCACAGAGAGAGAACGTGAGCTGCGTTGGTTGTTACTAGCAATTTTGAACTCTGTTGTTCTTGTGGTTAGTTTTCAAGACTATGCGTTGTTAACTTAGCATCTCTTTGTCAGTGGTGCTACCTGGTTCTTAATACTTGTATCATGTACATCCTTGGCCTTTTTTCATTACTGGTTTAAAACATACATGTGCCAATATTGCAGAAGCTTGCTTTTGTTGAGGAAAATGAAGATGGAGAAAAATCTCTCCTTTCTTACTCTTCACTGAGAATCAGTCACTGAGCAGCATAATTCTAAAATCTTACGTGGCTTTTGGGTACTTTATGAACCTTTTTATGGTAACCCAGAAGCAAGACACTGATTGAATTAATACATTTCCATTCAGGGGGCTATTCTGTTAACCTCTCTTCTTCTTCTTAACCCATGCATCCTTTTGCAGGGGACTTTTTCCATCCAAAACTGAGGTTGTCATATATAGTGGGAATGCCAATGCCTAGATGTGCAGGTTATTAGTAAGCCTAAGAGTATTTTTGTCTTTAAAACAAAGAAAAAGGAAAAATTAAAACAGCAACACCAAAACCAGAAGCCTGCCCAAACTGAAAGATTAAAAACAAACAAACAAAAACAAAATCCAAAACCCAAACCCTAGTACTTTATAAAATATAAAATGTGGAATGTAAACTTTGCACCTTGATTTTAATCTTTTTTTTTTTTTTAAGAATTTATTTTTAATTTATTTGACAGAGATCACAAGTAGGCAGAGAAGCAGGCAGAGAGAGAGGAGGAAGCAGGCTCCCCGCCAAGCAGAGAGCCCGACATGGGGCTCGATCCCAGGACCCTGGGATCATGACCTGAGCGGAAGGCAGAGGCTTTAACCCACTGAGCCACCCAGGCACCCCTTGATTTTTTTAATCTTTATACTTAAACTTTTTTTTTTTTACATCCTTTGTGTAAAGGATACATAGTCATTTGTATGGATTTGATTAAGTAAACTACAAAGCTATCTGAAAAGCTGCCACCAAGGAAACATTTCATTAACATCTTTTTAGTCATTTCTTCATTTCTTCATTTGGGTGTGCATGCAAACATAGGGATAGGTATTAGCTGCATAAAAGGATTATGGATATATGACTTGCGTTTTAAATTTTACTCATCCCTGTCTTAGATAACTTTTTATGTCTATAAATCTAGATATCCATCATAATTTTTAACAGGTTTCTAGTAAATCACTGTACCAGAATTTATGTAATAGGTCCTTGGTTTGTGGACATTGGGGCTGTTGCCGTCTTTCTTTTAAGAGGCGTGTTGCTTCAGTATGAACACTCTTGTTTTCACTTTATTCTTATTTCCTAAAGATAAATTTTTAAAAATGATGTTGCTGGGGAAAGAGGTATAATTTTGTACAGTCTAAAATGAGTTGGTAAACCTTTTCTATGAAGGTCTGTAAGTATTTTAGGCCGTCAAGTGGTTTTGTAACAACTATCCGATTCTGTTTTTGTAGACACAGTCATAGACAATATAAAGGAATAGGCGTAGCTGTATTTCAATAAAGCTTTATTTACAAAAGTAGATCACAAGATAGCAGTTGCCCACAGGCTGTAGTTGCCTACTCTAGGCTTGAAACAAAGAAGACACTGATGGGGGATGGAAATTTATCTCCAGCTGGCTGTAAGCCACTTTCATAGTATCTTGGAAATGTGTTCTTCTCTCAGGGCAGTGTAATGGGCTGATTACTTTCTTTCTAGGTATATGCCAATCAATATATGTTTTAAAGAGCTTATTACGGGAGGTTTTCATACCTGCTTCTTCAAAGCCTAGTAAATTTTAAACGAAGAGGCAGAATTTATCATTCTGTACTTTAGATTTCAGCATATGCGGACAACTTGCGGGGCAGAGAAAGTTCTTTCACGCTTCTGTTGTAGGGAAAGTGTTGTACATTTTCTCATCTCTAGAAGATTGTTGTGATGGAGTCCAGTTTTAGAGGTATCCTGAAGTAAGTTGGAAGGAGAGTCCAGCAAGAGAAGTATGATTTCCATAGAAACGTACCACAAATCAACAGGGTGACATGGAATTAGTTACTGAACTTTTACAGGCTAAATTATACTCAGAAGAATGTTCTGTGCATAAATAGTAACCTCCTTGCATCTTGAATTTCTATAAAATAGGAATTATTGGCCCTTAACTGCCTTATGGATGTTTGTTGAGGATCTAGTGGAATGAAGGTACAGTTAATGTAGCATTGGGTTACTGGTGCCACTATGAACTTTGAGAGATTTATTTATTATTGATGTTGCATGTATTTGTGGATTGCTGTGTGTGTGTAAAGCGGTGTGGTGCAGGCTCTAGGGGAATACAAAGAGAAGTTAAGTTCCTGCCCTTAAGGAAAGAAAAACATGTATTTACTCTCCAAAGTTGTGTAGTGCTGAGATCCCTGAGGATGGTGGAACCTTGGGGAGGAGATCTCTTCTGCCTGGGGCTATCAGAAAACTTTATGAAGTGGCACTGGGAAATAGAAAGATTTTCAAAAGTGTAACGCAGGAGAAGGTAGTCTAAAAAGAGCCGCATGCAAACTATGTCAAATTAGGAAAGTCCAAATCAGTATGCAAGAAGGAGCCAATAGTCTAATTAGACTGTCTATTAAGCATTTGTCATGAACGAGGAGGAAGAGATAAAGCTGGAAAGGCAGGGTAGAGAACTAAGTTGCAGAGGGCTTGGAAGGAACTTTAATTGGTAATTTGTGGGGAGCTCTAAGCATCATCTAGGAGAATATGTTTGACAATTGGAGTGGTGATATATGGCACTGGTTGGTGAGTGTGAAATGATAAAGGTGGTGTTATCACTTAAGGGTTATGGCAAAGGTCTGAGGGTGCACTTGTTAGAAATGGTCTGGAAGGAGAAAATCTTTGGTGCTGGGGTGGTAGCTGAAGAGCTTGGAAGAGAAGAATGGATATGCTTTCAGTAAACCCATTTACTGGGTTTGGGAAGTAAAGAGGAGGCTTTTAATCCTGTTCTGAGACTTTGTTAATGAGATTATGGTGATAACATTGCAAAAGACAGCAAAGTGGGGGAGAGCCCTGTAGTAAAGATGGGATTGCAGTGAACCTGTTTGCTTTGCTTGTTTAGCTCTACTGGGAGCTTGAAAGTTGCAGGACTAAAATTCACAGGAGAGGTAAGGAATAGGGAGGGATTTTGGAACACTTCTTCGAAGGGTGGTCTGTGAAACCTGGGAAGAGCATCACCAAAGGAAACCTGTAGAGAGAAAATGGTATTTTACAGCATTACTTATCGTTAGGTGAGTTGATGATATAAGTAGCTCTATCTTCATGTGAGGCTTCTAAGACCAAAAACAAACAAAAAATCTTGTGTTTTATCATTTATAAAGCATTTTGTTGTCCACTAAGCTGCTGCTTTTAGCCTCTAAAGCCACTAGATTTTAGGAATAAAGTATGTTTGAAAAAATACTTTGTAAGATTCCCCGAGGAAAATATAAGAAACTCCTTTTACTTTCCCTTCTCACCGCTTCCTGAGACCCATAGTAACAAAGAACTGCCCTTGGTAGGAGGCATTTAGGTTCACTTTTCACCTGTCTAGTACAGAACACTGCAGTGTTTCATCTCCCTGAGACCTCACCCCAGTTAGGATTAGTGTACTTGGGATAGGGCAGGGGCTGTGGTTAGCGGGAGGGTGGGCATTCTGTAGCAATGAACTTTGTATGTTGTTGTACGGTTTCTCTTTTTAGCCTGGGATCTTTACCAGGCGTGGAGGGGTATTGTGTAATACACAGTATGACTTACATCTGAATTGGGAAAGTTTTCAGTGAATGAACAGCAAGCCTCAATCTGCCTTCCATTTCCTTTCTTATTACCTGTGTTCAAAATTTGCATGCAAAGAAAACCATGTTGATTCATTGATCTTCAGCATGCTACATTATAAACTCTGGCAACACCGGAAAGTCTCCCTGGGTTCTCCTGTTTACAGCAGTTGGAATTCCTCTGGTCTCTTGCTATAGTTTGTGGCTTCCTTCAGCCTCACTCTTCATAGTAAGTCTAAGTCCTGTCAAATGGGGTAAGGGGCTAGTCCAGAGGAATCTGTATCTCTAGACAACTACTGTGCATTAAATCTAGTTTAAGTGCTCTTTGGATTTGTCTCTTAAACCATGTATGGCTGCTAAAACTTTTTTTTTTTTTTTAAAGATTTTATTTATTTATTTGACAGACAGATCACAAGTAGACAGGCAGGCAGAGAGAGAGAGGGAAGCAGGCTCCCTGCTGAGCAGAGAGCCCGATGCGGGGCTCGATTCCAGGACCCCGAGATCATGACCTGAGCCAAAGGCAGAGGCTTAACCCACTGAGCCACCCAGGCGCCCCTTTTTTTAAACATATAGGTTTAAGGTAGGTGATTTACTGGGTAACTTGAGACACTGAGTTTTTGGGGAGTAATATTTATTTTCTCACTCTCTGGCAGGTAACACATCCTTCTATCTTTCGTCATCCCCATACTCCCTTTTCTTCTTTCTCACATACATTTTTCACTTTAGTATTGTTAAAGTTAGGAAGAAAAGAAACCCTTTGGATTTGTCCATTTTGTGCCTCTGATGAAGTAAGAGCAAGTAAAATGCACCTATTTTCTTCAAAAGTGAACTTTTTTCTTTAAAAAAAAAATGCCTGGGGCACCTAGGTGGCTCAGTGGGTTAAGCCTCTGCTTTCAGCTCAGGTCATGATCTCAGGGTCCTGGGATTGAGTCCCACATCAGGCTCTCTGCTCAGCAGGGAGCTTGCTTACCCCCCTCTCTCTGCCTGACTCTCTGCCTACTTGTGATCTCTCTCTGTCAAATAAATAAATAAAATCTTAAAAAAAAAAATGCCACCCCCTCAAAAAAAAAAAGAAAGAATTCAGTGGCTTGGTGATCATTATTTGAAATAGCCTCTTTCTCCTCATTAGAGATCCTCATTCTTTTTTTTTTTTTTTTTTTAAGATTTTATTTATTTATTTGTCAGAGAGAGAGAGAGAGAGAGAGAGAGCGAGCGAGCACAGGCAGACAGAATGGCAGGCAGAGGCAGAGGGAGAAGCAGGCTCCCTGAAGAGCAAGGAGCCCGATGTGGGACTTGATCCCAGGACGCTGGGATCATGACCTGAGCTGAAGGCAGCTGCTTAACCAACTGAGCCACCCAGGCATCCCAGAGATCCTCATTCTTGATCCCTGCGGAGAAACAGGGAAGAAAACTGAGTTGAACAAACCCAGTTACTGAGTTCGAGGGTACCCGGATCATTTTAAAATGCTTTTAGTTTAAACGCTGAAGTTACTATCTATCCCCAAATCATTTTCTCCTGATGTTTGCAGCATCTGTGGAGTTGGACAGACCACTGCTCAAGTGGCTTGCTTATTTTGGCTTTTCCTCTTAAGAGTCTCCTTTTCTGACTTTCCATCTCTTCCTCAGAGTAAGATTTTTGGGACATCCTGGTATTTATGCTGTGTGTGCTGCTTTCCTCTTCCTTCACCACCCACCCCTACCCCCACCCGCCGCCGCTTTTTTTAAGAGACATATATATTTTCTACAACTAACTTACCATCTAGAGAGCTTTTGCCTTTTCAGTTCTTTTTTGATTTTCTCATTTATTTATGCTAGTGATTCTCATACCTTAATGCTCTCAGCATACCTGGCAGGCTTCCGTAAGCAAATGGCTGGGCTCTACCCCTGGGTTTTGTCACAGTGGGTCTCGGGCCTTCAGTTCCATGGGCATTACAGACAAGTTCCCAGGTGGTGCTAATAATGTACGTTGGCTGAGGAGTACACTTTGAACCACTGACCCAGACTGTTGGTTTTATCTATCAGTTTATTGTTTTGTTCAGTTTTGTGGGTGTTTTTTATTGGTTTGTTTGTTTCTTTTTTGCCCCCAAAGGGTAGAGGTTCTTCAGATTTTATTCAGCTTTGTTCCCTGGAAGGTCCTTATTTCTAATTCATAGGTTAAACCACTAGCATGAAAGAAAACTCAAAAAAGTGCTTTATGTTTTAATTGTGAAGGGCTTCATTGGGGCAGGAGTGGCAGAGTATGAAATGTGCCATTTTCCATTCCTTCCCCCAGTGAAGATGGTAATGGTCAGTCTCTCAGAACTTACACAGGTCTTTCTAGTCTTCCTCAACACAGCATTCTAGGAAGTCTTCTGAAAGTTGATTGACCTGGCCCCTAATTGAGACTAATTGAATAGATATTATTTTTTAGTTTTGCTAATTGCTTACATTATTCCTTTGTTACTTGAGGTTTACTTTTCCTCCTCCCAAATCCGTTCCTTCTCTGTCTCAAACTTCTCAGGCTCTATGGGATTGTGTGCTGGGAGTGGGGTCGGGTGATATCTGGGGAAGTATCATTTACCTATACTGTGTCCCTACTGCATGCTCAGTTAGGTGCTTTATCTGTGTCATCTCCTTCAGCCTAGCCAAACTTACATAGTAAAAA
Source organism: Lutra lutra (assembly GCF_902655055.1). Classification (NCBI taxonomy): domain Eukaryota; kingdom Metazoa; phylum Chordata; class Mammalia; order Carnivora; family Mustelidae; genus Lutra; species Lutra lutra. The sequence goes on along the minus strand of NC_062290.1, from coordinate 43,188,022 downwards.
CATAATTATTTCCATTTTATAGATGTAGGAAACGAGACTTTATATTGGTACTTTACTGATCATCTTTACAAGGTCCTGCCTTTGAAGTTAAAACAGAGGTCTAACGCCAAAGCCAGTGGAGTTTTTCGTATTACTTGTCTTTAGGATAGTTGGAGTTGAGCTTTGAGGACTGAAAGAAAATTAATGTGAGTGTATATAAGCATATTTGAAATTTTAGGGGTACCTCGGTAGCTCATTTGGTTAGGTGACGGACTTCAGCTCAGGTCATGAACTCAGGGTCATGGATGGACTCTGGATGGAGCCCTGCTCCCCACTCAATGGGAGTCTCCTTGTTCCTCTGCTTCTCCCTGAATAAATAAATAAATAAATGAATAAATAAAATCTTAAAAAAAAAAAAGAAATTTCATTTAATGTACTTGTCAGACTTGGCAATGTATGTGCCTGTCAGCAGCAATTTGAGGTGTTCAATTTAAAAAATACGCAATTACAAAAATGATTGTAAACGAGTTGAAAATAATCAGATTCTGTCCTTTTCTTTCTCAAGTATAAAGATGGCAAGTTACAAATAACTTCATTCACATTCAAACCCACGTAAAATAAAAATTGGACAAACAAACTCATGGTAGAAGGCTTTTCTCCTAGAACACTAGCATGGTAGTTGAGGGAACTTTGTCTTAATTTCAGTTCTGTTCAGTTTATCAAATGTGGGGGAGGGCTGTATTGATGGTCCTCAGTTTTCCGGTTTAAAAAGAGTATGATAGAAATTTTCTCCTCTCTTCTTACTTGTCCGATACCGGAATTAATAAACACTATATGTGTAAAGCCCTTTGAGCGCTCTGGAAGAAAGATTCTGTGTAATTTCAGCATTATTCATGGGCCATCAGGCTCCGCAGGGGGTCACTGGGAAAGAGAGGTTTTGTTTTTTGTTTTTTGTTTTTTTACCTTCTATTCCACATTTCACAGTATAAAAACAAGCTATTGTTGTTTGTGGTTGTGAAAATCTTCTGTAATTGTACCTGCAGAGGTTGCTCCTAGGCAGAGCCTAGGGCCCCCAGCTCACCCAGGAGAACCAGCTCCAGAGGCAGAAAGAGAATGAACCCCTAATTAAATACTACCTGGCTTCTGTGAGGACATGTGCCCATCCTGTAGTAATCCTGTGTGTCTGTCAACCTGTTGAGTAGCAGAATCCCTCCTTAACCCTTTTCTGCTCCCTCCTCTTTCATCTTGATCCTGTAGCTCATTATTCTGGGCTGACTCTAGAAGGGACTGTCCTCTGTCCTACTCCATTCTCCTATAATAGATCCCTCATCATTACCCTGTTCCTGTTGTTACACCCTGCCTCAACTAAGGCCTCTGTAAGAATAAAGCATATTTCTGGCCATTCTGTATTGGAGACGGGATCAATACAGTTTAGACTCACCAATTCCTTTTTGATGGTTAAGCAGTATTTTGATTCTAGAGCTGTAGCTTCTGTATACTTGTCCCTTCTGAGTCTTAGCCTGGGGTTCCATGGCTGAGTATGATTAGGCCCGGAATGTTGTCTTTAGTGAAATGGCAGCCTGAAAAATTAAGATAGACATTATCTGTACATCCAGCAACTTAGTTCATCTTCCTGTTTTTCAGGTTTTGTATTCATTTATTTTGTAGCAGTGTTCAGTGTACATCTTTATCTTTATAGTGTTGGGTAATTAATTTATTTCTTTCTCTGCTCTTTTCACAAGAGCTCATGACTAGTTTCTTGCCAAATCTATTTCACTTAATGGTCTTCCTGAATTCTTTGTGTTATCTGAGTAATTTTTCCTCTTGCTGCTTGGCATTGTCTAACCACTGAAATGAGACTGAAGTTCTAATCAGTGCTTGCTCTGGCTTGGAGGGTGACAGAGCTTCTACCTAGCCGCATCCCTCTGTCCTCTGATGGGACTGTTTTTGGGTTCTCCCTCTCCCATTCTCTGCTTCTTAAAACAAATTTTGTCTCTTCACTCTTTTAGGAGTTTTTCATGGGTTCAGATAGTTTCCCTCATCCCTGCAACTGCTAGACTGAAGTCACCAAAACACATGCCCTTCAGAACCGATCCAGGCTTATGACCAGCTGAACTGGAGAGTCTTGACCTGACATGGAAGTTAGTTTGTTTATTTAGGCTCTGACTTTTATAGTGCCTATGAGGCAAATGGCTACCTGAAGGTTGAATGTTTAAAAATAAAATAAAGTTTCAAATGGGCCCTGACTCTGCAAGAAGCTTCCCAGACTCTGTAATCCCTTTTCTTGGTAACATGTTTCTATTCTCAAGTTGTCATTTCTGTGACTCTTTGTTTCTTCCATTGTCCCCTTCCTTACACACACCTTGTACCTCATTCAGTTTCAGTTATTCTGAGTAGTAGCTCCTGTTGTGGGGCTTTTTCAGACTTCTTTTCAGAAGTCTGGCCCTTAACAGTTTTGTTTTTTTTTTTTTTTTTAAGATTTTTTATTTATTAGACAGACAGAGATCACAAGTAAGCAGAGAGGCAGGCAGAGAGAGAAGAAGGGAAGCAGGCTTGCCACTGAGCAGAGAGCCCAATGTGGGGCTCGATCCCAGGACCCTGGGATCATGACCTGAGCCGAAGGCAGAGGCTTTAACCCACTGAGCCACCCAGGCGCCCCCCCCTTAACAGTTTTTAATGTGTGATCTTAGTAAACAAAGAACTTGTGTGTGTGTGTGTGTGTGTGTGTGTGTGTGTAGGAAGCCTGCCATATTTCCTCCCTGCCCCACAGAAAATGTGTTTTCTGGAAGCCCTTTTGACACTGAAGTGAATGCCCACTGGCCTTCCCTTGCTGAATTCCCCTGAGACGGGAGAAGGGGGGAGCGAGAGGGAGGCCTTTATGCTTGTTGTCATATCTTTTGTTTCTGCTGATTATACACAAAGTAAGTTGTAAATAGCTCTCTCACACACCATGATTCCTTTGAGGTATGTCCTGGAGAGTAGATATGCACTCAGCTTCTGCGTACCCTGGGGATTCTAGAGGGTTCCTTTCAAGGCCTCCTGCTTCCTGTTACAGCAATAGCAGAATGAAATTTAGATGAGTACTAGACAATTACTATCCCATAATTAAACCTGTGGCATACTTTCAGAAATATTAGCCAGTCGGTTTAGTATTTTTTATTGTTTTTAACTTAAATGTTTTTATTTCAAAGCAAAATATAGTAAGATGCAAAAAGAACAAAAAATAAAAGTCCCCTAGTCTTATAGCTATTCAGAGATTTAAAAAAAAATCACTGAAACATTTTGTGAAAATCATTGTAGAGAACTTTATTTTAAAGTATGGCGTCAAAAAAGGCACTAAAAACTGGCATGAAGGAAAGCAGATGAAATTGGAGTTCCCCAAATCAATTTAAATTTTATATTCTAGAGAAAATGGTGGTGAGGTACATACCATATTTTATTATCTGAAATTACACTGGAGTGATAATAAGGGGCTGGACGATTTATGTCTGCTGTATCTGTCAGTCATGTTTTTGATTGTTTCTAGCTAGCTGTCTCACTACTGAGCCTTCTAAATCAAAAGGCCTAATGGTCTAGGTGTGCAGAATTATAACTAATGAGGTTATCAACTTTTATATCCTTTGTTTTTTCCTTGGTACATTTTGATGAATTAGGAAACAGAGCTTGCTTTGCCCTTAATTTTTTTTCTTTATCTAATACTGCCACGAAGTGTGGTGGACAGAATGGGAGAGGACATCGTTAGACAGTGAACCCAGTGGTACAATTGGGTGGTTTTGTTTTTAGACTCCATTTCCGCATCTTTAAAATGCCGAGACCCATTTACCTGGATCCTGATGGATTTTTTTCTGCTAAGAAACCCTAGGATTCTAAGTTTGAGAGTGCTAACTCACATCTCTAGTGTAGTTCTTTTTATGATTTGGATAGCTGTAACATTTTAGTAGCCTGGCACTGTTTCCTTTCAACTTATTCACAGACCTTTTTGTTTTCTCTCAGAAACTGTGTATTTCTAAGTGTCTGAGGTTGTAATCGAATGTAATTGTCGTTGTTTAACTTTCCCCTTTCCTCTCAAGAGTGTTTATAACATGCATTTTGTGGAGTGGGGAGTGGTGTAAAGGAACTAGAAACCTAGTATTGGTGACCCGATCTAATAATGTTAAGGTAAGCGGGAATTTGTTTTGTGTACATAAAATAGAGTATTACTTACACTTGATTTGCAATGTATATATATTGGCTCACAGAATGTGCTTTAATCAGTTAAGTAGCTACATTTATTGAGGTTTTATAAGAAGCTGTGGGGGGGGTTGTTTTGATATGGAATATTCAAAGATTAATTTTTTCCCCAGTTCTTCTATTGCACCGTAGGGAGAATTACTGTTGCAGAACTCATTAGTGCCCCTCCATATGTCAGCTGAGGGGTGGCGTCAGGCATCAGCATGGGTCTGTGTGTGCCACAACACACATGCACTGCGTCCCTGCTCATCTTTGTGCCCCATTTCTCTCACATGCCTCAAGTTTGAGGATAATTTCATAATGCCTATGTTGCCCTGGGCCACAGAGCAAGTGGTAGTTCTTGATAACACACTTTCTCCACCTCCTCTGTCTTTTTTTTTTTTTTAAATTTTTTTTTTTATTTATTTGACAGACAGATCACAAGTAGGCAGAGAGGCAGGCAGAGAGAGAGAGGAGGAGGCAGGCTTCCTGCTGAGCAGAGAGCCCTATTCGGGGCTCGATCACAGGACCCTGGGATCATGACCTGAGCCGAAAGCAGAGGCTTTAACCCACTGAGCCACCCAGGTGCCCCCCTCCTCTGTCTTTTTTGTAATTTCTTTCATATGAAATAGCAACACATGCCTTTAGAGTGGAAGCTGCTAAGTACAACTTTTGCATGTTTTTCATCAACTTCTTTGAAATATCTTCTCAGTCTTCTCATTTCTGAAGTTTGGGCATTGCAACTTTCTAGCACGGAACCCTGAGCTAGTTATTTACCTACTGGAAGCCTCAGTTTTTTTTTTTTTTGTTTTGTTTTGTTTTGTTTGTTTGTTTGTTTTTCCCATTTGTCAAAGGGAGATTCTCATATCCTGTAAGATGGTTGCAAGGGAAAAAACTGGGTCAGTCCATGTGTAAGGTGCCCACATGGTGACTGGCACATCACAAGTACTCAGTAAACATGACCTCTCTCACTTCCCCTCTTGGGCCCCACTGTGAGATTTGTGGATGAAGAGCAGTTAAGTTCAAGACAGATGATAATCTGTCCATGTTACCTTATAGGTGTGGGTAAGAAGAAAGAATGTGAGACTTAAAAAGAATAGGAGAGTTGGTCCCCTAAATGTCCAAAAAATTGAGTGCTTTTTAAAAATATTGGTAATATTCACTGGTAAACTTGCAAAGTGGACTTTATTGAAAATTGTTTAAATTTAGAGAGGTGAACTGATTTGTGGGTTGAAAGAAAGAGGAAAATGACTTCTAAGGCAGCATACTTGGCTGAAAACTGATCTCTGAACAAAGAAAATTGCCTGGCACAGATGATGGTAAGTGGGGTTAAAGCCCAGAACAAAACAGCAAAGGTGGGCCTTGATAGGGAAAGAAGACAGGTGGGACGAAGCTGATTGATGGAATGAGATTATGAAAAAAGATAGTTGTATGATTAACGAAGATAGAAGATAGCGTGTGTTTGCAAATATTGAGTAGTGATTCAGAGAACTTTTTTAAAAGGCAGAAAACAGGTTTAGATGGAATCTAAGTCCTTTTGTCTTTATCTCAAAAAAATCTAAAATGAAGTACGCAGGTAACAGGAGGTAGTATTTTGGGATGAGATAGACTAAGTTAACATAGATTTGAAAGGGAATCTTAGTGGCTTTCAGTATAGAATTTTAGATATAGAGAAACATTCTAAGTTATAGCTGTTTTGTTAGCATTTTTATTATTGGAACAGACATAAAATAAGCCTGTTAAAATTTAGAGATCGTAAATAATAAGTATTGATAAAGTCTGTGCTAACTTATATCATGAATAGGAAAAATAAATTTGAACAGGTATTTTACAGTGGAAAGGAACTTTAGACATTAGAAAAAAATTAGAAGACAATGTTCTTCATCCTCTCATAAGAAAATTAGAAAAGGGAGAAAATGTCACCAATGTCAAGCAGAGATTCTATGTTCCTTTTCGTCTGTACTTTAACCTTCTCTCCTCCTTCCATCCTGAGATATTTAGTAAATACCTGCTTTGTGCTACATGCTATGGATACAAGGGGGAATAAAAATTTTGTGGATCTTTTCTTCTTAGAATTTGCCTTCTGGTAGTTAATAGACTTGTTTACATGCTATTTGTAACATATTTGACGTAGTAAGTGTCAAAAACCAATGAAGCCATGCTGGCCTGTTTCATACCTGCAGTTGGAATGTCCCTGCTTCTGTCTAGGACAGATGTGTTTGTGTGCAGTTCTTAGCAGCCTCCACACCCAGCATCTAACTTGGCCATATTCCCCCAGGTTCCAGTGGCATGTGCTGGCAGAGTGCTGGGTGCAGACTTCTGCCCAAACCTGGAGGAGCCAGACCAGAGGCTGGAAGTCCAGGTTGGAGTCTTACTGCTTTACTAGTTGGGGGTGGTGTGGCAGAAACAGTGGTTCCTAAATGTCTGACATGGATACATCAGTGTCATCAGGAGATGGACAGTTGTAGAGATAGGTTTAAAGGAAGAACCAGGGTGGCATGTGTGCCACAAAAAGTCCTTTTTAGGCTAAATTGTCTGTAACTGGAGATAGCTCGTTTATTCATCCAAGAAATGGTATATACTGCGGTAGGTAAGAGCATGTTTTCTGAAGGCTGGCTGCCTCGCTTTACAAAAGTTACTGTGAGACACTTGGCAGAGTCACTCAGCCACACTGGGCTTTAGCTTTCCCATCTGTAAAATGGGGACTTGCCACCGAAGGTGATTATGAGGAGTGAATGTTCTAACATCTACCTAGCTGGTAGCATAGGGCCTGGACATAAGAGGCCCTCAGTAAAGACTAGCTCTTATCTTTTAAAAGCATCGTTATCATGTGCTTGGTTCTGTGCTAGGCACTAGAGACACATGGTGAGCAAGTCATGCTTCCCGCGTGATGGTCTCTCAGCTCAGGAGAACAGAAGCCATTGGGCACCGTACTAGAAAAGTATGATTTAATGGTAACTATCTTCCCTTTTCATGTATGGAGAGATATGTCCTGGGATACAATTTTAAGTTCTTTAGTCAAGTGAAAGTATTTATTTGGAATTTAGCTCATGTTACGTGGTCTTGGGACGTTAGAAGTAGTTCGGTATTTCATAGATAAAGAATATAAGTATGACACGTAGCTCAAAGACCTACCTTTACTCTGTGTGCCATATAGTATTTAAGGAATGTGTGTGCTACTAATGCAAAAATACTGGCTGAAGTTGTAACATGGATGGCATCCCCTAGCATGAACAAACACATACTATATTTTTTCAGGACCTGCATTTGGCATCATTTTCTAAATTTTCAGACTTATTGGATAAGCATGGTGAGCTTGGTTTTAAAGCACTTTTGCTGATTTAGAAACCTTGCATGAGAAAGGAAAATAGTTTTAAAAATTGACTTCTTCACAGTTGGAGTGAAGGTGGAAGTGGTGGTAGGAGGAGGTTTCAGTTTTTATGGTACTGAAGAGTGTACTGTCTCCTGCACACCTGCTCTTGGCCTAGGGAAGACCACCTGAGCTCCGCTATACCACAAGCTGGTCCTGTCTGGGTGGTGCATGGCTACAGTACAACAGAAAAGCAGGTGTGACACATATGAGACATGATCATGTATTTCCCAGTTTTCAAAAGCGAACAGCTTGTGCGTGACACATAAATGCAGAGTGATGGAAGACTTTTCATGGAGACTGGTCTGATCCTTGACCTCTTTGGGTAGGACAAGTGATGTGCTTCAAACACATCACCTGGAATGGTCTGTCATGGGTGGTTGTTGGATAACATGTTTGTGAACCTTGAGTTATGAAGCGAAGAGCAATGGGTTTTGCAGATGTGACTGTGAAATAAAGCTGAAAGGGACCAATGGAGCATATTATTTTAACATACCAAGAGAGAAGATGTATATTTACTAGTTTACGTGAAACCCTGGTTGTAGGTAGTTAAAACATTTGTAGAGTTGACAATTCATCACGGTCCTTGTGAAGAAGACCAAGCCCCTGGGCAAAGAAATGACTCTCATTTTATTGGACTCCTCCTCTTGCAACACCATTTTGGCAGACCTAGTGGAAAGGTTGAATGTGTTCAAAGAGTCAAGTGTGGTGAATTGGTGCATTAACTGGGACTCATTTGAACATTTCCTTCTTGTTTTCCTCTTCCTTTCTAAATATGACTTCCATACATTTTAATGATATCTGGTACATATATATCCACATTATGTCAGACATAAAAAAAACCTGACACTTAATATGTTCTTCACCAGCTAACAACTTCAGGAGTAGTTTTTTGCTTCTAGAGTCCTTTCATTCTTGCTATGGGGCATGTATTCTAGTCCCCCCCCCCCCCACGAAATGAGGCATTTCTTAGTTTTTAGTCTTAATTCTGCATTTCAGGGAATTCACCATAGGACTTGCCAGAGACATCTATTTTCCCTGCTTGGATCTCAGGCTGTCCCTCAGGACCAGGCATTATAACCACTAGAGGATTTGCTGTTTTGGCCTCTTGATTCTGAGAATAACCTCTTGTACACCTTGATTTAGGAGCGATAGTTTGTTTATATCCTTTCCTATGAAGGATTTTCATTTAGACACACAGTGCCCATATCTGATTTAACTTTTCTATTTTAGCTGACATAATTTCTCTTGACTGGTGGAGTCCCTTTCTATTCTTACCTCTTTCCTTTTCACTCTTTTTTTCTATCCCTAAAATTTCAGATGGCTTAGCAACTTTATTGCTTAATAATTCCAAGATCCTTGACACTCTTTCATGAACATCTTTGGTTTTGAATGACTGTTATCCTGAAGTCTGTGTCTTACTTAACTTTTGCAAGTGTGTCTTCAGGCTTATTGTGTTAATATGTTTGATTTAGAAAAGTAGCTGGAAATCAAGACTTTGATTCACTGTCTAATTTTGATTTTCTTTATTTTTTTTAAAGATTTTATTTATTTGACAGAGAGAGAGAGAGATCATAAGTAGGCAGAGAGGCTGGCAGAGAGAGAAGGGGAAGCAGACTCCCTGCTGAGCAGAGAGCCTGATGCGGGGCTCGATCCCAGGACCCTGAGATCATGACCTGAGCCGAAGTCAGAGGCTTAACCCACTGAGCCACCCAGGTGCCCCTCCTCTTTGGTTTTTGAAGTGGGTATGAAACTGTACTTTCTTATAGCTTGGGAAGTTAACTGATGTATATTAGCAAAAAATTGTGCTCTTAAATAATTATTTTCTAGGAAATGGTTATTCTAGTTTAGACTTCCCCTAATTCCTATTAAATATTATATTTTCAATTAGAGAAAAGATACTTTTTAAGTCTAACTGTGCCTTATCCTGTATTAAGTTGTTACAGCTAGCCTAACACAGTTCTTTTCTTGGTTGGGAATTCAAGATGTGGGGTTGACTTGATATTTTTCACCACTAAAGTGCTTAGAAAATTAGAGTAAATAATGAACCAATATTTCAGTATCAGATTAGACACAATTTACTGTGATGTTTCATAAACCACAGACTCCTTTCTTCTGTGAATGCGTGAAGGATCACTTTTTTTTTTTCCCAGACATACCGGGGTGCAAGTGTAAATTTCCATAAAATTTAAATGAGGTGCTTCCTGTAATTAATGAACAATTGTGGCTGCTCTCTAGTCTGCATTGTAATTAACCGTGATCAGGCTTGTTTAGTGATGACACTGTTCCTGTAATAATTTGACAAGCTACTGTGAATTTGCCAGGTTATTAAACAACCTGCAGCATTCACTTATGGAATCACAGGGATGAGCTTGGCGGCTGCTGCTAGTTAAATGCAGCATAAGGGTGAACTGAAAGCTGCTTATTGAAGTCTATCGATCACCATGACCAGATTTAAATTCCTATGATTTTGGAGAAGTTAATTAATTTTGTGTGGGTTGTCTTGAAAACTTTTTATTGCATAATAAACCTGCTAGGGCAAAGCTGGTCATTTTTATGAACTCATAATGAAGCCAGCAAATTTTCTATATTATTATCACCAGTATGAACCAAAAAGAATTTGAGATTTCCCCTTCCCACCCTATTAAACGGGTAGAATTATTTAAAAACAACAACAAACTGCATTCTCTCCAAATTCATTCACAACATTCAACATTCCTCAAATATAAGTTCAGTGTGTGTGTGTGTGTGTGTGTGTGTGTGTGAGAGAGAGAGAGAGAGAGAGAGAGAGTGAGTGAGTGAGAGAGAGAAACAGCAGATGACCTTGAACTAAACACAGTCATGTTGCAGGTAGAGTGAGCCATCTAAGTGGACTGGTAGCCTTATGTCCACGGTCACTAGTACACCCGCCTTCCCCAACCCCCCTTCAGGTTAAGAACTGTTCAAAACGTTACTGTCTAGTTACTGTGGTGTCTTTCATTCAGATTCTGTTTATTGACTAAACCGCAAGGATTCCTGCCCAAAGTACCAGGCGGTCTATGCTTGACTGATTTTGATTTTCTAACATCAGCCCTGGGGTTTATTTGAAAAATGTACATACACTGCAGCTTTAACAAGTCAAGTGACTGCATGTTTTTGACCACGGAGTAGAGTATATCTGAAGATCATTAAATTTGGGGGGGGTGGGGGTGAAGGGGGGTGGAGAATAAGTGTAGTAGTCATTTTACCATTGCAGAATGTGTGTGTGTGTGTGTGTGTGTGTGTGTGTGTGTGTGTGTGTGAGACACATGGTTTTTGTCTTTTCATCTTCTCCAAGAGCCAGAAAGTTTCCTGCCGTTCTCTTTCCAGCTATTGACAAATGATTGCCAGATGTGAGATCTTTGCAGTGCTCTTTCCCTCAGCAAACCTGCAGCGATGGGATATTTGATTCTCCCTTGCCCATTTCATCTCCTTTCCACATCTGCCAGGGACACACAAGCAATACATCCCTACATGAGAGTTTAAAGTTTATTCAGCTCCTTTTTCCCCTCCGATACAGTGTTTAGAGACAACAGAATGAGGTCCATATGACTCTCTCCCAACTTCACTGTATGAAATTAGTTGTTTATTTTACTTATCTACCTCTTAGTAATTGAACTATTTCATTTTAGTTTCGGTCCATGGAAAATTTGATGCAACTCTGGGAGTGCTAAGAGTTTCCTATTGTTGTCTGCTTGCTGCAAGTATGCCATCATCTCGACTCTCTCTGATCGCCTCAGTTCTGATACAGACTAGACTCTTGGCTTCATAGAACTTCCTAGGAAAGCAATTTTAATAACTGTCAAAACATAAGTGTAGCATGTCTGTAAATTTCAGTAGGCATTTGAGATTAAAAGAGCCTGCTATGAGGGGGAAAATTCAACTTGTTTGGCTTGATTAGCTTACCCTGTATTTGTGTCCATTGTCAAAGTTGATATGGATGAGCTCCTAGTTTTAATCCCAAATAGTTTATAAAAGAGAAAGTACACTGAGTTTTGGAGGCATCTGAAATTAGCCTGTGTAGGCCACACACATAATCACTAACATGCACAGAAGCCTTTTGCATCTGCTTGGAATCTGTATTGATATTGATTTTTTTTTTTTTTTCTCATCTCAGTTTGAAGATATTTTCCAAAATGCTCTTATAGCTTATGTTCATACTATAGGGTGGGCTGACACAGGTGGCCTTTCAGTTTTCCTATTATACTTCTTGGCAAAGAAAAGGACCCCTTATTCCCTGAATAAGATCAGCGTGGTTTTTTTCTTTTTTTTTTAACATTTAAAAAATAATCCATAAAATGTCTGCCACATGTTCTCTAGTTGATGGAAATGTTTTCCAAATTAGAGCTGTAGTATTGGATTCTTACTGTATCAGTGCTAGTATGTTTACTGTTTTTGCTACCCTGTTAGCTACTCTTAGCTACCTGTGATTGTATGAATTTATATCTTTTTGTGAACTTAAAATGATGAATATAAGATAATTAACATTTCTGAATTTCATACTGAATAAAAATTTTGGTTTTCTAAAAAAGAAGTAAATGGCTTTTTCCATTATTAGAATCAAAATAATGGAAGTGTGAAGTCTATTTTTCAGTATGTTTTTTAAAAGAAAATAAGACAACAAACAAAACCTAACAAGCACAAAAAAAAGGCCAACAGCTCCTGAAATGAATAAATCTTACTGAGCCTAGAAAAATAGGTAAATCAAAATCAAGAAATTTACATGAAATGTGTGCAACTTTCTGTATATCCATTATATTATGCCTCCATAAAGTTTAAAAAAAGAAAAAGGGGTAAAACTGTTTGCCACAAGTTCCCAAAATGTTGTGTATTTCAATTGGAAGTATCTGTTGAATAGCAGAAAATTATAGTTGGAGATACAATGATAAGGGGCCCCTGGGTGACTCAGTCATGTGTCTGACTCAGGTCACAATCCCAGGACTGAGCCCTGTGTTGGCTCCATGCTCAGCGGGGAGTCTGCTTTTCCCTCTGCCCCTCCCCCCACTCCTTTTCTCTCTCTCAAATAAATAAAATCTTAAAAAAAAAAAGATATAATGATATATCATTTAGAGTGCTTGCTCTCAAAAACAACATGATGATCACCGTGAAGGTGGTAAGTTTAAACAATATCCTTCAAAACAAAATTACCCAAGCCAAAGAGAATCCCTGTGGAAAAGTTGATATTTTTTTTGTCGTTTGGCATTCCCTGAGGACTGACGCCAGGTTAGACACTCAGTGGATGCTGGGAGTGGGGGGGCGCGGTGCAGGAAGGTGGAGGTGAAGAGCTCTTTCATAAAAAAACAAGGTTAGGAACTCCTGTGGCAGGAGCCAAGTTCCTTTGCCTGTAGATCACTTCACGTAATTTGCCTTTGCTAATGTGTTTGCTGGTTTCTCATGCCTTCCTGCTTTTTCCTCAACATGGTTACTCTGGGAGGCAGAGAGGTGCTAAGCAATGGAAGTGTCATCCGGCCCATGTACCTAGGGAACGTCCTTCAGAGGACGACTTGTCACCAGCCGTCAAAGAAGAGAGTGGCTTTGTGGTCTCTGAACATCTGGCAGCGCTGCACAGGAAGCTGAGGGGGTGTCATTAATTGTGATGAAATAATTTAAACCATCAGGAATAAATGAGGCTGTTAAGCTAAGTTCAGATTCCATTTGCCAGGCACATGTGTCTAGCAGCCTGTGTGCAGTTAAAAAAAATTGAATTATATTAGCTCATGAGTCGAAGTGAAACAGATACTGTAAATGAAACAAGTTGCTGTGTGGTGATGACATCGTGTTGAACCACTTCACAGAGTTACAGTTTGTAGGATCAATATATTGAAAGTGGTACATTACTTAATGAATTTTTATATAAAAGCATTCTTATGCAATTGAGGGATAGAGTGAGGACCAGGGTCTGTTGGAATACAGGATGGGTAGGTGGATGTGAAGAAAGAAGCAATCCACCGGGTGAAGGCAAAGGGGGTAGGTTGGGTTCGTAGTCTGCTAAGGCAAACTGGATTGATGCACAGCTCACCATTCTATGGATCAGGCTTTGGATACAGTATTCAGTGCAAGTGCTCTGTATACATGCTCTGGGCAGGAGGACAGTTCTTCTCTGATAACTAACTCCAGATGTTCCTTTGGGAGCTTTTGCTCCTTTGGGCACATCTGCATTGTTTTCTGGAGAATAGGACAACTATCTTTGGTGATAGATTGTCCCTCAAGCAAATGGACATACTTCCAAGGCTTTGCACAGTTGTGAACACTGACTTCAGATCTAATTTTCAAGTACTGTGGAAAGAGGCAGCCCTAATTTCTTTACAAAGGAAAGACTGTCAGGTTTGGAATGTCGGGGCATCTCTGAGGTTTTAAGCACTAAACTGAGCAATGGTGTGTATGTTCCAAAGTACATTTCTAAAATAAAAGTCATTCCTTTACACCTAAGCAAAGTTTTCAAACTTGAACTTCTATTTAAAAATAAACAGGATTTTGAAAAAATAAAATGAGACCATGTAGATACACAAAGCATTTTTTAAAAACCACCAGAGAGGTAATCCCTCTGTCTATCGAGGTGATGGTCCAGCTCCAGCAAGCCTTGGACGAGAGTCATTTTACTACAAGTGTCTTACCTCCCTCTGTGCCATCATTCCCCTCTGCACCTTCCTGCTTTTCTCTTTCCCTTGTTGTGTACCTCCTTTTTTTCTTCTCTATTTTCTTTCCCTTCCATTATTCTTTAAATTTTTATTCTTTTGTATTTGTTTCTCTTCACAACTTATTCTGTCTTCCATCAAAGTGAACTGCAGTTCTGTTTTCCTTTATAGTCCTAGTTTTTGTGTTAGTAGTTAAAAGATTAGTATCCACAGTTACTTAAATTGTGAGCTTACAAATTTTAGGTTGCATTGTTACATAAATTTGATCATTGGTGGATTTTTTTTCAGGAATGTGAATGGAACTTAATTAGGTTTTTTTTTCTTTTTAAAGGAATGTAGAATCATCACTAAATCATCCTTTTCCCTGGACTTTTGAGTGGAATTGTTATTGATGAAAGCCAGAAATTTGTGGTTCCCACTTACCATTTTCCTTCTTACCTTGACATGAGGACGACATTCAAATCAAAGTACTTGAATTTCCTGACATCTAATAGAACATCCAGTAGTTAGGAGATTGCTTCTGTGTGTTTTGATCTTTGGATTTCATTTTAATTGATGAAAAAGAGCAGGAAGATCTGAGTTCTTTGGATCTATTTTCTTGGCATGGCATTGTTGGAAGGGTTGAAGGGTTGTGTGTGTGCATAAGGTACTGAGTCTAGCACAGAGCAAGTAGTCAGTGTATTATTGTTATGATAGAAAGGTATTTTACTAGTTTCTGTTGGCTAAGCAGATAAAAATTAAGAAGAATTTTTTTCCTGAAAATTTCACATAGTGTAACCGTTTTAAATTATATTCACTTTAAAGTTTTACAATTTTTTTCCTTAAGAATAGGAATCCAAGGTGAACATAGGGAGTTTTGAACAAAATGTCTATGCTTTTCTTTCTTCCTTCAGAAGAAATCACTGCATTCTGTAGTGCATTTATTTCAAGTAAGAAAATGATTGTATACTCAGTAGTTGCTTGAAGTTTTCTTTTGTAAAAGTCTTAGTAAATACTTGATAGATAAAAAGTAGTTTCATGAACTTAAGTTCCTTCCTCCCTTTTTAAGTTTTGGTAGAGAGTGTGGCCTGGATGCCCCTACTACATATTTTCAGGACCTTTTTAAAATTTTTCTACTTCTGTTGTTACTATTACTCTCTGCTTAAGTATTAAGTATCATTAAATTCATGTATTCTGTATCTTGAGTTCTGTATATCAGGTACATTACAGGTTAAATAAATCTTGGCTGAATGGCCTGAGAATTTACCTACATTCTGTATTCTCTCTCAAAACCACTATATGAGGGAATGTTATCTAGATTTCAGATAACCAGCATAACGTAAATTCAAGTTGGGAACTGTCAGTAGGAATATAAGAAATGTTGAGTAAGGTGCTTATTTTTACTTTATGTAAGTTCCCAAGTCATAACGGCTTCTTAGATGCTTCCAGAAGGAGGAAGAAAAGATAAAGGTGGAAAAATAGGAAGTATTTTAATTCTTGACTTGAATAGAGAGAATTGTATGTTTGTGTGAGAATGTGTGCATGTATATGGATTTTGTATATACATGCAATGTATATCATTACATATAAAACCGTATTTTTTTATGTTTATAGGAATGGCTAGTGATACTCTGTTTGAATATTTTGAGTTAGTCATAGTGAGTAACATTGCATAAATGAGGGTTTACATTGAAAACACATAGTCTACCTTCTTCCACCTGCAAAAAAAAGAAAAGGGGGAAGATCTTCCATTAAGGTAGATAATGGAATCTCAATCTGTGTGTGTGATTCTTTAGGACTCAGTATTTTTTTCATATGATTTCACAATTTAAACCTGAGAATTCTTTGTATTTATATAATCTAATGTTTTCATTTTACAGATTTAGAAAATCCAGAAATTTGGAAAATGCAGAAAAGGTGTAGAAATTTTAAAAATCTTACCCCACATTACATAGTTAGCAAAAACATTCTCCATTTCTGAGGTGTCAGATTCTTGAAGATATTGTTTACTGATCTTTTATTCTTTTAGAGTTTGTAAGCGTTATAGAACAGGGTTTAAGTTCTTTTCCTATCACAGAAAATTATTTGACTCCTTGTATCCCTAGTTCTAGATAATCTGAGTATTAAGAATACCGGGAGACTACATTTTCAGGTACCATAATAATAGTGTTAGCAGATTCCCTCATCAAAACAGCAGATCCTTCTGCCTGATGCAGGAACTGTGCTACCTGGATGCTAAGAAATGGGATGTTTGGGTCTGGCTTTTTTCTTTTATTTTCTAATGTGAGGTCATTATAGAATTTAGGTGTTTGACAAAAGGTAGATCTTGAACGTTAAAAGGTGGTAATAGTTCTCTCAATAATCCTTGTTTCCAGAAGAGAAATGGCCTTTACAGACATCTGAAGAATGGAATTACCCAAGAATATAAGTGTTACTTCTTAATGTTCAGTACTTGCCAGTGGAGTTTTGTGGAGCACAGAGGCAAACCAAGTCCACTGGAATTCCTTGTTTTTATAAAAACCATCTTTAAGTGCCTTTTTGAGTATGGTCCTGTGTTTGCATCCTATAAAAAGTGAGCTGAATAGACAGTGTTTCTGCCCTCTAGGAGTTTATAATCAAAAACAGATAATGTAGCTGACATCTGTTATTATATTAACTTCCTACAAATAAACATTGATCAAATACATAAATAAAAGTTTTATATCAATGACAAGTAAAAACCTTTTTGCTTGCCCAATTAAATAAGTAAATAGACATCCTCATCCCCACACTGAAAGTATCCATGGATGATGTAAAATAACTAAACTAGAATAATCCTGACACCAAGATAATCCTTTTACATTGTTATTTTTAGGGGCTTTCAAAGAGTGCTGGCATTACCATGATGTCACTGATAGCTTATTGTAAGCGGGCCTGGATTCAGGCATATTGTTTTTATCTTTCTGGTTGAATTTTCCTCTCTTTCTGGAATTTTCTCATTTCTCTCTGTTGACTGGTGGTACTTGCTATTGTAAACCAGCATCCTGGAGTGTACTTATAAAAATTTATCCAAGACCCTGATATTAGTAGAAACGATTTTTTTTAAAAACTAGGCAGCCTTTTTACCCCTTTGAATCACTAGATAATGGCAGGAAAAAAAAAATAGGAGCTTAAGATTGATGCTATAACAAGATGAAGTTATGTATCCAAAAGGCTTTGCGGGAAATATTGGTTAAAAAAAAAAAAAAAAGCTAAGTTCACAACTTTGGAATAGACAGATCTGGCTTTGGGTTTGAGTAAAGCTAGACTAACTAAAATTAAACATATAAATGTTTGTAGGGGGAGATAGGCATTGAGTATGATAAAATGTTTTTTTTCTGCATGTTTCAGTCTTAATGCAGAGTATATTAACAGTCACTTCATTTTTGAAGTGTGGGTGTTGGGAAGTCTAAACATAAACCCATCTTAAAGTTCAAAATATTAAAAAAATAGCTATCCTTACCCCAGTGTAGGTGTCTGTCTGTGTAAATTAAAGCATGTGGATGCATAAATTAATTAGAAGAACAGTTACTGATATAAATCAAACTTATTTGGTACACTGATGAAATGAGCATTGTTTATAAGATTATCTTGTTATTTAATCTCTTCTATATAAACCTGGCTGGTTAGCATTATGAAGTAATAATACAATTAATGTGATGATGGTATACTTTTTCTTGGTACAGGCCTGATCCTGCAGGCCTTTCTTGACTGGGATTTGTGTATATAGAGGGCCATCAGAACTGGAAATTTTAATTAGCAAGAATGTTCCTACCCCCCCTCCCACCCCCCGCTCCGGTTGTCTGCTGTTCCCTGAGATACTTTATTCTTTTTGAACTGCTCATCTACTGACCCCAGAAGAAAAAACTGCTTCAGATACTGTTTTTCTCAAAACTGAGCAGAGTTCATTATAAGAGTTACCTGCTTCAAGCTATATGCTGCTGTGCCAGTGGGTCTCAAATAAAAAAGTTTTATTTATAAATGAAGCTATTAGGAATTTCTTGAATAAACAAAGTTTTTTTTAAAATCTTTGATATGCAGAGGAATTTTGCTTATAACTCCTAGTCATGTAAGTCCATGTGTAACACATGCAAGGAACATTCATTATCTTCCATGTGAAAGAGAAAGCACTCCTGTTAGCTAGGGAGCAGAAAACAGAAACGCTTAAAAAATAAACAGAATCCTAGTGCAAAAGAAAATTGTTAGTGTCAGTAGTGAGTACTTGACTTGATTCAGGACTTTTGCTGGCGTTTTTTGTCCTCCTTACTCTGCCTGCTTTCCTCATACCCGTCCCCCTTACTCCATCAAGTTGGTTTCTTTATGTCCCCAAATGAAACCGTTGGTTTTGGGAAATTGAATCAAAGGTGTGCATTTTATTGATTTTGCTCTCAGGTTGCTTAACTACTTCATGGCATTCTTTTATTCTTTAACAGAATTTAGTAGTAGTACCTAATAATTTCACTAAGGACTTGAGAAAAACAAATTCCAAAGGTAATTCCCTCTTGATTTACTTTATGAATGCAGCTTGATGACTGATAATTGTTGTTACTACCTAATCTCATCTAGAGAATGGATTTATTAGAACAGTGTCCTTTTAGGGTTATACACAGGACAGTTATGATTGTGAATAATGAAATCTTCATTGTGATTTCATTTTGCCCTGAACAATCAGCAGTTTTTTCCTTCTTTACCAGTCTGTGTTGATGTTAAACACTTCCAAATTGACAAATTAGATATTTGGATATATTATTTTAAAGATTTTTGTCTCATCTTCACAGGAGTGCCACAGCTATCTCTGTTTCAAACGTGATTATCTGTGATGTCATAGCAACATCCCTGGCTGTTAGCAGAGTATGTATTATTTCTGTGGTTTTGTGAATCAGTAACCACTAAAAGATTGCAGACCAATCATCTACGAATGATTTGTTCAGAATGTCCTTAATGAGAGAAACTGTGGCGTAAGACAACCTCACAATAATGTAAGGATACTTTTTCACTGTTACACTTGGCTCAGTTCTGGATTATGCAACTTGGATTTTCAATCACTCTTCTACTACGCAGATGTATTTGATGGAGTTTGGGTCTGTTTCCTGGGAAGACTTGCAGGACACTACTTGTCAAACCGGTATTGAAATCAGGGATCTGCTGACTGGAGCCAAGCATATGGTGGGACAGGAAGCTTTCTGGGTGGAAGAGGGGACTAACAGTGAGCTGACTGCTCTTCTCCGCTCACTTATGAGAGCCTGCTTCTCGGATCTGATAGGAAGTAGGTTTCATATTTTTGAGAAGACAATTTGAGACTACATGTCCTATTTCTGGTTCAGGATGCAGATGACCAGAGCACATAAAGAGCTCTGGGGTGTATAGTCTGGCTCTCTGGCAAAAAGAAGCCCTAGTAGTAAAAGGAGAGGGTTATAAGTTGTGCCCATCAGAATTTTTCTGAGTATGTCTCCTCCATGGGCTGCCTCTTCTTCTAGATGGGAAGATCCAGCCTTCTAGATCTTCTAAGGGCTTTTCTATTTGGTCTCTTTTTATCACTTATCTTTTCTTCTTTACTGTGAATTATGTTACTATCTTATCTCTTCCTATATTTTGGTACATTCAGATATTATTTCATTTATACACCTTAGGATCTTTTGGAGAGCTGACTCAACCTAGGTCCTCCTGCAAACAGATCAGGAGATACTGACTGACATGGAGGTGCTTTGTTCGGGTAGATTTCAGAGTAAGAATGAAGGACCATGGGAAACCAATGGAAAGATGACTTATTAAAGTGATCGGTACTACTCCTAATGGGTGTGCATTCTTACTGGGGCCTTTGGAGGCCCCTCGTGAATATGTCTCTCCACAAAATAAAAGGGGGACGTGTTTACCCACTGGCTCATCCTTGGATGACCTTTGTGGTCCGTTGAGCCTGAACTCCCTACACTTCTAATTTGTGCCTGTGCATCTTCTTCCATGTTGTCAGAAAGCAGGGTGCATGTGAGGCATACTCAGTCAGATGCTATTGAGCTATAAATGGGGGAAGTTGGTGTGATGTGGCTGGAAGAAGAAGTGAGACAGGGAGGGCTTTTGGTAATGCAGAGATGGAGTCCACCACAGGGACTGATACATTGTTTTTCATATGGATCTAAAAGCCTAGAGTGCTTTGGAGTACTTCCCTCCTGAATCCTTCATTGGTTGTAGTGTGCTTCTCACATGAGTTCAGTTAAGTGTACCTTTACCTTAACTTTGTTATTTGAAAGGACTGTTGGCATTTTCCTTAATTTTAGCATACCACATGGAAAATTGGTCAGACTGAAGCAATCTAGAATGCATTACCCTTGCATGAACACACGTCCGTGACTTTGTCCATATTGAAGCATAAAACATTTAAGGGCATTATCTCCATTATATTGAGATATATCCTTGATTTTGGAGGGAGAAGGTGTTAACTATTAAGCCACTGTTAATATTCTTCTAGAAAACATTTATTTAGCAGAATTCTGTCACAGGTGATTTGGCTCCTTCAGATCTTCAAAAACAAATACCCAAATCCTCACTGCATTTTTCCAAAGGACCTAGGAACCCCAATAGGTATAGTTCATGCTTCTATTAAACCATGACATCTGATAGATTAGTGAAGATTTAGGGAAGAGTGTAAGGAAAAACTAAAAAATGGTCTCCAGTGGGATTGCAACATTATGTATGTCTTCAGCACTTACATGACAGAAGAATGTGTTTCAGAAACCAACTTTTAACAAAAGCATTTGAGTCACACAATTATTATATATGTTCTTTTGTTGTAGTTATTTATTTTTATTGGAATCATGGTCCCAAAATTATAAGGTTAACTACTATCATGACTCATGCAGAGAGTATGAAACATCAAAGTTTCCTACCATTGGCTCAAGCTGCAGTTCAAGTCTGCAGCACCTTTAGCTTCTTATAAGTGGATGAACTGATCTTCATTCTTTCTCTGTGGCATAGGATTTTCTTCCTCCCTGGGTATTCCTGTTTTAAAGAAATACATACTGCTTATAGAAATGATGCTTTAAGGGTGGTCAAGAAGAGCAAGTTCTCTATTCGTACAGGTAGATGGAAGGGACACTTTGCAAATGAAGTGCATTGCACGGTATCTGACCTACAGTAATTCCCTCAATAAATTATTATATTTTATGAAGGTAAAAGGGATAGGAAAAAAAACCTCAGGCAGATTCTAATAAGAATTTATAACTATTATAACATCCTCAACCATTTGGGAATTGTTATCCAGTGAGACATTTTTCTCATTTGTTCTTTTGCTCTAGTTCAGAATGGACAGTGCTGTTTCAATAAAGCATTCAGTTTACTCTGCAGAACTTTCTCTTGGTCTCAGGGAGTTGAACAGTTAGGTGATTTGAGGTTAAGATATCTTAGCACCTTTTGGGCAAAATAAAGGCTTAAGGGAATGATAGAAGATACCATCTAGAGGATAAAGAATTTTAGATTATAAGGAAAATGATTCCCTTTGTGGGCTCTTCAGGAACAATTTTCTCTCTTGTGGTTGGTCACTTTCAATGTATGGCAATTGCTTTCCATTATAATCCCAAGCTCTAATCAATAGGTACCATATTATACAACTTATAGTTACATTCTAACCAAAATATGTCAAATGTGGTTTCTGAGTAGCTGATTTACAGTAAGTCTTCCTCAGTCCCTAAAGTGGATATTATGACTAATTTGAACTCCCATAGACTGAGGCATTTTTCTTCATATGAAAAATGTGTGTGTTGGGAGGTGGGAGTGGGCTGCAGAGATAGGAGGAGCAGTAAACCACTCTGTCAACTTATTCACATACAGATTGATCCATTGTCATCTCCTTTGCATCTACATGGATTGTTGTGAATTATCTGCTCACCATGGGAGATGCGTGCTCTGAATTCTAATAATTTGAAATCTGCGAATCTATTAAAACCATATTTGTAGCTCTAAAAAAAAATTGATACTCACTGGGCAGTTTGCCCAACAAGAGAAAGTCAAAGAGATTACACACTTATCCTAAGTAACAGCAACCACCCTGCCAATTCTTCGTTTGAAAGAATACAGCAGACCCAAATTATACATCTAGGGGTAAGGAGAGACAAGAAAAGAACTCAATATATCAAAATCAGAAAGTAAATTCCACAATAATGGTTACAATAATGTTTCAAGATGTGATTTCAGCATAGGCCTAGTTGTTGAACTCATCATAGCTTAGATGGGTTTAAAATTGTTTAAAGCATATGCTGAGGTTGTTAAATATGTTTACCTCTCTCACTTGAAATCAGAATATTTACTCATATACCAGTAGACCCTGAGATTACATGGGGCCGACAGCCACCTCATTGTTTGACACGAAGTGAGGCCCCTTGTGTCACAGTGACATATTGTGGTAAAAACATGGTCTTCTGATTTCCCATCCAGATATTTTTTTTTTTAAAGATTTTATTTATTTATTTGACAGACAGAGATCACAAGTTGGCAGAGGGGCAGGCAGAGAGAGAGGAAGGGAAGCAGGCTCCCTGCTGAGCAGAGAGCCCGATGCGGGACTCGATCCCAGGACCCTGAGATCATGACCTGAGCCGAAGGCAGCGGCTTAACCCACTGAGCCACCCAGGTGCCCTCCCATCCAGATATTTTTTTATCTGGTGCTGAACGAATGTCTTTAGTTCCTGTAGTATGCCAGGGGCTAGTGATGTAAAGATTCTGAAGCTGGTGTTTCCAAGGGAGCTCTGCTTTATGCAGTAGGTTTAGGTAAATTAACTTGTTCAAAGTTGCACTGTGATTTTCCCAAGGGATAGGTTTTATCTGTTCATCTCTAGAGTCTCAGCCTCAACTGTCATTTGTGGCACTTGGTAGGATGGTACCTGATAATTGTGGATGAGGGAATGAATGTGCAAAATGCTGATCTTTGTGCCACAGAGCAACAGAGGCCGGGCCCACCAAGAAGGCATCTACACATGGGTTTAAGTTTGAATAGGTAGTGTTTTTCTGTGGCAGAGAGAGTAGAGAATCAGCAAGCAAAGCTGAAAGACATTCTCCTTAAGGGCAAGAACCAAGCTGTACCCACCTTTGTGTACTCCAGGTCCAGCATAATGCCTGGCACATAGTAGGTTCTCAAGGAATATACTGTGTGGCTTTCTCTTTGTATAAACTTGAAGTGCACCTTTCTTTACTTTCATATTAAGAATCTGGTAAATATTTTGGTTTTAAGACATTTCTTGTTTGATTATATTTAAATGGTGAATGCTAGAGAAAATAAAATGTTATCAAAAGAGTAATTCTCTCATTCAATTTAATTAAGTCAATAGGAAGTTGAAAGTACTGTTTGCTCAGGTGATCCTTACTATTCGATAATTGAGAATCGACTTTCTTTCTTGGGCTATTGAAGGTGACTACTTCAAATGACTACATTTGGCACTAAGTAGAGTCCTACTATTAATTTTCAATTAACCACATTGTCGATTATCTTGTCCAGTAACAATACTTCAATTGTTTGTACTGCCTATCTCAGTTGAGTAGGGCATGGGATCAGCAAGAACCTGATTATGGATTCTATTCTTGTATGGGCCGGTTAGATCTGCAAAGGAAAAAAACCCCTTGAATAAACATAGACAGTGCTCCACATGTTGGTTAACTGTTAAATAAATGAAGGTTGTTATTACAAAGAGGACTTGGCTAAAGAAGGTAGGTCATCACATCTCATTACCATTCTTGGATAAAAAAACCAACTAGTGACAGTAATTTCATAACATTAATGTGTGTATGTGTGTGTCTGTGTGTGAGTGAAATGTATTTCTCTCTGAAATTTGTATTTACCTCTTTAATGGAAATAGGAAACCTATGATGTTCACTGTTGGCTTAAACATTTTTTTTTTTTTAAGATTTTATTTATTTATTTGTCAGAGAGAGAGAGGGAGAGAGAGCAAGCACAGGCAGACAGAATGGCAGGCAGAGGCAGAGGGAGAAGCAGGCTCCCTGATGAGCAAGGAGCCCGATGTGGGACTCGATCCCAGGACGCTGGGATCATGACCTGAGCCAAAGGCAGCTGCTTAACCAACTGAGCCACCCAGGCGTCCCGGCTTAAACATTTTTCAGAGTAAAATATCACCCTAATACTAGTTCATAAGTATTTGAATTTGTGTGTGAATTTTAAAACACTATAAAGTCAAGCAGAAAAAATTATCAAAAGAAAAAAAATGTCAAGCCAGTAAAGTGTCCATGTTGACTAATACTAATTACATTATAATGGAATAGATAGCACTTCCTCCTCAAAACATCAGGATTTTTTAAAAGGATATATAGCACTTCAAATTTATGTGGATCTTGCTTTGAATAGATTAATGTAGATTACATTTTTTACCAGTAGCAAAACAGATAAACTTGCTGTTCAGATATGGCGTTTGACCTGAGAAAACAGATCAGTGTTGAACAGATGTGTGTTGAAGTGTTTAGCTACAGAATCACCCAACAAGTCTTAGCATTGAGCGCTGACCTATGGCTTCTTGAAAGGCATTTTTCTTAATTGCCAAGGTAGCTCAGATATTGTTTGCTATGTTGTCAGTTGTGCTGTAGTATTCAGATAATTGAGAGTATTGGTCAGTAGCCCCTTTGTGCCTGTGTTTTTAAGTTGTTGTTTGTTTCTTCTTATGAGCATATTAAATATCTTTAATACCATCTATTTTATTGAAGTATTCATGCTGTCAAGAAAGCCAGAATATCTATATAGAGTTATGAGAGAGAACATTTGCAGTGGAGATGACAGAGATCAAGGGAATGCCAAAAATTACCAGAGTGAAGAAAACAGAGAATTGAAGATGAAACCAAAAACAGAGAGATAGAAAAGCCCTCTGGCAAAACATGGCTCTGGAGGAAAGTATGTTAGAAGGTAGAACTTCATAGAAAAAAAATGTATTTTATGGGAGAAAATATATTAATTGTCACATGACTTTCTATTTATTGAAATAGAAACTCAAATTTTATGCAAGAAATAACCTCAAAGGAATTATTAATGAAGTAATTATTAAAATTACTGCTGTTTTATAAAAACAGATAATCCTTGAATCATCACAAAGGAAACAGCTAATAAACTGATAAGTTTTCAAATAAAATGTTAATTAAATGTTTTCATTATTTCTGATCCTGGAAGTCCTTATTATAAAAATGACTAAAATACTAATTATGGTAGTTTGTGTCTTTTTAATTAGTGATGATTTTCTAGGAAGAGGTAAATGGATAGGAAATATATGTTTACTGATTTTTTAGGCTTGTTATTTTTTATAATTGAAGGCTTAATTATAAAGGAAAGAAAATTTGGAAACATCCACCTTTGACTTTTAAAAAGAAGTTTAGATGACACAAAAGAGCAAAGTAGAGATAGACAGTCTTTGGTCACTGTGCCTTAGGAATGCAAGTACGATCATATTGTGAATGATCCTCATTTTTATGATGTTTGATAGCTTAGTTTAAGGAGTAGTAAATTTTGGGGGCGCTTGGGTGGCTCAGTGGGTTAAAGTCTCTGCTTTCGGCTCAGGTCATGATCTCAGGGTCCTGGGATCGAGCCCCGCAGTCTCTCTGCTCAGCAGGGAGACTGCTTCCCCCTCTCTATCTACCTGTCTCCTTGCCTACTTGTGATATCTGCCTGTCAAAATAAATAAATAAAATATTTTAAAAAAAGGTAGTAAATTTTGTTGTGATGAGAAAATTAACTGGCAGTATGAATTTTCATATCTCCAAATTAGTCTTAGATATAAATTGGTGATGCTAGTCAAATATTAAACACACTTTTGTGTTTGGTGACGTAGGACAGTTTCAAACCATAAATGGAGACAGTAAGGATTGCTCCATGTAAAAGTTAGGGCTGTAGTGTGGGATAGTTTCTGTGATGTCTATGGCACCACCTTGATTTATAAAGAATTCCTTAGATTCAGAACAAGCTGGTATCTGCAGCATTAGACATAATATTCCATTGGTATAAGTGAAACATTCCAATGCACACATTTCATGTTGACATGCTTAAAGAAAAAGTCACCGAATTACAATTATTAGTCAGATGTAAGATTTGCACAGGCATGTGTATTAGCCAGTTGCAGGATGACCCAGCCGTGGACATTTTGCTCAAGACTCAGCTCAGGTGTTTCTTCTGTAGAAGTGCTCTCAGCACCTTGTCCCCCTGGTCTGTGTTTCTTGCCCATAGAGCTTTCTGTGTATCTCTCTATTCCTTTCCTACCACACCATCTGTTCCTACCATACTATGTTATAATTGCTTTCTTAGTTATTCTTACCCATTTATTTAGGCTGTCATGGTGCCTTCATTTGTGGCCATGTCTCATTCATGTCGGTGTGTCTGCCACACAATACTGTGTCTGGCGCATGTCTCTCAGATACTGAGTAGGTGCTCGAGTGCATGCATAGTGAATGAATGGAAGGATGGAAGATCTAGGGAAAAAAAAATACTCTGTGATGGCAGTATCACCTTAGATTCATGGAGCATTTTTCATTTATCTTCACTTCCATTTAGAAAACTAGGCATGGCACCATGCTATTTAATTTACAGATGAAGGAAAGGCAAATGATTTGACCAGGCTCCACAGGTGGTGTCAGACCCAGTCCCCACCTGCCTGCTTTGGGTTGGTTTTTCCTTCTGCATCACTGATTCTTTATCAGAATAACACAGTTAATGTTACTAAGGCTGCTTGAGGCCAGGTTTAAAGCTGAGAAAGTTTGTCCCCAGCTCAAAAGACTATATTCAGCCAAAGACAACTACCACCTTCATCTTACTTGCTCTTTTTCTTCTAAGTGCTGTTACTGCCACTGCTATTATTTTTTCTGTCACTTTCATGAATCTGTCACTGATGTGAGCACTTAGAAACCATGCCCAACATCAGACCCAGACTGGGATAAGGTAATTTTCAGAAATGTTTCCCAAGTGGAATTTCTGGATGTGCAGTTGCTTTACTATGAAGCCAGATCATTGTGGTGCAACAGATCAGACCCAAGCCAAAGGACAGAGGCCCTAGCAGAAACTTGGTGTCACTGCTTGAGTTGAGACTACCATTTTGTGCAGTTTGGAGTGGAATGTTAATTGGACACAAAAGTTTGGCCCGTGAAGTTGTGGCTAAGAGGGCTGGTGAGAATTGTGGGCGTTCTGGCAAAGGCAGGCATTGGAGGAGAAGGAGGACACTGTTGTGCAACAGCACCAGCAAGTTGGCAGCTGAGGATTGGCATGGGATGGTGGGCATCTGTGGGGCCGTGGACTGCAGAGCTCAATGACATGGAGCAGTATCCATTGAGTCCATTGTTTGGGGTGAAATGAGCACTACCTTCGTTAGTCCAGTGTTGGTCCTTTTCCTGTCATAGTATTTCCTTTTTCACTGAGGAACAGTAAGGATGAAGGCCTTGTCAGAGAAGCAGGGGATCTAGGGCTTATGGAGGGTTCAGTTTGTATGGCAGATCTCTAATAAGAATGGCTAGCTACTAGTGTTAGATCTTTCCTTTCACGGGGATTATCTCTCCCCTGTTTTGGACTATACACTTAGTATTACAGAACTTTATAGCTGGTCTCTAGATAACTTCCTATATGTCTAATAGTATATTTACTTAAATAGGAAATTGCTTATTAAGGCAGAGATTTTTGGAAACTCTGCTTTCATGAGTCCCTTTTCATATTTTCTTCTTACTCAGTAAAGAAGTAATATTCACACTTCACACTTTAAAAGTTTGTTCAGTGTATTAGATATCCCAGCAGGGATATAGGGACATCTGGGAGAAATGTTATATATAACATCTATATCTATATCTCTTATATTGTATATATGGTATAATCCTTGTTTTTGAGATTTTGGAAAATGCTGCTGTTTTGTGATTTTTTTTTTTCCTTGTGTGATGTCAGAGTACAGAGGTAGAACCTGAGTTAGTTATAGAAAGGCAAAGTTTTAGAGCAAATATTCTAAGAACTTGAATAAAAAGATAGATTATCAGCTATCAGAGGTCATTATGGTTCAGCCTCTCTTGTTATAATGTGGTGCAGAGTCACACAACTGGAGTAAATAATAACCCAGCTGGTAAAGGAGACTGAACTTATGTATATGTTAGTTCAAAATACTGGGCTGCCTGCGAATCCCTGGGATTGTGGCAGGGTGGTGTTGGAGGTTATGGGGGAGGTTATGGGGATGTTGAGGTTATGGGGGAGGTTATGGCGATATTGATGGAATCGCCAAATTTTAGAATGAAAGCAATTAAATGATCAGACAGTGTGTAACCAGAGTAGATTGAGACCTCCTTGAGGACAGACTGGGATTTGCCTCTTTATGTCCCTTCTATTTAGGGTGCTGACTGGGAGGAATAGAGGCTTATAAGTATTTTTTAAATAATTGAATAAAAACCACTGATTCAGTCGCCTTATTGAAGAATGGTATTTCTAGGGAAGAAATTAGTAGAAAGTTCTCCTTGATTTTATGCCATCAAATGCTCATTCCTTTTTCTGTTTTAAGTTGGGTATTTTTTTATTTCTTGTGATGAGTTAAAACCTGGCCAGTTTTCTCTAGCTGTGCTCCACTGTGATCAATGTTTCTCTTCTTGATTTAAAGAAAATAATGGAGATGTGGTCCGATTCATGTGTAATAGAATGGGATCTTGTCTTATTCTACACTTTGTAGGTTTGTTTTACAATTTGAGCCATATGTTCTAAAATGTTTTAAATATGTAGCATCATAACATCTATTGTTTAGAGGAATATCTATTGAATATCTATTTCAAGTACCCAAACTAAACTCATGAACTAATATGTCACTGTTTTCCCTTCTGAGGGAAAAAGTTAGAAGTCTAATAGAAATTTCCTTTTGCCTGGTTAACTAAATTGCTATCACCTTGTAAGCCCCTAAATCCCAATGTGTTTTTCTAAGGAAACATATTTGCAGCTGTTTCAAATAACTCGTGGTTTGAAGATGATTGTTAGTGTGGTTTTCTACACACCCAAAACTTAGACCCAGCTCTGTTTCTTATCTTTGAAGCTAAGGAATTGGCTAAGGAGTTGAGTTAAATAATTTTAGATTAGTTTTATTCATTAAATATTCTGGTTTTTTAAAAAAACCTCTCAGTTAATATTTAATTCTGTAGTAGTCATTTACAAGCTAATTTTTATTCAAATGTGATTTTGCATAGACATTTGAAACATTTTGAGAAGTTAATTTTATTGATTTTTTTCTTCAATTCAGGGAACTGTGTCATAACAAATCACACATACGCATGCACACACACACACACACACACACACATATAGTCTTTAAAGATAGGTAAGAAAATGAGATGAGTAGAAGTTTATAGCTGCCTTAGTAGGAGTCTCCAAAGTAATAGCTCTGTACAGTGATGGTGACTTAGGGAAGTCCTGAGTGGGGAGGAAATGCTCACACTGAACCTTTACTGGCTTCGAAATTAGGAAGCCGAGAACTCTGGAGCCTTCTGTAATGTGGACCCACACATGATTTTCACCTCTGGGGAGCTAACATAGAGCAATATAGTTTATTCATCACTTCCTCATGTACTACTAAAGTCAGTCTCCCAGTACACTTGAGATGTAGGCAGAGCAAGCGGTACTCACTGTTTTATAAGTGAGGAAACTGACTTAGAGAGGTTATATGGTTTACCCAAGTAAACATACAAAGCTAGCAAGGACTAACTTTAGTAGGACCTAAACCCACTTAACCTGGAGCATATTGTCTATGGCGTCATGCTCCTGTGACGCAGGAAGGAAGCATGGACTCACCACCCCTTTCTGTCTCTCTGGGAATGGGAAAAGGAAGTCCTAGGTTGTAATTGCAGTTCTAGCGTGTGACCCTGGGAAGGTTACTTGTCCTGATTATCAGTTTCTTTATCTTTAAAATGGGAACAGTGGTATATGCTTTTTACTGTATTTTGGATTAAATGAAATCATGCATCACTTTGTGTGGCACCTTCTGTGGACACTCAGTTTTGTTTTGTTTTTTGGTCCAAAGAAGATTGGCTTTGTTTGTGCAGGCACATTACAGCCCCTGCTAATGGGTGTCTTTTTAAACACTGTTTTTTGTTTTTTTTTTTTTAAAGATTTTATTTATTTGACACACAGAGATCACAAGTAGGCAGAGAGGCAGGCAGAGAGAGAGGAGGAAGCAGGCTTCCTGCCGAGCAGAGACCCGATGTGGGGCTTGATCCTGAGCCGAAGGCAGAGGCTTAACCAACTGAGCCACCTAGGCGCCTGCTAATGGGTGTCTTAAGCAGCCCTTGTTCTGCTAAGTTGTGGGGAGTGTGCACATAAACAAGGAACTAATGCAAACTGCTGTGTAGTACAGTTGCCCTATGTATTAAGAACCAGGAGGAGTACAGATAAAGAAGTAGTAATGTATTCCTCTGGAGTCAGGTTAGAAAAGGAGGTGCTATTTTGAGCTGGTCCTTGATGGCTAAAAGATGTGGAGTTTTCAGAAGGTGCCAGGCATTGAAGGCGTGGAAGCATCATTAGCAGAGTACATACTACATTTGGGGAACAGCTAAGTAAAGGGTCCCAGGTATGGGTGAAAATTCATGGAAGAAAAGATGATAATAGATTTATAAAGTCATCTAGAGGAGATAATTTGGCTGTATTCATGTAACTTATTAATTGAGCTTATAATTCTTTTTCAGGCACTGATTTCATTGCTGATTGTCCAGTAGTGAATATGACAAAGTCCTTTTCTCCTGGAGATTATATTTCAGTGGTGAAGACAACTAAAAATAATAGACAAACTAGATACTGTGTACAATAAGAGCTATGAAGAAAAACAGAGCAAGGGGATGAGGAGTTAGGGTGGGGAGGGGCCTGCTATTTCGGGGACCTTCTATGGAGTTATCAAAAAGGCAACTTGGAGATGACATCTGAGCAGAGGCCTGAGTAAAATTAGAGAGTGAGCCTCACATAGGTCTAGAGAAAGAACATTTTAGCAGAGGGAGAGAAAGAATAAAGACCCTGATGTGAGAACAAACTTGGTGATCTTGAGAAGCAATGTGGTTGTCAGTAAAATTCAACTTAAAGGATCCTGAAATTTCAGAAGGGCATGATGAAAAGGATAGCCTTTCTACGTGGAAGCACAGTGACACCTGACTGTAACACTGTTCTTAGGGTCCTCTGTATTAAGTGAGTGTGCATGCACGTGCACATATACACGTGTCTCCTCTTCCATCTGTCTGCTCTTTACCCACCCAGCCATCCAGTTACCCACCCATATAGCCATTCGCTCAGTGTTTGTTGAGTACTTCTATGATGCGGGCGCACCATTCTAGGCCCTAGTTCTCCATTGAACTAATGCTTAAGTTTAATCCCAATTCCAAAAGCAGACCATTGTAGAATGACTTATGTGCTGGCCTCATCTATTTTTCTGAACCTACTTGATAATTTTAAGATAATGTAAACTGTCATCTTATTATGTTCTGCCAGGTCAATGGGTCACATGTACTTGAGCTGTTGGCAATGTCTTACACAGTGTTAGAGTTGAAAAAAGGGACAGAAAAAGAGTACCCACACATCTGGGTGAAGAGAACACGGGTACTGGATATTTAATAGTTGGATTGTCTATTCTGGGCTACTTAGTGAATCATCTGTGTGGCAAATGCAGCCTTTCCCTGAGAGACAGACCAAGTTGTTTATTGATGCTGGGGAGGAAAAGGGTTGGGCACATACTTACAAGACCTGTGATCTTTCCCAGAATTTGGAAGGATAAGGGAATTGCTAAGAATTTGACATTGGAACTGTTCCCTCTAATTATGGCTTTGGCCATTTGAAGAAAAAAAAAAAAAAAGTTAAGGAATCCAGAAGGTGATACTCAGAACAATATGAAAGCCATTCACGGTAAAAACAAGCATTTAGGCAAGCATTTGGCCAAGTTAATGTGTTTTAGTTTCAGGCAGTACGAACTCAGGTAGCCTTGTTTCACAGTGGTATTTAGAAAAATTAACTAATAGAAAAATTAACTAAAATATATCAGCTGTTCAAAGTTTTGCTTTCTTTCCTCTTTCTTATTCTTCCTATCACTCTCTTATACCAGTTTTTTTCTTTCTATACTTTGAAATTATTGCAAAAACAGTTAATGACACTTGTACTTAAAATTTTGTTAATTCTAGATAGACAATTTAACAATGCACATTTCTGCTCATTCTTAGATACTACTGGTTTGGAGAATTTCTAATTTGCCAGACAGTTTGCACTGTAAGCTAGAGACACTTACTATCCTCTCAAATTAGTGCCTCCTAGGGGCACCTGGGCATCTCAATCAGTTAAACATCTGCCTTGGGCTCAGGTCATGATCCGGGCATCCTGGGATTGAGCCCTGAGCGCCCCAGATCAGTCTCCCTGCTCAGCAGGGAGCCTGCTTCTCCCTCTCCCTCTGCCGCTCCCCTGCTTGTTCTCTCTTTCTGTCTCTGTCAAATAAATAAATTTGAAAAAATTAAATATAGTTTTCCCCCCAGTTTTCTTCTATGCACTTTGGGCAGTGGCATTCATTCCCATTTTAAATTTTTGCTGACTTGCTGTTAACTACCCAATTCTCTCCATCCCAGACTTCTCTGTCAGGCTCCATGTTTGTAACTTCAACTCTCTTGAATGCTCCACTCAGCCAGTCAGAACCTCAATTTTTCAGTGTCTACCCTTGCCTTCCTCCAGTCAGCCTCTGCTAAAGGTTAAATGGTATCACTGCCTGTCTAAATCCTACCCAGGTAAGAAGTGGGAAAGTCATCCTAGATACTTCCCTCTCCCTAGCTCCTTCCTCAAATCCCGATGGCAGCTAACTCTGTTGCTTCCCTTCTTGCTTCTCTCTAATCCCAGTGCCTCTGATCTTGTAAAGACTCCCATTATTTCTTCACTGCTAACTCTCCTTTTTAAACTTTCTCTTGGTTGTCCCACCTGTTGCAACTAGAGTGTTCTAACGTGCAGATCTGACCCTCTTCACTTCCACACTTCCCCACTCCCAAATTCTCTTCTTCCCTGTATTCACTTATCTGCTACTATGAGGGAGGAGTGGAGTTCTCTCATTCCTCCGCTCCCTCTTTCTCCAGGCAGTTAGCACTCTCTTCCTCTGTGTTCCCGGAACACCGGACACCAGGATTTCTCAGCCTTGGATCTATTGACAGTTCATGTTGACTGGTTATATCTATATCTATATCTAGATGTTGTGGTGCCATGTTGTGCCTTGTAGGGTATTTAGCAGCATCTTTGACCCCGACCCATTACATAAGGGTAACACCTTCTCCCCTGTCCCTGCCCCAGTGTTACAACCAGAAATGTAGCTAGATGTTGCCAAGTGTTTCCTGAGCAGCAAAACCTACCCTAGTTAAGAACACTGCCCTTTTATGTACCTTTTCTGAGGCACTTACAAGAATGACTTGTGTTTATGTCCTTGCTTGTTTATCTTTTGTGCTGTCAGAGGTCAGAGCCATTGCTCCTCTGCATCTCGAACAGTGTTGAGACCGAGTGGCCCCTACTAGGCAGTTGCTGTCTGAGTATCTGCCAGGAAGGTCCCCTCGTTGTTGTTCCCAGATAAATGAGAGAGGCCAGTCAACAATACACAGAATTGTACCGTTCTGCAAGAGATCTATTTTGATAGTTTAATTTGATAATTTATGGTGTTTTGCTTTGTAATAAGTGGATCCAAGGCAATAGTCCGTAGGTTCAATAGGAAGTTGTACAATATCTTTTGCCAGAGTTCTTTTTTTTTTTAATTAAGATTTTATTTATTAGAGCAAGCGAGAGAGGGAACACAAGCAGGGGGAGTAGGAGAGGGAGAAGCAGGCTTCCCGCTGAGCAGGGAACTTAATTTGGGACTCAATCCCAGGACCCTGGGATCATATGTGAGCCGAAGGCAGACACATTAATGACTGAGCCACCCAGGTGCCCCTTGCCAGAGTTCTTTTAAAAACAGACTGGATTTTTTTTTTTTAAGGCCGATCCATTCATTTCATTAATTTATCAATCATGTCAATCATCTGCTTTAGGCCAGAGAATTTGCTTATTCCTAGATGGAACAGTCTTACCCTTTCAGAGTCTTTTAGGCTTTCCAGATAGATAATCAAGGAATAATTTTAATATAGTGAGATAAAAGCAAATCACGACAGCAAGGATTTCCAAGATAGTGAGCTGAGGCACACCCTCCAGGCACAGGGGCCTTGTGGGTGTGTGGAGGGTTAAGGGGATGTTTATGTGACATTCCAAGTAATCTTAATAAGTCGATGCTTTGTAGAATTTAGCAATAAGCAATCGTTCCTCTCTCTCTCTCTCTCTCTCTCTTTTGGGCTCTTATTGGCTCAGTGTTTTTATATTTTTTTATATTTTTATATTTCCTTTATGCTGTGTTCTAATGATTTTCCCTCCCCCATTTTCCCTCCCCCATTTCCCCTTTCTTTACCTGAATTTTTGTAGTATGAAGCATAATGTGGCAAGTATTCTGATCTCATGGCCTCCTCTGTCTGCAGAGGTGTATGTGAGTGAGACCCCTTTTAATCATTCGTATAATGATTGGTGGCTCCCTGTTGTTAAACCACAGTTATTGATCCATCATCGCTGAAGTACATGGCTGAAGGAACTGGTGCTGTCAGGCATTGATTGACTAGGAAGGAAGTGTAGAGCTATTCTAACTCACTTTTATTTTTCATCAGCAACAGTTACAGTGGAGACTTGTGCAAGACCTCCATGATGGAACATCACTTTTCCTGCATTAAGAGGTGTCTGATGTGACTGAAATTGCCAGGATAACTCAAACTGCTGCATTTAAAATACTTAGAACAGAAGAAACTGTCCAAAACCTTCTTATCTGACTTGGCTAATGGTTCAGACTCTGGAAAATAATTTTGGGAGGTGGGGGATGCATGAGAAAGATCAGATCTAGGATAAAATTGTTCTTAAGCAAATTGAAGCGTATATAATACATGTTAATGTTTTATTGAAGAGATATTTCTACACAAACTGTGCAGTCAGACAAAACAAGCAGGTTTTTGTATACGTAAAATCGTTTAATGGCTGTTCAAATCATTAACTTCAGGCCATAATTAATAGCTGTCTCTTGGTAAGTTTCTACATTTTGGGCAGTTTCAGGAGGATTTGGGGCCCCTGTGTGCAAATATGTTAGACAAGGACACAAACTGAAGATACTGTACTTCTTGAAGACACCCTCTCTTGCCTGGAGTACACCTTACATATATTTTAAAATTCAAGATGTGCATTATTTTAATGAATGCTTTAATAGTGCTCTCGCCAAGGCTTTAATTCTAATTAGAACAAAGAAGGACAGGAACACAAAAATAAGTGAGGGGGTGGTAGGGGTGGCAGAGGAAGGTTGAGAGGTATGCCTTATAAGAGTGAAACCAAAAAAGGACAAAAGCTGCCACTTCTAGTGACATTTTATCCATGCCTTAGAGCCTGTGCATTTGTCCCTGTCTCTGAATATTTTAGTTTTGTTATAATTACAGTATCTTGCCTGCACTTTGTCCCTCTGATCCTTTGTTAAAGCCCAGATCACTCTGTGCAGACTGTGCTCGTAGGTGTGATTTATTGAGTGACAAGTAGCTGTAGGGTAGAACACCCGCCTCTGTACCTGACTAAAGTACTAGACATCACAGAGCTGGGGCAGGCAGGAGGGGGGCCGGGGCCCGGGGTGGGGGAGGCGAAAAGCAAAGAGCAGTAACACAGCAGCTCCTGGATACAGATCAGACAAGAGGTTCTGCCACAAATCACCTAGAAACATGTCAGACGCTGCATGTTTGTTGTTTTACACTGAGGGCACAGCCGTAGTCCAAAAGTATTGATTCTTTTCTTTGTACAGAGACAGAGACTGTCAGCCCTAGCCGGCTGACCTTGGTATGGCGCAGACAACTATTCCCCACCCTGCCGACCAGATGAACCCCACAGGAAAAGCCTAGGCAAGATATGCCAATGTCCACTTCACAGGCACAGAGAGAAACCCATGCCTGCTGAAACTGCTCCTTCTGTTTCCCAAACAGCTCTCCCCCCTGTGCTCCTGGGTTCCCCAGAGTGCTCCTTGTGACAGAGCATTGGAGGCTGGGTTCTTGGAGTGGGAAAGTGTGTGTGTGCGCGCGTGTATGCGTGCCTGTGTCAAATTGCACAGAAAGAACCCCATTTTATTTTGTTTAACTGTGAGATAACCTGGAGGATGTCTGTCTGGTGGTATGATTGTGTGTGCATTTTATGTTTTGAGGACGCAAGAGGAAATAGTTTATTTTCTGTTTGTACATATCAAAAGAGAAATCTCTGTGTGGGCACTTAAATGTGTTCTGATTTTGTGGGGGTTAGGGGTGAGTTTCCTCCTCTTTCTCTGTTCTAAAAGCTTTGGACATTGGTAAGATATAGGGAAAAGAAATCACCTCTTTTAATTCACACGTGATGATTTTCAAAGTTTTTTAATAGTAAAAAGTGCCTAGATAAAATTACAACACCAACCCACAATTCTCCTTCTCATCTTAAATCCTCTAGTAATTTTTAATAACTTTGCAGCATTTAAAACATTTGATTTATTTTGAAAACAAAGTAATTTTAGCTGTAAAAACTTGTTTGTAATTTAGAATTCTTATTTGTTTGGGCTGAATATAAACACAAATATAGAGCCATCAACATTCGAAATAAAGAGTTTAAAACTGGAGCCTGGGAACCCTTAAGAAGCAGGGACCACAGAGGACTTTAAGCAGCCACGGCCAATCCCCTGCCAGGCTGCTGGGGAACCCAGTCCAGGGGGCCAGGCAGGCTTGTCTCCAGTGACATGGAAGGTGTTTGCAGTGACTCCTTCACGAAGCTGAGAGTTTTATTTTTACTAACAATAATAGGGAGGATGCCTTTCTGGCTTTCACTTCTAGGAATGTTGTCACATGCACGATCCCTATCCGTAAGATTGAGCAGTCCGTGAGGAAAATTCAAGTAGCTTTCCAGTTTTGCCTGAACAAGAATATGAGACACACTGATGGAAAAGTGGTGATGTCATGTGCACTTAGGGAGCTTAAAAAAAAACACACACACACACAAAAAACACAACCCTCTTTTTTTAAAAAAATAAGGTTTCTCTTTTCCAGATAGAGTGATGCAAACAGGTTCAGTGTATATGATAAGAGAGGGAATTATATAACTAACCTTAATCTTTTATTAAAATGAGTTTGTTTAAAGTGGACTGTTGAAGATAAAAACAGCAAGTACATGAAAGGCATCTTAAACTCATTACTCACTTGTATGAGAAACACTTTTGTTTTCTACATCTATACTTTCACGTTCATAACTATTTGTTTAAGTGACTTTTTGGCAATCCTAAAAGAAAACTCAGTGGTTAAAAAAAAAAAAATTTGTTTTATAGCCAGTTTCTTACTTGATCTTAAAGTGAGAGCTCTTTTTTGAGGTATTGGGATCTGTAGACTCCTAACAGGGAAACAGTTTCTAGCAAATGTGCTATTCTCTGAAAACAGTGTAAGAGCTAACTGATTATTTTGGTTTCTCAGGTCGATTCTAAATATTTTTCATTCTTTTTGTTGTGTCTTTTTCATCCAAAACAACCTTACATTTTAAGGGTAAGAAGAGCTGAGCTACTCTGCTTTGGGGATATTGAAAAAAACAACAATAAATTACTTAGGATATATCAGTGTCTTGACAAAAGAATATTCTAGTTATAAAATGGGAGATGAGGAGTGACAAAGCTATCTAGGAAACACCATGTAAGAAAAATAATGCAGAGAACAGATGAAGAATCGTTTAAGATCCAAATACTTCATTTTTTTAACGTTCTACTTTTCTTTTAATATATACATGCTAATCATCTGTCTCTTTTCCCCGTGTATATTATACCCACTTGATTTACTACTGAAATTATATTGCTTTTGAAAGTGTCAGTTGAGTTATCCCTTGCCTTGTTAGTATCATGTTTGATTTCTTGGACAGAGACATAAATCACTATCTAATATGCAGGTCTTTTGAAGACGCACCCAAGGTTTATTGCCAGTAACAGACTAGTGGCCTTATGTGGACTTTCCATGAATAAAACAGATTGATGAGCCATTTTATAGCATCGCAAGCTGTATTATAAATACATCACCCTTTTCAGTAATTTAACGTGAGGAACAGCCTAATGAGCTCCCAGCCCTGATCAGCCAGAGAGCTGGGAGTTCTGTTTAGCTTCTAGGACAAGTGACTGGTAGAGGGTAAGAAACCCAAACCCTATAATGTTTTCCTCAGTTCAGTGAGAAAACTTTTGCAGTGTGAATCATTTGAAACAGTAAAGTCAAGTGGCATTTTAGAATTGGCAAGAGTAATAAAGTGAAATATACAGGGGTCTGATTTTGCTTGTAACTGGAAATGTAAGGCAGTTGGCTTTTTAGCTTGCTTGTTTTTCTTCTCTTACTGATTGAAGTCATAAGCCAAATTGGATCAGCAAATTATCATTTTGAAACATACATGATCTAGTATCTACCAGACAACTTGGAAGAGAAACAGGTAGATGTGGGGTTATAACATCTTGAGGGTCTCTATTGGAAGTATAGCCCAAGACATCATTGATTCTATGTTCCAGCTTTGTTTTTTGCACAGCTCACAACACTTTGCCTTTACTATCTAAATAACCCTTATGATACCTGTGGAGTAGGATGATTGGGTGAAAATTACTTTCCTTTTTCTGGTGAGGAAACAAAGGCATATTGAGATGATTGTTTTCAAAGAGCTATCTGAATAGAAAGAAGAACAAAATAGAATAAACGAATCATTAAAAGTAAAGATTACCGTTTATTAGATATAACGGATGTCATCATTTATTTATTTTTAAAGATTTTATTTATTATTTATTTGACAGAGATCACAAGTAGGCAGAGAGGCAGGCAGAGAGAGAGGAAGGGAAGCGTGCTCCTTGCTGAGCAGAGAGCCCTATGTGGGGCTGGAAGCCAGGACCCTGGAATTATGACCTGAGCCAAGGCAGAGGCTTTAAACCACTGAGCCACCCAGGCACGCCAATGGATGTCATCATTTAGAGGACTTACACAAATATCCCTTTGTGAACCTCAAATTTCATAACCACTTCGAAGAGAGAATACAGTCAGTACTACTAAAGGTACAGTTTTGTGAATGGGTTTTTTCTACCTAGAGCTGCAATATATTTTGAACTGGAAGGGGTTCTAGAGGATATTTCTCTTTTCTGAATGTAGTTGATTACATCATGCTACATAATACTTCCCTTACCAAATACCCAGTTGAAATTGTATTTTACATTTTCAGAAGTCAGACTTTGGCTTGTAGTGGCATTACTCGCAAATATAGATAGGTGAGTAATTAGCTATTGTAAAAATTAAAAAAAATTTTTTTTCCAAATATAATTTTCCCTATGAAACCAGCTAGGCAGTTTGGCAGACTCTGTTATTTATACTGTGGATATAAAATATCTTGAGTGTACAAGGGATGAATGAAGAACTGAAAAGACTTTAATTAGTCTTTACAGAATAGGCAAAACCAGAATATTTCACCACTGAGACACAAACACATCAGCGATGGCCTAACTCGTCAGGCTCCATCCTGCCAACACTCAGACACCATGCATCTCCAATTTTAAAAAATAATAATTTAAATGGAATGGGCCCATTTATACCCTCTGTTCCTTATTAAAAATGGTTGACAAGTGAAATTCCATTTTAAAGTATATCTGTGGACAGTCAATATTGTTTTGAATTTTAAAGAGTTCCTGTGTCTTGTGAATGGCAATGTGCATTTAATATTCTGGATTCAGCACAAGGTGCTTTTGAAACCAGCTGTGCATTCATCTCCATTTTTGCTTTCACCTCTGCTCTTTACCTTCCTCCCCTACACATCTGCGGTTGTGTGTAGACTACAGGTCTAAACTAATCAGATTTAAATGAACTACTGTGGTCCTCAGTTTATCCATTTCTAAAACTGTGGTCTAGAATTTAATGTTCCTTAAGAGAGTATTTGGAGGAATATTGCAGAATGAATTTATAAGGTCTCTGTGTTGCCATAGAAGTCAATATTGACATTTAGTTCTGTTCTTTGGGGACTCCTCGAAGTATACAGCTGGGTGAATGATCTTGGCATTTTAGGGTAGTCTAAACCAAGGCTTATGGCCGTATCACTTAGGATTCAATAGCATTGGCCTCCCAAATAAATGACGTTTATGACAGTGCCTTACCTGAAAGGAAAATTTTGGCTGATTTGTCATTTAAACATCGGAAATATATCCGATATTTTTCTTTTACAGATTTTGCCACCTGAACATAAAATCATAGATTTTAAGCTGAAAGGTAAGAAATTAGCTTTTCAAACATGAAGTTATTGATTTCCTACTGAAAATCCCTAAAAGGAAAAACAAAAACAAAACCAGGGGTGGGCAGAATGTGTTCCTTCCTTTCTCTGTCTGTCCGTCTTTCTCTAATTTGTGCTAGGGCTCTAGTTTTCCTCTTAAGTCAGTGATACTCTTCCTAGAAAAATCATTAGCGTTATCAAAAAAAAAAAAAAAGGTGTCACCAATGGACTCACTTCTCTCCTTTGACTGATGAGAGTTTGAGAAAGCGCTCCTCCAGGTGTTCTCTTCTTCCCAAGGACTCTGGGAAAGTCTCGTTCAAAACTACTGGTTCCTCAAGAATTGGTCAGCTGCAGACCACCATCCTCTCAAAACATTGGCTGGTTCAGGGGCATAGCACAGGCTGCTTTTCAGCTCTCAGACTTGATGGCTGTGTGCAGAAGACCATGAGCTTATGTGAGTCTGTCAGTCCTGAAACACCTTTGGAAGTTCTCTGGTAGGCTCATTCTGTCTTTCAAAGGAAGTGCAAGCAGATTGTTATTTGTAGAGCTCATCATTTAACACGCCAGGAGTGTGTAAAGCGTGGGATGAATTTATATTTATATACATGAGCTTTTATGAAAGTTATGCCTCTGTGTTTTCATCTTTTGTTACAGAGTGAAAGGGAACTAAGTAGCTATATATTTTTGGTGTAAAAACTTCAATGGTTTTAACCCAAAGTGATCCACTTAAACTATGTTTTAATCTAGATAGAGTACCTCATAGGTGCTAACTGCCCTTATGTGCCTGGTCACCTTTAGAGGGCATAATTCTGTTGGAGTACTATTCCTAATGAATTGCAAATGGAAATTAGTTAAGTAAGTTGTGTTAATTATGTCATTTGTGAGATTGCCTAATGTGGAATTGGTTAAGAGACTAGAAACTGCTTGTCAAATGTTTCCTTTAACTAATGTGATATTTTGTGGTTTGCAAATGACACAATTCACATAACTGATTTGATGGAGCCTCATTAACTACCCCTTAGTTTGCCTTAGCAAAATTACATTATTAAACACGCTGTGATAGGTTCTGTTCTCATTACTTCACATTCAGCCCGGGGAATACTGTTTGTTTTGTGACACTTATCCAGTCTTCGAGGAAGCCAAAGAAGTTCCATGTAAAGAGTCATGTTTCTAATGTGTTTTTTCAGCATTACACACATCTAATCTGGTCCTGGCTAATCGAACCTGGATGGATATGTACTCATCACTGCTAATCATGTGTAGCAACTTCCACTGTGCAGTCCTTATTTAGCCCTCTTTTGGTTGTCTCTCTTATCTCCTTCTTCAATTTGAGGTCCTGGCATCTACTACTATGTTTTGTTTTTTAAATTTGAGAGAGAAAATAGCAGGGGTCAGGGACAGGGACAAAGGGTAAGAGAGAATCTTAAGCAGATTCCATGCTGAGTGTGGAGCCAGATGTGGGGCTTGATGGCATGATCCTGAGATCATGACCTGAGCCAAAATCAAGAGTCAGAGGCTTAACCAGCTGAGCCACCTAGGTGGCCCCTACTAATGTCTTAAATAGAAAACCCAGAAAAATCTTTGAATCATACTTTCAGCTAAAAAAAGCCAAGTGCATGGCAGTCTTTATAATTGTGGAGGGACTGTTGACTCCCTTGACTCACTAAAATGATAGGAATTCACATATTGTTGGATCTCTCCTATTT
Organism: Lutra lutra; assembly: GCF_902655055.1. NCBI lineage: Eukaryota > Metazoa > Chordata > Mammalia > Carnivora > Mustelidae > Lutra > Lutra lutra. The sequence goes on along the minus strand of NC_062290.1, from coordinate 43,145,824 downwards.
TAATTAAAGCTTCTATTTAGTTATATTTATATTTATTATATATATTATAATAAGTATATATTTATTATATACTTACTAAGTTATTAAGTTATTTATATTCATATTTATATTTAAATAATCTTCTATTTTAACTAAAAATAAACTTTGTTCAAGTTGATTTTGCACTGTTGTCATATCTGCCCTATCTAGGAAGTCTTTGCATTAGAAGCATAATGTTTATCTCTTCAGAGATATCTCTTCAATAACTTTTGTCCCATGTTGTCTGTTAGCAATTGCTGGGACATTTAAAGACTGTGTCTTCTTTAAAAAACACTTTTGAGTGTATTGGTGACTTTCTAGAATCCTGTCTTTCAAAGGGACCAGTCCCAAGGACACTTTACAGTGACTTCCTTTTAGTATTTAATTTCTGTCATTTAATTTTGTCATTGGTGGGAATGAATTCACTAATAGTACACAGACTCTGACAGACTGGGAGATGGTTGAATAGGTAGGAAATATAATCCAAAGCTCTGGGGTAGAACCAGGGGACTCATGAGTAAATCAGAGTAAAATATTGGTCTAAATGTCTAAGATACCTTTAAGCCTGCCTAAGAAGATCAGATTTAAAGTTTGCTTTCCTAATTAGCTGTACTTGACTCATTAAATGATAGGAATTCGCATATTGTTGAATCTCTCCTATTTTAACTGAAAATCAACTTTGTTAAAGCCCTCTTTATCCTTTAACCTTATGATTTCCCTTTCTCTCTCTCATTACCAAAATTTCATCGTGGTTACACTTGGATCAGGCTTCTTCCTAAAGTTATTGTCATCTTAGATTGTTCCCAGAAGCTTCACCCCAAGGGAAAAAGTCTTGTGTAACAGAACAACCTAATCTACATCCTATACATTGACTCCCCATCATCTTCACTTTGGCTCTCCTTTGACCTTCCTTCCCTTAGCAACACAGCAGATAAGGCCTGCATCTGTCAAAGTCTGTCTCTAAGGACTTTATTCTTCCTGTGGTCTTCCCTTTTCTTCCCACCTCTACCCGCCCCCACCCATACCACACACAGTCCGCTAACTCTCTGTGTAGACTTGGCAGCAGATTCCACCCCAATCCTTATTATGTAACCTACCACCTACCCCTTTTTGGCAAGGGACACAAGGCTCAGCAAGTTGTAACAAAGAGTGGAGTTAATTGGAACATGTGCTGTGCTCAAGTCTGCAACAAAAAAGGGCTGATAGACATCAGGAAAATACAACCATATGTAGGTGTCCGCTTGAGAATATATATATGTATACATGGGAAGTGTCATCTACAACCAGGTTGCATTTAAATAAAATCAACTACCATTCTCCTCTTCTTCTTCCGGCTCATCCCCCCTTCACCTCCCCACATGTAATACTTGTAACTTGCTCTCTCATGCCTGCTCATGGGTGGGCATGGCCTGTTGAAACTGACAAATGAAACAGAACTGTCTGAGACTTCACGGAAGATCCTTATGTTGCTTATGCCTGGGACTCTGTTATGGTAACATCCCATGGACCTCCTATCTGTTCCCACTTGTTGAAAATGGCCCCTACTTTTTGTTGATCTCTACCCCTATTTTTTTTTTTAATCTACTCTAGAACTGTAGTTATCTTTTGCATAACCCTTAACTTTTAAATTTAGGTACAGCTTACATAAAATCAGTGTAGTATAATGCATTGTAACACATATGTATACCCATGTTAAACTGTCATCCCAGTCAAAATCCATATCATTTTCTTCACCCCGTGATGCTCCTTTGTGTTCCTTTCTAGGCAGTCCTTCCCCTAGAGTCAGTCATTATTTTGATTTCCGTCATAATAGATTAATTTTGCCTGTTCCAGAACTTCATATACATTGGATCATACAGTTGGTATTATGTTGTATCTGGCTTTTTGTTGTTGTTGTTATTGTTCAATGTATGGTTTTGAGAATTTATCCATAGTAATGTGTTTATCAGTAGTTTATTTCTTATTACTGAGTAATATTCCGTTGTAACAACATCCATTACCAAAGAATATTTGGACATATTGTATGAGTTGTTTCTATATAATGGGCATGTACTAGCATCACAGTTGCTCTTGAGTCTGGCAGATGGTCTGCCGTAATTATGACTGATATCATTGGAAGGACTTTCCATTGCTGTTACCTGTACATCCAAGGCTGCTGAATTCCCCAGCAGTGGGCTGACTGTTCATCTCAGAGTCTCTCAGACTTCTCGGTATTCTTGGTCCACATCCCTGCTTTTCAGAGGGAATAGCAACCTCCATGCACTGAGGGGGATCAGAGACAACAGAGGGAGGACTTGGGTGCTTCTGTTGTTCTCCGGTGTCTTAAAACTCTAGGCATCCTCACTTACCTTGTAAAAAAAAAAAAAAAAACAAAAAACAAAAAACCTTCATGTTCTTAGAAGGCAGAGGTATTCTTTGTACACGTGGAAGTTCTGAAATATTTTGAGAGCAGTTTCAGAGCCCTTGGAAATGGCCTGAAAGGGGAGCTTTGTGCTCTGAAGGTATATTTTAGATTGGCTGCCTGTCCTCACTTTCCCTATTTAAGTTTTGAGGGACCGAGAAGCCCCAGAGTCATTCTGGACTTGAGTTACCATCTGAGAGATTCATGTAGGCCCACTGGCCTGAATACTTTCAGGATAAAAAGTGCTGGTTGATTAAGTTAATAGTAGCTCCTCTTCATTAAGCTACCTAATCATTACAGGTGATGGGCTAACACTTTCGTACATTATCTCAGATATAGTCTTTCTAACACCCTATTCAGGTAAATACTGCTATTATTCCTACTTGATGTCTGCAGAAACTAACCCTTGAACACTTACCTATGGTTACACAGCTAATAAATAATGGGAATGGGACAAGGATCTGACTCCAGATATGATTTCCAGTTTCTCCAACACTCTACCCTAGTGTCTCCCAGAGCCTTTTTGGACATTTTCCTCTAAGTATTAAATAGGTAATATGGTAACATAAATGTATTTAGTAATGGACATTTTTAAATATAATTGTTAAACTATTCAGTATAATGGAAAGTATAAAAATGTGAGCCAAACTAGAGCCTCTAATCACATTGGATTCCTTTCATTTAAGGGCTTCAGAACATGTGAAAAATAACAAAATAGTAACATTTTGTGAATGGTGGAAATAGTAAGGACTGTTGTACAAATTTTTAAGATGAAGATTTGGGACAGGATTCCTTCTATTTCCCACAGCAGTACAGTGTCAGAAGAAACCTATACTGTTCCCTCATGCCTCTTACACTACTCTTTCAAATAATATTTTCTCTTACCCAAACCAAGATTTAAAGAACCAAGATTTAAAGATTTAATTATTATCTTTTTAATTTAAATGTGATTCATAGGGACTAGAGACATCTTTGTATCTGTTTAAGAGTTTACCTAAGAGAATGTTTTGACAGCAGTCAGTAGCAAATTCTTTTACGTCGATGAATTCAGCATCCTTGTTATGGCTTCGATTGGCAGAGTTTAAGTCTTTTTTTTTTTTTTAATGCATAGAATGTTGAGGACTTAGGTGCTAGTTTATAAATTCTGTTTTTAGAACAGGTCCTACTTCAAACTTTTTTTTTTTTTTAAAGATTTTATTTATTTGTCAGAGAGAGAGGGAGAGAGAGCAAGCACAGGCAGACAGAATGGCAGGCAGAGGCAGAGGGAGAAGCAGGCTCCTGCTGAGCAAGGAGCCCGATGCGGGACTCAATCCCAGGACGCTGGAATCATGACCTGAGCCGAAGGCAGCTGCTTAACCAACTGAGCCACCCAGGCGTCCCTTCCTTCAAACTTTTAAGAGGAGGGGAGAAAGCAAGGTCAAATTACCAAATCAACACTAGCCAAAGGAAAAGAAAGAGGAAATAGGAAAGGAAAAAAACCTGCTAGAAGTGGCAGTCACCTTCCGTTTGGGAACTTTATTCCATCCTTGACAGGATGGAATCATCCAGTCACTGGTTTTGCTCTATGATATTTGATATGTAGCATTCATTTACTGTCTCTTTTTCTGTTTTTCCCTCAATACTCTTAGCCTGACACTTGATGTTAACTGTCTTCTGCCACTAATTGTACATTTCCTTTCATGTTTGTTGTTATTAGTTTAAAGGATAAGTTGTGATTTTTCTATTTTGTGATTTCTGTAAACACAAGACACTGGCTTAAAAAAAAGAGGAATGCTTTAGAAAATTTGGGATTATTCAGAATCCCAGTGACTATAAATGACTTAGTATATCTAGACTGCATTTGGAGTCTATTCCTTTTTTTTCTATTAATAGCTATAATGGTTACATAGTGAAAGGAACTTTCAGCTCTAAGTTTTGTTGCCTGTGAAAGTTTGTATTCAATTCTTGATACTGTCAGAAAGAGAATCTTTGTTAAAAATAATCTTACAAACAAAATATATTGAAGGCATATGGAACCTTAACCTTGAATAATTTAGTTTGGTCACCTCATTTCTTTGTTCATGTTGTGATGACTTGAGGAGCCACTTAAGTTTATTTAAGAAGTCTAGATTCTCTTCTCATTTCTGCCCCTGACTCCACTGGTAACTTGGGAATGAAATATCTCCCTGGAATATCTTTTGATTTTATATGTGTAGGAAACTTTGATGTCATTGTGGAAAGGCAGAATAGAAATAAAAGGTTATTTCAAAGACTTTTGTTATAGGTTACCATTTGTTAACTGTGAGTCTTTGCTTTGACACCTCTATAGGTTATCAGAAAGTTCTTCTAAGGTTCTCTTGGAGCATTTTTCTTAGGCTTTAGGGGTACCCCACCCATGGATATTTCTAGAAGTTTATAGTGTCAAGAGAACTCAAGTTTTTAAAAACTGGCTACTTGTTGTTTTTATGGAGGAAAATGTGCTAAAGAAATCGATGATTTCCTAGACATAAAATATTTAACCTTAAACCATTCTGGGGAAGTTGAATTTGGGGGCAGAAAAAGAGCCATGTGCTTGTCCCATTTACCCCAGAAAAGGCCAAAAATGGGACTGAATACCTGCTAACCCCATAAATCCCATAAGTAGTGATTACTGCTCTTAACATGTTTAGAATATTAGATTTCTATATTGTTTCATACACAAAAAGATAAAGCTAAGAATTCTAGAATTAAAAGATAGGAGGGATTCAAGATGATGCTATCAAACACTATATTTAGTCTAATTAGAGTTGGATCTTTGGTGGAGACAGATATATATGGCTATTTCTTTGAGTTTCTGGAGATGATAAAAATATGTAGGCGGGGTTGGAAACCACTAATGTAGATTCTCGACCAACCTTTCTTATTTGCATATGAGGTCATTGAAGGTAAAATTATTCTATGAGATTAAGTAACTAATTATTTGAGACCTGGTATTGGAATTCAGGTGTCCCAGGTTTGGATAGACCTGAATTTTTCTCACCACTCCATATGTGTTAATCTCATATTTATCCTAGCTCCCTGTCTTGAAAAGATAGTTCTATGATCTCTATTCATCTGTGTAGTCCTTTTTCTACTGTGGTAATAATGGCTCAATTTAGTGAGCACTTTCTGCAGTTCAGGTGCTATGCCAAGAGTTTTATAGGGATTGCTTCCTTAATTGGGAAATATTAATATTCTTATTTCACAGATAATGAAACTGGCCAGAGAGATTAAGTAACTTGCCTACACTTTCAGAGCAAGATAGTAGTACATGCTTCAGGACTACATGTGACCCACAGAGCAAGGCGGCTGAGCTATAGTCTGGAAGCCCTCAAGTAAAGGGGCACTCCTCGCTACACACTGGTTAACTCTGACTTCACAGAGTGGAAACCTTTCCTCTGCCTTGAGAAGAGGAGATGAAGAGGTGGACCACAGCTGTGCTCAGGGTGATGGAGTAAAGAAGATTTTACCTCTTCCTGTTGAGTTCGCTTGGAATGCTAACCACATCAGGAAGTTCAGAACTGAACATTTGCCCTGTTCGAAAATGTCTTTCGTTTTGCTTTGAAGTTTGGCAACCTTTGTTACCCCAAAGCTAGGCCATTGTGTCAAGAGGCAATGGAATTTCTAGAAAGCAAACATGAAGTCTCTGTTGTGCCACCTCATTTGTATTGGTTATTCAGAGGATGTACCTTTCATGCCAGGATAACTGGGAAAAATCCCAAAAGGGGTATTTGGTATCAACTTTTTTTTTTCTTTATTATGCACTTACTACAGAGTAAAATCCTATTATAAAAATGTAAAAAAAAAAACAAAAAACAAACAAAACTGGGTGGTGCGGTCGACCCCTGGGAGTCGGAGCACTGGGAAGTGGGAGCACTGGGATTGGAGCCTAGCAGTTTGATTTCCAGATTCATGGTTCCTGAACTACTTAGCTGTACTTTTCCCTAGAAGGGTTTGATATTACTTTTCATCCCAAAGCAAGAGTTTTGTGTAGACAGTTTAAGCTATGGGAACTCTAAACCACATTTTGAAAGCCAGATTTAAGAAACCAAAAAATATGGCCCTAGTCACTCATTATTTTCCCTACCTGTTTCTTGAATCCCAGGAGAGCACAGGATATTAGTGATGACAGTCTCTCTATTGCCAAACAGACACTTGGCAACTGGCTGTATATTTGCCTCAAAGATTTTTGTGTCTACTGAAGTAAAAGAAAAAAAAAAATGGGTGGTTGCTGTGGGAGGAGTGGTTTGGTCATTGGTCTTATAGAATGGTTTGTATTGTATTATCACTGAGGGAAAAATAAGGAAAGCTATATGGTAAAGAGGAATATGTTAAAATATGCACTCTGCCTTCCAAAGAAGAGTTCAGGTGTGGGTGGCGATACTTAATAGTGTCACATGAAAGAACCTCAGATGTTTCTTAGGTTAGAATCAGAAGCCATTAGGGCATTGCCTGAAACAGCACTTCTAAAGCAGCACGCTGTTCAGACTTGTTGAATGTTATAGGTATTCTGTTCTTTCTTCTGTTCATTTAAAAAAAATTCCTTATGCTCATTTTAAAGTTTCAAAGTAAAAAAATAAAACTTGTATTAGATATAATTTCAAGTTGAGGATAGGGAAGTGCAAAGAGCATGTTGGCGAGGTAATATTTTAGTAACATGTAAGATGAGTGTTTTAGAAGCAGTGTCACTGTTTATTTTGGCTTATGAACATGACAGTAAGTCTTAACTATGATGAGGAGGTAGAAATCAGATGATAAATGTTGCTTAGTAACTTGCTGCATTGGGTGTTTACTTATTGTGGAGAACAAATTTTTAACCATTAAGTTGGTAGACATTAGTTGGTGACTTTTAAATTTTAACAGCGAATAGGAAAATGGCCCTTCCATTAAATAACACCGCCTTAAGTAGTATTCTTACTATTTCTTGGCTTGCTCCAGAGAAGGACTTAAGATGGTTATATGTTTATATACGCATTACTTCATTTAATGTTTATACCTCCATTGAAGTGTAGCATTTATTTGGACTACAATTACTGTATAATAGAAGTTTTAGAAATATCAGCTAGAGACTCGTTGATTTTAGGCACTTACATGATAATAGGCATCTTTAGTCCGATAAATTATTTAACTTGTATCTTAATACTTTGAAAAAAAAAGATTTTATTTATTTATTTGACAGGGAGAGACACAGCGAGAGAGGGAACACAAGCAGGGGGAGTGGGAGAGGGAGAGCAGACTTCCTGCTGAGCAGGGAGCCTGATGTGGGGCTTGATCCCAGGACCCTGGGATCATGACCTGGGCCGAAGGCAGACACTTAAAATAAAAATTGAGCCACCCAGGAGCCCCAATACTTTCTTAATATAGAAATTTTTAGTGATGATAAACTTTTTAGTAGTTAGACTAAAAAACCTGGAAATTAAATAAAGGCAACAAATTGGGACAGTTAAACAGTTTCATAATAGTAATGATGATTTACTTTAGATTATCTGGGACAGTGCCTTAGCAGATTTATTTAGTGTGGACTTTTAAGATTCCCAGTTGTGGGGAAGGGAGCATTTCTAGAAGGAAGAAGAGATTTCTCACCCATGTGACCAGTACCTTTCTTCCATAATTTAAGATCTCCTTGCAGGTTTTATTTTAATCATCTCACTGATTTTTTGAATGATTTGCAATCTGAAGTATTTTGAAAAAATACTCAAATACTATATGTAGTATGATTGTGTATGTTATTTGTATTAAAAAGCAAAGCTTAAAAATTAAACAGTGAACTTGTTAGGGAATTAATATTTATGGTAAATTGACTTCTGCAGTACAGACCATAGCATTCATTCTTTGTACTTTTCCAGTAGTTACTTTATTCAGCAGTTCTTGTGTTCCTTCATGAGCATTTCTAGTTCTTCCTCTGAGCTTCTAATTTCCTGTACTCACATCCTGGTACATCTGTAAATGCTCACACTCATAATATCTTAGCTTTCTCTAGAGCCCTGAACTAACTGCTCCTTGAGTCCTCATAACACCTTTCTAAGAAACAGGATGAGAGTGCTAGTTTCATTGTAAGAACAAAGCTCCTAAAATTCATAGTTAAGGGACATATCCAGCTCTTGATTCTAGGCGTTCTGATGTCTGGTTTGGACTTTTCATCAGCTAGAGGATTATTATGCTATAAGCTAAAGTTCACATATTTGATGCCTTCTGTTGGGATCTTCTGGAAGGGCTACAGAGTTGTTAAAATCTTTCAGAACACACTCATCAGGTTCATGATTCACAGCAAGCCAGTCCTCACCGTTTCTTGCATAAACTTGGTGTTTCCCACAAGTTGGCTAGCCTGATAGAATGACCTCTTAATGGGGTTGTATAATTTGAAATGTTAAGCACATAATAAGAACAAGGGATTCGCAGCTTTCTGAGGAAACGATTAACCTGTAAATGAAAATTTAGTTGGAAATTAGTAGTTAATAATTGCCGTTTTCTAACAGAAAGATTTCTGTCCCTTTGCGTTTTGTTAAACCTGTAAAGGTCTCAAAATTAAATGAACTCTCATGTATCTGTGTGTAATACAATGTGTTTAGATAGTCTGATTAGAAAATGTGTTGGGACTGATAGCTATAGCTTGGGTGTTACTGTGGGGGGGTTGTGGAGAGAGAAGGAAAAGAAGATTGATCTATCTTTGAATATTTGGTTTCCCGATTTAATCTAATCTCTCCACTGCACTTCCTTAACATGCAGCCCTTCCTCTTGGATTTTGTAGTCTGAGTCTGTTGACTTAGCATTCTTCTTTTGGTTAATTTTCTTAACCAGTAATGTAGTTTGGCAAGATTAAGGACAGAAGTGTATCAAATACTTCACTGATCTCTAGTTTTTATGAAGATCTTTATATTGCTGCTTTTAATTTACAGCCATTAAAAGCAGCATAGTGGAAATGAGTTCATATATCTATAAAAATAAAAGTTGGTCTTTAAAAGCAAAACAAAACTCCTCAAACTGTCACTAACAGGGGCAAAATGTAATCTACTTTGGAGGTCCCCCTCCCCCCCCCACCGCTGCCTTTAACTGTGATGTTATAAGGTTTGTTTTTGTTGTTATTGTTGTCATAAGAAAATAAAAAGTTTTGTTACAACGTTAAATAAGGAACACCACACCAACGGATAAAGATAATAAAAAGAGAATAAATACGGTGATAGCATTCAACAGTGGTGCATTGAGGTTGTAATTATTTTGAAGTTACAACTTGAAATCATTACTGAAATGTATGTTAGACCTATGCCTACAAAAGCTAAATAGGTTAAACAGTGAGCTTTTTTTCTTTTCTAGATGTTAGTAATTAGTAAGCTAATACCAAAATTCAATATTAGAATAAAATGGCCATGATTTGCTCACATACTTAATAGAGGCCAATGATAGCATTTCCATGAATCTGAATTCTCATTTCTGTTATTTGAACTAAAATTTTTTGATAAAATGTCTTCTGAAGTGTTATCCCAGAATACTTTATTTAACTTCTGTTTTTATAAAAATAGGTTTTTTTACTTTTCATACCTAAAAAGTTTTTAAGTCAGCAATGAGGAAGAATTTCTTTCAGGGAAAATAACCACATGACATGACATCCCTTTATACTTTTTCCTCTTTGTGAGAGTTCCTTAAACCTCACATTTTCTAAGTATCTTATATAGTCAGATCAATAATTGTAACAGAGTCATTACCCTGAAGTTACATCGCTATCATAGCCATGATTAATGTCTAATTATTATATTTAACTTTTTGAAATTTATATTATCATTGTGTTTAGATACCAAATTTCTGGTCAAGAATCATAAATCCTACCCAGTGGCCTTAAGGTGAGGCAATTTTTGTGGGCATTTAGAAAAAGACTGAGTTGTATTTATTTAAAATAAATGGAAAAGGAAATATTAAAAAATTATACTCGCCATTCCCTTCAGAGTTTATTATTATCTGTTTGGTGTATTTTAATCAATGAGAAAGTGAATTATATTTTTTTAAGGGCATCTTTTTCTGGGAATACACTTTTATGAGTGGAATATGGCACATTGCTTAACAGTGCATGCTATATTATAAAAGTTTAAATGTAATTAGAAACACAGGTCACTGAAGGAGTGCAGATAAAAATCTGAATCTGAAGAATCATGTTTTGGAAGGGTCCGTGTAGTCTTAAGACTTTGGGGTGCTTGGTATATTACTATGTCTTATGTCTTAAACATTCTTAATGCTGGCATGGTTATTAGAATAGCTTACTTTTTTAAAAATAGAAAGTTATTCAGTTCACTTCTTAGAAGTTTTCTGTTTTATCCAATAACCAGTACAGCTAGCTCTGCCTTGAATCTTCAGAAGCACTGTTGATGAATTTCATTTGACTAGATTTAGAAACAACCTTGAGGATGAAAAGTTTGCATATGTGTGTATTTTTAACATTTTGGTCCACACACACTTGGTTTCATTTGAGATAGGAAATGGAAATAACAAGACACTCTCAGAAAATCTTGTTTCTGTAGACGGCTCAACCTTGCCAGAAACCACGAGGCAGTGGAAATATCACGAGAAAGCTTGTTCCTACAAGACTCCCAGACTGATTACCAGACCAAAGAAATTCCCAGAAATTTAGCTTGAAGCAATCATTTAAAATTTGGGAGGTGGATCCAATTCTGCTTGGAGTCACCACTGCTAATTATAGTGCTTTAATGTCCCAGTGGTTTTGTTATCAGCCACACCTCAGTATAAAAATCAAAGTGAGGAAAAAATTGTCTCTGATTTTTGTGTATTTCCTCCAAAGTATATTCTTGCCAGACACTTAAGATTTACGTATTTGACTGTATGTAAATTATACCACAGTATTTTTAACACTTTGAATTGGTGTATTTTTTTTTTTTTTTACCTTGCCTGATATATGTTGTTCACCTTTTATGCAATAGATAGCTCTTTCCTTTCTTTTAATCTTGTTCCATTGGTATATTTAAAATTTCTAGTAGCTGGTAAGCTCTCCTCACATAGGTGAGGCCTGTTCCACTCTGTGGGTGTCTTAAACACTTAGTTGTGTTTACATATCTTTGAAACACATGGGGCTGCTGCATTTTTTAAGGTATTATTTATATTAGCTGCTACTACACACACACACACACATATATATATTTGGGGCAGCCATAGAAATTTAGTTATGACTTTGAACAGTTGGAATTAGGGTGATAAAGCCCACATTTATTATGTACTGTTGTAAGGTAAATCACACTTTGGGTTATTTTGGGGGGCTAGAGCCATCCTTTTGACGCAGGCAGGTCTTCCCTGGTGGAGGCTTGTCCCAGCATGTTCTGGATAGATGGCTTTGATGTCAGGTGAACATCACAGCTTGAACTGCAATGTTTACACTCTAGGAGAGCTTGCTTGAATCTCTCACAGTATCTTATATAACTTCAGGTTAGTATTTCAGGTCTGAATCCCATGAACACTAAGGAGCATTTCCCCTTTAAAGTTTGCTTGTCCATTAGGCACCTTAAGAAGCCCATTCCTTTGCATCATTTTCTATAAGTTCCTATATAGGGCTTCGTATTGGGTAATTCTGAACACAAAATTAATTCTGTAGCCTTCATGTGCCTAATGAAAGCCATAAAGATATGATTTAAAAAATAGAGAAAAAATTTGCCCCTACACAGAGAGCAAAAAGAAAAAAAAAAAAATCTCAGTTGTCTTATACCACAGCAGGATTTATTCCTAAGGTTCCTTAACCTGTTTTTCCCATTAGCTAGGAAAGAGTACTTGAGCTTTTTTTTTTAATCATAGAATAATTATAGAACAAATGATTTAAAATTGTATCCAGATTTTTCATCAACACTCTCTCATTTACTAATTAAAGAAGAGATGTGGCTTCAAATAACATCCCACCTGTTTGGCTTGTTGTGAGGATCTGCTAAGTGAGATACAGGATTCCAGTAGCTGGGCTAAAGAATTTAGAAAGAAAGAAAAAAAGGCAGAGTAACCCCGAAATTTATCACTGCACCTCAGATATTTTCAGGGTGTTCTTTGAATTTGGAATCTGTTGCTGTATTCTGAATCCCTCTTTTAGCTCTGCTTCATGGTGTATAGATGTATATGTTAGACACGAGACAAAAGAAGGCTTTCCTTAAAAACATGCACCTTCCTGCACAATAAACCACAGCTGGTCAGACTTTTTTTTTTTTTTTTGGTATTAGATATTTTTCCCTGCAGCATTATGATTTTTATGAATAATATGCCAATATGATTTCAGACTTTAATTTAGTGTTTGGGTGTGTTGGCTCACTTTTCCTAACAGTCTCCATGTTCTAATATTCTAGAATAGTCCAAAGAACATTCCTAAGATTATTTTTGCCATTTCCTTTGTATAAAATTTGAGTATCCTTTTATCTTAAGTTTAAATTACTCCCAGTCTCTCAACATTAGAAAACAAACAAACAAAAGCCCTTCATAATGTATTCCTGTTCTTACTTGCTGGGAGTCCTTTTATTCTTTTTCTTGCCTTCCACTTGGACCCCTTACCCTTTTCATGTGGAGTGTTGAAGTTTTCTTAGTGATCTTTCAAATAGGCAACTTTTCTTTCTCCTCTGTATTGACAAAACCCATTTTGAAAACAAAATAATGGTGGGGAGGGCACCTGGGTGGCTTAGTCATTAAGCGTCTGTGTTTGACTCAGGTCAAGAGCCCAGGGCCCTGGGATCCAGCCCCACATCGAGCTCCCTGATCAGCTGGAAGCCTGCTTCTCCCTCTCCCACTCCCCCTGCTTGTGTTCTCTCTCTTGCTGTGTCTCTCTGTCAAATAAATAAAATCTTTAAATACATACATACATACATACATACAAACTAGATAATGGGGTCATCTGGGTGGCTCAGTTGGTTAAGTTCCTGCCTTTGGCTCAGGTCATTATCCCAGGGTCCTGGTCCCTGCTCAGCTGGGAGTCTGCTTCTCCTTCTCCCTCTGCACCCCCCTCCCCACACCCTGCTAGTGCTCTCTCATTCTCAAACAAATCAATAAAATCTTAAAAAAACAAACAAAACTAGATAATGGCACGAAGGCACCGTATCTAAAGAAGTTCTTTGACTTATCTATTGAGTTTATTACAAGATTTTGTCCAAAAATACATTTAGCTTGTTGGAGTCTCTAATAAGAGTTGTCTAAAAAATCCATGCAATAGAATTATCCTTCCATTTTGATAAAAGTAACTTCAAATTATATCTTGCACGTACACACAAAAATCTGCAGTATTAATTCAGACTGACCTAATTACTAATTTTTTTGACTTCTCACTAAAATTGTAAATTCTTCATAACATTGTAACATAAAGACTGAGCTTACAAAAACAGAAAAATTCTTGCTTTTATCAAAGTACTCAAAGGTATTATAAAATACTAAATACAACTAGTTATAGCTTGTGGCACATTGGCTAACAAATTTTACATGACAGAGACCAAAGGGCAAAAAAAGACGTAAGATTGTAAAGTAAATAAAAATTAATTAGTAATGTCCACAAATAAGGATGTTTATGGAAGAGTGTTGTTACCTACCAATGTTCAAAATAATTTATGATATTGTCTTTCAAGGAGCTCAGTTATCTTGTAACTAATACAACATGGGATAAAATTAACCCTTTTTAACCATAGTGAGAAAATTTAAGAGCCTTGGTTTCATAGACAAATTATAGAAGTAGTGCAGCAAAATATGAGAGCAGAAAAAACTGCTACAAATAACTTCAGATATAGGGTTTGTTATTAACATTGATTAATATCAAAATATGGTTTCTATATGGGGTATTCTATATAATTTATACAAAACAGAGCGTATGCTATATGTAATTTATACCAACCACGTTAATAATAGATTCTATCAAGTGTCATAGAATTCCAACTCCCGTAATGGAATATGGAAGGAAATTGCTGGTGTTACTGGGTTGGATTGAAAGGAAAAGACGTTTTTTAGTTTGGTGGGTTTTTTTCTCCTACTGTAGTGCATACCACTCCTGGAGGCAGATGTCTGGGCTCTGACTTTGATGTTTAAGAATGACATATTTGAAGGTCTATTTATAAGAAAATTTTGGTAATTGAGTGATAATAATTCTGAGATTAGATTTGTAAATATACTGTACTTAACATAACAATTATATTTAGTTTATCACTAGGCAGATAGTTAGATTTCATGTGACTAATTATAACATTGTATTTGGAGAAATTGGGAAAAATAATAGCAGTTAGTGGTACCCCTAAAAATGTTTTAAGCAGGTGAGAAGGCAAAGCAAGGCCAGAACTTAATAGTAAAGAAATGGATATATTGGAGAAAACACCACATTGACATTTGCAAAAGAGAAAGGTGCTATTCTGTAGTGCACTTAAGCCCATTGAGTGAGCACAGTAGATAAATCGGAATTGGAAGATATAATTTATTTAAATAGTTCTGTCAAAAGACAAGGTGAGTAGAGTCCTGTTGTGAAACAAACTGTTTAGGGGAGAGAAATACTAATTAGGAATCATCTCTGTTATCTGGTAAGCAAAGAGAGAAAAAACTCTGGTAGCACATTTAAGTGGATGGTGACACTTTATTCCTGCTGAATAGCCCATAGCAGGCCCAAGGTTAGCATGTGATGGAAAGCAAGTTTTTTTTTTTCTTTTTTTCTTTTTTAAAAATTGTACTTAGTTGGCAGAGAGAGCTGACAGAAGACACAAGCAGGGGAAGCAGTAGGCAGAGGGGGAGGGAGGCATAGGCTCCCCACTGAATAGGGAATCTGATGCCTGACTTAGTCCCACGACCCTGAGATCATGACCCCTGAGCCAAAGGTAGATGCTCAACCTACTGAGCCACTCAGGTGCCCCTGAAAAGCAGTTTTAATGTGTTTGATACCCACTGAAATTCTGACTTTGGCTATTGACTTTGGGGTGTGTTTTTGTTTTACAGATTAAATAAAGAATCTTCTCTGAAAGGTGCATTTTAGGTGTTTTCTTTGTTATGTGGTTCTTGTTACAGGCATCACACAAATACCCTTTAGTTTGCAAACTCTATTTATTTGGATCTGTATTGGAATCATTACAATGATGATGCTGTGATACTCCATATTTCAGAAAATTTGAATAATTATGAGGCAGATAAAAATAGTGACATAGAAAATAGTGACATGATATAAAGCTTTTGAATGGTTTTAGTTGGGAACAAACCATGAATATACTTAAGTAAGAATAATTTCAAAGTAGAGCTATAGCACTAAAAAAAGTTATTTGAGGTGGTTGATGGCAGTGGACTGTCCAGAGTTAAAAGTGCTTGAAAAGAGACGAAGGCTCTTCTTGAATAGAAAAGAAAGTGAGATTTTAGTTGCTGTAGCACTAGGCTTCAGAGTAACCATAATGAAGCAAGAATAATAGGGCTTTTATTTGGTATCTTTCTAGTTAAGGCTCAAGAATAATTCCATATGCATACCTTTGTTCATCCCTGTGCTAGAACAGGGCAGAGCACTAGTTTCCTACTTTTGTTCTTTGGTGTGGGGCTGTTGTGTTTCAGTAAATACAGAGTTTTGCCTTCTCTTCTTAGACATCTAAACAATGGCAATAATCTATAACTAACTGCTATTCGTTATGTTGCAGAAGCAAATTGTGCAGAAAATTATGGATAATTTTAAAAAGATGAAATACAGGTGGCTCATCTAAAACAGACTCCAATTAAAACCACATTGTATTAAATAGAGCCTGCTTTAGATAGACTTCTCTTCATGCTAAATATGAATGAAGCAACAATTTTAGATATAATAGCTAGTATCTGGATTTTAATATGATCAGTTCGCATGCTTCAGGGCCCAAATATTACCAGCTGGTATTAAGAAATCTGCCCTCCTATAAAACTCGATTATATTGTTTTCCCCAAGGGTATTGCATTAGGAATTATTGAGAAAGTGGCTTTTATAGGGTATAGACATGTGCATAAATGTTGGTGCTAAAATTTGGTGTCAGAATTTGCATCACAATGTTTTTCTTTTTCTGTTATCTTATGAATTAAACCCATGAAAGTGGGCCTTGGGATCGTGTCAGCCAAAGATACGGCAACCCATCCCCAATTTAATGGGTTAACAAAGGTTTAGTCTAGACCTGAGTGTACACTGTCTGTGATGTGGCTTATATGAATTGGTCGTACCTGTTACCCTATGAAGAGAATAATTTTCCTAAGGTTTGATTGTCCGATATGCTAATATCTGTAATTAGCAATATCTTGACTAATTGTTCTCTTTAATTATGATTTCATCATTCTGGCAGAATGTGACCCTTAAAATGATTTGGGACCATTGTGCTTTTACCTATGCAGATTCTTTTTCTCTTATTCTTTCTTTACTTTCATGTTTCAAAAGACATAGAGGGCCATGCCAGATTTTTTGTATATGCTTTTAAAGAAATTATTAGCTAATGAGAGATCTACAGAATTGAGCTCCTTGAGTATCAAGGAGGAGGACTAAGTTATTCTGAGTTCTTAGTGCCTGAAACAGTACCTGGCATGTAGGTGTTCAATGAGTGGTTTTTTTTTTTTTTAAGATTTTATTTATTTATTTGAGAGAGAGAGCATGCAAGAGGGTCAGCGGGAGAAGCAGACTCCCCACTGATCAGGGAGCCCGACGTGGGACTTAATCCCAGGACTCCAGGATCATGACCTGAGCCGAAGGCAGTCACTTAACCAACTGAGCCTCCCATGTGTCCCCAGTGAGTGCTTTTTTGAAATAAAATGGAAGTTAAAAGAAAGAAGAAATTAGTTGGTTGGTCATAGTTCCCATGTCCCCACCCCCCTCCCACCACCCTGATGACATGGATAGTCCCCACTCTTGTGGATAATGGAGCTGTGGATCTTGAACAGTTCTCATGGGAGAAGGTCTTTAAAAGGACAGTTCAGATACTCTGTGAGTAGACCCTGTTTCCTCCTTCTCCAGCTTTGCTCTTGTCTCTTCATGCCCTAGCGGCACAGACCAGCTTGTAGATGTCTGTTGATTTGGTGGTGTTTCCCATCATTGAGTATTCTCCCATGTTGACCACCTTCTTCCCTATGCTTCATCCTACCAAAAAGTTGTCCTTTTTTCCTGAAGTCTTCTCTTTTTTAAAAAAAAAAATTTAATTTTATTTTTTTTTAAGATTTTATTTATTTATTTGACAGAGATCACAAGTAGGCAGAGAGGCAGGCAGAGAGAGAGAGGGGGAAGCAGGCTCCCCACTGAGCAGAGAGTCCAATGTGGGGCTTGATCCCAGGACTCTGGGATCATGTCCTGAGCTGAAGGCAAAGGCTTTAACCCACTGAGCCACCCAGGTGCCCCCCTTGAAATTTTTCAAAGCCTCAGATGAGCTAGTGCCTTTCCTCTGTTTCTCTGGAAAGTTCTCTGTGGGTTTCTAAGCACCTAGACAGCATGTCAAAATCATTAATATCAAAAGCTCATAATTGCCTCTCTTTATATTTGTTCAAACCTGAACACGGACACAGTGCTAGGCCATGGTAATCGGTCAATAAATATTTGCCAATGGAGTCCATACCAGCACTCTCAGAAATCATAGAATGAAAAAGTTTGAATATTTCCTTAACAATAAATCCTCCCGATTCCTGGGTGTGATACTAAGTTCTGTATTATAAGAGTATGGTTGTTAATCTAGTTATTTCTGCCATATTGCAACCTGGATTAGCATATTTTACAGATTTGCTCTGTTGCATTGACCCTATTATAGTATTGTACTACCAAGGACCCTGGATTGGGTTCTGCAAGGCAGCTTGCTGTGTTTGCGGTTGGAGGAATGGTGTTTCAGTGGTGGACATGGGCTTTCATTTTATGGGAGTGCTCTGGTAATTAGAAGTGCTATTTAAAGGTATTTTTATTACAAAGGTAAAGATTAAGATCTCTGGTTTGTTAATTTTTGAAGTGTGAATTAACAAAGGCTAGTGTGTAGCTCAAATTATGAAAAGGTACTTTTGGGAAATTGGGGCTGGGGGACATAGTAAATATAGTACTTGTCTTTATTTTTTTTTAAGGTTTATTTTAGAGAGAGAGAGAGAGAGAGAGCATGCACAAGTGGGTATGGGGGGAGGGGCAGAGAGAAAGGGAGAGAAGCCGACTTCCTGCTGAATGGGGAGCCAGACATGGGGCTTGATACCATGACCTGGAGATCATGACCTGAGCCGAAATCAAGAGCCAGATGCCTAATCAGCTAAGCCACCCAGGTGTCCCCACTACTTGTCTTTAGATTTAACAAAGAATATACATACATACATATGATAAATGTAGGTTTTAAATAATTATTCAAAGAAACACAATTTAAAAAAAGATTTTATTTATTTGAGAGAGAGAGCAGCCGAGCATGAGTGAGAAGAGGGAGGAGCAGGCTCCCCGCTAAGCAGGGAGCTTGACGTGGAGCTCAATCATAGGACCCTGGGATCATGACCTGAGCCAAAAGCAGACCTTTAACTGAATAAGCCACCCGGGCACCCTAAGAAACCCAATTTTTAAAGAAAAACTTCACACATTTTTTAGTACATAGTTTTGAAGTATGACTACTAGGGAAGACCAGAAG
Source organism: Lutra lutra (assembly GCF_902655055.1). Taxonomy (NCBI): domain Eukaryota; kingdom Metazoa; phylum Chordata; class Mammalia; order Carnivora; family Mustelidae; genus Lutra; species Lutra lutra. The sequence goes on along the minus strand of NC_062290.1, from coordinate 43,126,858 downwards.
TCTAGTTATTAGATTTCTTAATCATCAAATTTATCACGCTAGAAATAAAGCCTCTAAACATATTATTTTTACATGTAATTTATATATGCTAAATAAATGAAATTTAGAAAATGGAGTTTAACAACAATGAAACCATTGCCAGTAGTTCTGTCCACATAGGTGTTAATCTTTTCAGGGTAATTAATTTGCATTCATTTTAAAACGTAACTGTTTAATAAGCTGCTTTTTGATTATCAATATATTGTAATTATCTTTCTGTATCATGAAATTAATTACTATGAGTTTTAATGGTTTCATAGTAATTTTATCATGTTTGGCTTAACTATATTAGTTCTTTCTTGATAGATTTCATTATGTAATTTTATAATCAGTTTTGGATTGTTTCCTTCGACTAGCATTCTTCATTAGATTTAATATGAAGTAGGAGTGCTACAAACTAGTCATTTAAAAAAAAAAAAAACATGTCTTATTTATCAGTGTACTGTTTTTCAAATTCGCATTTTAGTGAACATCTGAAAAGTCTTGTTCTTCATGCTTTAGTATATGTCCATGTTTGCTCTTTCCCCAATATTACGTGGTGCTTTCAATACCTTTGTATGGCTTGATCCAACCATATGAATCCGTGTGACTTCTAGACTCAACCTGAGCACTTACCTTTGACCAGCCCATCCCTGAAGTCCCCTAAACACAGGCGCAGCTAAATTCACTCAGAAGGTATTTAAACCCTTTTAAGGGCCCAGGTTTTCACTATTAATGCAGTGAATCTTCTGATCATTATTTAAGTATTTCATTGATGATAGCTTCACTAAAAACAAAAGTTATTCATAGAACTGAATTATAAACAGAAAGAAAAGATGTGTTAATATGACTTTCATATTAGGTTTTTACTGGATGAAGCATCTTTATAATATAAGCTTAGAATAATTTGGCTAAATTAATTGATAAAAGGCAAACATTAAAAGCATACCATCCTTTTAGTCCTTATGTGTGATTTCCCCGCATTTAAAACACTTGCCAAAAAAAAAAAATCACCACTTTTTTTCCCTGACTGAAACTTTGGAAAAGCCAAGAATGACAACTCTAGGTATTTCTTTTTCTCAGAGCAAGCCTGAAATGGTCCTTGTGCGCTACATAAAAGCTACTGATCACTTGATAATGTTGGTAAAAGTTTATTAGCTATTGCCTTCACACACTATAAAAGTTAAAAAATTTGGGGCGCCTGGGTGGCTCAGTGGGTTAAGCCGCTGCCTTCGGCTCAGGTCATGATCCTAGGTCCTGGGTTCGAGCCCCACATCGGGCTTTCTGCTCAGCAGGAAGCCTGCTTCCTCCTCTCTCTCTCTGCCTGCCTCTCTGCCTACTTGTGATTTCTCTCTGTCAAATAAATAAATAAAATCTTAAAAAAAAAAATTCTACCACTTCCACTTACATTTCTAAATGAATGCTGCTGGACTTTCTTTCCCTTTCACAGTAATGTTTATCCATTTGAATGTTGTTTCACAGAAAGGAAAAGTTCATTTGTGTAAAAATATCTGGGGCTTGCCAGGGAATTTTTTCAGAATGCTCTGTGGTTGCAAATGAAGCTTATTGTTGTAGAAATGGCAGGTTTGAATTTTTGTAGTAGCTTGTGGCATAAGTTGATAATCTGCGAATTGTTCTGAGTGTGTGTGCGCGCGCGCGCGCGCGTGTGTGTATGTGTTCATGTGCATTCGTCAGCCTGTCTGTAAGTAGCTGGATCTCCTGCTGTTCCTCCTCCTGCCTCCCGTCTCCCTTCTTTAGATACACGGAGATGCACGCTCTTTAGTCTCCAGGCGAGTCCCAAGAGATGCACAGTGGAGGATGGATGTGGGAGAGAAGTGTATTTTTTTAAATTTCTCATGGCACTCCACATGACACAGTGACAGTACTTCCTAAAAACTTTAAGTTTTTTTTGGATTTGTGGATTTTGTCTCTACCTCTAAAATTTTTGAAACTTTCTCCACACAAGATGGCTGGCACGTTGTGGGGACAGAGCAGAGACACAGAACAGAGACAAAGCCACTCTGAGAAGGCAGACACACTTCTATTGCTTGTGGTTTTTCAATACAGCTGCTTTCCGACGGGCCGGCTTGTTCTACGCTGGTCCCACTGCCAGAGCAAGACTGTCACACAGCTGGTAGTACTTACTGTACTTGCGGGAAAGTATGTGATTCATTAGTTGGAACCGTATGTTTTTCACCAGTTCTGGTCATGTTTTTGTTAGGATGTGGTAAAAACATAAGCAGGGGTGAAGGGACAATGGAAACATGTGACTTGTTAAGGATTGGCCCCAACCCATTATTAGCTAAATTGTACGCCATAAAATGTCCTCTGTACCTCATAAGACAAATGACTTAATTTTTTATCCCTCAGTTGAGGTCATTTAGTCATAAGTAGTAAAAATTATCAACACTGAGCTCTTTTTCTCTTTTTCTTTTCTGTAAAGTATTATGATCCGTTTAAACCCCAAATTATAATATGAAGAGAAGTCATGCAAGTAAAAGACATTAATTTGCTGAAAAATGCCCATGACGGGTGAAGAACTTTAACTGGAGTGAACTCTTGCTACTGATAAAATATGAGTATGGCATTACAGCTAATAGGAAACATTTCTAATACTACAGGGTGTGAGGAGAACAATAAATGGGAGTTCCTTTGTCTACACACGACCAAACAGACTGAAGTTGTATGGCTGGATGAATGAGGACTCGTCTTTCTCGTAATGTTGGTGTCATTAATGGGCTTGCATCATGGTATCTGAGATGGTCAGTCTTGGTATCGTGTATGGCTTTTGGTGTGAGCTGCGTTGAGTGTTGGCCTGTGATCAGGTAGTTTTTAAGCTTGTGAATATATTACAACTGCACAGTCCTAAGCCAGCATCAGAAAAATGAATGTATCTTTGCTCTGTTGTGTTCTCTTTGCATAGGTGTTTTCTTAACATATGCTTTCCTCTACTTCATTTAAAAGCCAGTGACGCTTTTTCTTTGTCCCCACCCTTAGAAGCCCATTATTCTGATCTGTGACATTTTGGAAAGTCTCTCTAGGTAAAATATTGTTAGAGTATGCCTCTACCCTCTGACTTTGTTTTTCAGCTCTTTGAAAAGAGTTCTGCACCATTCATTCCTCAGCACATAGACTTTTGCAGTTGCTGGACTCTGCAGAATTAGAACCAGGTCTGTCTCTGACAATTAGCTCAACCTGCTGCAGCGTAAATAAAGGAATGCACTCAGGGGCTGTAGTCTGTGACATGGTTTAACAGAGCATAAAAAGGTGCATCTGTTCCGTGCCCAGATTCAGTCACCTCACTGTCACTGGGAAGTTATCGACACGGAGACATGCCCGCGCTGTTTGGTAAACGAGCGGCAGGTATTAAATTAACCAGGCTGTGAGTGTGCAAAAGTGCTGCTTTATTAAAAGCCCTGCCATCCCGGCTCACTGCTGGGTCACAGACAGTCGCTAGAGTATCTATTAAGATGACTCATGGCACCAAATACTTCCATACTCTGTCCCCTCTTCCAGAGAGGACCATTGACCTTTGACAGCCTGAGGGCAGGTGGGAGGATGAAGGAGAGAGAAAAACAGAAGGAAGGGTGTGTATGGGCGCTTGCCTCTTGCCGTGGGAGGGGAAGCAAGGGGACTGTGAACCCTGGCCAACCTAGAGACAGGTTTTAGCTTAAATTGTGTGGTGGAATCCAGAACCAGATTGTGGCCAGGTTTTTGTTTTTGTTTGTTTTTCCTGACTCTGTGCCTCTCCCCCTCCTCATGGCTGCTACTTGATTTGAATCTGAAGTAATGAGATAAGTGTGTGATCACAGTTGTTCTCTGTCTCGGGCTATGTTGGGTAGACAGCAAACATCTTGTCATACACTTCCAGGTAATACAGTTCCCTTTTGTTATGTTCTCTAAGCATTTACTTGCCTTCGCCTTCAATATTTCTAATGGAAAAAAAGCACGTTTTTAAGACTTTTTGCTTTCACTTAACAATGTAATGATTTCTAAAGTTTGTTTTGCTTCCAGCTTCCTGAATGCTTCACTGAGGGTTATGTGTAGTTGCGTACATTGGTATGTTGATATGTTCTTCATTTTCATGGTCTTACAATCTTGGACAATCTGCTTAGGTCTGTAGGCAAACATAACAAGATAATTTTCAGTATACACATCTGTACAAAAGAGACTGTTATTTCTGAAATTTTCCTGTTCCCCTCCTGGTTGTGTTTCTTTTTAGGGCCCCAACTAGCTCCTCATCCATTAGAAGATGATGTAATGCCAGTGGGATCTAGCCCCACGCAGCTTGAATTAAAATGATTCCAGTTGGTGATATTCGAATGTGAATGACCAGAAGGTGTGATGCATTCAACACTGTATTTGAAGTGCTCACCTTGGAAATCTCTCCCCTGGCTGTTGAGGCACTTTGGTCCTCATCCTGGAGATCTCACAGCCACACCTGCATTCCTGCTGTCCAGACCTATCTTTTATTGCTTGTTCTCTTTCTATAGTCATGTCTGGGTGGAGGAGTGAGGGGGCGGAGAGGAAGCATCCTTTCTCATTGTTTGCTCAGAAGGAGAGGGTTGGACAGGAGTGTATTCCACTATCCGGAGAGTGGTGATACCTCAGAATCTCTTTATCTTTGTAACATCTTTGCTGTATGAAGTTTAATAAGCCAGCTGTGCAGTTTTTTAAAAGCCAGTAGATTCCATTTTTCATTTGCTTTCCACCTCCTTCGCTCTGAGCTTTCACTCCCTATTTCCTTATTTCTACCCCTCCCCCCCAGCCCCTTTTCTCTATCTCAGGGGAGTTCCCTGAGTAGCAAGACTGAAAAAGAGCCGAGGTTTATGTTAGAAGAAATTAAGGTTAATGATCATTGGCTCATTTTCATATTCTGTGGGTGTGGATGGAGGAGTAATCAGTGCAGGTGGCCCTGCCAGTTGGGAGTTTTTCTTTGTCATCAAGAAAATAAGGAGAGTGCAGGGATTGAATTACCACAACTATTTCAGGACTAAACATATTTCATTTCCCGATCGGGTCTGGTTTAAGGACACAAAGCTGACATTAATTTTATCCAAAGAAAGCGCAGCAGTTTTTTTCCCGTTTTATAATTTGACTGAATGCATAGGGTGGATGCATGTTCAAATTTAATTCTAGTATAATCTTACAAATAATACTCTGAAAAGCAAAGAGGTTTTGATTCAGTTTGACAGTTTATGTTTCTGTGCCCAATTACCACTTAGTTATTGAATGCTAAAGAGCTGCTTTCTAAAATGTGCACGCGGACTGTACCAATTGGCTTCCCAGCTGTCTGCTATTACAGGAGAGGTGCTCCCTTCTAACTTTTTAAAGGATGTACACATTTAAAGCAGTTATGTTTAGCTAGCAAAGGAAGTGGGGGATTTGGTTAGGAAGTGCTTGCCGGCCTTGAAAAACTATCTTGTGTGCATTGTAATTTCAGCCACACAAAGACCATTCTTTAAAGAAATATTTTTTGGATTTAAAGAAAAAAACTTAAACTACCCAAATGAACTAGGGAAATAACCCTGACTTTAAAAAAGCGTAACTTCTATTTGGTACCATTTCTTAAAGTCTTTATGGGTGTTTAATGCCACGAATGTAGCTTTCTACAAGGCAGGGATTCTGATTGAAGATATGGAAAAAGAAGATTTAAAAGCTGACCAGAGACAATAAAAGTCATTGAGAACGAGTGTCAACACTAGCCATGCATGCATGGTGGGTTTTGCTTTCTTAGCAGAATGCAGCAGGCAGCTCGAGTGACCTGATTTGTTTTTAAAGCACAAGGTTTATTTGGCCGTTACACTGTGAGTATAATATTAATGATACTAATGTAAAATTAACTTTTATGTTGCGTGAGCACTTTTTCTTGACTCCCCTTTAAAATTACAGGTATATCTTGTCATAGCGAGCATTTATATAACTCTGTATAAGCCACAGAAGGTTTGGTATGGTCAAGTAGTCTTGCGGGTCTATGTCAGACAAGTACAAGTAAAGGTGGGGTTTTGGTTTTCATATCCCTGTTGTATGAGCCCACATGCTACTGAACATTCACTGTATGCCCATTAATATGAGTTCTTTGTCCGGATTTATAATAATGTGAAGAGACCATTCTCAAAACATTTCAAGGGCAAGAATGTTTTAGTGGTTTCTGGAAGCTTCTTGGCTGTGAAGATGTAAGATTTTTTTTAACATGGTAGTAAAGAGTTTTAATTAGTATTTTAAAATATTTTAAAAAGACATTTGCTTTATCAAGAAGGTGTCAGCTAGGCAAATAAAATGTAATACTGAATGAAATGATCTTTTGAAATCATTTAGTTGGGACACCTCAGTGGCTCAGTCAGTTAAGTGTCTGCCTTCAGCTCAAGTCTTAATCCCAGGGTCCTGGGATTGATGCCCCGCATGGACTCCTTTCACAGCAGGGACCCTGTTTCTCCCTCTACCTGCTGCTCCCCCTCATTGTGCTCGCTCACTCTCTCTGACAAATAAATAATCTTTAAAAACAAACAAACAAAAAAAGAAATCCTTTGGTTTCCAAGTTTAACATTTAAGCAAGTCCTGTTATTTGTTTTAAGAAACATTAAACAAAGATACAAAAAGACCCTGTAAATCATTTTCTAAGATGATGTCCCTCCCTGTTTCTTGCTTTGCTTTTCACCAAATGCTTTTCATCTTGCATACTAGTGATAGAGCTCAAAATGGGCTTTACTTTGATTTTCTTAAAGGCTTTTGGTAAGAGCCATTTGCATTATGGCCCACATACAGCTGGTATTAGCCAAGAAAAGAGCAGCTATGAATTAATTCACCCTCACTTTAGTATTTATCTGTTAAGCATTAGGAATAATTGTAAAAGCAAGTAATTTAATGTTTTATTTACATACAAGTTTATTTACAATCAAAGTTTTATTTATATATCCTTGAAATCAGCTATACAGTTAGCTTATAATGTTGAAAATTTAAAAATGGTCCACTGAAATGCTTTATAGAGTGTGGTTGCTTAAACCATTCAGACAGTTTTCTCTGCAGACTCCTAAGCTTTGGCCACACCATACTAACTTTTCATTTGCACCTATCTGCCCGAGCTGTTTACTTTGATCTTTCATTCCTGGCAAAAATTTCCACATTTTGTGCTTTCCTCCCATCCGATACATAAGAATATAACAGAATTCACTGATAGCTGTTTTTTGCTAACTATGTGTTAGATTTTAAACTCATCACGCCAGAAAATAACTCAGTCTGGTACAATATTCTCTCTCTCTCTTTCTCTCTGTCTCTCTCTAGTTTTAACTCATGACTCCTGTATGCTACACTTTTAGTTTCTTATGGCAGACTTGACTACTCCTGTTGCGTTTACTGGAATATATGGATAAATGAGGGGTGTGTGTGTGTGTGTGTGTGTGTGTGTGTGTGTGTTAAATACACAATAACATACTCCAACAAGGCTCTCAGTGAGCCAGGATGTGGGGTTTAGTTTCACCATCATTTTGGTAAAAATGCATGTATTAAACAGATACTGAATTTCTGTCCTACATTTAATCTCCTCCTCCTGTTTTCCATTTCCTTTCTCTGATTCAGGCAGTGCACTGATTCAGATTCTCAACATAACCTGTAAAATAAAATGTTTATTCCCATCAAGAAACTTAGAGAATGAAGTTGTTCATCATGTCTTAATAGCAGAGAAATAATAGTGTGTAATTAAGGATTTAAATTGTTGCCTGAAATTGTTGTGTTTCAGCCCTGTTTCAGTCACATAACACCAACACTTAATACAAGTCGTGGAAGCAACAGGCTCCTAAAAATATCCTTCCTCGGAGCCTGGCCACCCAAGAACTGTGTGAGGAGGTGTTTCATGAATTATCACAAAGTTAGTAATAACTGATGAGATCGGTGCAGCTATTGCTTCAAAAATTGTACCTCCAAGAGGGATCAGCCACACCTTGTAATTTAAGGTATACCTCCTAGGATTTAGTTAGAGAAACTACTGCAGCTTTTCTGAGTTTTTTTGTAGGGGATATCTGCTTTGGTAGCCCTCTTACCAGATGAATCTGAACTCACAAAACAAGTAGCTCCGTTCATTGCTTTATAAATCCGTATCTATTCAGGACATAGATATTTTTTATTTTATATATCATCTGAGTTATTAGTCACTATGGGACTCATTATTGATAAGTGTGCAGACATTAAAAATATTATACAAATCATTCTAAAAAACTTTAGTTAAAAAAAAAAATGACCAGAGGGGCGGGCACCTAGGTGCTGCTGTCGCTTGGGCATCCAAATCTTGCTTTCGGCTCAGTCTTGATCTCAGGATTGTGAGATTGAGCCTCTCATAAGTTTCTTTCTCCCTCTGCCCCTTACCTGGTTCTCTCTCCCTCTCTCTCAAATAAGATTAGATTTATTTATTTATTTATTTATAAAACAAAGATTTATTTATTTGAGAGAGAGAGCGGGGGAGGGGGCAGAGGGAGATGGATAAACAGACTCTGTGCTGAGCTCAGACCCAGCGTGGGGCTTGATCCCAGGACCCTGAGATCGTTACCTGAGGTAACATCAAGAGTTGGACACTTAACCAACTGAGCCACGTAGGCACCCTATAAAGAAATCTTTAAAAAAGTCACCAGAATGAGCTGTAGGTTCTTAAATTAATTAAATAATGGATAAAACCTTTTTCCTATTACGTGTTCTTCATTGCTTCTTTAGAGCAGGCCCAAATGAAAATGGACCTGGGCTTTAGGAATGGAAGTCTGAAAAATAAGTAAATAAAATTTTATAAATTTTGGAGCTTTAAAATTTTGAATCTGTAACCTTTATTTCCTTCCCTCTCATCTGAAAATGTGGAGGCTCAGAAGGCTAAGAAAGAAGACCATGGTCAAATAACCAATAATAGACTGAAAGGACAAGAGTCCTGGGGTCTAGACGAGCACCACCTAATACTTTACATACAATTTTAAATATTCTAGTAGCCACATTACAAAAGTAAAAAGAAACAGGTGAGCTTGATTTTAATAGTATATATTATTTAACCCAGTGTATCAAAAATTATCATGTCCATGTGTAGTACATATAAAAATATATAATTATTATGAATATTTATCAAGACATTTTACATTCATCTTTTCATATTGTTCGAAGTCCAGTGTCTGTTTTACATTTAGAGCACATCTCAATTTTGACTAGCCACATGTCATGTGCTTAGTGTCCACATATGGCTGGTGGTTACCATATTAGAGATCATAGGTGTAGATAAACCCAGTCCAATTTTCTTTCCAGCACAGCAGTATAATAGCTCCAAAGGACTGACTTGGATTTTTAAAGTCACTATTTTCGTTAATTTAGGAGAGCTGGTGTCTTTGACATACAATTGAAAAAGTAACTGAAACTTGGAGTAAGAAGTCTTTGTAGAAGCACATTTGTTCAGGAATCCTCTTTCTCATCAGTGGTTTTGATTCCTTGGTAAATAAATGCTTAGTGATATGCCAAACAGGTAAATATTTTCAAGTTATTTGTTGACTTTCTTCTTCACTTTACCCCCTGTGAAGCCATGCTGTCTCAGTTTGCTAACCACAGACATGTTACAGGCAGTGTTGTGCGAGAAGATAATGTCTCCCTCTGTTTCTCCCTTTGGAGGTTGAAGGCAGTGTAGCCTGGCGCTGCCCCGAGCTGAGGCTGTCCGCCATCTGTGTAAGGAATTCACAATCCCAGACAAAAGAAATTGGCAAAGTCTTCCCTCTGTCTGTTCTCCAGATCCTCAAGATAGCCATAAAACACCTGGACAAAATCAGCAGGTGATGGCAAGGGAAAGAGAATGATCAGTCACAGGCGTTGTTGAATCCTTTGAACATTACTTATGGCCTGGACACTGCTGTCACCAGGCACAGTTTGATCTTGGGTAAGTTTTCTGGAAGAGCTTCATTCCCTGGCTCTGTGACAACAGCAGAACCAGATAACTGTGGATGGGGGAGAGAAGAGGAAGGCGGAGGCTTCTCTGCCTTAAGGTATAGCAGTTCCAGTGGTGTTACCTCGATGTGTGTAAGAACATCCTCCAGAATCAGTCCCATGACCAGATGCACAGAGTGTGCTGTTTAGGTCAGTGTTCTTACTGTAAACCTGCTAGAGGAGTTAAAATACCCTCTGGTCTACTTACAGTAATTGATAAAGTATTTTCAGAATGTAAGGGCTTGATTGGCATCATTCATATCCTATGTTTTTAATCCATTTTCTGCTTTAAAATCCATTTTCTGAACTTACACTGAAAACAAGAATTGGCATGGTATCATTGGTAGGCTTTAAAAAAAAATCTTTTGTTGTGATGGGCCGCACATATCCATACACATATACAACTTCCACAATAACGTGTGTCTGTAGGACTTCTCTGAACATTTTTGTTAGAACAAGGGTAACTGCAACACTAAAATGCTCAAAAAGCCACCTAAACTTATCTGTTCAGCATACTCACTTTTCATCACCTGCCTTACTTTCCCTTCTTTTGGTTTGACATACCCACAGGATTCAGTAGATAGTAAGACATCATTTGGGTTACCTGATTTTTTCTGTGACAGTGTTACGGGCCAGCTGCATTGCAATATCATGGAGTTTGGTAGAGAAGGGACATGTTTCTAATGAGCCAGGAATTAGGCTATAAAGAAATGGCACTTTTGCCAATAGAGGGTCTAAGCAAAGTCCTTTAGCTGTTACCTTTTCATCAGGGAGAGTTAGGATTTAATATGGTGCTATTTGGCTTTGTTTGCTGCTGCCAGTTTTCAGGGTCCTCTTTTAGCTGTGATCTTTATTTCCAGGGCAGAAGCTGTGCTGTTTAATTCAGAATTATCCTCTCTCCCTTTGGCTCTGTCTACAAATGTAACCCTTTTTCATATAAATGGCGTCAAGCTTCATTGAATTTAGCTCTGTCTTGTTAAGTACATTAATGCTGTGTTCTGTCATTCATTACAGGAGAATTAGTTGTCTATTACAAAGTGGGGGTTTTTGTTTGGAGCCTGATCTTCATGGGAAGAAGGCCACACATGGTTTAATTTCTGAAGTGCACTGAGTACTGGACTTACTTATTTGGAACTTGTATACCACTGAAAACGTCATGCAAAAATGCTGCTTCTACCATTGGGAGGCCCACCTTATTTTAAGCAAGAAAACCTAAAAGAGAACACTTACCACCTTCCTTTTTAAAAATCCCCTCTCACCCATGTATTTTTTCACATTTTTAGGTGATCTATACAGCGTCGTCCTTAGAGCGTGTTACAGAAAGTGTTAATATCTTAGAGCAGCAGTAATAATAATCCTTTTACTCAGAGTAATCATGTGCTAATCCGCTGGTAAGTCAAAAGTATTAGATCATTTGAAATTCATTGTGTCAACTCCGTTGAAATAACTGGTATGGTGCTATAAACATTTAGAGAAAGGGAGTCTTTGAACCCAAATAATAATGTCAAATAGTTTGTTAGTGTTACATGCTCATGTTTAAGGGTTTCATAAGCTCAACCCATGGACAAGAGCATTTCAGTTTACATCAGTGTGTAATATATTATTTTAACTGAAGGTTTATTTTTATTTTCTTATTTGGGGAAAGTTTCTTTTCCTCTGGCACTTATGGACTGGGTTTTTATGTTACAGTTTTCACCCTGCAATCACAGGGAGGTTGGTGTTCCAGGAGGCCCTTTTTATTTCTTTTTAAGAAAACTATTCCTGTTTTCCTAAAGTATTGTGTTGGGGTTGAATAGTCTCCTGCCCCTCTCTTCTCTTCTCAGATTCTTGGAAAGAGCACTGATGGTGTAATAGTAATTTTCCTGTGAATATTTTAACTGGGACATTTGGTTTCATGATTCTTCTTTTGTCCCCCCATGAAAGCCACCCCTCCCTTTCAAATTTTGTAATTATTATCTTTCCCTCTTGCTGCGGCCACAGTTGATCTACCTTTTTAAGGTAGCATTTTTTGAATTGCTTCACTTTTACAAAGTTGAGAATTTTGGTGACTCAATTAAATTTGTTGCCATGTTAGTAGTAAAATATTTTTTTTAAAGATTTTTTTATTTATTTATTTGACAGACAGAGATCACAAGTAGGCAGAGAGACAGAGAGAGAGGAGGAAGCAGGCTCCCTGCTGAGCAGAGGGCCTGAGGCGGGGCTCAGTCCCAGGACCCTGGGATCATGACCAGAGCCGAAGGCAGAGGCTTTAACCCACTGAGCCACCCAGGTGCCCCAGTAGTTAATTTTTTTTTTTTTTTAAGATTTTATTTATTTATTTGACAGAGAGAGATCACAAGTAGACAGAGAGGCAGGCAGAGAGAGAGAGGGAAGCAGGCTCCCTGCTGAGCAGAGAGCCCGATGCCGGACTTGATCCCAGGACCCTGAGATCATGACCTGAGCCGAAGGCAGCGGCTTAACCCACTGAGCCACCCAGGCACCCAGTAGTTAAATATTTTTGATGATAAACTGTTCTTTCTTTCCTGAAAATCAGTTGAGTTTTGAGAGAGTGCCTCTTTCTCCAGAACTTTAAGACTAAATGAGCCTACAACTCTTCTCTGACTTTATGAGATAAGTCATCTATTGACTATAGAAGGCATCATATTGGAGCTTCACAAAGTACCAGCTGACTTTATTGGTTTTTTAAGAATGCATAACTTAAGTAGTTGAACAGTCAAGGTTCATGTAGAAGGGAGTAATTAATATCCACCCTTTCTCTGCCTCATGTTCTTATTCTTTGCTTCAGCCTGACCTTTGATTTATAGTTTTGGAAGAATTTTTAGAGTTTATTAAGTATTTTAATAGAAATTCACTTCCTTTTTGATATTGAAATTTATAGATCTTTCCTACTGATTGCATTCTGTAAATAAGGAGAACTCCCTGAACATCATATTGGATGCCATGTCTCAAGTCCACTGCCATGTTCCTGGTGGCTTTCCTCCTGTTGGGCCATCCCGTGAACCGACTTTGATAATGAAAGTTTATCTCAAAGAAAGCTTTCTCTGTGTTATTATAGCATGAACCAAAATCTATGTAGAATAGTTCTAGTGCTTAAATTTGGCCAGAGAAAGAAGTTGTTAAATGCAATCCGAGCATTTTAGGCATGCCCCACCTCAGAGAACAAGGCCAGATGGTCTGGTTTAAATCACAGAGACAGTGTGGCTAACCAGAAGACCCCAGTCATCTTAGAGGTCACATGGCAGGGAAGGATTGGTCATGACAGGCCCCAGGACATTGATTGGCCTCACTGATAGTGTAGTGATACACTAATATGGGGCTGGGGATAACTGATAGGATTCCCACAAGCAAGTCTGGCTAGAGGGCTGCATGTCTTTAAAGTTGGTAGCCTTGGAAATTGCCTTTGGTTACTGACACTTCACTTTAGAGATTAGTTCAGGAATGGTTTGACTGGCACTACTGGACAAAGGTAGCATGGCCCAGTGACAAAAAGCATGGACCCCAGAGCCAGGTTTGAATTCTATATCTACCATTTGCACAAGCTGTGAGGCATTCGACGGTTAACTGAAGTCTCTGTCCCCCAAGTTCTTATCTGTGAAACGGATATAATAATACCTATATCCTACATAGTTTAAATAAATTGTGAGGATTAAATGAATTCATAATGCCTAAAACAGTGCCTACAATATAACAAGTACTATGTATGTGTTTAAGTCATGAGATAAAACTGGGTGCTGAGAACTCTTAGTGCTTTAGAGAACTGCTAGTGAATCCCTGGAACCTGACCCTTCATTAACTCAAAGGTTTTAGTAATCTTTGTGCCTGCCGCAAAGACCATACATATGTGCTATGTACTCCGAAGCTCCTAGAGATGACTTCACTTTTTTTCCTTCATCCATAGGTGAAATTTGGAGGGGTTGGTTCTAAAGCATGTTGTGAGATTCTCTTGGGTGAAAGTGGGCTGAGTGAACTCCATGTTGATTGAGAAAGAGAGCTGTTTTCATAACTCTTTTTATATTGTTATGCTTTGCTTTTTTTTTTTTTTTTTTTTTTAAATAAGATTGTGAGAGAGGGGGATAGAGAAAGCACAAACTGGCCCAGGGGTGGGTCGGGGAGGCAGAAGGAGAGGGAAAAGCAGACTCCCTTCTCGGCAGGGAGCCTGACATGGGGCTGGATCCTAGGACTCTGAGATCGTGACCTGAACTGAAGGCAGATGCTTAACCTACTGAGCCACCCAAGTGCCCCTCTTTCCTTCTTCCCTTCCCTTCCCTTCCTTGAATGAGAGAAGATGGGATGAGAGAAGGGGGCAGAGGGAGAAGGAGGACGAAAATGTTAAGCAGGTTGTGCCCCCAGTACAGAGCCAGACAACGGGTTTGATCTCACGACTCTGGGCTCATGACCCGAGCTGCTATAAAGAGTTGGACACCTGGGACGCCTGGGTGGCTCAGTTGGTTAAGCAGCTGCCTTCGGCTCAGGTCATGATCCCGGCGTCCTGGGATTGAGTCCCACATCGGGCTCTTTGCTTGGCAGGGAGCCTGCTTCTCCCTCTGCCTCTGCCTGCCACTCTGTCTGCCTGTGCTCACTCTCGCTTCTCTCTCTATGACAAATAAATAAATAAAGTCTTAAAAAAAAAAAAAAAAGAGTTGGACACTTAACTGACTGAGCCACCCAGGTGCCCCTGCTTTGCTTTTTTTTTTGATTGAAACATAATTTAATTTGTCATAGAAGGATGTTTTTTAGTTGCATTTTTTAAAAACCAAAATGATTAACTTTCAATTTACATCTTGCCAAGAGGCTGTATCTAACCATCCATTTTGGGCCAAAAGCAAGCAAGTCTTTGTTTTTTGTTCTTTAAGCATTTTTTGAAGGTTTTCCTTGTTAATCCTCAAAACATTCAGATGTGTTGTATCTTCTTTCCTTTTTGGTTACAGAATAAGTAATCTCATTTGTAGTGCAGTGCCAAGGTTAAAATGAACTTGAAGATAGACCATGAAATTTACATTTATCAATGATCATCATGATCTTATATTAATTTTCATATTCTCAAATTTGCTATATGGTTGTCTGAATAGGTACTACAGATTTGCCAACACTATGACTTAAGCCTTTCACAGTTACCTGCTCTCATGCACTAACGGAGTTTTATATTTGTGGCAACTGTTTATTATATGGTTACTCAAAGATATAGTAATACTTGCACAAATGGCAATGGGGACAGAATGATTCAAATCAGGAAGAAAGCATGCTATGAAATGCTAGGGAGAACCACTTAAAATTTTTACATGTGCCCAAGGAGGATCTCTTTAATATAGTTATGAGAACATTAACTGGCCGTGGTTGCCAGATTTGCCAACTTAATTGGAGTTTTCTTGGTATAATACAGTTGGGACAAATGTGACTGTTGAGCTCATCAGGCTTGGTTTTACGCCCTACTTTTTCATTGACCAGCTGTGAGGCCTTGGCTGAGTCCCTGAATCTCTTTGACCTTTGAGTTCCTTATCTGTAAAATGGAGATGATAATAGAACCCATCCAGCTCAGTAATGATGAAAATTAAATTCCTGTATGTTAAAGTATTTACATGAATGTAAAATATTTAGCCTAGTACTTGACACATAGCCAGAGCTTGAGAAGTATCTCTAAGATTGCTTGCTTTAGGAATATCGAGACAGTTAACCTAACTTACTTCCTGTTTTGAAGATGAGCTGTGTATCCTCACTCTTTCAAACATCTTTCCTGTGTTCAGGAGCAAATAGTGCCTGGGTTGGGGCACCATAATGTGTCAACAGTGCTTCTTTTGAGGGTAGGGATAAAAGTAAAAAGTACTTTTTATACTCCATAAATTAGGATAGTAAAGCCATTTACATTGATTAGGTTGAATTCTTTGGACTTTCCTTTAGGAAAAAATAAACAGTTTTCCAAGTCATTTTGTTAGCTTTTTAAAATTAAGGTCATCACAGTGAGCTGAATTTGGTCCTGAAGCAGAGATACATTGATTTGTGCTGTGGTTTGGGAAGCTGAAATGAGTAAGACACCATCCTTACTAATAAAAAGTTCACACATTTATATTTTGGAAGGGTTTCCAAGTTTTGATCAATGGCCAACTATTTCTCTTAGGATCTCATTCATTCATTGAAATCCCAGGGTGTGTTCCCGCCCCCACCCACCCCCAGTATTTTTTTTTTTTTGAAGTTTGTGACAGTTGACAGTTAAATTCAACATGTTTGGGTTTCAGTTCTAAACATTATATAGACAAATTATATATATAATTTTATATTATTATTTTTAATGGGACCACTGTAATTTGGTTTTGAGCCTTATTTCATTAGGTTTGGCTCTGGAAGCAAATGAACCAGGAATTGGGATTTGTTTTCATTAGTCTTTGTTTCTTTGGGGGCAGTTTTCCATAAAGTACTATTCCTTGTGTGCTGTTACTTCTCTGTTGTTGTTAAGCCAAATGTCACATGATGTCATCTAGACCATTTGAAATACACAGTTTATCTGGAAACAGACATCTCAGAAAATTTTGCAATCCTGTATGACACATCCAAATGACAAGCATACTTGTCACCTTTCCTTCTTGGAAATCCCGGGGAGTTGTCATAGTCTGCTGTCCTAGTTGCCAAGAATTCCTCACATAGATGGAGGTACATTCAGGGATGCAGGAGATCCTAAACAACCGTGGGAAGCCTGGGAGCCTCCCCTTGCATTTGCCTGTTGTCACTTAAATAAAAGGTAGCAAGCTGGACCCCTTGAACAGAACACAGGGAATTAAGGAAACAGAAGGTAAAAGCTCATCTCCTTTTCCAGAAGAGCTGTGTGTTGTTTTTGCATTAAGTACCTGTTCTGAGGAGTCTGAATAGTGGTAGTGGAATGCTCCACACCCTATTGCCACCACCGATTTTGAAAAACACATGGCAATTGGATCTGCCTTTCTCTTTGATTTCATTTTTCTTTTAAACTTCACGTTTGCTAAGGGAACATTTTCTTGGATTGTACACATAATAACGGAAGCTTCTCTTGGCCTTCAAGGCACACTGTCAGCGTAATGGTCAGTAAGTTTGTGGGTTCCTAATTATTTCTTCAATGTAGTATATTTTTCTTTACTCTGTGCTCTGCATTTTAAAGTTGAAGACTACATGGGTTATATTCTTAATATAGTCTTAATATATTCTGGCACAATAGATGTATAGTTCTGCTAATTATTCCTATGCAGGGAAATTGTCAATGTTCCCTGTGGTTCAAAATTTAAAATAAATTTTGCTGGCTATCTTTTATTTTGGTTTAAATTTGTTTTTCAGACTGCCTTTCTAACTTTACATCCGTAGGTATCCTCTTTTCTAAAACTCACGTGGTCTTCGAGCGAGCTCATGCTATCCTACAGCCATTAGGAGAACTCGTCCATTTTCTTGGGTGATGTTCTTTCTCCATCTTGGCTTGCTGAATTCAGTTAAATAGCTTTTTCATGGTGCTGACGGCCCAGCACTGTGCTACGTGTGGGGGGTAATGCCAAGTCAAACAAGACATGGTCTCTGACCTCAAGGACCTTCGAGTCCAGTGCCTCTTGAAAGCCTATCCATCTTCCAAACCACCTCCTTCGCTAAGCCTTTTCTCATTACCTCAGAAGAGGTAGTTTCTCTCCCCTGAACCCTGAAGCATTTTGTTTATGCCTCTCTTGTCACATTGATCACATTCTACTTTATAGTATAGTTATTTGTGGTCAGGTTTATCTCCCTACTCAGTTGTAAATTCCTTGAGGACCTATTTATGTTTACAGGTCAGGGTTTAGAATTCTGCTTTCCGCATAGTAGGTGTTTGATAAATATTTAGTGAGTCAGCGGAGCCCTGAGAATAGAAATTCTCTAGAGAATAGGATTGGTGAGGGGATCATGTCTTATTTTAGTATTTTGTACTTACTCAGCACGGTTGAGGGAATCTAATTTTCAAATCCTTGTGTATTACAAGGAAGGTAAAGAGAAATACAAACACCTAGTTCTCTACATTTGATAGGAGAAAGGTGGCTGGGCAAGGGGGTGGTAGGAGACTGTTTAATGTGTACAGTATTATATCATGAGGCAGATACTTAATTTCAGGAAACAGCCTAATGAATATGAACACTTGGGAAATTAGTTGTCCATTTCATTAATTGTTTATTTGTGAATGAAAGGGGCTAGTCAGCCTGGACAATTGCTTGGTTTCTGGAAATCGGTATACTAAACTATCTCCAGATGTGGGGAGTAAGAAAGACATCCACATTTTATTACGTATAACACTTTGCACAATTCACAATTTGAGCTTGGGCTTTTTTTTTTTTTTTTCTTGCTTCTGTTTCTAGCACTTCATTTTATTTTAGTGTTAGATCCCTGTTCTCTTTTTCATCTCCTGCAAATTAACTATTAAAATAATTAAAAGGAAACATTTGGTAATGTGTGTTTATTAAAGTTCTGTGGTCTAGTTAGAAGAAAGAGGCTAGATTATTTTTGGTATGGAGAAATAATGTTTTTCCTTGAGCTGTTATTTCTTTGGGAGATATTTATGTGATAAATGTGTAAGAATTTTGAAAACTTTTAGTTAAGTCAACAATTGTTCCTTTTTTCTGCAGGTAGAATATTTAAAATTGACTTAATTGTTATTTTAGAGATTTGAAACATGCTTAGTAAAACTTGGGTGACATAGCTTCACAATGCTGCTCTTATAAGTTATTCTATATTGACTAAATGCAAACAAACAGTAGACTTCTTGCCTTAATAGAGTATGAAGTGAGACTTTATTCACCTTGAAACGTGTTTTGGTCTTTATGCAGTTATTTAAACAATAACCCTGACATCACTTGAGTGTCTTACTCCTTACCCTCCATGCAACAAGTGTCCTAAATCCCCTTCTTAGAAGATGCTTGGGAAGTTGGGTTTTGATGGATAACCACTCAAAAATAACATCGAACTGGTGTCTAGGGTTAGATTTTTTAAATGTCACTTAAAAATGACATTTGTGCCATAGTTCACTTTACAGTTATTTTCCAGATAATTCAAAAATACTAGAAAAATCCTTCTAGTCCCCGAAGACTGTACAGTGAGCCTTTCTCTTCATCTGCAGGTCGTAGAGGAAACTCTGGCTGGACACTTTGGTGACTAATTTAAAGTATCTGGCAGGACGATTGATAGCGCCTTTTCTTTGTATTGTGACAAATATATTTCGGCTGCAGTTTATTAACATAATTCAGCACAACCACAGACATATTGTACATATTAGAGCATAGAATTAGAACCATTTTTTGCACATCACAGTCTTCTCTCACTTGTACTTTTTTTTTTTTTTTTTTTTTTGACAAGGATCTGGATAATTGCTTCAACAAATGAACTGCTGTGTTCATTCTGTTTCTATAATTTCATAAATTGTTTTCAGGCTAAAACCAAGCAAGCTTTCACTGAGTTAATATAAGGAACCACAGTGTAATTACAGGAGCTGTATTATTAAAAACTATGACAGAAATGGCAGCCTGACAGCTACTTTCTCCTTGCTTTATCACAACAAATTAAATATCTCTTTTAAGTGTCATAAGCAACAGAGTCAGCTATACATACATCATCTTGAAAATGGGTATGCACTTACAACTAATTATTTTAAGTGTGTGTGTGCCAGGGTGCCCTGGGAAAGATGCCATGCACGTGTGGTCTCCTGAATGTTGGCATTCTTGAACTCTGAGGCAATGAAAGGTGAAATACTTTGGATTGGAATGTAAGATAAGTTGGCAACAGAGTATGACTGTTGAGAGCCGATGAAACTTTTTTCAAGTGGATGTCCTATCATCTTCATTAATTCCATTTAAATTCTGTTGAAGAAACTGCTCAAAGATCCCTCTCTCTGTTTTAGTTCACAGATTCATATAACCCTGATAAATTATTGTCATTTAAGTGTTTTGTCAGTTTCTCATGAGACTCTTACCCCTTCAATCTCATATCTGTAGTCTACTTTTTCTTCCCATACATAAATTGTTGGGAACTTCAGATTCCTTCTGGGGATATTTAGGAAAAATGTTACTCATTGGCCATTCTTTTCAAGTTTTAGTGAATCTAATTATAGTTGTGCATCTGGCAGGCATGAAAACCATTAGATGAGCAAAGAGGGCTCCCAAATGCCACTCCATGAGTGTAATTTAAAATGCTTCAGATGCAGCATATCCTTGTTCAGTTGCATTATTAGGGACATCCTCTTGTACTGTAACCCTTCTGGTTGCGGTTACATGGTGTGTTGAATCCTTGCCACTCTTTCCTCCTGCCTCACCATTATGCTGTGATGTCTATATCGTGTTGCTGGGCGTTTCCTATGGAATTGAGCGGCATATGTATTATGTTTACCTAGAATATGTATGAAATAGAAATGATTTGGTATTAAGGGATAAAATAGAGGTTGACTCATCTTCTTAGGAGCCTGTCATCCTCAAATAAATACAGCTTAAGTGACTGAATGGAAAGCAGGGAACAATAAAAATAAAACAAAGCCAAATCTATTTTTTATCCCTCTCCATTCAGTCAAGACTGAGGAACCAGATGGGGTGGTAGTGGGGGGATGCTGCTCTTCCTGGGAGTCCTGCAGAAAAGACCTTTTTCTACATTAGGCTGAATTAAGAACCAGAACAGAAAGTGCCCAACGGCATGAATTCTGTAAGTTGCATTCTTTGGCAGCTTTGCAGTCCAGGTACCCAGACTTTGTAGCCATGTATATATTATATATACATTTATTACCTGTAACACAAGGGAAGAAACAGGAGACTTTGCCCCACTTCTCTAAAGACATAAGATTAAAGCTCCGTCTTATTCTTGGCAGGCGGTACCTGGTTTGTGCCCTGATTCTGTATCCTCCTGTTCAGCTTGTCTTCCAGTTGAGTTCCAAATATTTTGCCTTGGAGTAGCTCAAGCTTACTTTTCACCTTTAGACCTTTAGGCTCCTACTTCATTTCTCCTCAGTGAAGCTGTCTCTTTCTCCAGAAGACTGGGTTTCGGGACACATTCTCTGTGCATATAGAACCCTGTGTTTATCCCACTGCGCTTTAAATAACTCATTTACTTACCTTGCAGGCTGAATTTCTTGAGGGTACTGTCTGTCTTACAGTATCTTCATTTGCAGTTCCTGGCAGAGAGTGGGCACTCAGAAAATATTTGTTTAACTAATGACTTCATTTCTGAAACTTTTACTATAAAAGCTCTTTGACCCCATGAATAGTGGCTCTGAAAGGCCCCCTGGGGTGCCGTTTTTTCCAGCCAATCAGTGAGTAGACTCAGCCCAGCCTGTACATCAGACAGCCTCTCAGTCCATAGCCCCCACTGAGCATTGTCATTTCACAGGACAGTGTTCTAGGCACCAGGGACACAAATAGAAATCCCCTTCCTTGACCGTGTAGACTACATTTTGGTTGAAGGTGTGTGATATTTAGGAAGCATAAGGGCATGATAAAAGCTAGTACATTGTTAAATAAACCTAGAGCTTTGAGGAAATCTGGAGCGTATTCCAACTCACTCATTGTCATAGAAGAAGTGGAAGTAGAGTTTGGCTTTTGCCTCTTTCAAGTTTCACATGCTAGCAAACAACAGATTTGTAAGTGATGACTCAGTGTTTTAGGTCTCCCTGACTCCTTCCCCCTATCACATCAGCTTCCAGATGAAGTAGGGAGGGCATATTGACACATATAAATCCCTCGTCTGAAAGCTGCATATTGTTTAGATCGAAAACATTTCCTTTCAGTGCTTATTTTGTCTAAGATAAGGATTAGTCAACATAAATGTTTTCATTTACCGTTTACCTTGGGTTTGGCTCTGTTTGAGGCTCTAGACAAATGGTCTATAACGTATATAAAATCCCCAGGTAGAAAGTAGTATCATTCTATTGTTGGCAAGTGAAGAATTGGAGGCTCAGGGAAGATCCACACCTTGCACACGGTCACACGGTAAGTTGAGGCATGCCATTAGGAAAATGGAGGATAAGGATAGATTGAGTTAATCACAGCTTTCCACTCTTCTCTTGCCTGCCTTCCCCTGGTATGAATCAGTTGCCTGAACTTTCTTTTTTCTTTTCTTTCTTTCTTTCCTTTTTTTTTTTTTTAAGATTTTTATTTATTTATTTGACAGAGAGAGATCACAAGTAGGCAGAGAGGCAGGCAGAGAGAGAGGAAGGGAAGCAGGCTCCCTGCTGAACAGAGAGCCCGATGCGGGGCTCGATCCCAGGACTCCAGGATCATGACCTGAGCCGAAGGCTTAACGCACTGAGCCACCCAGGCACCCCTGCCTGAACTTTCTTAAAGTTTTGTTCACACAGCACATGGTGGACACTGGGGACAGTGTGGCTGCCAATCCCATCATGGGGCTTTTGGAAACCAGGGAGTAGATAATGGTAGTAAGAATAAGTTGGGGATGCCAGGAACCCTGTCTCCTTATTTAAAAACTGCTTACATACTGACGTTCATGGGAGCCAGATGTCATTTCCTTGTTTTGTGACTTTATTTGAAACTGTCAATTTTTGTTAGTTTATAAGTTAGATCACTAGACTATTATGGGGCTTTCCATAGGGAAGGCAGCTGCCTCGAAAGGGTAGGAAAGCATTGTATTTGCTATTAAGGAGGCTTAAAAAGAACGTCCTCTGAAAATGAAAGCATCTGTATAACATAAGTATATGTACTGTGCTGTGTTCCAGGAGAGTTGTTAGCTTCTCTGTATATAATTTTTAACAAGATTAGTAAGGTAGGGTAACCAAAAGCACTGTCTCATATTATTTTTTGCCTTGAACCTGTATGCCATAAGAATATAATAAAATTGTTTATTTACCTCTAAGTGTAACCTTTTTCCCAGCTCTCTATGTTCAGTTCTGAGTGACCTGTCAAGGTTGAAACAGAAAAAACAAATAAAAGTTAAAATGATTATGACCAGGTTTATAATTGTGGAGTAGGTCCTTTGTTGTTTTTAAATGTACCTCATAGGAACAGCACCCTGTTTTCTCTGTACTCTCTTATGTTTGCCTCCAACCATCCTTGTTTTCTGAAGTTTTTTTCCTCTGAGATTTCATTTTACTTTTATCAAAGTGAATCCCTTTGTAAAAATTGAATACCTATTTATTTCCACCTCTAATCCATTCTTTACAGTCAGTTATGTGGGGTTTTTTTTTTCTTTTTCAATTTGTTACTACCCTTCAAAGAAAAGCCCTTTATTTAAAAAATATTTTTTTCCATTCTCTCAAACTTTTGTCCTCTGCACATTTCTTCATTCACTGTTGTAAAAACACATGCAAACTAGTTTACAAATAATCAGTTCTCTTATGGAGGACCCCAAACTTGCTTATCATTAAAGTTGGAAGCCCTTTCTTCCATTCTATGAATGGATCTTCTAAATGTTTGGTATAAAAAAGGGTTGTTCTTGAAAGGTTGAACTAACTCCTTATTAAATTTTACCTAAGTATATCAGTGTGACTCTGAATTGTAAAAATACTAATTTTAATGGCTTCAGTTTGCTTTGGCACTGTAATATACTCCTATTTCATATTTTTTTCTGCCTTTTTTTTTTTTTAAGAAGTTATTTGTTTATTTGACAGAGATCACAAGTAGGCAGAGAGGGAGGCAGAGAGAGAGGAGGAAGCAGGCTCCCCGGCGAGCAGAGAGCCTGATGCGGGGCTCGATCCTAGGACCCTGAGATCATGACCTGAGCCAAAGGCAGAGCCTTAACCTTCTGAGCCACCCAGGGCCCTCCTATTTCATTTTTTGGAATTCTCACTTTGGGTTCTTCTCTGACAGTAAGAAAAACTTTAATTCAGCCCATCTACATGTTAAATAAGGGGGAAAAATTACATAACACCTGTTTGTTTTAAAAGATTTTATTTAATTGAGAGAGAGGAAGAGAATGAGAGAGAGCAGGGGGAGAGGCAAACTTCCCAGGTGAGCAGGGAGCCCAATGTGGGGCTCAATCCCAGGACCCCAAGATTATGACCTGAGCTGAAGGCAGATGCTTAATGACTGAGCCACCCAGCCACCCCTGTAGCACTTGTTATTTCAAGGTAGTCATGGGACATAAATGAAGATTTCATAACTTTGAGGCAGTAAAGCTTAATGGTTTAGAGCCAGGGGTAGTAGACTAGATTTGACAGGAATTAAAATCCTGGGAAGGTTAGTTTTTGTCTCTGTGCTTTGGTTTTCTTACCAATAAGATAGAGACAGCAATAGTGTGATACCCTTCTAACTGGGTAACTTTCAGGGTTAAGTGAGTTTTTCTGTGTGGAGAGTGTAGAGCAGTGCTTTAAGTGTGTGAAAGGAAAAGTGTGGGCCAATATTGCTACCCAGCTCTCCAGACAGGATATGAAATATGCAAAGAATATGATATATTCTTAAAAACATGATCTTGAAGTAGGATATTTCCTCTCTTCGTTCTTCTTACTCATTTATTGCTAGTGAATTGGTACTTTTTGTATCGACAGAACCTGTTCAGCTTATTTTTTTTTAAATATTTTATTTGTTTATTTGGCAGAGAGAGAGAGAGCACAAGTAAGCAGAGCGTCAGGGAGAGGGGGAGAGAGAAGCAGGCTCTCCGCTGAGCAGGGAGCCTGGTGTGGGGCTTGATCCCAGGACCCTGGAATCACGACCTGAGCTGAAGGCAGCCACTTAACCAACTGAGCCACCCGGGCGCCCCCTGTTCAGCTTATTTAAAGAAAGCAGTCGAAATCTTAAGTGTGCTGTTTTTAAAATAATGATTTGTTTTTTGACATGTGTGAGAGGATATCTTATGAAGTCTATATTGAAGGAGATGTGTCCATTAAGAAAATTTATTCTTGGGGCGCCTGGGTGGCTTAGTGGGTTAAGCCACTGCCTTCGGCTCCGGTCATGATCTCCAGGTCCTGGGATCGAGCCCCACATCGGGCTCTCTGCTCGGCAAGGAGCCTGCTTCCTCCTCTCTCTCTGCCTGCCTCTCTGCCTCCTTGTGGTCTCTGTCTGTCAAATAAATAAAATCTTTAAAAAAAAAAAATTATTCTTGTAAGTTATTTTATATATTTATTTATAGTTTATTTTTATAATTCCCAAGAATGGGAGAATTTTTTGTTTGGTATGGTCCTTATTAATTTAACTAAGACACATAAAAACAGACTGACACCCAGAAATATTTTTGTCTTTTGCTTCATAGAGTCTGTTTATTAAGGTAAAATCTGTATAATGTAAAAATCACCACTTATAATGTACAATTCAGTGACATTTGGTAAAATTACAACATTGTGAAGCTTTTATGACTGTCTTTTAAAATCCTTTTTACTGATAAGGATTTATTATATTTTAAGAAAGTTTTATGAATTTTGCTTTGAAATCAAATGATGTCATGCAGCTTTTTAAAAATATAGTTCAGTGTTTCATAAAATTAAAGTGTTGGGATATAATGAAAATTAACAGCATTACTTCTTTTTTACAAAATGTTCTTTTTTTTTGCATTTTTAAAAAATTTTTTATAAACATATAATATATTTTTATCCCCAAGGGTACAGGTCTGTGAATCGCCAGGTTTACACACTTCACAGCACTCACCATAGCACATACCCTCCTCAATGTCCATAACCCCACCCCCCTTCTCCCAACCCCCCTCTCCCCAGCAACCCTCAGTTTGTTTTGTGAGATTAAGAGTCACTTATGGGGGACGCCTGGGTGGCTCAGTTGGTTGATGATCCCAGCGTTCTGGGATTGAGTTCCACATCGGGCTCCTTGCTTGGCGGGGAGCCTGCTTCTCCCTCTGCCTCTGCCTGCCATTCTGTCTGCCTGTGCTCGCTCTCTCCATCTCTCTCTGACAAATAAATAAAATCTAAAAAAAAAAAAAAAGTCACTTATGGTTTTTACAAAATCTTCTTAAAAACTCTGTGTACACACCAGTTCCAGGAGAGAAAGAAAGACTGAGAGAGGTGTTTTAAGATAGAGCTTAGATACATGCTTTTAATGTTATATTTCTGTTGAATAAGCCAGAAAATTGTTAATGCTCTCATGAACTAATTTGAACAAGATAAAAAAAAAAAAAAACTATTTGTCAGCATCCAAATCAAATAAAACTTGAGACCTTTATCATTACTTACATAAGATTGTGTTTAGTATACAAACCAAAATTTTATTTACTAGAATTTATGTACCTTTATATCTTTTGTATATTTGATTTGAGTAAGAAAAATTTAACAATTTATATGAAAATTTTAAACATGTTATAATCAAGACTGACAGAAAATTCCATATTAGATGTATTATTGGACATCTAATTTGTTGGAGCTTGAGAGAAAGGTTTTTAAGAAGACCTAAACAGAAGAAGTTTAAAGAAAAAATTTACATGTCTCATGCTTTATATCATGAGCAGGAACACTCACGGGATATTTGAGGTATTGGCTATAAAGGCCACTTAAAATAAAACATTACTGAAAAACCTCATGTTATTGCCAAATGTACTTCCATCCTCTTTGTTCTGTCCACACTGAAGTATCTTGAACAAAAAAAGGCGTTCTGATTATTGGATATCTCTAATATAAAAATGTTTGAGAGAGATCTTATTGCTGATAATGTTTATGTATGCTATGGATATTTAATGTTGCAAAGTGATATTCTTCAACCAAGTAATTTTGCACATGGACAGGAGAGTATGATTTTTATGGTGGATTAGTTAGGACAGACCTGATTATTAAATGTTTAAGAAATGTTTGTTCACATGAGTAGTATTTCATAAATCTATGTTTGTTTTTAAATTCACATTTTAGGGGCACCTGGGTGACTCAGTGGGTTAAGCCTCTGCCTTCGGCTCAGGTCATGATCTCAGGGTCCTGGGATCCAGCCCCGCATCACGCTCTCTGCATAGCGGGGAGCCTGCTTCCCCCTCTCTCTCTGCCTGCCTCTCTGCCTACTTGTGATATCTCTCTCTGTCAAATAAAATAAGGTAAAATCTTAAAAAAATAAATTCACATTTTAAAGAACATGAAATTAAAAATTTTAACAGACTGTAAGTTTTCCTGTATGATGTTAGTATCCTATCTGATGCTATGAGTGGAAGTAAATGTTACTTTTAACCCTGTCACAACCCATGCACCTGGATATAATGCTGGATTAGAGCCCCAGCCTTGACTTTGAAACAGAACTGTGAACATTCCTGTTGGCAGTACCTGAAACTTCATCCTTTCCTGGACTAAGGAGTAGGATTGCTTTTGCATCTTGAGAGAGCTAATCAAATCTAATACTAGTTTGACAACCGGAGGTGTAAAGGTTAACCATCAATAGCTTTTCAAAACATAGAATGCTATTCCAGAGCAATATGTTTGTAATGAATTTCTTGTTATTAGTGCTTCCCAAAAGTTGTAGTGGATGACCCATAGGATGCTCTTAATACATGCAGAGAGATAGGTCCCTCTATTTCTAAAGTTTATCATTTTATTAGGTAATACTGTATATCATGATGTTATAGGGAATGAAGGAATAACATGGAAGAGAGAAGGGGATGAAATGCGGATTGGGAGGCATTAAATGATAAAAATCCACCTTCCTGGATGCAGTTAATATAGAAATGTAAAAATGTTCCCATCTGTCTAAGCCATCATTTTTTGATGTAGTCCCTGGAGGAAGTGGCTGAAAAGTCATTTCCACCTAATGGGTTGTTAGGTTGCCTCTGTACAGTAAGTTGGTGGTTGCAGCCCACTTCCTCTAAGACAAAGGGCTGTGTCTCTAAAACACCATCACAACTGACACTAATTGGCATTGCTGTCGGCCCCGAGCTGTGAAAGCAGGCCTGCGTGGGCATACAGTGGGGCCCGCTGATGGTGTGTGTGGCACCAAGGGAAGGACTTTTTCTCGTATTTTGCTAGTGGGTACGTATGTTTTGCTTTTACTTTTCTGACCCCTGTTTCTGCAGTTTAGATCCTCTTCAGCATTGTTATTTGACTTGGGGAAAAATTCGTTGAAAGTCTTTTTGCTGAGCACTGTGTCATTGGAAGGTAGCCTCACCTTAATATAACGTTGGTGCTTCCAAATCTTGTTGTGTACCTGCAAAAATCTCTAAGTAATTAAAATGGTCAGTAGTAAATATAGTAAATAAACTGACAGCATTTTATCTCACATTTTTAATGCATCTAATAAACTAACATTTTTGTTTTCTTTTTTTCTTAAATAAGAAGCCAGAAGAGGGCATATCAGTCTTTCAAAAATCAGTATGGGAGCCATTTGGCCCAATTCATTTACAATTACTGTAAATTAGGAGATGAACCTGCTTTGTATTCATAAGGGTCTGGAGCAAAGGATTTAGTTGCTGCAAGGGGTTTGGAATGACAAAAAAAATATGAAAGCACATTAGCACCCTGTCCTTAAAAATTTTTAAGTATGTCAAAACTTGAATGCTGTATATGGCTCCAGACTTTGATGATTATGTACAAGGATGGGGACTGGGAAGAGAAGAGAAGCATTACCATGCAGCTTTGTTGGACGGGCACTTTCCTATACGTTACTTTCAAAATGTGCAGATATTACCTGACTTCCATTTATAGGGAAGTGAACTGCAGTCATTGCCAGTTGTAGGCAAACTCTCTACTTTCTTAAATGCATATTGAAAAATTGGTGAGTGGTGGCAGAAGGGAGGAAGGGAATTACTAAGGGAAGTGATTAGTCATATGAATCATTCATGTCTCTTCCCTGCATCCATTTAAAATGCAAACGGACAGCCGTTTAGTCACCCAGACCCTGGCCCTTTGTAGCTTCCTCCCCCCTACCCCATCAGTTTCAGGCTCAGGGGTGTGTAGTGGGATCTTGCTTCAACAGTTGGCTTGGACCACAGCTCCCTGTGAGAGGCTCTGCTTTCTAGCACTGGAAAAGCTCCTGAGGCCTTCCTTCCTTCACAGTATCCAGAGGGATGTGAAACAGATTTGGGGTTTCCCTTCACCCCTGAAGTCCTTCAAGTGGAGCATCTTCTTGCATTTATGTCTTTTATCTACTGCTCAACATCGTTGCATCCCTTTTTGGAGCACCACACTAATATAAACTATTAGAGGGCTGAGACTAGGGTGAGGCTGCTGAGGTGCACAGGGTGCAAAATTCTAGCAAGTGCTCCCTTGGGGGATGGCTCCTGGCACTTGAGATGCGAATTCATTAATTCGGAAGTGTGGTCCTGGGAACCGGTACTTCTGCAGGGTGCCTTGGGTGATTCTTACATATACCTGTTCTCTTTTATATTTAATAGATAAGAGCTTTGTGTATGTGTGTTTTTTTTTTTTTAAAGAAGTGGAAGCATTTGGCCAGTAGCAAAAGAGGATGAGATAGTGCTGAAAAACAGCTCATTGATAAATCCCATCTTCACTGTAGACTCCCCTTGCTTTATCTACAGTGTTGAAATAATAAAAGATGCACCAACACTCTTTTCTGTGATTCCAAATGAAAGCAAGAAGTAGTTTCTTATTGGAAGCACTATTTGCACACGTTTTACCTTTCTCACCCCGTCCTCTTTGTATGTTTTGTGTTCTCAGACATAAAGGTAACATACCGGACACCTGTGTACAGGGTCTTAAGTTATTAACTCTGATGTAACAGAACAGCCTCATACACAAACAAGCTTCAGTAGCTGATATAACACTACTGCTTTATACTACCTTTGGCACCATAATATTCCCCCCCCATCATTAACTTCTTAAAATTAAGCAGATTAATTGGGGGGAAGAAATCTCTATTTCAATAAACTGACATATGGGATCAAAAATATTTTATATGGAAGTAAATATTTAAAATGATGTTTTGGTATTTAGAATATGGCTAGATAAGCATTATATAGCCTAACTCTAAAATTTGTTAATAACTGATGAAGAGGTATAAAGCTGAATATATCTATAGACCAGTAGTCTAAAGGCAAATTAAGACTGTACAAGTATAGAACCACTTAAAATTCTATCACTCCTACTTATATCCAGGGCATACCATCTGGCATCTGTGCTTTGGTGTTAACTTGAACACAGGTAATATATTTTACAATTAAAATAATAGCTCCACATTTACTGGAGATGATCAAACATAAAATATTAAAACATGTTCACTGCCAGCTCTATAGATATTCAGATAATGCTTCAGTTAAATCATATTGAATTGTGCTTTCCTGATCTATTTATGGTTCACCCAAGTGGAACATACTAATTGTCCAGATAGTGCAGGAAATAGTTATCTTATAATACTGTGAGGTACTTTGCAGAAATATAGTTTGTACTCTGTTTTCTTGGGGTTTTTGTTTGTTTTTGCTTGCCACTGATGTCCAGTTTCATGAAGAGCAGTGCCTGTGGTCTGTGGTCATCTACTTAGGGTCCCTCTGGAATTATTCAAAATACATAATGTGACTTGGGATAGGTTTCTGATATATCAGGGTTCTGAATGTGGGTGAGTGTTAAATGCAATAAAACTTTATTGCTTGCTATTGTCTTCCTTTATCATTCTTTGTAGACCACCATAGCTAGTTCATGTGTATTTGATCATCCAACCATCCAATAATGTATTGACTTGTCTGATAGTAATTGTACTGAAGAGGTGAGGACCACAACATATAGCAGTGCCTTCTGAATCATTAAAGAAAAGTTGAAATGTGTGAAAGTGTTAAACATCTTAATTTATTACCTTTTTCATCTATTACTTACCTACTAAGCAGGATTCTATAATAGTCTGACCACTTTATTCCTTTCCAGAGCAAGAAAGCAGATGGAGCAGAATTTCATCAGTCAGTACAGGGAATTCAAATTGACTCCCTCACCCAACCTTTTACCTTTACTTAAAGACAAACTAAGGGAGCTATTCATTTGGAGATGTTAGAAGGGTGTGCGTGTTTAGCACTGAAGGCTGTTTTATGATAGGCTTTGGTTCATACTTATCTGGGTGTCTTGCAACAATGGAATCAGAATTTTGAATTTGTACCACTTACGTTTTGACCCTAAGAAAGTTGTAAATGACTGTAGCACAAGTTAGGATTTAACCCTTCAAATCATTTGAATATGATTGGTGTTACATTCCTATCCCTGATTGCTTTGCATTCAAAATTTAGGTAGGAGGGAGCAGATGGCATATTTGTGTTATACAAGTTCTAGCCTTGTCTTTGGAGTAATAGATTTAGCAAATGAAAGCACAAGTGCTTTGTATATGACAGACCACATACATTTTAAAAGAGTTACTCTTTAATGTTCAGTTGTGTTTGTACAGTGTGAATGGATTCTCAGAGACCACGGTTTTACATGGAGCCGTCCTTGAGGGATGCTCCTGTTCATGTCTTCACATTAAAAACACAACTCGATATTTTTAGTAACTCTTTAGTAACTCTGTCCAAGAAGAACAGAGGCAGCTGCAGAAAACTGACTTTAAGGAAAGAATATTGAAGAAAATATATTTTGGTGCTTGGGCTTTTAAAGAAAGGGGAGTGTGGCATTTCATTGCTAGATAAAAGGAAGAAGTCTTGGCCAAGGATATTATACATTGACTGTGACAGGGCCTAGTACCTGGCTCATGAACTGTGATGAGTCTGGTTTTCCTTTTTTTGGTTTCAGGTACACTGTGTGTGTGTGTGTGTGTGTGTGTGTGTGTGTAAGTTGACTTTGGGAGCAGAAACATGGTAATGGTAGAGAAAATATTCTTTTCTATAATGATAGAGTGACCTAAAGTTATAGTGTTACTAATACTGCCTAGAGGATGAGCTGGCTATGCAGCTTTAAAATAAGATACTTTTTTCTAGAATGTTTAAAATGTTTCTTACAATAGTTACTAGAGTCTACCACAGCCAGCCTGACTGAGACAATTTCCCTCAGTCACTCTTTCTGAATTTGGATCACTGGGAAATGATTTCTGTACAGCAACATGCATATTTTGGTAGTGCATTCTATGTGTTTTATGCATTTGTGAATTTTATCATGTCTATTTTTTTTTTAAGATTTTATTTACTTATTTGACAGAGAGAGACCACGAGTAGGCAGAGAGGCAGAGGGGGGGCGGGGAAGCAGGCTCCCTGCTGAGTAGAAAGCCCAGATGTGGGACTCTATCCCAGGACCCTGAGATCATGACCTGAGCTGAAGGCAGTGGCTTAACCCACTGAGCCACCCAAGCGCCCTCATGTCTATTTTTTTTTTATAGTGTCTATTTTCAGATAAATATCCCTGGAATTTGTAAATGTTAGTCAGCCACAGACATTATAACAACTTTATGTACTTATGTATTTATTTATTTATTTAGACATTTACAAAATATTACACGTTATGTCTGCTCGAAAGCTTTTTCTGTTTTTGTCTTTCCCCAGTATGCCAATATTTAATAAACATGATTGTAATGTAAATTATATATTGATAGCCTCTTAACATTCTCTCAGATTTCAATTTCTTTAAGAAAGTTATTATGCAACCAAAAATTTTACAAATGTAAAGTGTCTAGCAAGTGATGTGAATAATAACAGATTTTACTTCATTTCTGTCAGTTTTCTGTGCTACTTATATCAATATTAGAGTGTATGGTTCTTGTTCTGTGCAGGTATGTACAAGGGTCTTTTTTGTCAAGGGGTTATGTCTCCCTATACTGAGAGACAAATTATTGGTTTGGAATCCTTAATTATTTAATAAAGAGATTCTATGAGAACTCAAAATATAGATTTAAATCCCTGAAACTAGAGGGGACAAACTAGGAAAACCAGAAGATGAAAGAATATCATCTTTATGTGAGAGATAAATTATGATACTCAAAATCACATCCAGCTTCATAAAAAAAAAAAAAGAGTGGATTTATTCTATACACTATGATTATGGGGAAAATGACATGAAAGCACCTGCTGATAAAGCTTGTGCCTTCTGGTGTATAAAGCAGATATCTAAATATATGTCTATTTGTGTCCATATACAGAGTTAAAGGACAGTTTTCCATGAAATAATGCATTCCTTTAGAATTGCTGTAGATTTTCATAATTTTTAAAACATTCCTATTGTAACTTACATCAAAAGGGCAGCCAGGGTTTTTGTGTCTGACTATACATATGCATTATAAAAAAGTGAGTCTACTGTAATTACCAGTTTGCAGAGCGAATTCCTGCAGGGTTTGTACTCTCCCCATTAGTAAAAGAGATAAGTTGAAATGTATTAAAATTTCACTGTACAACTGGGAGTTTTTGTTCACAGTAAATGTGTTAATGTTTCTTCATTGCTTGACTGTTTGTGTTTAAATTTAGGCAGCGTGCCCAACAGGGACAAAATTATAGGATAAAGCTATGTATAAAAGAAAATCCTTCTGAGAGCACCAATAAGGCTCTTTTTAAAAATAAGCAGTTACATATAATAGTACATGGCCACAGCCATGGAGAAAAGTTTTATCTGTCTATTTCAGAATTATTGGAATTTTTCTTTCTCTTGTGTAAAAGTTAAGAGGACTGAGTTTATGTCAATAGCTAATACACTTTGATGTAAAAACATTTATTATTTTATTCAGTGTTATTCCTGTAAAAAGAAAAGAGAACAGATTCCTTCTTGTTGTTCTTGTGATGAAGAGAGGCTAATAGCATTTTGAGAGAGAAGTGATAGATCACATTTTATTCCCTAGGAAAGGAATTCTTTCTTGTTAAGAACTCTAATTACATCCTGTTACATTTTTGGAGGATTTTTCTCTGCTTTTCTTCCTTGCCACGAACTTAGTAAATACATTTATTCACATAGATAGGCTTACATGTAAAAAAAATAATCTGCAACCACTATCACCTAGTGTGAATACATAATGAAATTCACAAATACAGGATAAGGCTAGTATTTCTCTGTAGTCTAGAGTGGGCAGACGTTAACATCATCTGTAAACACCACCTATATGGCTTTAGCCAGCCCCGTCCTGTCTCTCTTAAATGTAAAAAACGCATTGTAGTTCCTACTGTTTTCCTTCTCTAGTTTTTTGTTTGCATACTTTTCCATACAGGTAGATGAAAGAATTTGCCAGTATCCATATGCCATCTCAAAAGTCTTCATGTGCCTCACACTACAGCTCTCACAAACTGTGCAGAGAAGCAAAAATAAAATATAAATCTTCATCTTTAAATGTTGCTGTCCTAGAAACAGTGCTTTGTAATTAGTAATAATGTATGCAGGTAAGTGGAGATATATCAGGGTGGAGGTGGAGGGGTGGAGGATACATGCGTATGTTTATGCTTTCATTTGTTTGGATCCATACATTCAGGTACCCGTAGGAAAATGTGAAAAGCCCATGAATATTTCCTGTTGTATATTAGCCTTCCATCAGAAAATGTATTTCTCCCCTTAAAACAAGTTGGATCACCAGAGAGAGAGAGAGATGCATTTAATTCTTCCTCCTCTACATTGTTCTTTAAAAAGTAAATTTTTAACTGATAGACCTTGAAGTCCTTTAGAGCTATTACTTTCTTTTGGCTAATTCATAGAAAGGCACCATATGAAAATTGGATTTTTGATCTGATGGAGTGATTTTTGAGTTCTTATGAACCATTTATAGTCTATCAAGTAAATCCTTCTTAGTTCACGGATTATTGACCCAATGGACCATATTAGCTGCTTCGAAGCTGTTATAGGCCATTATGTTGATTTCAGCTGACACACATGTGAACCCAGTCCACATGCCCAAGATGACATTAACATTGTTCTGGAAGACTCCCCCCCCCTTTTTTTTCCCTCCCACAAGGCTTTCTATTTATTTCTTAATTTTCAAGAGTTAGCTCAGAGTTCCTGACAACCATAGCTTAGGATTCTCTGTTTGCTCAGTGAAGTCGAAGCATTTGTTAGCAGCTAGATAGTCTGTCTTTTGCCATCTTTCTCTATAAGTGTATGTCTCTCTTTGTCTTTTAGCTAACTAATGCTTACAAGAAAAAAGAGAATAATGTTTTTTCAATACTCTAGGGCACATTTTACCCTCAGATACTTATAGATTCCATAGAAATTTGTGAGATTTCTCTGAGCATCTGAATATAGCATTTTAAATTTGAGAAAACCACCTTTTAGAAGAAATGATAACATTTGTATTTGTGTTTTTAAAAAATGTATTACCTGAGAGGTTTCACTTAAAAAATTCTGGTGACTCTAGCCAGTGGTAAAATCAAGATGTGCCTTTAGTGATTTATATGAGGCTCTAATGAAGCCAGTCCGGGTCTCGGCACAGACCCCTGGGGAATCTGTGACCTAACATAAATAACGTATAAGAGGGCATGTAGACTGTTCATCATATCATTATTATTATTTGTAATAGGTATGATTCCTGAGGTGATATCTGCTCTTGTGCAAAGAAACCTAGTCTTTCATAATCAGACATAATTATGATAGTTATATATGCACAATGGAAGGTATTAAAATGTTTGTTGAGATATGCTACTTACTAATGGGCAATCCCAAACCGGTAGAAATAAGGCAATATAAAATGAACCAAGTGTTCTTAGGGATATCTTGTGTCACTTTTTTCAGAGTCTGGCCTTTCTTAACATAGCCATTTAAAGACTCCATAGAAAGCTGTTCAGAGTTGCTTTCTCTGTCTAAAATGTACCACTTGATGGAAAATCCTAATATAAATTAAGTGCTTACTTTGCACTTGTCCCACCTTTTCAAGTTGCTTAAACCTTTACCCACACCTCTCCCTTTGAGTGTAGTTTTGTCCACATCTCTTACTCAGTTTTAAACTCCTGTTGGAACTAAAAAAAAAAAAAAAAATATATATATATATATATATATATATATATATATATATATATATATCTGAGGAAATCTCACTGTGGAGGGAGGGTAGCAAGAAAGATTATTTGGCTTCTCGCTTTTCATACACAGGCAGAGTGGAAGGAGCCCAGGATTACTAGCTGTGGCCATTTAAGGACATCTCAGAGTCTCATTTTCTGCTGTTTGAAAAATCTCTAATTTGGGGGATTTTGATGATTAAATACAAGAATGTATTTGAAGTATTTTGCAAGCTTCATAGCACTGAACAAACGTGGATATTATTAGTCTCACAAAGGCTGCCTCAATTGGTCTGGGTAATCAGAGTTGTCATCTGAAACGATACACTCTAAAATGCAACAACTTGTCTCCCTTGTTGCTTCACTGGGATAAATTCTTTTCATAAGCCTAGAGGAGTAAATTTAGTTAAAAGGTCACCCACCTTACACTCTTGCTTTGTAAATGGATTGATTGCTGGGCGCTGGCATTTGAAATAATGTGGCTTGCTCCCTTTGCAGAGGACCAAGATTTAGAGGTACTCCTTCCTTTAAGGAATCCTTCTATGCTGTCTGGGAAGGAGAGGCATTATCAAGTTAGGATAATGTCTTACATTTGAGCACAACTTGGGACAAGTCTTGGGTTATTCCTGCACCTCTCTGCTTGGTCACCAAAATATGAGATCATCATGCAAATCATTCCTCCCAGGATTGTAGCTGCTCCTGAAATACTGGAACTTAAGGCTTTGTCTTGTCTTGCTTCTTGCCTAATGAGGAATATTTCTTTGTAAAGTGCTTAAAGGTTTATAAATCTTCTTGCATCTCATTATAAATCCCTTCCTTATTAATGTCTTCCCTATCACATTATATTAGTAATTGTTTTCATGAATGCCACAGAGAAATGTAATCACATTACCACCTTTCAAATTGCATTAGTGGAAATGAATAAAATGTCTATCAATGGAATACAAAATTGCTGATTCAACATTAAGGTGAGATGAGATGCATATTACTTAGCATTCATATGATATCAGAGGTGCTTTGGCTCCTTATATAAAGTTATATATTTTGGTAAATATAGACTGAGTTTAGTTAAAATGGGTTATTTTGTATGATGAGCTAACCCCTTATTTTCAATTAGACGATAGGTATGTTCACTGAAAGAGTATTTCCTTTCTAATTATTGCAGCTGCCTGTGTGAGTAGTCTGTAAAATTTGTAAGCATACAGGCAATAAATGAAATATCTTAATTGTTAACTGTTAGGTAAGAAAATAAAGTATTTCTGCCCAAATTGAAATGCCTTTTCATTTCCTGTTTCTCTAATATTACTAATTGCCTAACAAAATAGCTTGTATTACCATAGGCCTAATTTAATTGGGGGGAAAAAAAAACATAACACATGCACTCCAAAGCCTGCATGTGCTTTGATGCCATAGAAGCATGGGTATTTTCCTTATATAATTGGCTATATCCCGCTGTTGATTTTTGCTCTGAACTCCTAAATTATTTAAATGGGGTCTTCCTCACGTCGATTGATAGTAGGTTGTGATCGTAAGGTAATGACTACAGATGCTCATTGCACCCATGTCTGTGAAAATTTATGTGCTTGTGTATATGTCTCTTTCTCCCTGTTTGTGTTTATGTATTCACACATAGTCATAGAAACATTCACACTCATGTATAAACATTTACTCAGAAGCTTATGGTTTTCCTTCTTTGCTCCCTCCCCCTAAACCAAAAACCTAACTTTTGTAGAAGTAACTTTTTTTTTTTAAATATTTTATTTATTTATTTGACTGACAGAGATCACAAATAGGCAGAGAGGCAGGCAGAGAGAGAAGAAGGGAAGCAGGCTCCCTGGCGAGCAGAGAGCCCGACTCGGGGCTCGATCCCAGGACCCTGGGATTACGACCTGAGCCGAAGGCAGAGGCTTTAACCCACTGAGCCACCCAGGCGCCCCAGAAGTAACTTTTTCATCGCTGTAAACTGAGGAATGTTTTTGCTAGTATACATGATAGAATTCATCATTGTCAATTTTTTTAAAGATTTTATTTGAGAGACAGAGAGCAAAGGAGCATGAGCAGGAAAAGGGACAGAGAGACAAACAGACTCCCCACTGAGGGTGGAGCCCTACATGGGGCTTGATCTAGGACCCTGAAATCACGACCTCAGCCTAAGTCAGACATTTAACTGACTGAGCCACCAGGCACCCCCATCACTGTCTATTTTTAACATTCTCTTAGTTGTTTTACCATCTTGAAATTAGTATGCTAAGCATAACTGAGAGCCACCCTCCCTACCAATTAATTGAAGAATCTCCTAGATGTTCCTGAAGGAAAAATGGCAATGACTTGGAAAATAATTGCCAATTTTTAGATGGATAGATTAGGCTTTAATATTTTCAAAGTAGAAGGATTTTCAAATTTAGGTAACAGGGAAATTTTTTTTTATTTGCCTTCCGTTTATTCATTTATTTAGCAGCTGCATATTGAAGACCTACTAGGTTAAAGAAGGATATTATGCTATATTATATATCCCAGGGGAATACTATCTTATGAGTTAAGTAATTTAACGCC
Organism: Lutra lutra; assembly: GCF_902655055.1. NCBI lineage: Eukaryota > Metazoa > Chordata > Mammalia > Carnivora > Mustelidae > Lutra > Lutra lutra. The sequence continues at coordinate 43,088,662 of NC_062290.1, read as the reverse complement.
ACCAGTGTAAACCAGGTGATGCAGTGAGTTTTGTCCCTCGCCCCTTTTAAACAGCTTTGTTGAGATAGAGTTCATATACCATGTATCCTATCATTTACAGTGTACAATGCAGTAGACTTTTGTATATTCACAGTTGTGTACAACCATCATCATAGTCACTTTTAGAACATTTTCATCATACCCAAAAGAAATCCTTTAGCCACTCCTGCAAGCCCTAAGTAACCTCTAACTACTTTCTGTCTTTGTGGATTTTTATGTTCATTTCATATGAATGGAATCCTATATATATGGTATTTTGTGACTAGTGTTGTTTTGTCTTGTTTTTTACATTTCACTGTAATTTGAATTCTTTAGAATCTTCATGACAGTGTTTTTAAGGTTCACCCATGTTGTACTTTATATCAGTAGTTCGTTCCTTTTTATGGCCAAATAATATTCCATCATATCTTTTTAATATTTTTTTTAATCCATTTACCAGTTGATGGAGAGATCATAGCTTTTAAGAGAAACTCAAAATTTAAAATCTGGATTTTAACAGTAGATGGTTTTGAAGGGTGACTTTTCCCCTGGGCATCTTTCACTTATGTTGGAAGTGAAGATGATATATTTCCTTGATCAGTAATTTTATTTTCATGGTCATTTGTTGACGTTTGAATATCTTTGAATTGTCCAGCTTTTCATCTTGACCATGTTTATATCAGCAGCCATCTGGCCCTTGCCGTGAGTATGGCCTTATCATGTGTCTTCAAATCCTCTGATTCCGCCACAAAATCTAACTGTTGAAGACACCAAGAAATTTCAGAGCAGCTAGGTCCAACAAAATGATCATTTTCATCAAGTTGCTGTTTCTTCATATGACATTAAAAACATTTAGACAAAATTGATGGAACCTATTACTGGAGGGTTGAATAATTTTTTAATCTCAAATTTGTCTTACCACCAAATAAGATACATATTTTCACTATAATTTCACATTGTGAAATTTTGAGTGGATTTTGTTGAGCAGGCAGAATAACTTCATTGCTTCTCATTTGTTGTTATTCCTGTTATGAATAGTGACATTTACATGCAGTTTAATGCTCTGTGGACCTTTAACTTTTATAGTATACTTTATAATCACTGATAATTACTTTTTGTGAACTCTGAACATTACCCATTGAAACTGATTTTTTTTTTTTTATAAGTACTGAAAACATACCCACCTTATTACAACTATGGATTTATACTAATAGTTTCATAGTTGGGGTGCCTGGGTGGCTCAGTTTGGTTAAGTGTCTGCCTTCAGCTCAGATCATGGTCCCAGGGTCCTGGGATTGAGTCCCTCTCCCTCTGTTCTCTCTCTTGTGTTCTCTCTCTCTCAAATAAATAAAATCTTTTAAAAAATAGTCCCATAGTTAGAGTTAGATAGGACTTTTAGGTTGTTATAAAACTCCTTGTAGAATATTTAAAACCCTGGATCTTTTGGCCAATGTTCTGTGTCTGTCCAACTCACACCTTCTTGTCTTACTTCAATACCCGATTGCAAAACCCTGTAGCATGACAGGGGAACATACTTTTGCTTTAATCATGTCTGAGTTTTGTAATAAAGTAAAAATAAGCTTCTTGTGCTTTTCTCTAGTTGATGTTGACTCAGAAGCTGCCCGCCATTCAAAAAATTTGAGTTTTGTTTGCTCAGTCTGCTTTGTGTGTTGACCAAATTTAGGATAATGAGGAGTTCTACAAAGGCAATGTCATAGAGATTTTCCAAGTCTTAATTAACACTCAAAGTATTTCTTTTGGAAGTTGTTTCTTTTCCATTAGCTTTATTTATCAGCCCTGTGAAAATGGGAAGGAAAAAACTGACCTGAAATTTAAACAGGAAGTTATTTCCTGACTTAATCACTACTGTAATTTGAATTCTTTAGAATCTTCATGACAGTGTTTTTGAAGTACTGTCTTAGGTTTTTATATACAAGATGTAAAAATGTGTGGAAGTCCCATTAATCTCTGTGCGCCTCTTTGGCCATTCTCTTTATCCATAATGCTTGGTCACTGTTACTTTGTAATTACTACAGTGTAATCTGTGACAGTACTGGAATAATAAGCTTCCAGATTCATTAACAGATGATTTTCTTTTCCAGATTTTTATTTATTTATTTATTTTTGGACCAAAGTATTTCAAGGACAATTTTCCTACCCAATAAAATGGCTCATTTGATCTCTGACACCATGTATATCTTTCCCTTTAGGACTTATGTCTGTGTTTGGAGATGAATAACATATGTAGTGATGACTTAATAAGAATTCATTATAACATAGACTATTTTGTACCCTTGTGGAAGGTTGGCTAATTTTACATATTTACGGTATCTTCATGTGACTTCCAAAGTAGAAAATTCAATTTATTAAGAAACTTGTTCTTGCTAAAAATAAAAAAGCTGAGCTTTGTCACTTAGAACCATCATAGTTAATGTACACACCTAGAATCTACCACCTAAGTTTACAGAAGAAACTGGTGAGACAGAATGGATGCTCTAATTCAGTTTTAATGTAGATCGGGTACTTATCTATTAAACCTTTAAAAATGATTCAAGTACAATTTTGTAGTCTAAGTTATAAGTCTTGGTATCCTTCCCAAAAATGAACAAGGGGAAAGCAATTTAATAAACATTTTAAATTATATATGGGAGATTCAGTCAGGGTTAATAAACAGAGTGAGCTCCTGGCAAATAGTTTTTCTTAGGAAAGGCAAACCTAGATTTAAATTTTTCATTTTTTGTTTCCTTTCTATGATTACTCCTTCAGAATGTATGTTTTATGTTTCTAATTGCCCTGTGGCCTTATTTTGGCTTTTGTTATTTTGTATTAATATGTAACTTGTATAAGTGTTCCCAGACAAGAAACAGCTAATAGATTTATTAATGAGACTTCTTTATAGTTCTTTTGTGAGGTGCACTAAATATTAGCTGAAGCCACAATTGTGTTTTCCTGGGAAATGTCATTTAGTGAGAAGATTGATGTGCAGTTCACATATACTTGCAGAGTTCAAGCCAAGTATGACTATAATAAAGCTAAAGAGACTTCAGTTTTAGTGATAACAGAATCTTATTTGAATAGGGCTTTGGAACTCATCCAGAATACTTTCAAATGCACTCTTATTTAATATTGAAATATAAAAGTATTACTGACTGAACCTTGATTAAATATTTTTATTCTTAATTGACTTATTTATTTTAGATATACTTTCAGATATCCATATTTATAATTCACTGGTTTAATTTTATGTTTTCTTCCTTTCTCTATAGAGAATGGAAATAAAGTGGTTAATAATTGGGGAAATCCACTCTAGCATTTCAGAGCCGTGTAATATCCATATAAACATTTCCAAACCTTAATATTAAAAACAAATACTAATCCTTGTCATACCTATCTTAGAGGATTGTAGTATGAATAATATAACATCATGTGTGTCAAAGTGTCATTTACTCAAAGTGTCATTTATTCATTAAGACTACATATGTATTAGACATTTGATAAAGTGTTAGGAAAATAGTACATTGGGAAGAATCATAAGGGGGGAATATTTAAATATAATATGTGGAAAGTTTCTTGGGTCATAAATGGTTTCCATTTATTGAGCTTTTCCCATTACTAGGCACAGTGCTATGTGCTTTATAGTCATTATTTTAAGTCTTGACTCTCTTGTGGTATTATTGCTACTGTGAGAGATGAGGAAGGAGGCTCAGAGGATCATGTACTTCTTCAAGTGCCTTTTGAGTACCTGTTATTTGCCAGTATATATTGTAAGCTGAACAAATGTGTTGTCCTGCCCTCATGGAGCTTAAATTCTAGAGGGGAAGACAGACATTAATCAAATAATCATACAGATGTATTAATACATGTATATATAATAGATAATAAATAAAGATAAGTTACAGATAAATGCTCACATGCATGGTATGTGCTATGACAGAAAGACCCCTTGTGAAACAGGAAACTAATGGGGAGCTTGACCAGGAAATGAAGGCAGCTACCCTGGGGCATGGCAATAGATATTGGAGTTGAAATCTGGAAGATGAGCATGAGTTAACCATGTACAGCAAGGGTTGAATGGTGGGCAGGTTGAGGGGCTCTGCCCCGTGATTATCTGATTGTAAATGGGATTACAGTTCAAATTCTCAGTCCGATGGAGAGTTTGTGTTCGATTCCTGTAACTTTATTAGTTCAGTGTCTTTAGGCAGGGTACTGAATTATCTCCACCTCATTTTCCTCATTTGTGAAATAAAGGTAATAATAGTACTAACCTCATGGTATTTTCTGACGATTAAGAGAGCTAATGTTTATAAAATATTTAACATAGTGAGTGGAAAATGGCAAATATCCAGTAAATCTAGCTATTATTAATGATAATGGGTAATAGGTTACTGTTATAAATTTTAAAATCCTGCCTTTGGAAGAAGAAAAGACAGAGAAATAAAAAGGGAGAGATGGTGCTTCTCCAGCCCATTTGAGGGCTTCCTTCTGTTCTTTTAGGGTCATTTCTCTACACCCACTGCCCACAAACTCTGTCAGGTCCCTAAGCTCAGGGACTTTGCCATCCGTTCCCTGCCACTTACCAGTACTTGGCTCCAAAATGAGGGTTTTTGCATAGTGATAATATTTGAAGCTGTAGGAGGGGATGAAATTGCCAAATTAAAAAATGAGAGCCTGGTGTGGGAAACACCTGTATTTATTTACAGTGGAAAGAGAGTGAGACGTTGTTGCCAGAAAAACGAGGATAGTTGGTCTCTACAGCCCAGGAATGAAGGAGAGCGTACCTTAAGCTGCATCGAGGTCTGGGAAGACCAGGAGACTAGAAAAAGGGACCAAAATTAATGAGAACATTCCTTTTGGAGACAGTTTCAGAAACGTGTCAGGCAGAATCCAGATTGCAAAATTAAAATGTAGGTGGTGGTGCAGAAGTAAAAGCAGTGGGTGTTGAGTGCATGGATTTTTCTTTCAAGAAATCCATGGTAAAGGTAAGCAGAAGGAATAATTACTTTTAATAAGTTGCAGATTTTAAAAAATTCATTACCGTTACTGTTATGGGAGATTTGGCAATGCTGATCAGGTCAGAATTGAGCAAAGAATTACCGAGCACTCTTGACGAGGCACAGAGGGGCTGATAATGCCAGACAGCTAGACCTGCATGAGAATCCCTGCAAATATGGGGGGGGGGGGGACAGTCTGACTAAACTGTCTGCTCTTTTCCTGGTATCCCCTTTATGCCACTTCCTCCTCATCTCTGGGTTTCCTATAGTTGAGAGTGCCCAACAGTGAGTGGGAGGAACTTCTATGTTGGCTGAATGAAGGAAGAAGTGAATGTGCTTACAAAAAATGAAAGCTTATCCATTTCTACTTTTCCCAGCTGTCTCCTTGTAAAGCATGTACACTTTTGAGGCTTAACTGCCTTTGATAATTTTATGATAATTTATTTTCTTTAAGTGTGGGTGAGTTGGCAAGTGATCACATTGGTTCTGTTTTGTTGTGAATAAATAGTATGTCAGAGTTTTATGCTGTTTCAAAAATGTTATTTAGAATAAAACTTCCTTTGAAGCCACAATAGTCTCTTACTCAAAATATTTATTTAGACCATATTGTTTAAATATATATAATTCCCTTAAGGAACAATTGTAGTCTATAAAAATCTGAATTTAAAACAAACAGACCTTCTGGAATTCATGGAAATACAAAATGGATATTCCAGTGCTTAAGTGTTTATATACAAAAGGAGTTGAGGTGTTCCAATGTTTGTGTGTTTAGGTACAAGAAGAGTAGAATTCATAAAAAAAGATGATCTGAAAAGTTTAATTCCCAAATGTGCCAGAAGTATAAAGTTATTTAAGTAGAGAAAATATTTAAAACATAGTGTAATTCAGAGTAAATGCATGAATGTGAGTCAACCAGTGAATAAATAATTATACATAAAAAAATAAAGTAAATCTACGGTCTCTTAATTTGTTCTGTTGTGAATATAGGTATAATTAAAATTGAGAAAAGTATGCTTTAAACACAATGTAAAATTAGCCTATTTTTGTAAAATAATTAAATGTTATCAAAATAATAACTGAAAGTATGTATGTCTTTTGTGCTGGAGTTGACACATAGTCCTTGAGAAATCATCTCTTTTTATTGGGAATTTTTAAAATTTTGGTAAAGCGGAGGTGATTTTTTTTTTTTTTTGGAGTTATGAAAGCTTGTATTATTGCAGTTCAGATTACATGAATATTTTAATGTTAATGTGGTTGCCGTATCTGAATTTATAATTAGATAGTTTGTAAAGTACTTTCTTTTAGTGGAAACACTGCTTTCTAAACTGTTTTGTTTGGGTTTGGATTTTTGGGCCATATTATAATCAAGTTGTGAGTTCATTAACTAATGAATGTGATACTTAAATAAGCTCTTTCTAACGTGTTATGTTCTGATATATTGCTCAGTCAGTAAACTGTTGAAGTGGAAATAAGAAATTTCGGGAGAAATATTTCCCCCCTACAACCTACAAATGCATATGTTATTCTTGCTTAGTCAGCATTTATTTCCTTTGGTATCCCTATTCTTATTACTAATTCTTCCAATCACCAATGGATACAGCAGAAAGTTTTACAATCTAGCTAAGATGTAATTGGACTGTTGACACTGGAAGACAGACCCTGAAATGTCAGGCACATTATACAGTTGCATGTTTCCCTAGTGGTAATGGAGCAGCAAATGAGAGGTAAAGGTGAACCAAGAAAGGAGTCTATAGTGAGGACTCATTGCAAACCGCACTGGGACCTAGAGATTTAATGTTCATTAGTGAAAAGAGAAATACTTCAGACTTGCCTGATGCAAAGCATAGGGAACAGTAAAACCCCGTCCAGTCTTAATTCTGTGTAAATGAAATTTGGCCCAACTGTGTTAACAATTTCTAAAATACTGTCTGTTACAAGTGAGACAGTTTATATAAAAGTCCAAATGGTTCCAGGAATAGGAGCATCTGGAAGCTGTGTAAGTGAGCATAGCTTTCAGTTACAGAACTGCAATTTCAGGTAGTTCCATGCCTGTCCTCCAACAACCACCCCTGGCCCCCACCGCCCCAAATCAGTAAGCATTGATTGCATCTAAAGCTGTAGAGAGATCTTTTCCTGGCAGTTCTGGTAGTTACAGTAGATTGTTAATCTGTGAATGATCAGAATAAATTCCTTCTGTCTTCAGAATTTCCATGCAAATTAGAACTAAATGTATGAGATAAATTTATTAACTGTAGTCTAGGAGCATAGGTCAGCTTTAGCAAGTTTTAAGCATAGGTTTTTCTCCATAAAAAGTTACACTTCATTTATGCTAATTTTCTATGGATTCACTTTATAATGTAAACTGGTGAGATGATTTTTTAAAGTACCTGTAAAGAAATGAAAGATTTTTGAGTGTGTTTTCCAGTTTTCTAAGATAGAGTTGGATTGTTACAGATATAAGATGTTTACATAAATGGCATTTCCTATTCTAAACTTATTTTTTTACATCGCCGTTAAGGTAAAAGAAAAGGGGGCACCTGGCTGGCTCAGTTGGTTAAGCCTCCGACTCTTGATTTCAATTCAGATCTTGATCTCAGGGTTGTGAGTTCAAGCCCCACTTTGGGCTCCATGCTGGGCATGGAGCCCACTTTAAAAAAAATAAAGTAAAAGGAAGGTTGTTTTGTATTTTTTAAAAATGAGAATGAAAATGAAATTAATAAATCAAAAAGGAGAAAAAATAAGGAATTGGGGAGTAAATAAATAATACCAGAACTATGCTAGATTTTATTGGGCTGACAAGAGTGTCTTTCAAAGTGTATCTGATAGATTAAGAAAGCATTTAAGTGAAACTCAGCAGAAGAGTAATCTTCTAATAATAGTATTTGTATGTCATGTTTTATGTTCACCAACATTTCACCTGAGCATTATTTTATTAGAATGTATTTTTCTGCGTTATTGCTTAGTGGATAGACTTAAATGGGAATATATAGTAGCAGCATTATTTTTTTCTGTTTGGGATCCCTAGCTTTACAAATCGAGCATCTTGTAGAATAGGTAATTTTTTAATTCTTATTCTGTTTGGTCTACGTTTCTAATGTAAAGGTTAAATATGAATGACACAAAACATTTGGTTAGTGAATGAGCTTTGTTTTTTCACATTTTTTGGTAAGAGGTTTTGATGGTATCCGAATTTATTTTTAAAACTCTCCAAGCTGCTACCAACATAAAGCCTTTAAAAATAGAAGTGGATGTTATTTATTAAAATGTTGAAGAAACTCGGTACCTTTGAACCGATGCTGATCCTTTTTTCTCCTCCTTTCTTTTCCAGGCCATCCGTTGCACACTGGTAAACTGCACTTGTGAATGTTTTCAGCCGGGGAAGATTAACCTGAGGACTTGCGATCAGTGTAAACATGGCTGGGTGGCACATGGTGAGGAAAATCTGGACTTTTCTTCCTGTTCTTGTTAGGTTCATGTGAATGTGCGTATTTTTTCTGAGCAGTCTCTGCCTGGGAGGAGAGAGGGGTCAGCTGTGCTCCGAGTGTTCGTTAACATTCAGGCTGCAGCTCTCCGACAGCATATTCTTGGCTCCAAGGAGCAAGGCTAGGCGAGCAGAGCAGCTCCTTAGCAGAAGGGTGTGATGTTTATAGGACAGTTGGGCCGTGGGGTTCTGACTGAACACAGCAGCAGCCAGCAAGTACCAGGCCTGATGGAAACTCAAACATACCACAGTTGGCCTTTCAGGGCCCGGACCTCAGAGGGAAGCTGGCAAACCCTCTTTGCTTGAGGAGAATTCGTCGATGACTGCTCACCCTTGTCATATGCGTTTGAGGCTGCGTTTATTCTCCCAGATGTTAAATTTTGTATGGTCCAAGATGGGTGAGAGAGTGAACGGGAACATTATTTGGCTGGTATCTGAGAAAATCATCTGTAAATACCCCCTTTCAGTGTGCATCAGGATTGGAGGTGGCTGGTGTTGGAGTGGGAGTTCTGCGTAGGTGTGTGTTGGGGGCGAGGGTGACCCAGGACCATGGCTGGAAGTGTTGGCGGCTTTTTGCAAGATGCACAGAGCTGTCCTGTCAGTGTGCCTTGACTGAGCAGTTAATATCTTCTTCTGTGTAGCTTATGTTTCTTATGTTAGGCAAAAAGAGACTTAGAAAATAAGCAGACGTTTTCTTTACTTCCTAGAATATAGAATTTTAAAAGATAGGTAATGTTTATGAAAGAAATTTTGGCTTGAGATTTTTTTTGACAGCCTGGGGTATTGGCTCTTCAGTGGACATATTCTTCCCGAGCTGGGCCAAATATCCAGTGGGTTGTATTTTTATAAATCTCATGTTATTCTAGCAAGATCTGAGGTACAACGCTGGGCCGTGCCTTGAAATGCTTTTAATTTATCGTGTACCTTGCTTGTTCGGGTGTGTGTGTTGACGTTGTGGGGACATTTCAGCCATGTTTCTGTGTGCAAGAGAGAAGAGGTGGAGAGGGTGGTAGGAGGGGAAGACTCTGCAAGGGGTGTGTCTGGCAGGCAGGGCCACAGTTCTTCGGTGCCTCCAGGGATGGAACTCTTTCCTGTTTCATTAACAAGGGTGAAATCTGCAGCTCAGTCTGATTTTAAACAGCAGATGAGCTGTTGTTCCTTTTGCAGTCTGTGTGTGTTATCGCGATTTCTTTTCTCTTCTTGAAGTCATTTCCTAGGACTGCCATAACAGAATACCATGAGTGGGTGGCTTTAATCAGAAATTTATTTTCCCACAGTTCCAGAGGCTGGAAGTCCACAATCAGGGTGGTTTCATTCTGATTTCCTGGCTTGCTGATGGCTGCCCTCTTGTTAGGTCCTCAAATGGTCTTTCCTCTGTGGGCATGCACCCCTGGCATCTCTGTGCTTTCAGATTTCTTCTTATTCTAAGGACACTAATCAAACTGGATTAGGGCCCACTCTAGTGGTTTCATTTTAACTTAACCAGCCTCTTTAAAGTCTCCATCTTCAAATATAGTCACCTTTTAAAGTACCAGGGGTTAAGGCTTCAAGGTATACATTGGGTCAGGGGCATAACCCAGCCCGTAACACTTCCAAATATCCTTGTTTACCTGAATAAGTGTTGGCTTTACTAGGTGATATGTACCAGAGCTTATGTGCCAAGCCCACTAGGAATCACAGAGGCAGTGATGGTTCACATCCTGGCTCTGCAACCTCAGTGGCCCAGAGTTCAGCATCTCTGCAGCCTAGGTTTCTTATCTGTAATATGGGATGAATATTACCTACTTGACAGGATTATTGTGAGAATTAAAGATAAAGTGTATGAAACCTTTCAAATAAATAATTGTATGTTAAAAGTAAGCAACCGAACAATGGATAAGCAATAAAAGTGGGTCAATTAAACAAAGGACTTTCATTCATTCACTCATGTTTTTCCAAAGCCATCTGTGTTCCTATCATCTGTGTACTGTGGTAGCCTTGTGAGTATGAAAGTTGACTGTGTCACCAGTTTGTATTACATGTCCAACTTCCATGTGCATATTACATTAGCGTTGTCATTGGTGGCAGGGGGTGGGGGGGGGAATATTTCTTCTTTCTCGAACAAAAGAAATTATTCCTAGCCAATGGTTGTTTCTAAGACTTTCTGAGGGATGTGATTTTTCACCAAACTTGAATAAGGCATTTCTGTTACATCAGCCTGTGCTTTTCCTACCATGTCATTAGAAGTCCTGTGTCTCTGGGATATTAATTGTAGGGTTTCACAAATCTAACTTAACCCCACTCTTCCCCCATGCATTAGGACAAATATGACAGGGATTTGCTTCCAGCTTTTGAGTTGGCAGTGGGCTGAGAGCACCCACTCTTTTTGCCCTTGGCATTTCAACTAGTTGCTTCATTCTCTCCTCCTGCACAGAAAACCCTAAAATCATATCTCTAGTTATTTCTACTCAGAGGTGAAGTACAGCAGTCTTCCTGGCTGCCTTACACATGATGGTATCCTGTGTGTGAGGCTAGGAGGAAATGACTTGTTTTTTTTGTGTGTCTCTTAATGTAGATGGAACAGCAGTAAGACTACTGAGAATACATCTCATAGAATTGTTTCATCGTATCACTAAACATATTCCACATGTTATTATATTGTAATATATATATATATATTTTGTTGTTGTTGTTGTTGTGAGGCACATGGGTGGCTCAGCGTCCAGCTCTTGATTTTGGCTCAGGTCATGAGACCGAGTCCTGCCTGGGGCTCTGCTCTGGGCTCTGCTCTGGAGCCTGCTTAGGATTCTCTCTCTTCCTCTCTTTGTTCCTCTCCCACTCCTATGCACAGGCACAAACTCTCTCACTCTATCTCAAATAATAATAATAATAATAATAATAATAATAATAATAATAAAAGTTGCTGCCAAAAAAATAACCAAATGTCAGAATAACGTGTTCTTTATAAAAAGAAAAATGTTTAGAAATTTCGTGGCTTCCTTTTTTTTTTTTTTTAAAGATTTTTTATTTATTTATTTGACAGAGAGAGAGATCACAAGTAGACAGAGAGGCAAGCAGAGAGAGAGAGGAGGAAGCAGGCTCCCTGCTGAGCAGAGAGCCCGATGCGGGACTCCATCCCAGGACCCTGAGATCATGACCTGAGCCGAAGGCAGCGGCTTAACCCACTGAGCCACCCAGGCGCCCCTCGTGGCTTCTTTTGAATGAATATGTTTCTATATCTCTTTTGATAGCAGCATCTTCAGTTTCTTTGTACGATGTTGAATTTTATGGGTCATTATATCACACACACACACGCACACACACACACACACACCCAATTCCATAGCCTTATAGATTGCTTCTCCAACCTCCTTGAATTGTTGACATTAGCTACTTTACAACAATCTTGAGAAAGATGTTTTAAAAAATTAAAGAGAGTGAGTGATTAATTCATCATACTGTAACACTTAGATTTTGAAATTATGCACTGGGCCATCTGCTTTTCACAAATTACTTCCTTGAAATCTTTAGCACCATTGAGTCTAGAGGGGGAGAAAACCCAAAACAGCTTCTACTACCTACCAATAGGTATTTCCCACTGAATTAATAAAGGATTTCCTGTTCTTTCTCCCATGAATGAATTTTAGCTCTTTCACTTTGATTAATAGAAAGCAGGGCTTTATTGAATTTATTTAAAAATAAGCTTTTTTTGGGTATAGGATTTCCATACCTACAGTATGTAATAAGCCAGACTTTCTAATTTTATAAATTTCTGTTCAGAGTTCTTGGATAAAGGACTCTAGCATCCTGCCAGCTAATTCATTTAACAACTATATTTCTTTTTCTCCTCTGTTTGCATGATCTTTTCTGTGTTTTTCCTTCATCACCTAAAATATAGAGTGTGTCTTGAAAAAAATTAAAATTCCTACAAGTTTTAATTTTCTTGGTTTAAAAGTGTCAAAATACCAGGATAAAAGCAGCAGTGGACTTCTTTCCTGGTGACATAATGTTTATGTCCATAGAAATTTAGTCAATTGTATCTTGACCCTTTCCCACCATACTAGAGTAGTAATTCAGCCATTCGTGGAATTAAAGCTTCAGCCAAAGATTTTACATACTTAGAAAATAGCAAGGGGGCACCTGGGTGGCTCATTCAGTTAAGCATCTGCCTTTAGCTCAGGTCATGATCTCAGGGTCCTGGGATGGAGTCCCTCATGGGGCTCCGGGTTTAGCAGGAAGTCTGCTTCTCTTTCTCCCTCTGCCCATCCCCACTGTTCATGTGCTTTCTCTCTCTCTCTGCTGTTTCTCAAATAAAGAAACAAAATCTTAAAAAAGAGAGAGAGAGAAGAAAATAGCATGTAACCAGTGAATACCCAGTAGTGGTGTGTTGGGAGATGGGAGGGTAGGAAGGGGGCGTGCTTGCTTTTAATGAGAAGTGCCTTTGTGAAATACTGGAGCATGGTGCAAAGGTTGAGAACTATGGTACTAAATCATTTTTGTTCTCTATTATGTGCAAATTGGTTGTAATGACCTTAGTCTAGATGAAGACTTCATTTCTAAACCATTAAGATAAATAAAGTAGCAAAGATTTTTAAAAAAGTAAACTATATTCTAAATGATTTTAGGAAATATTTAGTGATAATCCAAGACAACTGGAAATTTTTTCTTCCAGGATGGGGAATATTTGATTTGTGTATTTGAGAACAGAGGTGGGCAGATTTTAGAAAGGTGATATATATAGACTTTTTTCCTTTACTACATCAGTGATTTTTAACAACAAAGCCTGTTTGTTAAAACTACCTCTAAGAAAAAAAAAAATCTCCTGTTTCTTAGTATGTCTGGCAAGCATTTGGCAAGGAGATGAGGCTTAATGAATAAAGAATATATTACATAGCTTCATGAGCCCCACAGCAGATTTCTCAGTACAAATTATTTTCTTCATAGAATACTTTGATTTAAACCAAAAGGATGCACCATTCCAATAAGCTGCATGAAAGCTAGCATTTTCATTTACTTCCACACAATCTGAAGTAACACTAGTGGTACTTCCTTTGGCTCAGGTCTGCCTGTGAGAATGCTTGTTGCACCAGAATTCTCAAGACCTTTCCTTTATTATGTTCTATAAATGTGATTTCTCTTTACTACCTCTGTGCATTCAAGAAGACGGTCCTGCATTATTGCTTTAATTATTTGGTCATCAAGCCAGCTGCTTTCCTGCCCGAATCCAAACTCTTCCGATTTTTTTAACGTAAAATGAGCAGGCTTGGCCTACATCATCTGGATCAGCAGTGAATAGATATTTATTAAACATACATCATATGTAAAGTACTGTGCCAGGTTTCTTTTAGTTCCTTAGTTCTGTGCCATAGGAAATGGTGAGCAGTATAAAGTTAATTTAGTGTCATATACCAACCAGTTTTACGGTTTAATGTACTATAAGACTTAATATTCATATAATCCATTAATTTCAAACCTTTCTTTTTTGTAATTCACTGGAAGTAATTTTTCTTTCTTTTTTTTTTTTTCTCAGCATCATTGAATATGACTTCTCAGCTTTTTTACTCAATACATCCTATCAGAAGAGGGATATTTATAGAGACCCTCACCCAAATAGAAAAATAAGACATCCCCTTAAATTTGAATTTCAGGTAAACAGTGAATAATATTTTTAGGATGGCCGTGTATCTGTAGATTCAGCTGTGCGAACCCGTATTTTTATTTGCTAACACTGGCAAGCATATACCTAGAAGAAAATTATAGTGAGACTTAATCTACATAATTAAGTTCTTAAATCAGGGCCATTGGTTCCGAAAATTCTATAATCAAAAAAAATTCTATAATCAAAAACTTTCTGAATATATCAGAGCTCACGAGATCTCCGCATTCTGTTTAGAAATTCCTCAGTTTTTTTGGTGGCATGGTGTACTTTATAAGGATTTAAACAGAGTGGATCAAAAGCAGTAATTTTTCATTTTATCCCATGAAAAGTCACATGTCTTTATTATTTGTCCCAGTCTGTGCTCTTCTAATGAATTGTCTAAACATCTGTGAAAGTAGTTTATTCCTAACTGGTAACTCTGTAAGATTCTCCCTGACTTAAGTCCAAAAGCCAGTATAACTAATGTAGTAGTAACCTCTCCTTCTCCTTCCTCTTTTCTTCCCTAGTTTCCCCCGCTTTGCACCCCAAATAGAAGTCTTTTATCATAAATAAAGCGTGACATTTCTGTGATATCATGCTCATTCAGAGTAACTCAGCAACGGTTTGTGTATGATGATTTGTAAATTTTTCAAAAGTAAGAGAAGAGGGTGGTTAAAAGGAAAGGTAATCCTCCCAAATATTAACCTACAAGAAAGCTCTGACCTCTTTTTTTTTAACTGACCTGGAGATTGTCCCAGTAAGAGTGGATTTCGCTTTGGGAGAGACTTGCTGCAGGAAGGTATTTAGGATTTGGTGCGAAGTGTTAAATGTACTAGCTTGATTCCTTAGCACAGGGAAGTAAATACCAGCTTTGCAAGCGAGAACTTGATCCTTTGGGAAGAGGTAAGTGGTCATGGTGCCAGGGCTTTGCATGTGGGTAGGAACACCATAGTCCTCTTCCCCTGGCACACTGGTTTGGAAAAGGTAGGAACTAATGTAGTATCTGCTTAAAAGAATCTGTCCAGAAGTAGACTTAGTTCTTCCAGACTCTGATGCTGAAACCTGGCTTGCCTAGCCACAAAATTCATTTTTAGTTAGGGAAGCCACTTTTATAGGTGTCCCCTTAGCTCTGATGAGGCAGCTGGGTCCTGTTCTCTCCACAGACAACGTCCTTGAACATCTCTCCAGTTATTTTTATCTTAAAGAGCAAAACAAGGCCATTTTCCTGCCTGGCATGGGAGCGTTCTTTGCTCGACCTGAGGGCACCGTGCCCTCTTCTTTCCTTTACTCCCTGATCACAGCTGATAAGCTTTAAAGGGAGGACATCCTCACAAATGCAAAGGTTCGGTGCCTGATTAATGGCATTAACTATATTCTTATAGTGTCCCTGAACTGCTTATTTTGATTTGTTTCTTAGCCTGCCCACCTTTTGGGATGGTGCTTTGAACTCCCTAAAATTTTTCTTTTTTAATCACAGCACAAACAGTGCCTCCCTCCCCTTCAAAGTCCTGGGCTCTCTGCCTATTAGCTCCCCACATTTTTTCCCTAGCTTCTTCTTACTCAGATGGAACATAAGAGGAGTCTGGTAAATTCTGGCCTCTAAAGTGTACAGTGCCAGTCTGCTGCTAAGGAGTTTCTAGGCAGGATCTTGAGATTGAAGCATACGGAGCTGGAGCCCCAGGGTATGAGGAAGCTTCAGATACACAAATGGGAGGCACGACAGAAAAGTGGGTAAGAGTGCTCTAGGCTCTAGGCTCTACCACCTACCATCAGTAGAACTTTGGCCAAGTTCATGTAATCTCTGTTTTCTCGTCTATGAAATGTGGATAATAATAGCACCTAGTTTGTAGGGTTCTTCCTAGGATTAAATAAGATAATCTACTTAATGGTGTTAGTTGTTTCATGGTTAAAAGTTGGATTTACCAGGCAGTGATCAAATCCCATCTCGATCCCTAGTTAATAAGCCTCAGTTCTTTTATCTGTAAATGCAAATAATAACAGGAATATACCTAAATATCACAGCAAGGTTTTGAGGAAGATTAAAGAGAAAAGTGGACTTAATACTGATGATAATATACAGAGCCTCATTTAAGGTACAGGGGGTACAAGCTTCTTTCCCCTTCCAGGGAAGGTTTTCTTCAGGGCCCAGTGGCAGAGTTTAGGTTACCAGTTCTTTCCCCATTAAATCTAGTCCTGTTCCATACCTTCCATTTCCCCTAAAGTGTCATTTGAGCCCTTATTTGAACAGAAATCAGAAGCACTTTTTTCCCAGAAGTCACATTTTGAGAAGTGTAGACCAGTTAAAATGAATTGTAGGAATATTTATCTGTTGCAAGTCCAAAAATCAGAGGTAGATGAATTTCAGTCAGATTTCAGACTACTTTTGACCACTTTCACACCTATATTCTTGCATGTAAAGTGCTTTGATGGGCTAACCACTTTATCATTTTATTGTACTTTATTACATCATAAATTTTTATATCTTGCTAACGATCCTACAGGAAGCTTAATTGTTTATAGGAACATCTTAATTAACTGGAGTTCACCAGGTTAAGCAGAACACAAATTGAAGGAGTTATAAATGAAACACTCAGCTCCTCTCATTTTACTCAGGATGCACTATTGAGATAGACCAGGAGGTTCTGCTGGGTGATAAGGACCCCAGTATGTCACAGCAATTTCAGGTTGATGCTCTCAACCATTCTTCCTTTTCCCGTTGTGTCATAGTGGTGACTTCTTCCAAACAGGGGCCCTCCCCCTAACCTTTGTTGAAGAGTGAAAACATGAAAGGAGGTAACTATGGTAATTCAGAGAAATTCTGACTCATATTCTGGGAGGCATAAAATGTTGTTTATGCATCCCATTCCTTACCAGGTTTTGCCTTCTGGGAGGGTAGGTGTTTGTAATTTTTCAAAAGCTTCTTGAATTCATCTGTTAGTAGTTAGTGAGCATAGAGCCAAAGTGCTGTATAGATGGTATTTTTAAGGTGTAACTGTTTAAGGTGTTACTGCCACAACTGAGCAAAATCATAAGCAGAAGTAGAAGGGGCCCCCTAGTAAGGTCTCTCCCTGGAGCTGTTCCTTGATGCACCAGGGAAATTGCCATTTTGGCCTCTTAGGCCTCCCAGCCTGCTCCATATGGTCAGGCAGGTGATGCTACAAATGCAAGCCCAGACCCATTAAAATGAAAGGACAGTGTTGTTGGGCCTTAAATTCAGTTGGCCAAGGAATGCAACGGCAACTCTATACCTGGCTGTCCAATGAGGAAGCCACTCTTACAGATTTGAGCACTTGAAATGTGGCTAGTCCAAATTGAGATCTGTTGTAAATATATACACTGGATTTTGGAAATGTCATCTTAAAAAAAATGTTAAGTATCACAAGAATTACTGATACATTATCTGCATTTTTGGTAATATTTTTGATATATTGACTTAAATATAAAATATGCTCTTAAAAATTAGTTTCATTGTTTTTACCTTTTAAAAGAGACAACAAAAATTAAAGTATGTGAGTTGAATTGTATTTCTATTAAACATAGCAGTTCTAGGCCGTTGGTATGAGGTAGTGTTATTGGTGGACTGAAGGTTAGGTTATAGTGGCTTTCAGGTAGAGTAGTTAGAACTGGTGCGAGAATCCTAAAAACCAAAACCCAGTCTCTTGTCCTCCCTTCACTCATCACTGTCAGCTCTTCCCCAGTCCTTGGAGCTTTCATACTTGCTTCACTATTGATCATGTCCAGTCTTTCCTCTGCCCTTGTCCTCAGGGAAGAGGGATCCCCCTTCCCCCAGGAGCAATTAAGTGTTCCCTTCTGAATGTGCTCAGCGCACTTTACTGAGACCAAAGGGTTGTTTCTGTGGCGTACTGATCCCTCCACTAGCTCGGGAGCTCAGGCAGGCCACCTCTTCATCTCTGCGTGCTGATACCCACTGCAGCGTCTCCTACACAGGAGCACAGGAACAAAGGTTTGTAGAAAATCCTAAGTGTATCTACGAGTCTCTGATTCCTAATTGCCATTTCTTTTCCAGCAGCCTCTTCCATGCTAAGTGGTAAGCACAGCTGCAGACGCTTGCCTTTAGTCCCACTTCTGCATTTCTCTTGTCCAGCCTCTCTGTTCTCGCCTTTGCTGTTTTCTTCTGTCTTCAGACAACAAAACCAGTGAAAGGTAGGTAGGAGGTTTTAGCAGCCTGACTAGCCAGGAAGTAAATTTTAGGGAAGTTCAATTTGTTTGATCATTAACAGATGTTGACATTTTAGTCTTATTCAGAAGGTATAGTTTTGAGTGAAATATCTTCCACTTTTATTTAGTACTTCTTCAGTATTCCTTTGCGTGCAAAAATCTGATGGATAGAAATTCTCCCTTCCGTCTTGGGCTGTTCGTGTTTTCCACTATCAGGAAAAATTAAAAAAACAAATCAACTTCTAACATAAAAGAAAACACCTGTTTGGCTTGGAGAAATTGGCCAGGGAGGTCTTTTCTCCGACAGGCCAGAAGTGACGATCACAGGGCCCCTTATAAAAAAAAAAAAAAAAAAAAAAATTAAAAAAGTCATTTTTTTTCTTTATTTCATGTGAGCATTGGCAGAAACTCTGACAAGCAGTTCTTCATATTTTATTATGTTCTTGTCTGCAGAATCTCTGTCAGGCAAAAACCTTGTCAGCGGAAAACCTGTCGTAGGATCAGAGGAGACAAAAACAGGTGTCACACAGGCAGTCAAAACTGAAGGAAAAAAAGATTAGGCTAAAGAGAGAGAGGCAGACAATTACATTAATGCCATTGCTTTTATCTTATAGATGTGTGTTATTATCTCGGGGTGCTGAGTGCGCAATTGCCTCAAAGAAAAGTAGACAGGAGACAAGGGGAAACTTGATAGTTATTAAGTGAAGAGGCAGTGTGTCAAAGCTGGATGGGGTTCAAAGTTTTGCAAAGGAAAAAAACTGCAGGCAGCAAGCAACCGCTGTGTGGTTCTGCTTTCGGCTACATAAACCTAGTAGCAATCTAACATTTTCTACTTGGAAACAGATCATAGAGAGAAAAATTAATGAAAGATTTCATTTGGAGGTTTTGGGGGTAACATTTATCCTATATACATGTGACTGAATCATAATCTTTTCTCTCTTATAAAATCTTGCCACAATGTGAGGCATGGTGAGGCATGAAGACAGGCATTTGTCAGTTCAGCTGTGTTGTTTGGATATGTTTAAAACACCTATTATCAACACACTTTTAATTTAAAAAAGCTATTAAGAAGCCCTTTTACTAAGTGTGAACATCTGTACGTGCAAGCTGTAAATTAGGAGATCACATATGTGTGCCTCAGTCAGAGACTAAATGAAGCTGGCAAGTGTTTTCTAATACTGGTTTTAAATACAGTAAAAAAATCTAAAGGAAAAGTCGCTACATTTTAAAATTTGGATTTATTTTTATGATTGCGCCTATTGGTACTAATTAATAGAATTTTTCTTCTCATTAGAAATTAGGGTCATATTACTATCAAGTTGGTAACCAAAACTTGGAAGAGCTAATGAGCATCTCCCCTCTGTTTCTTTGTTCACATCTTTTCAGGAGACTTGGCTTCTTTTCTGAAAGTTTGCACTTATTAAATATTGTACTTATTAAATATTAAACATTGGTGATGCTATAAAATAGTTTCATTTTGCCAATGGCCCAAACTCTGAAAGATGTTTAGCCTTGTTGATAACACATACATGTCAAACAGCCAAGTAGTGACTTCAGGTTGGGATGGCAACTTTGTTTCCCCATCTGCTCAATCATACACTGATCATGGGAATGGAAAAACAGACAAGGATCTCTCTAGCCTTTGACATTTTCTGTTCATGCATTTAACAATTGGTTAGCTTAGACTTTTCCTAAGACTGCCTTCTTAACCCCCCCTTTTTTTATGAGCAAATCTTTATATAGGGCCTTTTATTTCTCCAGTCACAGATGCAAAGCAGTTTGATACTTGATATATGTATTAAGCAAATCCAGCAATCCAGAAGAAAACACACATCAGTGTCAGAAGTGTGTGTGATAGCCCAGAGTTTTAAGGGATTATGGTGGGAGGATAAAAAAAAAGATTGATTATAGATTTAGAATGAGATTTCAGGCTGACTTACTAGGAGAGGAAAGGAAAAATACTTGTGACACAAAGGTGACATTTATTAAAAAAAAAAAAAAGACGACTGAATATAATCATTCCTTTCTTTCAGGTATTTCCTACCAGATGCTGGCTTTTTGTATTTCTGCTCTCTCAATTTTGAAAGATTTCTTCACTATATGTGATAGAGTTTAAAGCATATGTTCTATCAAAAATAAATATGTCTTGCATTTATAGAGTTTCCTTAGTGAAATTCTTGGTGAAACACTATTTCAAGAAAATGACGTCTTAAAGCTAATAAATTAGGAGTAGGGTAATTATTCGCTTACAGAAAAGTTCAGTTTTTGTTTAATAGAAGGACTTACATGGTCTGTTCAAGTAGCATATTTCAGTAGTTACTTTTAACACGAGATGTGTTTTGTAGTCTGTGTACATTTAATTCATTGATCTGTAAATTAAATAAAGCAAGGTTTGTGTAGTCAACTTTCAGCTAGCCTCGGCAACTAGAGATTGGATAGAGCAACAACAGGAGGAACAATAACCCCCAACCCTGGGTGCAGCAAGGAGAGTCAATTACCAAATCTCTTCCTAGATTTACTGTCAAGTTTGCAGATTAAATTTTCTCTTTTCCCCTTAACCACCTTCTGATGGAGTTGCTGTAAATGAGGAAAGACATGCCCCCAAAAGTGGTCCATGTAAGGAAGGAGGAGGAGAAGAAATAAAACGAAGGACTTGTTTAATCTACTAGCCAGGAGAGTGAGCTTCTGAATAACCAAGCGTTGACAGTCTACTTTTATGTGTGTCTCAGTCAGATTTTAATGATTTCCAAAGTCTGTTGTGAAGACTTTATTATGCATAAGGCCACAGGGGGAAATGCCAATCAGTTTGAAATATTACTGTATAGTCTCAAGTGGAGCTCCAATTCTGCCCCGGACTAATTGTGGGTGTTTGTGTGTGCATCTCCACATACTCACAAAGCTAAATGTCAGCTAGGGATGATTAAACTCCATAGGACATAGGCCTCATTGGAACTACTTTTGTCCCCCTTTCGTCACCACAGATTAGAATGACATCCATAATGGACTTTAAGAGTATTCATATACTTAGTCCCTCATGTATTAAGGGACAGGAAAAAAAAATCAAGAATCATTCACATGAGGTATAAGGTATAGTAATGTAATCAGGGTGTATGGAAGTACAGTAGGTTTTTGTTTTGTTTTAGTTAAAAACACTGACACGCTATTTGTTCAAGAAAAAAAAATAAACGCTTCACCCATAAGGGCTGACAGTTTTTATCACCAGGTTGGGGATCAACTTTTGCAGCTATATATCATTCCTTTTCTTCTTTCCTTTAAAAAAAAAAAAATTCTTGAAGCAAGCCCTCTTTCTTTTTGGTATTAAGTATCCTAATTAATTCAACCTTGACAGTTACAGTTAGAAAGTTGTGACTTAAATGGAACATGAGTTATTTTGTACCGAATTTGCCCCCAATTATATAGGTCTTTTCCCAAAAAGTAGTGAATAAAATGTGCAGATCTAAATATTACTTCAAGTTATAAAGAATCCTTCTTTTAATAACAGTCATTGTCTGCCTTCACGATCGATTCTCTGATCCACTAAAAAGTTTTTAATATGTCATCATTGCCATTTATTAATGTTTTCCCCAAGTGCTGTGGCTTTTATTCAGATCTGGCTTACGATCTTTGGGTAGGCTAAGCCTTTGCCTTGCGCCCTGATGCTCTCTTGCTAGGCAAGAGTCTTATAATGGGAAAGGATTGATGTTATAATGATTCCAAAGGGCCCCTTTATGATGAAATTCTAAATACGCAAAATCCCATTAAAGCTGTTGAAGTTCATGGGCTAGCTACATTGAAATGACATATCATTATATCGGGTATGGTGTGCATATCATAAAGTGTGGTATAATTGGAAATTATTGGTCATATTAGAAAGAATGAAGAGCCACTGACCCTCATAAATTCAGAGTATTTGGGTATTTGGAGTACAAAAGGGAACAATAATCTGTTTATAAGTAATCAAAACTTAAAAATCTGACCCCAGAAACTGTTCTTATAAAATCCTGTCCCTAAGAACTCTATTTCTGAACTCTTAAAGTAATCATGGAAAGAATTCCATAAACCAATCCCTCAAAGACACATGTTAAATGTTAATCTATTAGAAATTAAAATTGTGTTCTAGGATCTAGAGCTCCTAAAAGTTGACCGCTTGATGCTGTTATAATTTAGAATCCTAAGGGGAATTGAGGCAAGAGAAATGGAGTTCTCAAAACAATTAGCTTTCCAATTGAAGGCTCACTTGGCTTTTTCCCAAAATGAAAGAATAGGTTTCTTTAATTTTTTTTTCTTACTTATAAATTGCTTCAAATTAGTATTTAAAAATTTAAAAATATCCAGGGCAGGACTGGAAATTAGTGAAATAAAAGATTTCCTTTTAGGCCATTTTCATACAAATTTTTAATTGTTTTCCTCTGCAAAGTAGGTGGTTTTGAGAAGTTAGCCCACTTCTCTCACTTTTTATTGAATGGCTGGCTATAAGCTTCACACTGCCTTGCCTGAACCGCTACTAGATGGAGTCCACTGGATGTCAAGGCTTGAAACATTCAAGCATATTCCTGTGAAAACCACCTAAGTCACTTGAATCTGGCTTTTAAAGAAAGTTATGTTTAAAAAAGTTGTGGAAAACTAAGAACTATAAACTATCACTGAGAGCCAATTTTCTAGGATCAGTGAAAAGCACTTTTATACTCCTACATTAAGAAAAAAAACTATCTGAATATGTTCTTATTTCTGTGACCTTCACAGAAAATATTAGAAGTGAAGTCTGTAGAATTACAGGTTTACATTTATTTTAATTTATTTGAAGGTTTGGGGAGTAATTCCTGTTATTAAAAATTGAAATAAAAAATAGTTATTCACATTTCACTTGATAGATGCAAGTTCTTTTATAACTACTGCTCACCCACCCCAGCTCTATTTTATACATTTGAAAACAGAATTTTATAAAGAACATTACTTTGTTCTTTAAGTTAGCAATACTGTTCAAAGTGTATGTTACTTTGTATCACTTCACTATTGCATATTTTGCACTACATTTTATACCGATTTTACATTTACATTACACAGTAATGAACCACAAAAATTCTGGCTGTTGTCCTTAATGGTGATTCTGTTTTTAACAGAAATGAGTTTTCTTCTTCCAGACTTATGTGTCATTTGGGGGTCTTGTCCTATCAAAGTGTTTATTAAAATTATATCCAGACTTCAATTTTTCCTTTGTCTCATAGCTAGAAAATTACCAGTTTAAGCTTCTGTTTTGGCATTTTAAGGAAATCCAGGTAAATTATATTCCCCCCAGTTACCTAATTCACAATTTAAGAAGCTCTTGTGTGAATTTTCTTTTCTTTTTCTAACTAGTATCCATATTGTGCAGTTAGACCCTTTTCTTTTTCCAAATAAAATTCCACATACTAAGAAGAGATTAATTTATATGTTGGCTTTTTTCCCCTCTAGACCTTTTATAAAAGAAAAATAAGCTTTTCTTTGTAGATCTTATTGTGTGACCATTCTCTGACCCTGTCCAAAATCTGTACCATCCATATCTTTTTCTATAGCTGGGAGATCATAGCTCTAGAACATTGATTACAAATCCAGTGATCTGTGCTATGATTTTCATAATGTCTACACATTATGTTCTAGTCTATGCACCCTGTCATCAAGCTTGTTTTCTTTAACAGTCCCGGATTTCATATTGCTACCTAGAAATCCACTGGATGCCCTCAAATCATGCTTCAAGTGGTAGGAAAGGGAATAGATTATGCAAAGCTTAGTTGATTCTTGTCCAGATAGCAGCCCCACCTCGCTCCGTGAACTGCCACAATTACCTATAACCACTGTTCTCTAGGGGAGTGTAAAGATCAAAGGAGAGGGACATGGGTAAAATGGAGAGTTTGGTGGCACAGTAGAATCATACATTTAGGCTTTCAATGCAAATACACTAATGGTCTTTCCTAGTCTATGTTGACTTAACTGTGTTTATCTGTTCAACAATATGAGAATTGAACACCCTTGAGTCAATTATGTGTCAGATAGAGTTGCTGCTTAACATCAAGCTCTCGTGATAAAATAGGCACATAAGTGACCCAGTAAATGGGCAGCATATGGTTGGGATGTACATGATTGGCACGCATCATTATTGAGACAGTTTGCTCTTAGATGAGGGGACCTCTCCAGACTTCATGGAAAAAGAAAATAGAACTTGAAGCTAGAAGGAAGATGTAGTCAAAAGGTAGATAAGAGGAAAGGCACTTAAAGAACAGTGTTGAAAATTAAACATTTTTAAAATGTAGCTCAGCAGATGGAACTCTCCTTATCTCACAGCATCATCGCGTACCGTTCTGCTGCTGTCTCTCATGTCCTAGAATTGGCTTTGCCTGGAAAAGCCAATTAATTTGTTATCCATTTAAATTATGTTCTCATGTGACATACCCAGCTTGTAATTTTGTGCATTAATGTGTATTTTTTTTTTAAGTTTGTTTTCCTCATTAGTCTGCTAACTTCAAGAGGGTTCAAGTCCTATCTGTTTTGTTCTTCACAAATTCTCCAAAATTTAGCATAGGACCTGGAAATATTCTTCTAGTAACCAAATATGAAAGTGCTTAGAATGTTTGAAAAGGTAGTGTGTAGCTCACTTTGTGTCATGTTATAACGATGGATTGATCTGGCCAAGGTCTCCTGACCCAGGTTAAGGACTCCAGGTAAAGGAGGAGGGAGGGTTTTGCTGGGATCACTATTAGAAACTTTTGACCAGGGAAGAGACCTATTCTAATCAGTATTTTGAGAAGACTGACTTGTGGGTTGTATTTAGGTTGTATTGGGTCAGAAAAAGCAGAGATAGATCAGACCACCAGGAGTTACTTGCAGTAATGGAGTTGTGAGAGCCTTAAAAGCCTGTACTAAAGTGATAGAAGTTAGGGCAGAGAGGAGGGATTGATCCAGGAGAAACTGCAGTGGAAAAATGTATGGGTACTAAGTAGCCTGAGATAATTTGAATGTTTTCTCTGTATGTAATGTTTAGTGAGAAGAACAGCAGCCAACAAGATAAGAATTTGTATCCATACTGTAGATCTCCTCAACTATATAAAATTATGGACTGAAAAAAGTAGATGCAATTGTGTCAATGTATGGATATTAGCAATTTTTGGGTGGTGGGGTTATAGATGATTATTTTGTTGTTATTGTTTTCTCGAATTTATGGCATTTTTTTTCAAGAGCACCTGTGACATATCCATCAGAAGATAACAAAAGGTTTGTTTCAGCCTAGTTTCCATAGTTCTACCTTTCTCAGCGCTAAGAGTCAAGTACGTGTTTGGAGTTGAGAGCATGGCTCTTGAGTAGGTTAGGAATCACCTGCGTAATGTAGGAGTAGTTGGATTCCTAGAGGCAGCTCATCCCAGGTGGACAGCTGGAGAGGCATCAGCTCTGAAATCTTCATGATTCCCCTGCAGCTCAGTTGATTTCCCCTTCAAACCCCCCCAGCCTAGAAAATCTTAAACTGCCCATCTTTACTCTAAGCATCTATTTTCTTTCCCACTCTTTTTAGGTTGGTCTTGATTCTGTGTTTTTCTTTCCTCACCCCTTGAATTAAGGAGGTGGTCCTCAACCTATTGGCTGCCACTAGCAAGAATTTTGAAAAGAAAGAGCCATCCTGACATTTTCATATACAAAGTAACTTGCCAGGGTCATGCAGCAAGTAAGTGACGGAGCTGAGATTTGAACCCGTGGAGTCTGGCCCTAGAAACTGTCCCTTATCTGGAGGATAACAATCTTTTTAACATTGGGAACTTTAAATCATTGTTTTAAGTCGTCCTTAACTCTTATTTCCAATTCTCTGTCTCCA
Source organism: Lutra lutra (assembly GCF_902655055.1). Taxonomy (NCBI): domain Eukaryota; kingdom Metazoa; phylum Chordata; class Mammalia; order Carnivora; family Mustelidae; genus Lutra; species Lutra lutra. The sequence continues at coordinate 43,062,539 of NC_062290.1, read as the reverse complement.
AATGACATTACTATAAATGTAGTCAGTCACATTCACTGGAAAGTCTTATATCATTCAACTTACACATGTCTGCAATGAAAATTAAGAAAATAATACATTATAAATAAAAACTTATTTTTTATTTAAATTTATTGTTTAACTTCATCAGGATGGTAAGATCCAAAGCAATAGAAATACTACAATTTTTATAACTTATTAAACACAAAGTAGATTTTTGTTAGAAATATACCTGTCAATAAATTGGATGGGGCTATAATTTTTTTCTTCCCAGACAAGTTCATATATCAGTAAATGAATAGTATTCATTGTAAGAAATAGAAAAGTTACCCTATCATTTCTCATTTTTGCAGATGTAACTGCAGAGATGCCTATTCACGTGAATAGGTGGGACAAGGAACTTTATCCCATCGTCATTCACTTCTTAGAAATCATTTCACATTGTATGCCAAAAACTACACAATGATCAGTTAGTTTTGTTAAAAGGAAAAAAAGTGAAAATCACCCACCTTATTACCCAGATGTTGTTATAGTCATTCACCTTCTCGGTGTCTGGAAAAAGGCATTAACAAGATGTATTAAATGTCTACATATAAATTTAGCTGTTAGTCTTTCATTTAGAGGCATATCGTTTATTCTAGTATACACAGTTAAGGTTGAGAAAATAAAGATACTGTATTAGTTATTTAAATAATTTCTGCAATATGCTTTTTATTTTTATTTTTTTGAAAAGTGATACTTTTATCATTGCAGATTCAGCTATCTTGATTGATGAAAATTTCCACCAGTGGTCATGGTCAAATTATGCTTCCGAATTTAATTTTCATTGCGAGAAATTGAATTCACATTTTGATTCAAATAAATGTATTAATATGCATTTTGAGAAAAATTATTAAAAAATCAATATGTTGTGGACTGCATTTCATAGGGTAGATTACTAAAACAGTCTAGAATAAAATGTGGAGCTAATAAAATTACTCCATTTACAACAGAAATGCTAGTTCTTATTACTTAATTAGTAATGATATAATGTAAACCTAATATTTTTTTGAAGAGTGTGTTAGAAGTCATAGGAAAAAAAGTCATGATCTTAGTCATGTGGTCCCATATGTATATCACAGTATAGTGTTGGACTTCAGGAACACATTAGGTAAGAGTTGTATATTATAAAAACATTTATTAATTTTGCTAGATCTCATGGTCAAAACTGGTTTTATGTATTTAATGAAAGCAGTTATGTACTGCTAAAAATTAAGTGCCTTGGCTTTAGATCATAATATATGTTAATTTTACTTTTATTAACAGGATGTGGAAAATACTCAAAATTTTATAAGAAATAAGCTGAGGGGCACCTGGGTGTCTCAGTCAGTTAAGCGTCTGACTCTTGATTTTGGCTCAAGTCGTGACTGTAGGGTCATGAGATCAAGCCCTACATCAGGCTTCATGCTCAGTGTAGAACCTGCTTAAGATTCTCTCTCCCCCTCTCTCTGCCCCTCCCTCCTCAGCCCCTCCCCACTTCCTCTCACATAAAAAAGAAAGACAAAAATGATGATCAATCAGGGGCACCTGGGTGGCTTAGAGGGTTAAAGCCTCTGCCTTCAGCTTAGGTCATGATCCCAGGGTTCTGGGATCGAGCCCCACATCAGGCTCTCTGCTCGGCGGGGAGCCTGTCCTCCCCACTCCCCGCCTGCCTCTCTGACTACTTGTGATCTCCATCAAATAAATAAATAAAATCTTCAAAGAAAATGATGATTAATCATAGCTGAAATAAATATTTGGTATTTGATTAAGTAGGTTGTCTGAAAGAAATCATGTAAAATTTCTATTCACATTTTATCTAGTGTGCATTACAAAGTTTATAGGTCCAGGAAAATATTCAGACTGAATTTAAAAGAGTAGACATGTCATAGGCTCAAGGGGTTTTTTTTCCCAGGTAATGATCTCAACTCCTAGGGTTGAGTGTCAGGATTAATTGAAAAGAATGGCTTGCCTTTGAATGTTTTGGGAGGCAAAAGCCATTTTCAGTATTGGACACTTGTGCTTTGCTCTCACAAGGATACATTCTAAAGAGTGATTCATTGTTAAAATAGATAGGAATGCTAGAGGTGAATGCATTATTCTTGTCCCATTTTATGTTCTGTCTGAATTCTGAATATTCCAACACAGACCCAAGCATCAGGTTCTAGCTGCTCCTTATCCATATAGGTATAGTCAGGAAATAAACCTTCCCAGGTTCTTGATGCTGTTATTAATAATTAAAGGAGGCTTCCAGAAAGCCTCATTTATTTTGGCACCCAGGAGAGTTTTCCACCCTGGGCCATTGCACTGTATAAGTCAAGTCAGACTACACCATTATTTTGTAAAGAAGGAAGGGTACAATTTTTAAAGGAGAAATGGGGGTTGTGGCTTTGTGGCTGAGGTTTATTCAGTGGCTTTTACTGCTGAACACGTGCCATGTCCCTCAAGTTGACAGCCATTGTTTTAATTCAACTTGTGGACCCTCGTCAAAGTTTTATATTTAGAATCATAAGATATTTTTATCTTATAAAATGTTTAATGTTTTCTATATCCTATTAACAGGAAATAAAATTATATCATAAGCCTCCCACAGCTTTTGGCCTTTAGTATTAAGCCTCCTTACACTTTGCCCATCCGACTCTTTTGTACTTATCTCTAACTATTTGGCCTCAAGTATTAGACATTCTGTGGATATTCATTCTCTTCCATGTATCCCATTAGTTCAGTGGTTCTCAAAGTGTGGTCCCTGGCCAGCAGCATCAGCATTTTGTGGAGACTTATAGAAATGCAAACCCTTGGTCCCCACCGCAGCCCCAGCCAGAAACTCTGGGGACAGTGGCCCAGCAATCTGTGGTCTAATAAGCCCCGCAGGTGATTCTGATGCATGTAATGTTTGAGAACGCCGGCCTTCGTTCCATCTACCTAGACTGTGCTCCTCCTTTCTCACTTGCTGAATTCCTAGTTATCTTGTAAGACTGCGCCTTCCTGGCAGTTACCCTACAGTACTTTATCAAATCTCTTTTATAGCATTTATACTGGTTGCGTCTGTCTCCTTTTGAAGGTGGAGGCCACAACATAAATTACTTTAGCTTCTGCGTGCAGCTCCTATATTGCTGTTGAGTTAATAGTGCAGGTGAATAAATGAATGTATGCATAAATGAAGGAAAAGAGCGTTACAGGAGGAGTGGTGATCAGTAAGGTCAGCTGCTGTGAAGAGGTCATGGAGAACAATGAAGGGAAAAGCTTTTGGATTTCACAGTAAAGCAGGTGTTGGTGACCTTTGAAATGCTTGCTTCAGCAGAGGGATGGCAAGAAGCCCAGATTTCTGGGAGTGAGGGACTTCAACATGATGAAGACTTGCAAGTTTCCAGACTTACTGTTTATCTGAACATGTGGTGGAAACAGAATTTTCTTTTCTGTTCATTTCTTTTCATTCTGTGGAAACAGAATGTTTCTTTTCTGGAGAAATAACTAAGTGACCTTAGGCCAGTTACCTTACTTCGTTGAGCCTGTGATCTCGGAACACGCAATAAGAGTAATTCTGTGTGTTTTTAATTTTTTTGAAGGATTAAAGGAGATCATTGTAACCCCCTAGAATGATGCCTGACTTTTAGTTAGTACTTAAATGGTCAATTTATTTATCCGCCCCCCAACACACCATTTTTTTTTAATAATGTTGATGGCATCCATTACCCTTTGTAAAGTTGTGTAAGATAGGAAATTGTTAAGGACACCCTATTTCTAGTCATCGGATAAATTGTGAGTAGCATTGGGCCTGGAACTAATATAGTTTTAGTTGAACCACTGATAGCTGCTTTGAAATTACATGGGATGTAGCTGGAAAAGTACCCCCAAAAGTGGTTGTCTTAGTTAAGCCTCCTTTAAGTACAAATTATGGAATCCTGCTTCAGGCAGACATAAAAAAGGAGAGTGAGGAGAGATTTCTTTGGCTCATGTAACTGAAAATTCCGGCCTTAACATTGCCATATCTGTGTCTTCTGAATCAAACCATTATTATCAGTACTTGGTCTAAGACCGTCTTGCAGCCTGATGGACTTCCATGTGATTCTCATTCTCAAGCATGTAGATTGGCTGCAAATTTCCAGGAAAGAGAAGACTTCCCAGTAGTTCTAACTAAAATCCTAGAGTCAGCCTCTCCATGCAGCCTTAGGTCACTTGCCCATTCTTGAACCAGGTGCTGTGCCAGGGGCTGAGATATCCTGGTTTCCAGACCTGACTCAAGGAATACAACATTCTGGTCTGCGAAATAATTGATACTGCGTGTAGGGGAAGAGTGACTCCCCAAAGGGAAATCTAATATCTGGTACCAGATTGAAGGGGAATAGATGTAAAGCAGGCAGAGCAGTTGACATCATTTTATTGTATAGAAAAGTGCTTTTTTTTTTTTTTTTTTTTTTGCACTGTGCTTCCAGCAACTCTAGGAGTCCCAGCTTAAACAAGTTGAATGGAAGAAGAGAATGACAAATTATTAAAAGTTCTCTAATCCACACGCACTCCAGCTTCATCAAGAATAATTTTACTTTTATATGTTTTTATACCCAGTTTTTCTTAAGATTTTATTTGAAAATGAAATTTGGGGAATACCATTGGTATAGAGCAATTTAAGATGGTTAGACCCATAAAGTATGAAGGTAGGTGACCCTCTTTTCTCACTCCATTCGGCTGAACAAGTTCTTGCCCTACATTTTATTCACCCCATTGACCCAACTCATATTCCTAACCCCACTAAGACTCAGACTTCCGTCCTCCACAGTCAGATATAGGAAGATCATGACATGAGGCAGACTCAGTTCACCATTATTAGGATAACTTAAAAAATTGCCACTTAACCTTTGCCCACCTAGGCAACATCCCCAAAAGTTGTCGACAACTTGGTGACTTAGTATGATCCAGCAGTCATAAGGCAGAAAATTTTGATACATTCAAGAAATTTGACAGATCATAATCTTTGATGATGTGTACATGTTGAAATTTGTAGTTGACACCTGCAAACTGGATAGTTTAATTTTTCAGTCCTTTGTCTGAGACTCATCTCCTAGATAATTGTTGCTTAAATCACACTCAGGTTTTTTCCCTTATCTACTGTTGACTTTCTTTAAATATCTGAGCTACCCTTTCATCCTCCATATCAGTATAAATGTGGCCAGGTGCCTATTTATGTAAATAAAGTTTTATTGGAACGCCAACACGCCCATTAGTTTAAGTCTTATCTGCTCTCCCTCTGTAACAGCAGAAGTGAGTACCTGTGAAACAGAACGTTTGATCCACAGACCTAAAATATTTACTGTCTGGCATTTTACAGAAAAAGTTGTTGATCCCTGCCATGTATTTATGTGGCTATAACAGTATTTCTCCTTTTTGACATGGCATATTTATGAAGAAAAATCAGGTATATTCTTACTCTCTGTTGTTCTCAAAAGCATATCTAAGGAAATGTTTTTGCTTTACCTTTCCACTTGTGCTCTTTCAGTTGTCTGAACAACTTCTCTTTGTTTCTGGAGCCTAAACACTTTAGTCCTCTTTCCCTCCTTAAACTGCCAGCCCTTTTTTGAGGAGCAGGAGGGAGAGGGTGACAGCTTAACAACCAGCCCTCGAACACATAGGTACACACACCTGTGTGTACTTAATGCATGGGTATAGGCACCAAACATGGGAATAGAAATCGAGACTTGGTGTCATCTTTTTTCCCCTCGTTTTCCCCCTCTTTTGTCCTCTCTTCATTTCCTGTTTTGTCGTGATAGCAGTATAGTTGGTGAAGAAGTGTTTGATGCAGACCTGGAGGGGTGGATGAAGGGAAACGAGAGAGGAGCAGATTTCCCCTGACCTGGTCACTGGATTCTGTAAGCAGAGCAGCTTACCCATAAGAAGGCTGAGTAGTAAGGCTCTACTTGAAGAAGAACAGGGATAATAATACCCCATTCCTACATTTTTGCAGTCTAAATGCCCTATGGAATGAGAGAAGACTTCAGTCCCTAGGCTTGTGAATCCCTTATCTTTCCCAAACGTTAAATTAATTTTTAAAGCTATTTATTCAAAGTTGACTTAACCACTAGAATAGGAAAGATCAGACAAATCAGCCGCAAGAAATGAAGTATGAGGAAACCCGAACTCTTTGACAAAGTATTCCTGGGAGTAAATGTGTTGAATGAAGCCAGCGGGTAAATGATAAGGGCCTTTACACTGTGGATGTAAGAAAGCAATTTATCAAGAGTACATGAACTCTCTGGTGACCACAAGTCAGGAGGAAACGAGAGTGGAGGAGGAACCCTGAAAAAATACATTTGAAATACTAAAAAAAAGTGTGTGTGTGCGTGTACTTTTAAATACCTGCATTAATATGCAGAAATACGGGCATCTTCAAACAGGAGTTGCTCAGACTGCGCAGGTACAGGAGTCTATTCTGTGATGGTCTGCAGTGCTGGGAAGAGAGGTTGAGAAAGCCAGGCAGTGCCTTTAGAACTTGCAAAAACCTTGGGCGCTCTCAGGTGTAGTTACGATTTGAGCCTGGTTGTTGTCTGATACCCATTTGCCTGACTTATGAGATTAGATGACCATCTTTCAGACGCACATGTTTATCTTTTTTAATCTCTGGAAGGTCATCTGTGTATAATTCTGACAGTTGATCTAAGGCTTTTGTGCTCTCTTAACCAGTTCAGAGCACCTCTCACTCATTATTCCATTAATCTTTGCAGCATCTCTTTGAGCCTTGTGGATGAGACAATGTTATCTTAATTGTTCACTGTAGAGAAACTGAGGAAAAATGTAATTACATTTTCTGCAGCAGGGTTCCCAGGAACTGAGATAAGGATGGGGACTAGAATGTATGACCTTATCTTGGCTTTTAGATCTAGATGTAACTTCTTAGACTTGAGGAGAAAAAGGTCTGAAGTGTTTACTAGGAGGATGGTCATCCTCAATTTTCTGTACTGAGGTAACACCCCTGAAATACACAGAAATTCTTCCACTTTGATGTTTGTCATTTTTTGCCTATTTTCATCTGATACTAAACCCTTGTCAGAGATGTTTATAAAAAGTGACCAAGTTACACCGTGAATTCCTTTTTCTTGAACAGGCCAGTGAACATTAAACTAACAGGTAAATAACAAGAGGAAGAGTTGGAAGAACTACCTCTTGGGATAATCCCTGCTTGCTAATTTCACTTGAGTTACATTACGAGCCTTTATCCCCTCACATGGGGTTTTTTAACCCTGTAGTCCAAAAAGCATGCTCCTCTTCCTCTTTAAACCATTCAAGTATGATAAGGGGTGAGTCTTATTCAGAAAACTGATATTGGTTCGGCCTATGCTTATGGCAGGAGTCCAGAATTGTTTGTCCCTCTGTTTTTTGATGAGGGAGGGGGGATGGAGGACACCATGGCAATTTGGGCTGAGCTATAGTTCAGTTGGCAAATTAAATTAGTCAGGTTTTCACACATTGAGAAGCATCCTCAGGGGCTATCTTTCTGAAAGTCGAATGTGTTTTGTATTTGCTGTTGTCTGTAATTTATAGACATACCAAATCAAAAGGAAAAGGCAAAAGCAGGGAGGAGGTGGGACGAGAACTGTTTCCATTGCAAAATCTCACTTAAACATCTGTAGGCATGATCCATCTGTGGAAATGGAACCCTGATGACATCCAGTGACTTGTTTCTACTTTGTCTCTGCCCTTTCCCTCCATGTCTGTATTCCTGCCCACCTCTGGAACTCTGGTGGGACCACCACAGCCTTGGATAAGCTCAGCACGCAGCACCTGTACCACCCCACCCAGGTGGAGATCGTGCAGTCCAACGTGGTGTTCGACATCAGCAGCCTGATGCTCTACGGGACGCAGGCGGTGCCCGTGCGGCTAAAGATCCTGCTGGACCGTCTCTTCAGTGTCCTGAAGCAGGAGGAGGTGCTGCACATACTACATGGCCTGGGCTGGACGCTGCGGGACTACGTCCGGGGGTACATCCTTCAGGTAGGGGGAGGACAGTGCCGCTGGTGTCCCGCCAGCTCCGGGACGGGTTGAGGGAGAAGCCTCGCCAACCTGGTCTCTTTCCTGCCCCTCACAGGCCTGGGTGTGCACACGCTTTTCTGATTAAGGTGGTCCCTTCGGCAGGCTTGTCAGAGAGCTGGAAAGAAGGAACTGTGTCCCAGCAGGCTGGCACTGGGCCTCAGGGGTGGATGGTAGAAAGGAACAAGTGGCCTGTTGCCTAGCATTGCTGTTTGCATCTTTTTAAACTCAGCTCTCTCTCTCCCTACAACGTGGGCCTCCTGCTTCTCCAGCAAGTCTGATTGTAGCCCCACTGAAGGGAAGGGCTCTTGGAGGTGGGTGAAGTGTTTGTGAAAATCTGAGATTACATTTCTTCTGGGTTTAGTAGGGCTTTTGCTTGCACCGTATTTGTAGGTTTAATGGTTTGTTTTGTTTTGTTTTGTTTTTTTTGGTTGTCTGTGTGCCCTAATTATTGCTTCTTCATCTGAATCAAAAGAACCATAACCTCTGTAAACTCTCTGCTTTTGTAACCAGTAAACCTCCACATTCCAAAACACAGACATGGTTGTAGAATTGGCTTTCACAACACCTGCTCTTCCAACCTGAGCTTCTTCTTTGTTATCAGTGGCACTTGCGACCTGGTAAGGGTCTTAAGACTTCTCCTGGAGGCCTGCAGCCTCCACTTCCCCCCACCCCAGCCTCCCTACATTTTTCATCATTTTTTGCAGTATGTCATGAGTCACTTTGCATTGTGTACTTTGCCTCTGAAATGTTTTTATGGCCATCTGTCTTCCTACGACCCTTGAAGGGTAAATGTTGAAAACAGCATGTTGGGAGACCCCAGGATCCAAAAAGACTACACTGGACGATGAAGAAGTACTCCCTCCTGCCAAAGGAGATCACAGTTGGAGAAGGTAGAATCTGAAGTGATTTTTAAAATTTCTTGTGGGAATAATACCAGGAGAATTGACCCCCTTCAAAAAACAAAAACAAAAAAAAACCAACAAAAAAAAAACCTGCTTTTGGCTCTGCCAGCCTTGTTTATTCCCCCGAATAACCGTGTGTTATGTGCAAGGTTTTGGCTGCCAGCTTGGTATGTGATGAGTGGAGGGCCTCACATCTCCCCCTTGCTTTAACCTGGCATAAAAACACATACATTCCTGTCATTCTCCTATGTGGTACCTCCAGGTGTTAGCCAGGGCAGGAGAGCAGAGGGGTGTGATGACAGGAAGGAGAGAGAGACACGACGGTGGAAGAACCCGTCTGCTCCTGTGACTGCTTTGGTCGGCGTTGAATCATTGCTTAGTTTAGTGAGGTGTCAGCTTGGAAGGCGCAGAGAATTTGGCCCTCAGAAGACAAGATGATGATGATAATAGGAATAATTAAATATTACGTTTTTAGTTTATAGAAGACTTTCACAAGCATTATCTCATTTGCCTCAGGATGGGGGCATTTCATGGGGTGAGTGGAAAGTTAAGTCCTGGGTGGTCAGGGGACCTGAGGGGGCATGAGGTCCAGAAGGAAGAGGCCAGGAAAAATAAAGCATGGTACCTGCTCATACTGGCCTGGAATAGATATGGTGCCACATCCTTCTACATCCGTTTCCACAGAGTAATTATTGATATCCATTTGGGATAGCTCTTACTCTACAGAAGGGAATAAAGCTCTTGCACATATTTGAACAGAACCATTAGCGTGAACAGTCACTATTAGTGACTAAGCACTCTTTATTCAAAACCTGTGATAGTACGCCCCAGTCTAGTGCTACCTTTACCCCTTCCACTCTGGTGCTTAGTTCTGTCATCAGTGCTGTGTTTCAGTTCTATGTGTATGTTTTTGCCTGAGCTGTCTGGAGCAGACGCATGGTATCTTCCTGTCCAAACAGATGTGTGCATGACTGATTAGTTACCCTCTTAACAACCCAGTTCACTGTAGCATTTTGATGGCAATAAATCTGTAACCTGCGGGTTGTTCTGTGATACAGTCCTGATGTTTTGCCTTGACCAGTACCTGTTCTTTGTTTTACTTGAAATTATTATTTAATTGTTAACTTTTCTCTGTTTCAGCCTATCTCTAAGGCATGCATAGAAAATGTACTTTGAAATGTACTCCATATTTCTTTTTGTGTGAGGGCCCAGGCTTTAACAATACAAAATCACAAGAGAAATTAAATATAAGAGGAAAATTCAGCAAAACCGTGAACTTAAAATTATAAAGTCTCTTATTTTAGGGTGAAATATTACATATGAAAAATTCTGTCATTTATTGTGATGCTTAAGTTATAATTAGTTTTTATTAACTTAATATAGATTTTGACAAAGCCTGAACTTAATAAAATCTGCTTCTCCATTCAGGGCCTAGAATTGACATTTTGAGAAAATTATAGATGATTTTTACATTAGAAGAATACTAGGTTTAGTTTCTGTCTTGTTTTATTGATAGGATTGATGTAAAATAGATTTTACTTAAATGATGCTTTTTGTTCCTTAGCATTTATCATCTGTTTCTTTCTTGTGAAAATGGTTCTTGGTTTAGGAAAAAAGCAAGAGGTTGAAGGACACAGAGCGATGTAGTGAGGAAATGCTCATTTTGTTTAAAAAAAAACAAACAAACTCAAAAAACAAGAAATAGGCCATAGAAATAAACCCTTTTCCTCTAAAGCAATGTGATTTGGTTATTGGCCAGTATTTTAAAAATTATATGTAGTAATGATAAGGTATACACAAATGACTTTGAATATAATTATATGTAACATTTTCATGCAAGGAAGATGTAAACGGTGTGTCCAAAGGTTGTGGAACCCTGTAATGCACTGTTAGCATACAAGTCATTCTATCTGGCTAAAACTCAATTGTCTTGTAGCCCTCAAGGCATCAATTTTAGCATTATTGCTCTCAACAACAGTATATTGAATATTATGTCAGTTAAAGGAGAATAATTATCAAGGCAAGTTAGGGTGGCTGTTAGTCTTACCACATATTGACTTGGTTAGCAGTTGGCTATAGATTGTGTTACTGGGCAAATGAAGATGTACGGTAAGTTGAACTGGTGAAGCCAGGATATTAATTTAACTCTCTCTGGGCCTAAACCTCCATCCCTTATGTATACACAGCTACTGCTGGTTTCAGAGATAGTTTTGAATGTGGAAGAATAGCAGGTGTCTGATCTGATTTTGAATTTTTGGATGTAAGGGAAAAGAGGAGCGTGTCTGAGGAGGTTATTAAAAGCAAAGAAAGAGGTGATAGTGATGGCCCAGATTCATTTAAAAGACTAGCAATATCTTTCAAGAATCCTGTGCTGTTTTGGTAAAAATGGCTTTTTCACTTCTGTAATTATCCATGTAATTCGTAAGTGAGCCAGCTAGGTGTAAAACGTATAGCAGAACTGGGACCACAGTGATTTTAGAATCCAGGTAACATCTTAAAGGTAGAAAACCCAGCATTTTCCTATGTGGCAATTAGAGTGTTCATTCATAAAGTACAGAAAAAGTGAGGTAAGTTTTAGGTTTTTTCCCACAAAACAGCAGAAAAAGGAAATAGGCAGTTAGATGCTAAAATCTAAAGGAACATAAGATGTTTTTCCTGCCAAAGAGTAATTCTTTTTTCAAGTTTATATTGCATGGTACATTTATTGACAATAAATAAAAGCAATGTTCTGTCCTTTCCCCATTTTCCCTGCCTTTGACTTAGGGTATAAGAGGATAGAAATAATGCTGTTGAATTTAATCATTTAAATTTGAATTTAATTAATTTGAATTTAATCATTTAAAAATCAGGTTTTCACACAGTCATTTTTCAGTTTGAATGTGTATCTGACTTGCCAGGGCTCATATACCGGTCCACTTATGGAAATCTCGTGCTTTGTAAATGAGTCCTGCCAGAATTCAGAGAACCATATCAGACACTCCGAATAATTAGCTAAGGTATCAGCAGCCTTGTGAGAGGGCAGGTGGGGGGGTGCACATTTCAAACCACCTGTGTCTTGAAACAATCAGAACTAATAGAACTATCAACACTTTAAGAGATTATTTCCCAGAGTATTCTGGGGGCACTAGTCTTCCAGAGGTCTGACATCAGATTTGGGAGGAACTACACTCAGGATCCTTCTGATGGAGCATCAAGGTACACATCAGCATAAAGACTCTGAGAAGTTCTGAAATAAGTAGTTTATGAGAGTAGGTAAACGACTCCACAAACCCTTTCCATTTCATAGCCTTTTCCTGTCAACCTTCTCAGAACTCTTCCTCAACTTGGGGCATTCTCATAAATGGGTTCTTCTGCCTGGACACCCCTACTCCTCTCTACAGATAGGCAGTTTCTTGTTCTTTAGGTGTCAGTTAAAGTCCCACTCTTTTGCAGAGACCTTTTCTGTCCAGGTTAACCAGTGTAAGTAAGTCTTTCCTTGTGTGGCTCTACCTCAAGACTGTTTCCCTCAAGCTCCAATCCAATTTAAAATTAATCAATTAAGTCAACTGTTAAAATGGTTTTCTTCTTGGCTTCTCACTAGGGAATGCCACAAAGGGAAGGCACTCAATAAATATTTGTTAAATGAATGTGTAAAGAAACCTGCTTCACTTGGTATAGCTTGATGTTTCACCATGAAACTCATGGAATATGCAGTAACTAGTTGGTCCAAGGGCTTGTAGTCTTTTCTCAGGCTTCATAGGTACTGTAAGGACACATGGGCTCCTGAGGGCAGTAGGAAGAGAAACAAAGGCTCCCACACGCCCTAGCTAGTGGTCTGTGTAGAACAAGTGTTTTGTGGTATCCATGTGGTAGAAAACGTCAATATTCAGCAAACACTTGTATTTAAACAGCCCTTCTCGGAGCAAGTTCACATATGTTAGCTCTTTGAATCCTCTTATATACCATTCTCTTGTAGATATTGCCAGTGAATTAACATTCGGAGTAGTTGAAATTCAAAGAGATTGAATGACTTTCCCATGATCACAGAAGCTATTAATTGGCACAGTTGATGCACTATAAGCTTCCTGAGGATAAGAACCCCTTATCTCTTGCTCACCACTATAACCCAACCCTACCCAACTTGATACATAATAGTGCTTCCAAATATCAGAGGGAGAAAATTTTGAAATCTGATTTGAACTCAGGTCTCCGATTCTGTGTGGAATATTTATTTTTTGTTGTTGTTTTAAGACAACCAAGATGTCTTTCCAGAATATAATCTGTGAGGGCCTTGTATTATCAGAGGAGCGCATTGTAGGGAACAGAGAAGGCCTGAGAATCTTGAACTGGAAAGACAGTTAAGATGACTCTTGGCATTCAGTGACAGGTTTTATCCACATAATCTTAGTGAAATTAGTCCATCTTTTTTTTTTTTATCCCTTTTCTGGGTATTTCTTGATATTCTATTGTGTTTCAGATTACCTTCCTCTCCCATTTCCATAAGCCCAATTTTTCTCCAGATCTGATATTTATCATTAATGCTTCATTGTAAATTCTGCTCTTTGACTAACCTTTCCAGGAATACATACCTTTGTAAGAGTGTTAAAAAACCTAATCAACAAGATTTCAACTTTATCATGTGCAGGAGGTGGAGCAGAGATGAACTAGCTCTTTTCCAGGTCCATAAAAGGATATCAAGTTGGATGGTAGAGGGGCACTGGACATTGAGTGAGAGTATTACGCTAAAGTCCCCATACTGCCACTAATTATATACGTGAGTATGGAAAATTGGCCATTCTCAGCCACAGTTTCTTCTTCTTCCTCCTCATCCTTCTCTTCTTCCTTTTCTTTCTTCCTTCTTTCTTTCTTTCTCTTTCTTTCTTTCCTTCTTTCTCTTTCTTTCTTTCCTTCCTTCCTTCCTTCCTTCTTGGAGATGGAAGGTGGTGGAGGGACAGAAGGAGAGAGAGAATCATAAGCAGGCTCCATACGCAGTGCAGAGCCCGAGGCAGGGCTTGATCTCACAACCCTGATAACGTGCCCTGAGCCAAAACTAAGAGTCGGACATTCAACTGACTGAGCCACCCAAGTGCTCCCACAGTTTCTTCAACTTTAAAACTGAGATAACCCCTTTTACCTCTCTTGCTCTTTTTTTTTTTTTTTTAAAGATTTTATTTATTTATTTGACAGAGATCACCAGTAGACAGAGAGGCAGGCAGAGAGAGAGAGGAGGAAGCAGGCTCCCTGCTGAGCAGAGAGCCCCATGCGGGGCTCCATGCCAGGACCCTGGGACCATGACCTGAGCCGAAGGCAGAGGCTTTAACCCACTGAGCCACCCAGGCGCACCCCCTCTCTTGCTCTTGAATGGCAAAAAGTTGAACTAATGTAGATGAAAACATATTATAAACCACCACTGAAGTTGGTTTTTGTTTTCACTTGTATCTGTGCATAAACCTAACTCTGATTGGTTACAGCAGAGAAACACCAAGTGTCAAACCTGTTTCTCTGCAGACACTAAATGCTTAGAAAAGGATAAATACATTTTAAACTTTAGTTAATAAGATAAATGCTAATTGTTTTAGTAAGTAAACCCTGAAATACTAGTGGCCTAACACAACAGGAATTTATTTCTCTCTCAGCGAGATCGGTCAGCATTCCTGGTTGGGGAACATTTTCCTCCCTGAGGTGCTTTGACCTCCCCAAACATCTCCGGCAACTTAGGGCCTCTGCTGTTTTGTAGTTCTGCTGTTCTCTGGGGCCTCGGGCTCCTCATCCAGGTGGCAGTGCTGAGAGAGGATAGAGGTTCTGTGTGGAAGGTTTTCATCAGGTCAGAAAGCAGAGTGGGTCATTTCTCCTACAAGTCACTGATCAGAGCTTCCATCTAAATGGGGCTAAGTAGTCACTTAGGAGCGAGGACGTGTAGTCTGGGACTGAGCAGCCACTCCCAGCTGTACCTTTCCACCGTGGAGGAGGAGCCCAGATCAGTACCCCACTCAGGTTTGGTGGCCTAGCTGTAATTCTACCTTCTTTTATACAACTGGACAAGGCAAGCTTAGAGCAACAGAGTAGTGTGTTAAAGCAGGTCCGTGGGTTTGAATCCCGGTTCCATTTCTTACTAAATGTGTAAAAATAGGCTGTGTCTTTAGCTACCCAAGCCTTGGTTCCCTCACCTTGAAAGCGAGGATACTAACAGTACCTCATCAGTTTATTGTGAAGATAAAATAAGATGATGCATATAAATCCTTTAGTAGTGCCACTTGCTAAGTATCCAGTAAATGTTAACGATTAACATAATGATGAAAAGGATGATGATATAGACTCTTCCCAACATGGCCATTTAAGACCTTTGTGTATAAAGCAGCCTTAAATCCAGGAATTTTTTTTTTTAGTATTTCACTGTGTCTTTTAGAACAGAGTGCCTTCCCATACAGTCGGCCAAAAGAATAGCTACTATTCAGTTGGAAATAAGACAGACACACATATGTCCATACATGTGCACACAAACCTGCATATATGTACCTATGTGATATAGGTCTGATTATGAGTAAGGGGCAGTAAAATATGGTGACAAAGGCTTTGGACCTTGGCATGAGACAGACTTGGGTATGAATCTTGGTTTCGACTTTTGATAGCTCTGTTCCATAAGATAGGCCATTTAACATATTTGAACATCAGTTTCTTCATTTGTAGAGTTAAAGGAAATGATATTTATAAAGTACTTAGTGCAGTGGCTAGCCCACAGCACTCTTGTTAACGGGTTCTACATTGTGAGTGTGTGAATATGTATGTGTGCTTTTTCTTTTTTTACATTTTTAAGTATGAGCGTATTCCAAAAATGACAGTCATTTTATTACCCTTGCATTTTTCTATTTCATCAACTCTTCCAATATTCTTCTAAGCACTGGGCACAGAATGATGACTACTTGATGAATCTCTTAAAATGGTTAGAATATCTGGGCTTTCACTTCACTGCATAAAGCAAAACTTACTTAAAACAGACAACCTTTTTTATGGGTATTAGCTGACCTCACAGATTTTTAGGAAATTTCTGGAGCAGAAAGAAGAATGGTTCTAGGTTTAAATTCATTTAGGTAGTCCTTCAAATAGCAAATTTTACTAATCAATGGCTGTGTGCTGAGTACAGAAGAGATCTCTCAGGAAGCCTTCACTGGGCAGGACCAAGCTGCCATAAGCCACTTGTGCAGGCTGTATGATCACAATTATAAGAATGTACAGGTGACCCATAGTACTGACCCAGAGGAGGGATTATTTGACTCCAACTAAAGATTGGGTTATCACCACCATAACATAAGGTGTATTTGTATTATGTCAACAATATGTGAATCTCTTTCAGAAGAGAAAAATCACAGGTATGAATGATCAAGATCCCCCTCTCTTTGGCAGGGATATGCAAGAGGTAGATGGTTCAGAGCAATGTCCTATATTTACAGTATCTGCTTTCTAGAGTGCTTGGACCACTCTACAGACATTATCCCAGCAATTCTCTTAGACTCCTTATTAGAGAGATGGTTTCAGAGCCTGTTATCCCTGGTTTTAACGTTACCATGGCTGAAGGCCTCAGGCAGGGTCAAAACTGGAAGTGGAATATAGGGATTTTGAATCCCTTGCCAAAGCTCTAACTGTTTGAACAGCAATGAAAATAAACACCTTATATCCAAGGACATAGCTTGATGTTTTGTGCTTAAAAATATTCCTCCCTTTACCCTTGCAAAGTAGAAATAGATAGCTCACCAAA
Source organism: Lutra lutra (assembly GCF_902655055.1). Taxonomy (NCBI): domain Eukaryota; kingdom Metazoa; phylum Chordata; class Mammalia; order Carnivora; family Mustelidae; genus Lutra; species Lutra lutra. Next base: position 43,045,871 of record NC_062290.1, on the reverse strand, counting down.
TTCCAGGATGGAATGCAGTAACTGGTAGAGTAGAATTTGTGTCTGTGGGACATGGAGAGAGGGTTTTTGTGTTCCCTGGGAGGAACAACAAATGAGCCCACAGCTCTCTGGCCACTCGCCATCTGATCAGAACCAGTTCAGATTTACTTGAAATGGATATTCTCTGGGATGATACTGATTAAACCATCTGGTCTCCAGAGCAATACCCTGACAAGCTCCTTGTTGAGTTTGAAGTGGAAGGCTCCTGAACTGTAGGTTTGGACCTCAATTCCACCATTAATTAGCTCTCTAGCCTTGCAAAAAATGCATAGTTTCTCTAAGCCACATTTTGCAGATACCTCCTTACTGGAGTTTTGAGAATAAAGGGAAATCATTCATTAAATTCATAGTAGAGCTCAGTAAATATTAATTCTGTAAGTAAAGCCATTTTCCAATTCACCATTCCTCACAACCTGTAAGTTTCTAGAGCAACAGAAACTTCGTGATTCTTCTAGTTGTCCATACATTTTATTGGAGCTACATGTCCTTTTCTAATGTTTCCCCCAATTTGACTGAAGGGGCAGGTAGGGGATGGTGAGGGCTTGCCCAGGAACTGAGATCTGTGACTTTAGTAAGGAATCATGGGAAGGCTCTCAAGACCCAGCCCCTGTCAGCCATCTGTTTCTTTTGAGTGACCTATGTTTCATAGTCTCCTATGTGAAATCATGAAGGGCTATGAAAAAGTAGAAAGTGAGATGAGCATCTCTGTGGGTTGCTAGAAGCTCTTGCTAAATCCATACAGATGGGACAAGCATAAATAAAGATATACTTCTTTGATTCATGTATGATAGTCTTGTAAGTAATGCCAGCAGCAATTGGAAAATAGAATGCCGGCCAATACATTTGCTAGTAGAATTAAAGTGACCACTGCCAAATTGAATTACTCTAGGAAGACCTGTTGAAAGAGGAGCTTCTTAAGGAAGAAGAGAGAGATTGTTACCTAGTAGAAAGGATGGAACAAGCATTTTTCCGTACAGGAAGAATGCTGGGTTGGGGAGAGGTGTGAACAAGTTTATGGGGGAGAGTTGCATTTCAGTTAGGTGAGCAGCACTGAGCTGTGATTTAGGTGAATGTTTTAGGCCAGGCCTGGGCCTGTTGCTCAGAAGCTCGTCTTGGTTCACCTAATATTTGCATCATATCCCTTCCTAACTAACTAACTAACTAACTAACTAACTAACTTCCTTCCTTCCTTCCTTCCTTCCTTCCTCCCTCCCTCCCTCCCTCCCTACCCCCCCTCTCTCTCTCCTTCCTCCCTCCCTCCCCCCTCCCCCACTTCTTTAACATTTATTTATTTATATATTTTTAAAAGACTTTTTTTTTTTAAAGATCATTTATTTATTTATTTGACAGACAGAGATCACAAGTAGGCAGAGAGGCAGGCAGAGAGAGAGGAGGAAGCAGGCTCCCTGCTGTGCAAAGAGCCCGATGCCGGTCTCGATCCCAGGACCCTGGGATCATGACCTGAGCCGAAGGCAGAGGCTTTAACCCACTGAGACACCCAGGCTCCCTGAAAGACTTTATTTTTAAGTAATCTCCACACCCCTGGGGCTCATAACCCCAAAATGAAGAGTCACATACTCTACCCACGGAGCCAGCCAGGCACCCCACATCACGTCCCTTTCTAAGGGGAATGACTAGGGATTCTTTTGGTTCACAGACCTGGCATTTGTTGCTGCTAATAACCCTCAAAAGGGCCAATCACTGGCTAGTGGCTTCCTGAACAGTTGTTTTAGAAACCCACCACTGAGGTCCTTTTGCTATCTAGGAAGTGTTTTCATTTGTTGGTGGCACTGAGTGTTGTATTCTCTTTCTCACACTCTCTGTCTCTGTCAATGTAGACTTGGGATGGGGACTTGGAGAGTAGGTCAGACAGATAGTTTTGCATTTTAACCGTACAATGCCTTGCATGGCTACGAGTAGACCATAATTCATAAGGCCCCACAGTAAGGGAATGAGATATCAGTTGCTATGCATATTCTGTCCAAAAGTCATCTTCAGTTTATTGTGTATTTCTCACCTGTAGGCCATAGGAAATCATTTCTCAGAGACTTTGAGAACTGAAGGTCCTCTGTAAGGAAATACTTTAACCTGGTTTTCTTGTTCTCATGTAATTTTCTCTCTTTAACAAAGCCATAATAATAGTGTCAGAGGCAGCTTTCTAGTTAGTATGAGTAATGTGGTTGCTGTATTTTCTATTTTTATTTTAATATGCTTTTCCTGCTGTGGACTTTTTTTTCTTTTTTGGTTTTAAAAATAGCAGTGGAATAAGTGTGGTAATTTGAAGACTGGTGCACACTGCATCCTCTCTGGGATGCAATTCCAAAGGAAGGCAGTGCACAATAGGCGTTTCTTTCAGATTCCTTTGTGAAATAAATAGAATATTTGGAACACAGAAGACTGAAGATATTGGCTTATGGTCAGGTTAGCCCAGGCTTCAAAGAAATGGACATTTAAACAATAGAGTATCTATCCTATAGATTTTTGTCTCTAGGGTACCTGTTCGTAGTAAACCTGTTTATTTTATGGTGTGTTGATAAGACACAAAACGTTGAGTTAGGGACACACCTTCAGTCACTTTATTCACTTGCCTCTTTTTAAACGTATGCAACATCTTTAGGAATTTCAAATTAACAACAACAAAATACACTTGAATTTCCCTTGAAAGAGTAATTAAGAACTACTTGTTTCTGTGTCCTGTCATCTCTGCCAGAATTGGAGTTCATGCTGAGTATATTCCATTGAGTCAGCCGTCATTCCATCACCAGCCGGGATTGCTTTTCCACGTATTGACATGTGAGGGAATGTCTGCCTTGCAGTAGCCATGGGCTCGTGCCAGATTTTGAGATCCATAGGGGCAGTGCTGGGAGCTTTTCAATTCTGAATCAGAGATCCAATTCATAATAGCTGAGCCAGGGAAACCGGGTTGAAGCTGTGGCCAAAACCACGGTAAAAAACTTTTTTCCTTTTCCCTTTTTGCACTGGTTTATTGCTTTAAAATATGAGTGCCTCTATCCATTGATCCTCCAGTGACTTTACGTTGGATTCGAATTGTGGTCTCTTAGGTGAAAAGGTCAGTGTTTTATTCATTCAGCCACACATCGATGGAGATTAACTGAGAGCAGTACAAGACATTTGGATCCTGCCAGACCTAGGGCACCTGAAAGAAGTTTATTTCTTTCCTCCCTAGCCTTCACTATGCCTGCTGCAGAAGTGGATGGCCCTGTCTTCTGGGAATGGGGGAGGGTTTTGATTGGCTGTATGTTAACTGCCTCAAATCCATGGCCATAGGGTGAGTAAGAACCCCTGAGAATCAAATATGTCATCTATGTAGCATCACCTGATTTAGTGCTTTTCCTCAAGTCTGAGATGTCTCAAGGGGCCTTTTTTCCTTTGCAGCACTGATCTTTCAATGAGGTGCTAGTGTCTGTCCTGAGCAATAACAAGGAAAAACCATGAAGTGTGAACAGCTCTTATTAGGGGGGTAAATGTCATTAACGCCTTTGTAGCCTTCTCTGCAATCTGAATGCTCTTGTCAAGAGAGTGACTTACTGAGCCTCCTTTAAAATCATATAAATGGAATATAAGATGGTGAAGTTTTACATTTTAATTAAGCAAGGCCATTAGCTTCCTTTACTTATGCATTTTTGTAGTCAATTATGCTTGTATCCGATAGGGACAACCCTCTGAAACCTGCCTACAAAAATGATTTTAAGGATTTGAGAAATACTTCGTTTACTCCAAATCAAAATTTAGATAATTTTTGGTGTTTTGGGGAGCAGGTGCTTCTCCCTATTTTAATTTTATACGTAGAGAGACTCATATACTCAGGTACCCAGCCATAATAGGCATATTTCATATACAGTATGGGAAAACACTAGTATTTCAAGTTAATGAGTGGGTCAGTCTGAATTAATGAAAAGTCTGAAGCATGTAATGTTTAAATAATTTTATCATTTTCAATGCATAAATAGGATTGTTTTCCATCCATGAATTGTCTTTATGTAAAAGTTTAATATTTATTGAAAAAAGCTTTTTATATGCAAAAGATTTGCTTATGTAAACTTCTTCTGCAAGTTTGACATTTTCATTTTAATTTCTTGTCACTCTGGGTTGAGTTTTTGTGTTATAAGATAAAAACATGTTGAATAATTATATGGTGGTAGGGTCAGAGGTAAAAGAATATTGTCCTTTTTAGTATGCATATTAATTTTTTAATAAGGAAAAATGAATTGAGACATCTGGTTAAAACTTTGGGGAGGTAAATCTAGAAAACTTCTAGGCAAGTTAGAGGTGGTAAATGGAAATTGACCATATAATGCCTGTTATTACTAATTTAAGATGTATAACTTAAGGTGTTCTATTTGGTGTATAATACTTGTTTCTAATTTGATCTTCGATCCCTTTTTAAAAATCCCATTAGGTCACCATTTTCCTTTGTGTTGTATTTTTTTCCTATTTTGAAAGTTCAGGAAAATGTGTTCATTCAACAATATTTGCTTGAGTAGCTCCTATATTCAAATGGCAAAGAGATAGACACCATGCTTCTCTGTTACACTTCTCAGTTTGGTTGAGATTGGGGCTCAAGTTAAGCTACATGAAAGCAGAGGTCTTTAGTGGACATTTTCTAATGACTATATAAACATGACCTATAATTAGTACAATAATGAGTTCTATTTAAATAGACTTTGTGGACAAATTTCCAACTTTCCTGAAAAGTTAATGCCCTAAGAATTTTGAACATTCCCTGTCTTGATTGTACTATGAATTCAAACTCTGCAATTAAATGATTGACTAAAACAAAATTAATTTTCAACCCAGCTCCCACTTTTTGAACTAAAAACATTATTTTAGTTTGAATTAATGAGATTTTGCTGTCTTATGGAAAACCTATTAGATCCCAGATGTTAAATAGCAAAGAGGTATTTCCTTCTAATTCCTTACCTCATAAATGTTTTGACAAATTAATAAAAAAGTACTTTAAAAATTCCCTTTTCGTGAGAATCCAAAGATGATCATTTTTAACTCCATTAGGATCATTCTGCAAAAGCTACTCATGAAGTCACTCACTTAGAACAGGAAAATCTCCATGGAATTACTATTGTCAATGCCACTTGGGGAGCAGTTGGGCCAATTAAAATATAGATGTTTTATATCAAATATATTAAATACAGTACCTACTAAATTATGAACATCAAATTTGGAATTAGTTTATATTCCCTTTGTTAGTTTCCTTCACTCAGTGCATAGAATTTCAGTTCATCCGATTGCTTATTTGACTCATAAGTAATATATGTATATAATTAAGGACTTGTTAGTATGGTGCCCATAGGTTCTTCTTATGGAAAGTGGTCTTAGATTTGGTAGCACAGTAAAAAGGACCATCTGAAAGCACTATCTGCTTTGTTCTGTCTTTTCTCTATTTTCTACCTTACACCTGGATCCAGGCCGTTAATATAAATTATGATTTCTAAGGTTCACATTTTAAGATAACTTTGACAAAAAGATGTCTGGAATATCAGGATTATCAGAAATGTACAGTAAAACTTCATAAATGTTTTTCAAGACACCAGATGGAAGGAAGCTTTACTGCATTATATTTCCCATATGGAAAAGTATCTGGGACCTGAAAGAGGCACACCCTTGGAGGGGGAATGCTTCTTTAAAAGGAACTTTATAAAAGAATGCTATAGTATAGGGTTTTCATGCATGATTTATTCACTTGAGCATATTGCTTTGAAGCCCCAAATAGCATCCTGGGTATAAGTTGTGGTTTCCCAGACCTGCGAAGTTATCTGATGGTTTAAATTTCACAAACTTTTTAGATTTGGCTATGCCATAGGTCAAGTATGTCTTGCTATGAGTCTGGTTGCCATCTATTTTAGTCAGTGTTTAGCTTTTATTAAGATCGTTGGATTGGGTTACTTCAGGAAAAATAAGTAAACTTTTCTTTCATGTGTTATTTTATATTAATAGAAAGTCAAGATGGTAGAATTTAATTTTTTATTGAGATAAAATTGATGTAAGTATTATCTTTGTTTTAGGTGTACAACACAGGGATTTGACATTGTATACATTGCAAAATGATCACCACAAAAGCTTCATTTACCATCTATCATCATAAATTAAAATGCTGCTACTGACTATAGTCCCCTTGGCTGTACATTATGTCCCCATGACTTACTATTTTGTACTGAAAGTTTGTACTTCTTGATCCCCTTCACCCATTTTGCCTACCTTCTAACCCCACTCTCTTATGGAAACCACCAATCTTTTTATTTATGGGTCTGGGTTTTGTTTTGTTGTGTTTTGTTTTTTAGATTCCACATAGAAGTGAAATCATGCAGTATTTATCTTTCTCTGTATGAGTTGTTTCACATGGCATAATCTCCTCAAAGTCCATCCATGTTGTCAAAAATGGCAAAGTTCCATTCTTTTTTATGGTTGACTGGTATTCCATTTTGTATGTGTGTATATCCACACACCACCATTTATTTATTTATCCATTGATGGACACTTCAGTTTTTTCCATATCTTGGCCTATTATAAATAATGCTGCAGTGAATGTACAGGTAAATATATCTTTTCAAATTAGCATTTTTGTTTTCTTTGGCTAGATACCCAGTAATGGAATTGCTGGATTATGTGGTAGTTCTATATTAAATTTTTAAAGGAAGCTTGATAGTGTTTTCCATAGTGACTATACTAATTTATATCCATCAACAGTGTATGAGCCTTCCTTTTCTTCACATCTTCACCAACACTTGTTATTTCTTGGCTTTGATAATAGCCATTCTGATAGATAAAAGGTGAAATCTCATTATAGTTTTGATTTGCATTTCCCTGATGATTAGCGACGTTGAGGATTTTTTCCTTTTTTTTTTTCTTTTTGGAGCATTTTTTCATGTGCCTATTGCCATCTATATGTGTTCCTTGCTTTTTCATTTGTTGATGGTTTCCTTGGTTGTGCAGAAGTTTTTTAGCTTGATGTAGTCCTGTTTGTTTATTTTTGCTTTTGTGTCCCTTGCCTTTGGACTTAGATTTTTAAAAAATCGCTGAGAACAACCTATGTTTTTTTCCTATAGTTTCAGGTTTTACATTCAAATATTCAATCCATTGTGAGTTAATTTTTGTTTATGGTATAAGAAAGTGGTCCAGTTTCATTCTTTTGTATATAGCTGTCCAGTTTTCCCTAGCACAATTTATTGAAGGATCTGTCCTTTGCCCATTGTATATTCTTGCTTCCTCTGTCAAAAATTAACCAAATATAATGGGTTTATTTCTGGGCCCTCTATTCTCTTCTGTTGATCTATGTGTGTGTTTTTATGCCAAAACCATGCAGTTTTGATTACTGTAGCTTTATAGTATAGTTTGAAATCAGGGAGTGTGATGCCTCCAGCTTTATTCTTCTTTGCTAAGGTTACTTTGGATATTTGGTGTCTTTTGTGGTTCTATACAAATTTTAGAATTATTTGTTCCAGTTCTGTGAAAAACACCTTTAATATATTAATAAGGATTGCATTGAATCTATAGAATGTTTTGAGTAGTATGCCCATTTTCACAATATTAATTCCTCTAATCCATAAGCACAGACTATCTATTTATTTGCATCTTCTTCTGTTTCTTTCATCAATGTCTTAGAGTTTTCAGTGTGTAGATCTTTTACTTCCTCAATTAAATTTATTTCTAGGTATTTTGTTCTTTTTGATGTGATTGAAAGTGGAATTGTTTTCTTGGTTTCTCTTTCTCATAGTTTGTTATTAATATATAGAAATGTGACATTTTTATATTAATTTTATATCCTACAACTTTACTGAATTCATTTATTCTAATAATTTTTTTAGTGCAGTCTTTTGAGTTATCTATATAGTATCACATCATCTGCAAATAATAAGTTTTATTATTTCTTTCCCAATTTATATGTCTTTTATTTCTTTTTCTTGCCTAATTGCTCTGGTTAGGATATCCAGTATTATTTGGATAATATAATATCCTTGTCTTGTTCCTGATCATAGAGGAAAAACTTTTTCATTGAGTATGATACTAGCTATGGGTTTGTTATAAATGGACTTTATTATATTGAGGTACTTTTCCTTTATGTTTAAGAGTTTTTACCACAAATGAACGCTGAATTTTGTCAAATGCTTTTTCTGCATCTATTGAGATGCTCATATGATTTTTATCTCATTGTGTTAAGGTGGTACATCATGTTGATTGATTTATGGATGTCGAACCATCCTTACCCCTGGAATAAGTCCTACTTGATCATGGTGTCTGATCTTTTTAATGTATCATTGGATTTGGTTTGCAAAATTTGGGGAAGATTTTTGCATCTATTCAAAGAACCAGCTTTTAGTTTCATTGATCTTTTATATTGTGTTTATAGTCTCTATTTCATTTATTCCTTTCTTATCTTTATTATTTCCTTTCTTTTGCTAACCTTGGGCCTTTTTCTTTTTCTAGTTCCTTTAAATGTAAAGTTAAGTTGTTTGTTTGAGGATCTCTTGCTTCTTCAAGTAGGCCTGTGTTGCTGTGAACTCACTGCTTTTGCTCCATCACATAGATTTTTGGTATGTCATATTTCTGTTTTTATTTGTCTCTAGGTATTCTTTTAATTTTTCTTTTGATTTCTTCTATGATCCAGTAGTTGTTCAGTAACATGTTGTTTAGTCTCTATGCATTTGTAGTTTTTCTAGCTTTCTTCTTGTAACTGGTTTCTGGTTTTATACAATTGTGGTCAGAAAAGATGCTTAAGAGGGATTTCAGCCTTCTTGAGTTGATTGAGACTTGTTTTATGGACTTACACGTGATCTATCTTGGAGAAAGTTCCATGTGCACTTGAGATGCATGTGTGTTTGCTACTTTTGGATGGAATGTTTTGTATATATCTGTTAAGACCATCTGGTTTAATGTGTTGTTTAAAGCCAGTGTTTCCTTATTGATTTTCTGTCTGGATAATTTATCCATTGATGTAAGTGGGATATTAATGTTCCCTGCTATTGTATTGCTGTCATTTTCTCCCTTTAGATCTGGTTAATATTTGCTTTATACATTTTGATGCTCCTATAATGGGTGCATATATATTTATAAATGTCATATCTTCTTGTTGGGTTGACTCCTTTATGTAGTACCCCTCTTTGTCTTTTATACCAGTCTTTGTTTTAAAGTCTGATATGTTTTGTATGATATGAGTACAGTTACACCAGCTTTCTTTTCATTTCCATTTACATGAAATATCTTTTTCTATCCCTTCATTTTTAGTTTGCATATGTACTTCCTTCTGAAGTAAGTCTCTTGAAGGCTATATATAGATGTTTCTTTTTTTATTCTATTCAGCCACCCAATTGAAGAATTTAGTCCATTTACATTTAAAGTAATTATTGATAGCTATGTACTTATTACCATTTTGTTAACTGTTTTCTGGCTGGTTTTAGAGTTACTCTCTATTCTTTTCATCTTCTTTTTTTCTCTTCCCTGTTTGAATATTTTCTATAGTGTTATGTTTAAATTCCTTTCTCATCTTCTTTTGTGCATTTACTATAAGTTTTTGCTTTATGTTTACCATGAGGTGCACATATATATTCATATGTATATAATAGTCTATTTTAATTTGATAGCAACTTAAATTTGAACACATTCTAAAACTCTACATTTTTCCTATTACTTCCTCCATGTTTTGTGTTCTTTATATCATAGTTTACATCTTTTCTATTTTATGCATACCCTCGTTATTGTAGTTATAGTTAATTTTACTACTTTTGTCATTTAACCTTTATACAAGATGGTAGAATTTACACATTAGTGTTATGTAGTGGCAGTGGTAAGGTATTATTTTTCTATAGGGCTCTTTCATTTTTTGAGATATATACCTTATAATCATTTTAATTTAGTAAATATTACATAAATACTAAGGAGGGCTTGGAGGATCAGAGTTCTTTTTTTTTTTTTTAAAGATTTCATTTATTTATTTGTCAGAGAGAGAGAGTGAGCACACAAGCAGGTGAAGCAGCAGAGGGAGGGGAAAGCAGGCTCCCTGATGAGCAGGGAGCCCAATGTGGGACTCTATCCCAGGACCCTGCAATCATGACCTGAGCTGAAGGCAGATGCTCAACCCACTGAGCCACCCAGGTGTCCCTCAGAGTTCTTTTATTGCTGTCCACTTATTTATAGCAATACAGTGTTTAAGAGTAATGTGTGGATGTTAAGTATAAGAGCACTTTGTTCAGGTTTTGCAAATAATGCCACAGTGTTTTCTTTTTCTTTTTTTTTTTTTAAAGATTTTATTTATTTATTTGACAGAGAGAGATCACAAGTAGACAGAGAGGCAGGCAGAGAGAGAGAGAGAGAGAGAGAGAGAGAGAGGGAAGCAGGCTCCCCGCCGAGCAGAGAGCCCGATGCGGGGCTCGATCCCAGGACCCTGAGATCATGACCTGAGCCGAAGGCAGCGGCTTAACCCACTGAGCCACCCAGGTGCCCCGCCACAGTGTTTTCAATGAGATATAAAGAACCTGAATGTATTTATGCACTTAACAGTATCAGGCTTCTGTGATACATATTGAAAAATAGTGCTTATACTCATCACATATGTATTCTTTTTGAAATTACATTCACAGAATTAAAGCATATTTTCTTACAGAGTAAATGTATGAATAGTATATAAAGTTTTTGCTTTTTAGAGTAATTGAAAATCCTAAATAACTATGTTAAGTCTGGAACCTCTAAACATGTTCAGGATTATTTTTCTACTCAATAAAAGCTAATGTGTTTGATAGATGCTAGTATGTTAAGAGTCATCCTTTAAATACTTAGTTGTGATAAAAAATAATATACTAAATAGAGGGAATCCCTGCTGTATGTAACTGAACTGACCTTGGATGTACAATTCAGTGCATAAAACAGGTAATATAATTATGAAAATTGTTTTTGTTAATAATAATTTGGTCTAGAACAGAACCCCAAATTTGACTTAGAAAATGTTTCCAAATTTTTCTTATTTCTTCCCCAAATATATCTTTGGGAGAAAGAATAAAAATGTGATTCATCTTTTTTCATTTGATCTAGAGTATTAGCTTGAGTTAGAATTCTATGTGGTATTTATGGGATATAAACAGAGCTTTATTTAATGTTATAGTGGCTTTGAGTAGGGCATAATGACAAGACTCTGAGAGAAAAAGAGGAAATTTTTTTTTCTTCACGTCAAATAGGTTCTGAAATTTGTGCTTATGAAAAGAAAGGAAAACAGATGAACACAAAAAGAAAAGTCTGTGTTTTTGTGTTTTAAATTGTGAGGCCAGAAACACATATTTAAATATTTTTAAAAGTCCATATACCTCAGTTTATTAGTGTTTTTCTTTGAAAACCTTCTGCAGAAAAGAACATAGCCAGACTTCACAATGAGAATTTTGCATTGGGTATTTTAGATAGCCTTTATCTAAATCTCCTCATTATTTTGTACTTTTACACAATGTTGCATGCCTTTAAGAAAATCAGTAAGACTGAAATATGGAATAACTAGAAGAGCATTGGGAGAGTTTAGAAAGGTGGGATAGAACCAGAGGATGAAGGGCATTTATTGGCAGGTTGAAGAGTTTTATTTTATTGGACGTTGATTCTTTTGAAGTAAGTAATGAATGTATTGGTTATTCACGGCTGCATGACAAACCACTCCAAACTTTGTGGCTTAGAATGACCACCATTCTGTTTTTGTTCACAAGTCTGTGGGTGAGCTGGTACATTGGTGGATTGAGGAAGAAAGGTGGGGTCTTGTCTAAGATGGCCTTATTTATGCATCTGGCTGTCTGGTTGGCACTGGCTATTGGTTGGGGCAGTGGAAGTATCTGGGTGTCCTATCTCTTACCATTGAGCAGGTTAGCCCACTCTTGTTCACATGCAGATAATTTAGGGTTCTGAAGAGCAGCAGGAGAGGGAATGTCCACCAGTGCAAGCATTTTTAAGTGAATTTTGCTTCGTGTTTACTAGTATCCCATTGACCAAAACAGATCATGTAGCAAAGCTCAGAGCCAGAGTGGGAGTTGAGTACTTTAGGACATGCAAGGAAACCTGATCAATTTGGGAGCCAGGACTGTTATAATGGATCACCAGATTAGTGTCTTAGGAATCTCCATTTGGTCATGTTATCTGTGTGGAACAAGGAGGGTGGGGTCCTGAGCCAGACTGTCTAGTTGGGAAGCTATTGCAGTAGTTCAAGTAGAAGTAAGCCTGGCATTAGGTTAGTGTCAGGGAGATTAAATAGCAGGGTTAGATAAAAACCACTTCCTGACTAGATTCAGTAGGTGTGGGAGAGAGAAGGTGCTCCTAGATTGATTCCAGGATTCAGGGCTGGGTATGTGGGAATCCAGAGAACTGGTAGGGTTTTGGACCTGTTTATGTTTGCAGTAAACACAGGACATCTGTGCAACTTCTTAAACAATTCCTACTTCTCTGTCCAGAAACATTAATATGAAATGAGACTGCACCTTTAAATTTCTGGTTTTTTAACCTGTTGCTTTAAAATTCATGGCCTCTTCCCAGTGCTTTCTTTACTATCAGCCTTGCAAAGATGATTAAATGACAAGAAATGTTTCTTCTCTCTCTTTTTTTTTTTTTTTTAAAGCACTTGGGCAACTTTGCCTTAAACAAAAAGTCCAAAAGTTTGGATTTCCTAGTTTCATTTCCCAGAACTAAACATCTACCTTGGATTTTTGAGAACTTAGTATTTACACATGTTCCTTTGAGATTATTTTTATATTTAGAATTCTGTCAACTTAGATAAAAGTTAAAAATTTAGTGATACCACCATTCCTTTTTAAACCATTTTATGCTTCATGTTTCAGAGCCAGAGTATAGGAGTTTTACTTCTTTGTCAGTTATTCACTTCATAACCTGGAGTTTAACTCCGCCGAAGTGTGAATATTTTTTGAGGAAATAGTGTCTTGATTATTTATGAAAATATGTAAAAGCCATCTTCCTGTTAGGTGAATAGAAAATTAGTTTGGTCATGGTTTCCCTGTTCTTCAGAGACATGGATGGAGAACCATTTTTTTGTTAAGGGCATGTGACTTACCCACAAAAGAAAATAAGAGAAGCACTTGGAGAAAAAAACAACTTTAGTGTATGATTTGCTTCTGGAAGGAAAACACGAAGTATATCATTCAAATTAAGATGAGGGTACCTCAATTGTTATCTATAATAAGTAACAAATATATTTTAATTTTATATTATGATCAATTAAGGAAGAAGGGATAAAGGAAGAGAAAATGAAGAAGGGAAAGAGACAAGGATTTTTAAAAATGATGTTGTCATGATTTTTTTTTTTTGAAGCTTTTTGATTTTGCAACCATGGGTACAAATCAGATAAAATTAGGTTGCATCGTTAGTTAATCCATTCCTGAATTACTGTTGTGTGATTCTGACATTCATGGTAAGTCACAATATTGTAAAATCAGAACAAGAAGGCTTCCACAGTCTTAGATAAAGGAAGAAATATTCTCCTAATTCAGAGTGGAGGTTATGCCAGCCACTAGATGATAGAGTAACATGAACTTGTTAATTGGCTTTTGGGGTCCTTAGCACTAGAATCTTACAAAGGGATTTCACATGTACTGATTCATTTAATTTGGAGACCAACTGGATAGACAGGGAAAGTTTTATTAATTTTGTTTTATAGGTTATTAAGCTAAAACTTATACTTGATAATGGTGAAAAAGCCTAACAGTACCCTAAACTAAGTACTCAAGTTTGGATTGTCTGATACTATATCTAGAGTTCTTTGTATTGTATAATGTTTATCTTTAAATAATAATTATTTGTTTGGCCTAGGACTATTTTAAAAAGCACTTGAATAATTATTGATTTATTTGATAGTCACAATCAAAGTCTATCTGTGTATGTAGCTATGGATCTTTAAAAAGAGAAATCAGAGTTACATTTTTTATAGTTGCATTGAAATCTCCTATATTTCTCATAAGAATGGCTGTCTTAAAATTTGATTTTGAGACTGTGTTTCTCTCTAATAAAATTCACTTCTATAAAATTTTGCCATCTGCTATAGGAAGACCTATAAAGCATTCATTTTAACTCTAGTAATATTTATCCTGCCTTTCTTCTCTTTGTTGGCACTTGTAGGATTTCCTAATGGTTTGCTATTTAGTTTCAATATATTTCCTTTTAGTAGATGATTTACAAATAGCAGTAATGTTGAAAAATGTAATGTTTGTTTTAAGTTTTATAACTAGAGATTGAAAGAATGAGACTGTGGATGTAGCATGTAATACAAATAGACAGATTTTTATTCCTATCCAGATTTAGTTTTGAGAATATGGGTATTTGATTCATCCTGATTTTCATCTTAACAGATATTGCTACATGTTTAGCAAAAGTAATTTATCTCTATATTTTTCTTACATCTTAACACCTATAAGCTGTCTTTTCTTCATTGGCTTTGATTCAGAATTATTTTAGTCTTTTTTTATGGTTTATTCCCTAGGTGTATTTATATCATAATCAGTTGACAGTTTTTTTAAAAAACACAAAAAGAGTTACAATGGCTAGAATCTCATTTGCTAATTTATTATAAACACAGAATACTCCAGGCATTAAAAAAAAAAAAAAATGTGTTCCTGCGACTTAATCTTTGTGTTTGTTTCTAGAGGCTGTGCAGGATGTTTCCTGTCTGAGGCACAAACCGTATATTTCATTTGTCATATCTAATGTTTTTCATATCCGGAAATCATGCTCCATGTTATGTTTTACAAGGCTTCATAAAAATAAGTGATCCAGATAAAATTTATAGTTATTTTTAAAAATCTGTCGTAGCAAAATTATCTTCCTTTTCTTTCTTTCCTTCCCAAATGAGTACAGATAGGATTATGAAGTTTAAAAGAATGTCTGTTTTTAAATGAAGGCTAAATTTTGAAACTAGACAGTCATCTATTATTTAGAAGAAGCTGGATGTTGGTGTGTTGGAAAATGCTTTATAACTGCTCTCTAAATTATATTTAAAAAAAAGAAAGACCTGAATCACAGTGTTTGTTGATTCCTATGAGGAAAATATCCCACTATAGCTGATTTTAGCCGAACAGCACAAGTCACCGAACATAGGTTTGAGATGACAGGTGTAGTAACATGCTCTTATGCAGTATTTCTACATCCTAGATGTAAACAGAAGTACATTAAGGCACGGGTAATAGTAAAATGTGGTCAAATAATTAGAAATGATGACTTCTGAGTAGCTGTTGTCATTACTTTTAATAAATTTTCTTTAATTATGAGTTTATACAATTTAATTTTTAATAATGTCTATGTTTGACAACCAGCTTAAAAAATTCCTGAGCCTTTAACAGTTAGCTCCCAAGTACCGGTGAGAGCGGACTCTAGCATATCCCTCCATTTCCTGTGATTGGTAGGACTGGGAAGATAGGTCTGGTCTCTACCCTCCGTGGTGGAGGGTACCTAGTGTTGTCTGTGTGTCCAGGGAGGAAGGGCAGCCATTTTATCTTTTAGCTTGAACTACTGAACAACACCTGGTCCCATAAATATTGATATTTATATTAATACAAACTTGAATGGAAATAAAATACTAGAGTATCTTAATAAAAGGGCTGGAAAGAATTTAAGATTTTCATTGCAAGCATTATTCTTATTCTTTCTTTTTCTGTTTCTGTGTCTCTTGGCCTTCACATACCTCTCAGTTAAATTTTAAAGGGGGAAAAGTTCGATCTCAACTTCCCATTTAGCAGATTCTATAGTTAGTACCTCCAGAAGCCATTCCAAGAGCAAGGGTATGCTATTTACATTAGTTTTTCTCAATAGGACACATTGATAATGTGTAACATGAACTAGTAGCTTGTTCTTACAAAGGCACATAGACTGGAATATTTGTAAATTGTTAATATACATTACCAACTAAGGTAATAAAATGAGCAGCATCCAATTTAAAGAATCTGTTGCAACTTATGGCAGGGTTTGAAATGCATTTTGTCAAACTTTCTTGTTACTTAAAGACAGAATGCGTTTCCTCATGTATTGCTATTGGCAGCTTTTATAGAGATGATATTACTCAAGTATTTTGAATAAAATGATATGTTAAAATATAATTGATTTCTTTGGGGGAATACAAGAGATCTCTAGACAAGTTCATTTAGATAGCTTGGCAAAACTGCTGGTGAGCACGGTTTAAGAAGAAAAATTAGGTGTATTTTGTGTATAACCCTTTGAGTATTAATTCTGACCAGATCACACTGTAAATAATGTTAACTGTCATAAAATAAACACAGCCGGGGTTTGCACCATATGTTTTATAATTATTTTTTGCAGCTTCTTTTTTTTGTTGTTTGTTTTTACTGAAATGGAACCCACTGATAGCTCTGTGAAGTTATGTTTATATAAAAGTAAATTACACTTGTACTTTAGAAAACTTGGCTTCCCAAGCCAGTGTCTCTAGGCAGTTTTTGTTTAAAAAAAAAAAATTAAATGAAAGAAAAGCTTTTCTCTTCTTTCTTTCTGCTATTTTTGCTATTTCCTCAGACACATGGTCTCAAACAGAAATCTGCTCTAACGTCTTTATGCCAGTTTCTTGTTTTTGTACTTGTGAAGGCGATGCCTTTGGAATGCCACCCAGAGGAGGGAATCGCTTAACCACTGAACTCACAGAGGGTGTTTGGCTTAAGTAGCCCTGGAGTGGCCTTTCAGACTGAGGCTACTGTGGTCTCCTAGTTTGTTTTTGTTTTTTACCTTCCTGCCTGTGAGTGTTTTAACACTGTCAGAAGTAAAGCTCAAAGCTCCCTTGGAACATTGAGGTAATTTTTAAAAGTGTTATTATTTTCATAATCACCTCTCCTCTTGATCTCAGGGGAGGCTGGGAACCCTTGATTGTCTTTAATAGAGCATATGAAACTGATAGTGCCAGTGGGAGGTGGGTGGCGAGTTTCGTCATGTGCCAGCCTCCCCCGACCCCTCCCTGCCCATTGCTCCATATGTCTCTTGGCAGATCTGACAGTAGCCATAATTACCAGGCACTATGAGCCCCGACTGCAGAACTGTTTCTGCATGACACCTGTCCAACTCTTGCTCTGTTCCTGCATCTTCTCGTGCCTCGGCTTGCTGGCCCGCCTCTCGTCAGAGCAACAGTCTGCTGTTAGTGAACTCATCTCTCTTCTCGTCAGATTCTCAGACACCAGAAGTTCTGCCCACACAGTTTGCAACATACACCATGCTTTTTGTTGCAGCCTTTCACACAGTAGGCATTTCATAGACTTTGGGGAATGAATGAAGGCAGGCAGTCCTCTTGGTGTGATGGTTTCCATTTGCCCTATGTGAAGTGCCTTTCCCACTCTTGACAGATGTGCTTAGCACAGTGTAATCTTTTCTGTAAAAGCTCATCTTGATCATCACCTTCTTTTCTAGACAGGGAAAAGGTTGCTTAGTTTTCAGAGATGCCTGAGAAAAACACCCTAGGGAATCCCAGTTGACTTTCATAGTGCTTAGTATAGTGCTTAGTGCTTTACCTTTTCTGTTGGAAGTGGGATGGGGGCTGGGAGGGGGAAAGGAGTAGAGAAATGGACAGAGATTTTTGGAATTTTTGTTCCAGAATGTTTCAGTAAGGTACATTGTAAATGCATCTTGTAGGTGGAAGAAAACTTGAAGATGAAGCCATATTCGTTCAGTTAGAATACCTGCGAAGAGAAGAATTATAGCCAAAGAAAAGATGCACGAGTAACACCACTTCAGTGGTTCATGCCTGTACACAGTCAACCTTAGAAATGCTTTAAAAAATCTACTTTTGAGGGAGAGTCACAGAATTTGGGTTTGGGTGTTTTATTTTGTTTTGTTTTTAATGGAATAATTGTCAGGTATTTCTAGAAAGTCAGATCAAGTATAAGCCTTTCTTAGAAACTTTGGCAGTCTGTTTTATAAATGTTGTACATAAAAATTATCTAACTTACAGAATTTTACTTCACTATACAGTTGGTAATTATCTTCTTTATAAATATTTGACTAAACCCTTTTTCCTCAATAGTGACCAAAGAGATGATAGAGTTAGGTAAGATAATTTGGAGAAATGTCAAAAATATATCAGAGCCTCTTTTTAAATATGTGTTTGCTTGTGAAAGTACTACAGGTTTGACATAGAAACTCAAACATTGCTGTAATATATAACTGAAAGAATGAAAGCTGTCCCTAGCCCCTTCTCCCAGAGATAACCCCCATCTTAACTATTTGGTGTACAGGCCATGTATTTCCACGCAAATCTAGTACTAATTAATTGTTCTTATTTTAATGATAATGGTTCCTTCTGTATATATTTTCTTATAGCTTCCTGTTTAAAATTTTAATGATACAGCCTAGTCTTTGTGACAGACCAATAAATGGGCTGCTTTCTGCTATCCCGTCCCCCAGGTATTCATGTTACATAGCTGGACCCTATGATGTTACTTTGTTTGGGAAAAGGTCCTTTACAGATGTGATTAAGGATCTGGAGAATGTAATCTCGGGTTATCTGAGTGGGCCTAGACACCATCATAGGCAGAGAGAAAGGGGCAGAGAGAGATTAGAGACAGATATGCAGAGGGGAAGACATCCCCAGGAGAAGGGGAAGTGAAGACGGAGGCAGAGGTTGGAGTGATGGGCCTGTAAGCAAAGGACTGCCAGCAGCCAATGGACGCCAGGAGAGAGGCAAGGAACAGTCTGTCTCCCAGAGCCTCTGAAGGGAGCACAGTCCTGCCAACATCTCGATTTGTGACTTCTAGCCACCGGAGATGTGAGAAAATAAATTTTTATTCTTTCAAATCATAAGGTTGTGGTAGTATTTTACAGCAGCTCTTGGAATCAAATCCAAGCCTCTTTCCATGTTGGTATATATGGATGTCCCATTCTTTTTAACCTCCTTGTATTTCTCTGTTGTATGGATGCACTGTAATTTATTTAATCTTTTACTTAAAGATGTTTGGGTTATTTTTTTTAAAGATTTATTTATTTGACAGAGAGAGAGAGAGAGAGAGCACAAGTAGACAGAGAGGCAGTCAGAGAGAGAGGGGGAAGCAGGCTCCCTGCTGAGCAGAGAGCCCGATGAGGGGCTCGATCCCAGGACCCTGAGATCATGACCTGAGCCAAAGGCAGAGGCTTTAATGCACTGAGTCCCTGTTTGGGTTATTTTTAATGTTTTGACCTTACAGACATTGTTTTAGCGAATATTCTTGTATGTATGTGTTACTGCACTTGTTAGGGTGTTTATGGAATGAATATGTGGAGATGGAATTGTCAGGTCAATAAGTAAGTACTTCTAAAACAATTAATAGTTAAGTAGGTAATATAAACACATAGATATTCCCTGCCACCCAGCTGCTCAGTTATACTCCTCAGATGCACTCCCTCTGATTATCTGCTTGTATTTGTATATCCTTAGAGAGATAGTCCATAAATGTGTGCCTATAAATATTATTTTTCTTTCTTTACACAAATAATGAATAGTATACACACTTTGGGCATTGCATTCCTTTTTTTCTTCTACTTAACAGTTATCATGGGGAGAAGGTAAAAGTAGTTGTATTTATGGCAGTTATTTACTGGGCGTGTCCTATGTGTTTTCTAAAAACTTTGTCTTAATTTATACTCCAGTAACAATATAGGACTTCAGTTGTTTTCTAAAATGAGACCAGTCTCTAAATATCACTTTTTTCTCTTTATTTTTTTCTTTTCCTTCTCTTGACAGCTTCTATTTAGTAGTAGTTGAAAAATACATAAGGCCATAGGAATTTTCAGATCCTTAGAAAGGAAAATACAAAAATTTGTTGAGGATATTTGTTCTCGTAGATTTTCAGCTCAAAATATATTGAGCTTCCAGGCTTTTCAGAACATTGAGTTGAGAAGAGTAACTTCCACTCTTGATTTTCTTAATACATGAGGTAGTTTCCATACTGTCCACTTAGTTTATGTTCCAGAGTCATGGTGGAATAGCATGAATAATATTAGTTCAGGCAAAGGTGGCAGGTGCCATGTTTATTCATATACAAAATACAATAGTCATATATAAAATTTAGAAAATCTTATTTTCTAAACCAAAGTGCTATACTTTCTTTTTCTCATTGGTTGGTCCCCCTCCCCCTCCAATTTTGCCATTCTAATACAACGCTTCAATCTCCCCTTTTTCCCAACTTCAGTTTACTCTTGAAAATACAGGATGCATTTGGCATCTGTTTGGTTCCTAAAGCCCTCAGGAAAAATTATAAAGCTGTTCTTGCAAATTCATCATTATTATTAAGAACAGTAATTCACAACATGGTTATCTCAGCCTTTCTCCACCTTTTATCTGAGTTCCGGGATGACATTGCCTTCCCAGGCAAGCCAGTATTCCGAAGTCTCATCTCTCCCACTTTAATTTATAGCGATGCATTGCATTTGGGTGACAGGCAGTTGTTCGTGCTTGAATAACCCAGGATTTGAATTCTATAGTTTGTGGCATCCATGTAATGCTTAGCAGTAGGTACAGCTGTTAACTATTCGCTTATAAATAATCTTCTTCCCTTCTGAACCTGTCTCCCAGGTAGTGTACCTGTCACCATTAATAACTCTTTGGCAGCTCCCTGGTGATTTGACCCATCAGTTGTCTTTCACCGAGGAGTGGTACTCTGGCCTACTGTTGAAGCTTATGTAGGTTCCTTGAGCTCTTCAGTCACCCCAGCAGCTGTATTGTGGCAAGTCCCTTGACTTCAGGGAAGTTGTGATTTGGGGCTTCACAGGCAAGCAACTGAACACCTCATACAACTTGACAAAGGTAGCACTGCATTTGGGGCCATAGATGATAAAACCTCCCTCTTAGACCCCATAGCAGGGTAACAGGTATAGGTGAGAGAGTGGGAGATGGGTGGTAAAGAGGACCGACAGCAAGTTTCTGTCTCTTTGATGCTGCACCTGCACCTAGGTGTTACAGTGTCCTCCTCCATCCTCTGATGCTTGCAGACTTGGGACTGTGACTTGATCTGGTTAGTGCACCCATCGGTGTGGCACCCTGCCTGTAGCCAAAGCTTAAGAGTGAGAGGCTAGAGCTATAAACTAGAGGACAGGAACTGCCCCCTCAGAAGTTCTTTGGCAGTTTTGTGGTTCCTCTGTTTAGACATGTGTTCTTTGCCTCCCCTATCTCTGCCTGAAATGGGCTGCTTCCAGAGTTCTCTGGGTTAATTCCTACCTATCTGTAGGTCTCAACTTAGACGTCACTTTTCTAGGAAATTGCTGTTCTTCTCCATGTTCATTGTTGGCTGTATCACCTCAAATGCCCTCATGGCAATTTTTATTTACAGTAATTGTCCATTTGTCTGTTTTTTCTCCTAGATTGTAAGTTCTTTAATGGGTGGTTCTTAGTGTTATTTGCTATATGCATGTTCTGAGTACATCATAGAATCTCAATAAATTAATGTTAAGAGAATGAAAGAGAGTTTTTTGAACTCATTTTCCTTTGGCACATCATGGTCCTATCAAGGGGGAGTTCCAGCAATAAATTGTGGGCGTATACTGTCTACCATACACTAAGCTGGTACCATGATACAGCTAGGAAAACATTTTGATTACTTATTGCCCTTTTAGTGAGTGACTAATGTCATATGCTTCTTTGATAATATGTCTTGGCAGTACAGGATAGTTCAGACACGGCTCAGGAAATGGCAGAGAGTAAGGTGTCACAAAGCAAAAAAGCTTTAAAAAAGTGCTCCCAGTATTTGTGAACACAGACTATGATTTTAAAATAAATCCTCCAAGGAGGTAAATCAATTAGGCATTATATCGGTTAGGATTTCATTTGGAAATGGATTCACCCTCCAGATGATCTTTGCTATTCTCATCTCACTGAGCGTAATGAAATAGAAAATGATCAGATTTATAATACCCAGAACAATGCCATAATATATAGGCATTTATATAATTTGGTGTAGAAATGCACACACACACACACACACACACACATAGACATCCCATATATACATGTTATTTTTATGTATGTACTTACTATAATTAAAAGCAATAGCAATCTGAAAAGACCAAAAAGAGTGAGAATCTTAAATTTTCAGGAAGTCTCAGAAACACACAACAACCCAGAATGAAATCTTTTAATTTACTTTCATAAGAGCAAGGGCAACTATACATATAACAACTTGGGTTCTCTGGCAGATACAGTAACAGAAAATATTAAGATAAATAAAAAGGTATTTAGTTACAAGTTCAAGAATGACTGACCCTGATTCTGCTATAGAAAATATATTTTAAAAGTAATAACATATTTTAAAGAGAAATAGATACCATTAGTTAAAAGTAATAAATTATTCAGAAGATCGTATAGTTGAAAGTAAGTCTTTGATATTGGGATATGGTTCTGGAAATAGTCTATGCATATAAAGTATACATATGCTCCTATTTGTTTCATAAAAATGGTGAGGGAGGATACAATGAGCACATTATTCTGTACTTTTCATTTTTCACGTAATAATATATCTTGTAAACAATTTCGTATCAACACATAAAGAGCCACCTCATTCTTTTTTAACAGCTGCATCGTATGGATGTATCATAATTTATGTGCCTATTCCCTCAACCACTTAGGTGTTGAAACAAATTTTTTGAACTTTGGCATTCTATAGGTGGGGGGATAAATAATGATGCATTGTTTTAATTTGTATCTCTCCTAATGATACAAGGTTCATTTCTGTTTCTATTTTTCCAAAATGTCTTTTCAAGTTCTTTATACATTTCTAATTTCATTGTAAACCCTTTTTCTTATTCATTTCTAGCACTTTTTTAATGTCTTAAGGAAATTAGCCTGTAGTCTATTTATGTTGCAAATTTATCTGTTCCTAGTGGATCTTTAGCTCTTTACTCTGCTTTTGCTTTTGTTTTTCATTTGATTTTGCCTTGCAGGTTTTTTGTTTTTGTGTTAGGTTTCATGTGCTTTTATTAGCCTTGGATTGGCTTCGGATTTTTTAATAAAACTTAGAAAAGATCTTCCAATTTTCAGGACAACTGAAACAGTTCCTGTGATCTCCTAGTATTTTTATGTTGTGTTTATATTCAGTGAGTTTCCATCTTACTGAATACAATTGTCCAGCCAGAATTTTTAAGTTCTTGAGGTAGTGAAAGTATGTTATATGTGGGTTATCTATTTTTTTTCATCCACTGGGGTATTATTTTAATGGCATTTGGTTATTTAAAGCGTACAATACATTTTCAAATGATTATGACACATACAAACAACAGAGTCCTAATTATCAAATGTGTTATTTAATTTAAACCTTTAATAATTTTTATGTACAGTAATGAGCATGTATTTAGAATAAGAAATCAACCCCCAAACCAAAGTCATTACAGTCATGGAGATTCAGGCCTTTTTCTTCTGATACCTTCTTAGGGGATTTACCAGAAATGCGTGCATAGAAATCTTTCCTGATTGCAACCTAGCTTCTCTTCTCATCTAGAATGTTCTACAACTCCCTGAAACTAAGGTCCTGGGCAAATGAGGGACCTGAGGCTTAAGCCTCATTAGCTCTCTGGTGAATCTGCTTCTGAGTGTCTGGCCATTGATCATTGTCTGTGCTTCATTATGAATTCCTGAGTCATTAGCACTCATAGTGATCAGTCTCAGGATTAACTGCCTTGAAGGGGTTATCAGCTTGCTTCCTACTGGCTTCGTTCTCATTGTATTTAATATTATTGTCTTTATCTTGATTCACTTCTCTTACTGTGCGTGGTGTTCTTACCTCAAGTGCTCACAAAGTGATAAGGAGAAAAGGAAGAGATTGAAGAAGCAGCTTAATGCACAGTACAACATATAGTAGTGCTTTATGGGGGGGGGTTCTTTCGGTTTTTAGGGGAAGCTAACACCAGAGTTGTTAAGATAGTATAGTGGTTAGATCTCTTGAATTTTTTTCTGTTTTGCTAGAAAGTTTATACATGTCTTGTCTTTTGTCATATATTGAAGAGGATCTTACAGGATTTGTCCTCACAGTTGCTTTCCCAAGCAACTTTATCTTTTAACCTGACGTGACTTAAGTCTTTTAAAAACAAAACGTTTCCATGTTGTATATGTAAATGGAGTCACTCATTTACATATACAATGTTACTGCTTTGAGAACAGGCAAGTAGACACTGAAAAAAAGAAAAATCAATGCCCATGTTTTCTCATATCAGCTCTGCTTTCCCGTTTCTTTTTACTTTTTCTCCTGATCAAGAGAATAATTAAATGATGAGCTGAGAGTGATAGCTTTTGCTATGAGGCACACTCACTTTTATTTCCCCTTATGGTTTTAGGCTTGATAGGTGACTTTATACTTTTCTGGGCAGCTGGGGGTTAAAAGCAAATTGGTGGTTTCAAGTTTTGGCATTTTTCAGCTGCTCCTCAGGAGAATGCAAAGTGCCTGTGGAGTGGATCCAAACCAGTGGATGTTTAAGAGAAAGAAAAAAAAAATATTTGCTGCAGAACGTTCTTATATGACTTAGTTGCCTTCTGTTGCATTAAACGAACTGAAAGAGGAATAATGTCCTGCTTTATAGTTTTTAACATTAAAACTCTTTTTAAAAATCCCAAACCCTAAAAAACATGAAATGACCTTCAGGCCTGTTGGCTCCCACTGTTTAGTTTATCAAGTCTCTGTCACACCCTTCCCCTACATGTAAAAAATCCAGAGGGAAGTGTGAAAAGCATCAGAAAGTCCCCTTTATGCCAGTTCAGGCTTTTAGTCGTTTGCCAGCACCTTCATCTCTTCATATGTTTCTAGCTAAGGTCTAACATGGAACAAAAACCCGACAGCAATGGAGACCAGATGCCGGTATTTCTTCTCTGTCACTTGGCTGCTGAGCAGATGGAATTTATATCAATCGGGCATGCTAGGAGGAAGAGGCCGTGGCAGCCAACATGTGGAACTGGGGCTGAGTGACATTTCTGCTAATGTTTTGTCCTTGTAGAACATTATGCTTCCTCTTTGCTTATGAGCTGTGGTTTTCCTGACTCAGATGAGGTTCCAGCTCCAGCTGGAATGGCTGTCGCTCTTCCCTTCTCCCCCTGCCCCCCTTTATGGGGAGTGCTAGGAGCTATGGAGGAGTAGTAGGGCCTGCACAATGGAGCTCTTTATTAAAATACCTGACATCTGCGTGCAATGCAGCAAAATCATCTTAGCTCAAGCAGAGGAATGCGCCAGGCATTACTAGTCACTTTTTGTCTAGGGCTGTGTGCTTTTTTGATTTATATAATGAGTGAATGCCTCTGGCAAAAGAGGACGTGGAGCATGTTATTGGATGGGAGGGAACTTGATAATTTTTCCAAGAAACATTGTCACAGACAGGCCTAAAATACAAGTATTTAAAAGCAGTTGTAGCCATCGCATGGATTTCTTGCTGTGGTTTAAAAATGTTGGCTCGATACGCCCCCTCCCCCAACTTAAGGTAAGATCAGAAAGTTTAAAAATCCACTTAAACATGATAGTTCTAATGTTGTTGTCTACTATCAGTAAGAAGTCTCACTTTTAAGAAATCTCATGTTATAAAGAATCTCCATAAGGAAGACCTAAAATGCACATTGTGAAAAACAAAGGTACACACACACACACACACACACGCACAGGCACACACACACACGCACAGGCACACACACACACACACAAACAGTTGGTGAGTTTTGAATTCTAGTCCCCTCCCTCAGACAAGTACATTACCCTTTCATATTACCCGTTTACATTAGCCTATTCATGGCACGTGTATAAGAAACTGACAAGTGAATGTGTTATTTCAGACAACGCTGATGTGGTCATGAAATTACTGCTTACACGGCAAAATCATCAGCTACTTCCCCATTACTATAGAGTCAAATCCCTTATTTCTTTGTGGAAATGTGATTTGAGGTTATGATTTGGTTGCTAAGAGATTCAGGGAAGGACACCAGGCAAGGGACTTGGAGAGAGATGGAGCCTCTCTCTTACTTTGTCCCTTGTTTTCAAACAGCAGCTTCTAGCCAGTATCTTCCAAATATATGGTCATATATGCCCTATCTTGAGTTTCTAGAAATCTCCCAGGGAGACCTGGCCATTTCTTTGCCTTCAAGAAACTTAAACTCTAACCCTTTGGCACTTTGTTTTTAATGATTCTCCTAATGATTTAATGAGTTGGTCCTTGTGTCTCACTGCTCCCAGTGCTGCTGATGGCCCTACAACTACATTGGGGTTGAAGTAAATCCATGTAGATTGGGTAGAGGCTGGGGTAAAATACTAATAATGAGTATTTTAGAGAGAATCCCAATTTAGTCTTTCTTAGAGAAAATTCCTCAAAATACTGTGGAGCCTCTATTTTTCTCTGATATTTTCTTACCTATGCTTGCACCACCCCAACCACAGGACTTCAGAGATATAAAGTTGTTTAAGTAGCCTGGTGTAAGGAACCCATAATTATACAGCATACGCCTGTAGTGCACGGATGTACTCTGGAATCTGGAGACACACAATACAACTATCCCTAAGTGTACGAACTTTAGCTATCTGTACTGAGAAATGAAATCAGTTCAAATAAATTATTTAGATTGTGCTATTTGGTTGAAAGGAATCTCCCTTTGTCTATACTGTCTCGTGCTATTCAGATAATGTTACATGTCTTGCTTTCCAAATTCTTGCCTTTTAAACCATGTTTGTCCAAATGCAGGAACAAGACAGATAGTGAGAAATGCCTTTACACTCAACTCCATATGATATTCCAGAGGAATGGGAATCTCTAACTCTTCGTTCAAGTTGAACTTACACCAGTTCTTTTCTTGTTCAATTTTATACTTAACCTTTTATGCTTTTTCAATCTTCAGCTGCTTTTTTGTTCAAGATTTTCTTTTCTTGCTTCTTTCCTCCTTCCTCAGAATCATTCACATCATAGAGCATAGACTTAATGTGTTCCCTTTCCTGTGACCCTTAAGTCAGGAATGCTTCAAGCTGGAAGAACCCAAGCATCTTCCAGAGGTGATATTTTTAGGGTGGGAATGAATGGTCAAGATCCCGCTAAGATTTCAGGCATGGGAGATGCTTTCTCATGGGCCTTTCGAACTCATATGCATGAACAGATTTACCAGGAAGGGAAAGGAACTGACTTCATCCTGTAGAAGATTATAGTAGCCATAATCTATGGATGTCTGTCCTTTAGACTTCCTCAAGAAGGACCCTTGAAGATAATTTATTCCTTGGATTTTTGTCTCAGGGATTTGTAGCATCAGCCCCTCCCTTATCTCATGGATATGGTCATCTGGCCTCTTCCTACCTGGAAGGACACTAGGCACAGTCTTTGGTATGATGTGTCCAAGTCTAATTCTGTCTCTTCCCAGATGTATGAATTTGAGCAAAATTACTTAACATAAATGAACCTCTTTTCCCTTCTGTAAAATATAGATGATAATGTCTATAATACAGGGCTGCAAAAAACAAAAAAAGGAAGCTAATGGTAGCTGAGTGCCTGGCACAAAGTAAGAACTTCACAAGTGGCAGCCACTGTTGGCATTGTTGTTAAGAGCCACGGCAGTCTGGGCAAGCCTTCAGACTGTTGACTTTATGCTGGCTTGCTTAACAGCAAGCCCCATTCTACCTAGAACATGGTGCCTCTTGAGGCTACCTGCTTCCATTAGGCTCCCAAAGCCAGAAGTTCTCTGAGATAGAAGGTTGCCCATGCCTGTCCAAAGAGACACTCTTGGAATCCATACATCCTAAGAGGAAGTTCTCTCCTAAGTTTGTTACCAAGGATGATTTGCAGCAAAAGTTCCAACCTACTAGAAAGGGCAAGTTCCTGTCTTTTGAGACTTTACACTGGAATCTTCAGAGTCCTTATCTCTTGCCTTTGATTGCTTCAACTGGGGCTTTGCCTCAGAATCACCCCCCCTGATTACCTATCCTTCCCTTGTTGGTTACATAATGCACTGGAATTTATTATGCAAATGAAGGTCACACCTCTGAGAGACTAAGAGATCCTAGTCACTACTCTCTATTGCAATTTAATGGCAGTTGAGAGAGAGGGCAGCAAAGGGAGCATTTAAAAGAAATTGAGCAGAGCTCTCGCTTGTGTCTCTTTAAGATTAATCTACAACTCTGGCAAGCATGCCCTCTCTTCTTAGCATAAGGACATGCTAGTAATGCAACCGGGTTTTTTCTTGTTTGATCCATCAAGCTATGTGATAGAGACATTTGTTTTCTAGTTTTGTCAAAATACATGACTTCTTTACCATTTTATCTTAAGTCTCGTGTAACAGATTATAGGAGAATAAGATGAATAGTAGTAAAGTGGGACATTGCCCTTATGCATAAGAGGTTGTTTTTTTGTTTTTTATTATAATAGTTTTAAAAAGAATTAAAACTACACAGAAGTCTATATAGTAGACAATGAATAAATTATACTCTTCTATTGCTCTTCCTTCTCAAGTTTCACTCTTGTGAAGTAATTGGCGGGCCCTAAGAACCAGTTTGTTGGTGTTCCTTCCAGACCAGTCAGCGTTTAAAAGGATTTGGTAGAAATCCTGGGGTGAGATATTTATGCCAAATGCTATTTTGAATTGGTCTCGGTCAGTGATTGAGAATTATGCAATTATTCAATACACTGATCAGCTTAGAAAACTTAGTACTTACTGTGTGACTCCTCCATCCCCTTTTGAGATCAAAATTTATATGGTTACATTAAGCCTATAGTTCACTTTGTTTATATAAACACCCTAGACTGACTTTCTTTCAAAAACGAAGTGACCTTTTTTTTTTTTTTTTTTTTTGTCTCCTCTAAGCTTTGGAGGAAGGAAGTAAACTAATGAACTTTAAATTACTACAAATAAAAATAAAGTCTGCTTTCCATCACAGGACATCAGGTCAGGTGTATACATTTACTTAAGTCTAGTGGAGGTTTTGTTTTTTTGGTGCTATTAAAATTAATTTGTCAGTATAAATTTTAGCATATAGGATTTTATTTCCCTTCTCCCTTTCTTTCTGGCAAGGAGTACAATTGAAAACACATACTTGTGATTAGAATTGGACTAAAATTTCTGGCAGAGCTATACTTAATATATCACAAAACTTTAATATAATAAGGTAAATATTGCAGTAAATGCCAGTATTTCAGTGTGTATTAGCATATCCTTGCCTTTCATTGTGCTGAGATTGACTAACATTTAATTGCCTTGCCTACATTATAAAAGGAGAGAAATTACCTTATAGGGGTATGCAAACTCCTGGGGTTTCTCAGCTGTGAGTCCAGCCAAGTTGCCCTCCTCCAACCAGCTACTTCACTCCTTAACACACAGATCCTTATACACCACAGTAAATAACCCTCCGTAAATTTGACTCTTATCTCAATCTAAAGACACCACCATCATTATGGGGGAATGTTGTTAGTCTGCAAACCCTCAGTCAGTTTAGAACAACAGAGCAGTATCCAAACTTTTTGGCTTTTGTCTGGATATTGTTACGACATGTGTTGCCGCTACATTCCTGGGTGCCATTTATAGAGTGATTTCTTAAACATCGGTTGTGTCACAGTGCAACTGACCCGTTTAAAGCAGTTTTGCAATTTTTCCTCAGAATCAAGGAAACCAAAACCATCTCATTATCATTTACTTTATTGAGAATTAGAATTACTTGACTCTTTTACTACATTTGAAATTTGGAAGATGCTTTTTCTCCTGACAAATTCAGCCTGTTAAAACATGGGTGAAAACATTTTTTTAAATTTTTTCACTTGTTTGCTAAGGTGGAATG
Organism: Lutra lutra; assembly: GCF_902655055.1. Lineage (NCBI taxonomy): Eukaryota > Metazoa > Chordata > Mammalia > Carnivora > Mustelidae > Lutra > Lutra lutra. The sequence goes on along the minus strand of NC_062290.1, from coordinate 43,016,106 downwards.
GTACAGTCTTAATATGAGAATTTTTGAATCACTTTGGGTTTTAGGATTAAAAAGGAAAAAGCACACTTAACTGATCTCATTTTTATATGCTGCTTTGTATATTAATACAGTGTATACTAGAAGGAACTGGCTGTTGGATAAAAATAAAGAATCTGAGTTTTCACCTTGTCTCCTGGGGTATGTGGGGTGCTCAGATGTATGATATGGGCATTGATGATAAGTAATGTTTATCTCTATTCATGTAGGAAGACCTCATGAGTTATCTTCAGACTTGGAGATTTGTTAATTTGTTGTAAACTCTCTTCTTTAAAGGACAGGATTAGTGTGTTTCGATTTTTTTTTAGTTCCCCGTAATCTTTGGGGCACCTAAGCATTTGACTTGCAAAAGGACCTCAGAGTACACATACCCGAGGACAACGTGGTATCACAAGGACACCGCTCACAGCAGCCCGGTCTTGGTAGGATTTAAAAAAAAAAAAATACACAAAGAAAATGTATGTTAATATGGCTGAATATTCATTAGAACCCTGTGGCCTGGGGCTGGAAGCACAGTGAGGCTGTGTGTTTACCAGGCCACCCGAAAGGCAAGAGGGCATAAGGCACTTATAAACAGTGGCGCAGCACAAGCAGTGTTGTCTTTGAAAAGTTTTCATTTTCCCTTGAATCAGCTACAGTCTCTTACTTAAGGTCACTGCAGTTTGCAATCTTTGGCAGAAGGCTTCTTCCTTTTTTGGTAGTGGCAGTCTGACTTTTTTTTTTCCCTTTTGGAAGTGTTTTCCTCTCAAACTGCCATTATCTTCCAAACCTGTTTCATGTTATCATTCTCAGATGCCTCTTCTCTGAGTTTCTTAGAACAAAATGTGATGATATATATATATATATGTATATACATATATATATATATGTATGTGTGTGTGTGTGTGTGTATGAAATTTTTTAAAGCATGGAATTGAAAGTCATATGGTTATGATTTGAGAATGTCAAGCTTGATTTTTTTTTTCAGAGTCTAAAAAAAAAGTACCTTTTTCTCTGGGCAGTGAACTCGCTGCAGAGACATCAAAGAGAATGTGTACTGGATCAAGGTGGTTTTTTTTTGACCACATCATTGCCAGCTGTGGTGTTTATGATTAGAGGCAGGCGTTCCAGACACCTCCGAGTCCTCACTAAGCGTCAGATCTTTAACAGGATCCATCCCAACTGAGTGACACTAAACAGACAGCCAGAGGGGAGTTGGTGGGATAGAAGAGGGAAGAGGGTGGGGGCCAGGGAGGGTTTGGTGCCTGGTGCACGCACCAGCCAAGCTGTGGAAGGGACTCTGCTAACACCAGGCTGCAGGCTACCCAGAGGCTCTGTAGCAGCCTTTCAGCACAGCTTTCATTAGCTGAGAGGCTGACGAGAGCCCAGCAAACAGTCATTGATCCTCTCTCACTGGGCGCAGGGATGCGCAGTGTTCAGGTCACCCAGTCAGCTTTGAAGCAGCTCCATTCCACAGGGCTGACAGCCACAGATTGCTGGCTTCCAGGACCTAGCACAGTTCCCTCTCAGATCTGCACACTCTGCTCTATGCAGCTAACTACAATTGAATTCCCTCCGGATGTTGCTTCCACTTATAATATTAACACTTGTTTACTGGTCCTGTTGGCATAAGAATTCTGCAGATAGCCAACGGTACTGATAGCAGTGCATGAAAGTGAGTTCTCTTTCCCACTTTGTGTTCTTCCAGGTCAGTGTGAACCACCCTCCCCACCCCACCCCCCAACGGGGTGGGGGGGACAATTTTGCTAGGTTCAAAAAACAGAACATGCTGCTGGAACCAGGATCAAATGCAGTGGGTTTGGAGTTGAATATTTGGAAATTATTAATTGTAAGATGGTAAAGCTTACTCCACTGATTACCATTAACAACAGTAAAGAAAGAAGTGGCTTGACCGATAACTGTTGACTTATTTTTCAGTGTGAAAGGTGTTTTTTTAATTTCCAGAAGTTTTAGAAGATGCATCATTGGCTAACAGATCCTTGTGGCTATAGAAATTAAGACAATTCAGGAAAAAATATTATTGCAACAATTAAAAAGCAAAGCAGCCAGCCTTGCTCTCCTGTTGGTGGGAGGACAGTGAGATCTATATGTTGATACAAAACATTGAAAAGATAGAGAGGAAAGGAAGTTTATGAATTTGATTTCAAGGAGGCTACAGATAATAGATTCCTAATGCAGAGCTGCTTTTAAGAACTATTCCTTAATTACCAGTAATTTTCTTAGAGTTACCTAAACAACTAGGCTTGGACTAGAGTGTATAATTGGGATTCACATCCTAGTGGGTACAGGTTTCCACTCAAGAACTGTGAAATCCTACTAGCATGTTACAGAAGAAAGTGGCAGTAGTTGTCCGCATGTATAGGTGATTCCTGTTTACCTTGCTTATAATATCCTTGGTAATATTCTTGAAAGAGTATTAGTTTTGGATCTTCACAGAGGCTAATTTGTCACCTCATATGGCGCAACCACCGGTGTAAATTGGAATAATAGCCTAACATTTTGAACACATTGAGTCTGATAATCCTTTGGAACTTTTCCTTCAGAAACTCTTAGGGCTTTGTTCTTAATATTTTCCCTGTAGTTCTAATCACTGGTCATCATTACTGCCCTTCTCTCTTCTGAGCGGCCTGGCAGCCTTCAATATGTTATCCTGTTCAGCAACGGACTCTTGTACAACTCTGAAGAGAATTAGCCTCTTCTTCAAAAGAAATGCTAGTTGTTTTTTTTTCTTTTTTTAAAATTCCTGGTCATGTTCTCTTTGTTTTATCATACTTGAAAAATCTCTTGATTATTAGGAACCTTTTCCTAAGTCTTAGACATTCCCCTTTATAAACATTATTTCCTTTAATGAGACTATAGAATTTTAAGGGGAAAATAGTAACAACCAAATCATATTCGATACCATTTATTTGTACGAACACCTTATGTCGTTGTTCAACTTGTTCTTTAAAGGTTTATGTTCTATGAAGAAAGTTAATTATGATTTTTGCTAGTGCTACTCTTCCTAGACAAATATGCTCACTAATTAATGTTTACGATTTCTTTTCTTTGATTAAAAAATATGTTTTCATATAAAATTATTTGTAATAGTTTTTATAGAATCCCTTAAAACATCAAAGTTTTACAGCATACTTAAAACTATGCAGTTGTCCATGTGCTAACATTGAAATTGAATGTATAAAGTAGAACAACAAAGTTTTATTTGATGTGCCTTTGTCATCATGCAACAAGTTAGTTCAATCAGTTGTTTATTTAATTACATTGTTGCCCAGCTTCTGTTTTATTGTTTTATTGACCTTTAATAGTCTTCAGATCTGCTGTGTGTCAGCACTATCCCATTTTACAGGTTTTGCAACAGAGGCAGATAAAGGATCTCATTAGTTTGATTGTGAGTTTCTGGCTTGAGGATTATTATTACTTGGAATGTTTTAGTGTCCTTAGTCACAACAACTTTTTAAATTGGTCAGAATTTTATTCACCACATGTGGAAGTAGGATAGTTTAAAAAGTACTCAGTTCTGTTTGGGAACATGAAAGGTTACAACAACAATTTGATGATCAAGCATCTTTTCAAGTATTTAATTTTCCCACCACTTCAAGGAAGGAAAAAACATCTAAATATTGAGGAAGATAATGTTCATCAAGTTTTCTTCAAGAAATTAGGGGTGTGTGTGTGTGTAGGTTGGTAGGTAGATCAGTAGATTAATTGATTTAAATAAAAGTAGAGTCCACATTAATCTTTTATTATTTTCTGAATATTTGTACTACTATCATAAATAGCATCAAAAAATGAGTTTTTTTTAGGGGGCACTCTTGGTGGAATTTAAAATGAATGGTTTAGCAGGTTATTGGTGAGCATAGACACACAAGTACACAAATACTTTAACGTGATTCCTTTGTGCTTTTTTTCAGGGAAGTAATGTTATTTTGTGTAATGTGGGAAGAAATATGTTTGTTTGCTTTAGCAGTAAAAAGACTTGATTTTTATCCTACCAGAGTTTGATGAAGAGTAAATTTAGTGATGTCCATTAGCATTTCTGAGAAAGTGTTTACATTAAATGAAAGCCCAAGTGCTATTAGCTCCTACTTTTGCCCTTCCTTCTCTCTGCCTTTGGTGGAATGAATGGGTGTTTCCTGACAACCCCCAGATACAGGTCTGAAAAACTCTTTTAATGAGACATTCAAACTTGGGATTACCTGGAGGGAAATGTGGTGCTTTTGTTCATGTAAAATCTACAACCACTACCCAAATTAAGGACAAAGTGAAACTTACTAGCTCCGTGACATTTGCAGTTATGTCAGTCTATCACCAAATACAACCTCTGGCAGTAAATCACCTGAAGATTTTATCCATCACCCATTGATAAAACTTGATAACATCTGCTGGCCAATTTATTCCCCAGCCTGTAATGTGCATAGGTTGGAGACAAGGAAATGATTCAAAAATCTGCAAAGACTTAAACACCTATTGATTTTGAGCGGGGGGGTGGGGGTGGTGGAAATTAACCAAGTTTTAGACTTTGTATTTGAAGAGCTGGTGCCAACATATACAACACATGTAGTTCTGTTGGGATACAGAATTTCCCTGGCTTCGTGGCATGCTATGTCAAACTTAAGAGTAAGTGAAAGAAGGGAATACAGAAACAGAGGTCAGGAACGTATGGAAAATGTTGTTCCAGTGTCCAGTAGCTGTGCCTCCTGCCTTCTTATTTCCTAATATCATCACACAGCGGTGTTGTGTGGATCTCTCTGCTTTCCTTTCATAACCAAATAGGAGCCTTCCCTTTTAGTAGCTGTTGTACACCTCTAGGAAAATCACTGGCTAGGTAGAAAGGAAACCAGATGAAGGCCTAGCAGGAGGCTCTCTACCCAATGAGAAAGTTGGACATTTTCTCTTCTGTAAAGATGATTGATGACCTGTGGATTAAAAAAATAGTGGGCTCTGAGGCCAGCTCCTCTAAGGCAGCTTGAGTGGATGTGTGGCTAGTGCTTCCTTGATTAGCAGAGGTCTCCCTGACCTTGGCAGTGTGCTGTGACTCATAGCCTTGCAGGGATGAATTGTTCCTGAACAGTTCCTCCAACATCTGAGGTACAAACAGGTCTTTGTAGTCATTTGTTAGACACCGGAGGAAAAAAACGGCTTAACCCTCTTAAGGCCTGAAAGTAGACCTGAATATTTTAAAATACTGCATGCACAAATTTGTTTTTAATTCAGAACCCAAAATCTGGACGTAAGAGGAGTGCCAACTGAATCCTTATAAAAACTCAGCCAGGGGGCGTCTGGGTGGCTCAGTGGGTTGGGCCTCTGCCTTCGGCCCTGGTCTCAGGGTCCTGGGATCGAGCCCTGCATTGGGCTCTCTGCTCGGCGGGGAGCCTGCTTCCCGGTCTCTGCCTGCCTCTCTGCCTGTTTGTGATCTCTGTCAAATAAATAAATCAAATATTAAAAAAACAAAAACAAAAAACTCAGCCAGATCACCTCTTTCTTAGAAATGTGTAAAAGACCTCTAAATATTCCTTCTTTAGTCAACAAGTGGTGTTATAACTTTGAGCTTTGGAGTTCATTTAAAATAGCCAGTAATGCTGCTTTTCTTTGGTCAGATAACAGATTTCTTGCATTCCTGAATAAAATTTGACAGGTTTTAGAACCTCATGATTTACTGTGGAACCTGAAAAGATTTGTAGCAGCCTACAGAATATCTTTTTACCTAGGATAGTGTTTTTGACTTTATTCTCATTTTAAATTAAGAATCTAATTCTGTTCCTTTTATAATATCATCCTAGTTTTCAGTAACTCCGATGGATATCCACAAGGAAGTGTATTGTTCCATTTTAGAAAATTTTGGAGGTGGTATGGACTCCTACCAGTGTTGTCAGTGGGATATATTGAATACCTTACTTGTGTGCAAGGCCCTTGCTACTGAAGATTAGAGACAGTCATCTGTTCCCTATTCTCAAGGTCCTCAGAGCAGCTGTCCTGGGCGAAATGGTCGTAGTACACTTGCCAACATTTATATATGTTAGAATTTGTGGACTTAAGTGTGGAGGTGGCCTATAGCCAAAGATACCAGGCCCGGTGGATTCCTCTGAGAGATCGCTTCCCAGGTGTGACTTCTGCTGATATTAAAGGGGGTGATTGGGAAAGGTGTGATGGGCGATCTAGGTGAGGGCATTTAAGGTGTGCAAAGCTTATGGGGCTCCTGGCTGGCTCAGTTAATATAGCATACAACTCTTGATCTCAGGGTCATGAGTTTGAACACCAAGGTGGGCATAGAAGTTATTTTTAAAAAGTAAAATAAATAAATAAATAAATAAATAAATATCATGTGCAAAGCTTATACAGATCAGAGAAGTAGACTCTTCATGAGCAGAAGGCAGAATATCCTAGAAGGAAGAAAAGCTGATTGTTGAGAAATGATTTTGCATGGGGGGCGGGGAGCTCATGTAATATGAAAGGAGTTTGTGTTTAGGCCTTGGGGCAGTAAAGAACCAATAAGCATTTTGAGCTGTAGAGTGATACAATGGAAATCTCACAGCAGGAGAATTATTCTAGTAATAATGTGTTAAATAAGCTAAGGTGTGAAGAAGTTGGGGGAATTCAGTAATCCAGAACAGCGCATACATGGCAGAAATAAAATAGAATGGGTAGTAGTTTAAAAGACAGTGAGAGAATCTTCAAGAATTCTGTTGTTTTGTATCAAGTGTTAGTAGCAAGAGATACAAAAACTATGTCTCTCTTTTGCTTTGTGTTATTTATTGCAAAATGTTGGTGATTTAGTGTACAGTTGCCCAGGTATGTGGCAGGAGTCCTACATACTAAAGCCTATTTAAGAGTTGACTGATCTGTTGGGAAGATGTCCATGGTGGTCAAGTCCAGTATGTCTTTCACCAGAAATGGTAAGGACGTACTGAGCAGAAAGGGAAGTAAGTTACCTATTAGATTTTAGACCTGAATTTAAAAATTTGTTAATATACTGGGCGCCTGGGTGGCTCAGTGGGTTAAGCCGCTGCCTTCGGCTCAGGTCATGATCTCAGGGTCCTGGGATCGAGTCCCGCATCGGGTTCTCTGCTCAGCGGAGATCCTGCTTCCCTCTCTCTCTCTCTCTGCCTGCCTCTCCATCTACTTGTGATCTCTCTCTGTCAAATAAATAAATAAAATCTTTAAAAAAAAATTTGTTAATATACTAAACTGTGGTCAAAGATGCAGTCTTTTGGGAAGGTAATGAAACATTGTATACTAGCTAGAAGACTTTTATTTCTTCAGCAGCAGAGAAACCATTTCTTGCTTATGTTGATATGTCCTGTGCTTAGTAAAATGTCTGATATCTGATCGGTACTTGGCGACTAGAAACATCCATAGAACTTGCATTCTTATTGATAGTGAAATGTTATAATAAGGAAGCATCGCTATGCATTGTCGTTAGAAGCATAACTCTGCTTGGGAAAGCTCTTGTTAGTTAAGCCTCTCTCAGCGAATAGGAGGATATTTTCAGTTTTCTGTGGAGTTACACTGATGCTACGTAATTAAGGTCCATTTATTTATCCAGGAGATGTTTATTGTGGGCCTACTATAAGCAAGTTGTTGAATAAGGAGCGTACAAGAAAGAAACAAATTCTCTGCCCCCAAAAGCTCGTAGATGAGAGAGAGAGATGAGTTATCTCCGTAAATAACTGCAATACTAGGTAGAAAACACTCACTACAATATGGGATGGCTGGATATAAAACGCTATGGAAGTTCTTAAAAGAGGAAAAGGTTTTTTCCATTCCAGAAGTTCAAGAGAGCTTTCTAGAGGAGTTTACTTTTTTCTAATCTAACCCTGCAATAGTAGGTAGGATTTCAATTTGCCAAATGGCACAAGGACAGGAAATCATGTATGCCTAGGAAACAGCAAGTAGTTAGTTTGGCTTGAACTCGGGATTAAGAATAGTCTTAGGAAAGAAGCTTGTTCTGTCCAGGACTTCCCCTGATAAATGATGATTATCCTCTTGAAGGTCTTTTGAGGTCTCATCCAGGGCCTAGTGGGTGGCCTCCAGTTGCTCTCACATAAGTATTTCTGTGACTTTTCCAAAAACTTATTATGCATGTAAGAAGTTTGAGAAATTCAGTATGAATTTTTTTTTTTAAATTTACACTTGACCATTGAAAAGGTAAAAACTTTTCTGCGATTTTCATCCAAGTTTTAATGGGAAAAGTTTGTGATAGGTTTTAAAAGCTTTCGTGGACCAGTATCTGTGCCAGTTTCTTCAAATGGCTTTTTGGAGTCCGCTTCTTACTAACTCTTTGGAATTAAAGTGAAAAGAGCTACCAGAAAGCTACAATTACCCTCTTTATTTGGGGAAGTGTTTCTGGTTGCTGTGCTCCAGAATTTTTGAAAGAAATTGTAAATGTGGTTAACGAGACTTCATGTACCTGTGACCGTCCTACAAACGTGCTAAAATGAGACCGTGGCCTCACAGCTTAGGAAACGGATTCTTCTGCTGGGAGTGTTAAGATTATTATGAATGCTGAAATGAATTCAGATGACCTCACTGGCATTCTTGGAGTCGTGTTTGAGAGGTGCATTTAGGGGAGGAAGTGTGGAAGATCTTTTTTTGGGGGGGGCGGTCTGTAATGTAACTGTTACTGATATGGGACTTCAAGCTCTCTGATTCTCTTTTTAGAAGTTGTCTCTGTGAACTTAAAACTCTGTTTTCTTTCAGAACAGCTTTAGTGTTTCAAGCTTAAAATCTTCTCTCTTTAAATCCTGCTTACGTCTTCATCTTCCCTCCTCTCCCCTCCAGGCACTGTTTTCTCTAGATCTTGGTTGGCTCTGACTGGCAAGAGTTAAGACAGTGTAACTTCTATAAATCAGGAGACAGCTTCATTATCAGAGTTATGTGTTTTCACCTTAATAGATAGCCAGTCCTGGTTTTGGTGCCAGGCCCAGCCTTATCATGTAACCATCAGCACTGCATACTGGAATGTTCTTTGTTTGGATTATTTACTCCTTCTATAAACAAAGATTAGAGTAAAAAATGTTAGCAGTAAGAACTGAGCAGAGCTGAGCATTACTAGAAGAGCACAGTAGCATGATGTGGGCTATGATGGGCTACTCATAGGCAGGATAGCAGTGCCTTCCTTTTATAATTATATCTGAGTTCTGTCCTGAGGGTTTTACACATTCTTTCTCATTTAATCCTCCCATTAGCCTTCTCTAGAAGCCCTAGAAGGTTCTGTTCTTCCCATTTTGCAGATTAGGAAACCAAGCGTCAGAAACATTAAGAGTATAGCCCCAACATATGTTGTAAGTAGCAGACAGTTGGGTTTCAAACCCAGACATTTGATTCTAGCATCGTCTTTCCCCAACTACAATATAAAGAAGTGTCAGAGATGGTTCTTTCCTTCTTTCTTTTTTCTCTCTTTAAAGTACAGTCGACACCCAGTGTCGACTGGGCAATAAAAAGTTAGTTTTATGATACGTATGATCCTCAAGTAGTTATTTCTTGAACTTATAAGAAGTTTGATTCTCAGTAAATTGCACAAATGACTGCCTTTTCTTCTGAAACATGGTTATTTAGCATTTCTCTTGGGATGCATTTCCACATACAGTATAGACAAGGATTCTTCCTTTTTGCAGGTGAGGAAACTTTGACTTAGAGAAATGAGTGATGTTCCAAGATGACATCTAAGAGATGCAGGTGATGTGTTACAACTTGCAGATTTTCCCTATGGATTTTGGCTTGTTTCTAGGTGCTGAAAATGTTTATGAGATCAGGGTACCTCCATTTCTTGACTGCAGTACATTTGTTGTGTGATTAGAAAAAGCAAGGTGCTTTTTCTTATTGAGCTATATTTTCAGGATGAAACCCTCGAACTTTATAACTATATAACCATAAATATGTTTAATGGGCTTATTGGCATGGTAAAAATTGTATAGTGTTGGCACACGAAGAGGCCCACATAATTGCTAAATAATGATACTTAAAATATTTATAAAGGTGCTATTGATTTGTAGTTTGTATATCCATATGTATTTATAACATTCTGGTGAAAAGTAAAAACTTGAATAAATAATGTCATGTCTATAGATATCAATGATAGTAAAAAGTTGCCAGGTATAATTTGAGATCCCTTATTTAAGTCAACTCTGCCAGATTATCATTAGTCAGATTTTTTTATGGGAGGCTGCTTGACCCTACTTTCCTGTCTCTTGAATTTGTCATGTTACCATTTGACTAGGATAGTTCCCAGATAGCTGTAATGTATGATGTTGACTGATACATGATTGCTCTTCCCCTCCCCCCAGCCCACTACCTTTGCGCTCATGTATTTTGTGTCTCTGATTTTAAAAGTTCCCTTAGAAAAACAAACAAGAGCAAAAGTGCTTAGACCTGCTAGAGCATATATTAGAGGTACAGTGTCATTTATTCCTCCCCTTGAGCATATTCGTGGTATAGTTATTTGAAGCTAGACCCTGGGAGAAGAATATTTTTCTTCCTTTCTTGACCCCAAGAATGTCCTCATTCCTAACCATGCCAATTCTCCTTCAAAGAGGTATTTGCTGTAATGTTTTGGGATAGACATATAGGAGATAAATCATACATGTTAGGTTTTAAGATTTTTTTTTAACATTTCTTGCCTTTTCTATTCTTCTTTCATATACTCTGTAGGAAACTGTGCATAATTCCCCTTCTTCATACTGATGTTATCTTAGGGTAAGAAATAATCTTGTTAACTATCATGGCAGGAACTTTCACCTGTGCTTTTGGAAAATCTGACTGGTAAGGTGAAAATTCCCAACCCAGTAAGTCTGGAGTGAAGTCGAATATGTTTGTTGTAACTCTTACTTTGGTTTGCTTCATGAGGCCACATGAAACTACCTTCTGATATTTATGCATTTGTTTTACCCTCTAGGGAATTAATGCTATCCCATCATCAACTGAGAGCCCAGAATACCGATTTACAGTCTTTCCCTTCTGGATCTTACTGCTTGCTAATAGAAATCCTATAAAATGGAGAAACATTGTGTTTTTATGGAAAGTATGGGTTTCAGGCAATTCTGACCAAGGTTTTTGTCCATTTTCCTGCTTGATTCTGTGACCTCTTCACACCTGTGGAGGACCTTGTTCCCAAATATTAGCAGACACAAAGTAAATGCCAGAATGAAATTCTTCAAGTGAATTCTTCAGTCCAGTGGAGAATAAGAGCAGAAAAAAGTGGGAAAATTTGTCTAAGCCAGTATTCCCAAGGGTATTCCACAAAGCATTTTTCCTATGGGATGTTAAGTGTTGGTAGAAGGTTAGAGGAATTTGAGAAAGCCTGAGTCAAAAAATGTTGACCCAAATTTTTGGTAAAAGATTTTCAGAACCTTTTAGCATAAAAATAAGCATTGTGTATCTCCTTCTCTCCCTCCCTCCACCCCACAAAAGAACCATATAATGGCTTACATTTCCTGAACTTATTTGCCAGGAAGACCTTTTTCCTGGGATTAGCAATTTATAAAGCACATTTTAGGAAATGTGAAGTCAAACAATGCCCTTGCAAATAAGAAATGCATTTTAAATATTCAAGAAAGTGGCAAAGTGTCTTGATAGTCCTCAAATTTACTCAGTTTTTCTCTGTTCTTAAACAATTCAGCTGTACAAGTCAGCTATAGTTTTCTCTGGGTATCTGCAATAGTCCACGAAAGTTCTGACCACCCTACAGAGGTCAGAGCAACACAGACCTGAGTCTCTCGACCTTCATTTGAGAGTTGGTTATATTCAGCACAGAGAAAGGGTCATAAGTACTCAGCCTTTACCCCACTCCTAATGGGGTGGGGTCAAGGTTTCCATCAAACCAGTTGTGGAGAGGGAATTTATAGGGCCCCTATTCATGTAGATTTTTTGTGCACTCCAGGACAAGGGAACTCCAGAGTAAAGTTTGTATGGACTTTGGGATTTAGTTTTAGAAGCAGGGATTGGGCACTATGAGAGCAATTTACTTCACCTTAATGAAGCCATTTAAGTTCTCTGAATCTAAGGTTTTATTCACCTTTTACTCACCATCTGTATATCCAACCATCTATCCATCCGTTTCATTGAATGGTTGTGAGGGCAAAATGTGTGAAAAGTGTTGACAGTTGGAAACTTTAAGAGCATTACATAAAAAAGCATGATATCATATCAGTCAAAAGATGTGTTGAGGAATGGTTTTCATCACTGACTCATGAAGTAAGTTATTTCCCTTGTTCCACAGGATTTTTGGTGAAAGGAATTATGTGAATAATAAAGACTTCCTTAAGCTGAATGCTTAGAACACTAATTAGATTTCTCCCTCCCCGCCCCCCAACAACACAGCGAAAAGCTTATGTAGAATGATAAAGCAAACATTATAGAGAACTTATGCCATTCTAAGTATATATTTGCTCATTTTACTTCCAGAACAACTCTGTGTATGAAGTATGATTGCTACCTTTATTCCACAGATGAGGAAACTGAGATCATGTTGAGTAACTTGCCCAAGGTCACACAGCTAGTAAGTGACAGAGCTGAGATTTGAATCCAGATGGGTTTAGCTGTGGAGTCTGTGCTGTTAACCACTACCTTCTACCACCTTGGTGATTTATACTGGGATGATGGAAGAGATACAACCTTATAGAAACGGATTCATATTCTGATGGTCAGTTAACTGATGTAAGATACTGGACAACCCATGAACTACCTATCTCATTCCTGTGAAAGTATTTTGTTAGGTAGAAAGCACCGAACAGATATTAAGTATTAGTGTAATCTTAAACAAAAGTGATGGATGTCTAGATATGCTCTTTTCAGGACCATATTTAAAATGATTAAATGGAGAGAACTATTTTTCTCTCACCTGTGCCCCTGCCTTACCCACTGAACAAAACTAAATCCTTTTGCCACACTTTGCAAGCCTGTGCAAAAGACGGTTTGACGTAATGCCGACCTGCATTTGTGACAGACTCTAATTGCTTAGTCACACATAAAATACATATTTTGAGTGTAAGATTTTTTTTCATTCTAGATACTATTGGAATTGTCTCCTTTGGGTGTGAACCCTGGGAAATCACAGAAAAATAATGCTATTCTTGTCATCTGTGAGCTTTCATTTTACTATAGAGACGAGTTATATACATTTAGAAAGTTAAAAGGGTAGCTTGTTAAACAGGAATGCAAGAGGTGGCAAAAAGTCAGATGTGTCGGATGCTCATTAAATGCCCTGGATTTGGGGACAAACAAGGTTACTCAGGATGGGAGGAAGCTTAATGAGGCACATGAGAGTTGAGCTGAGTTTTGGTGGATGAGTGGGATTCTGAATGGCAAAGAGTATTCTTGGGGAGGGGCAGGGAAAGAAGGAATATGGTGGAAAGGCAGGTATAAAGTCAGCATGAATGTAGTCAGAGATGCACTCCAGTGAGGAGCTGGTCTGGAGGGTTTGTGGAGAGAAGGAATAGAAGAGCTGGGGGCCAGCTTCAGGGCTCAAGCACCGTGAGTGTGTCCATACCCAGCTACAAAACGTGGTCTTCGTGTTTTAGGTAGTCTGGTCATACCGAGATTTTAACGTAGAGGAATGTCATTCAGAACATTGAGTTCTGAGGACAGAATAGCAGTTGGTATTGGTATAATAGGATATGATAGAGGATGGATTAGAGATTAAAGATCTTGTGGGCTGAACAACCAATTGGAAGGCTCTTTAAGGTTTCATGGAAGAGCTACATTTGATGGTAGAGCAAACAGAAAGAGAGGGATGCATTTGACATACGTCAGAGGAACAATTGCTGGGATTTAGTGTGATGTGGTTAAAATGCTAGGTCATTGTATGGTAATATAACTACTAATTTATTAATAATAAATTAGTAAAAATAATCCCTTAACATGGGCTCTGGAATCAGACCACCAGAATTGAGCACTAACATCCACATGACCTCAGTAACATAACTGTCTGAAGCTTAGCTTTTTCATCAATATAAGGAGGATAATAATACTATCATCTTGCAGGGGTACCTGAGTGGCCCAGTCAGTTGAGGTTCCCACTTGATTTTAGCTTAGGTCATGAGATTGAGCCACAGTAGGGAGTCTGTTTGGGATTCTCTTTCCTCCTCTGCCTCTCCCCCCTTTCTCTCTTGTGTGTGGTGTGCACATGCTCATTCTCTTTCTCTCTCAGATAAATAAATCTTTAAAAAACAAAAAACACCTGGGAAGATTTATGTAAGAATTAAATGAGATAGCATGTAAACAGCTTGGCATAATGCCCAACAAATACTCCAGAGTGCAGTAAACTTTAACTATAATTATTGGTGTACCAATTTTAAAATTTGAATTTGCTTACATTGTGGTTTGTTTGTTTGTTTTTTTTAAAGAACTGAACATGCCTGTGTTCCTCTTACGGCATGTAGAATGATTTTATTAACTAATAATATCTCAAAAGTATCCAGCATTTGTAGGTTCTGTGTCTTGTGTTCACATTATTTACCCCCTTGCGGTCTAGTATCCTAGGGCAGATGGTTTGACGCCCTCTGACAGAGGAGCTCACTTCCTCTGAGGAGTATTGGGGAGAGGACACCAAAGTCGGGATTCCATGGTAGAGCGGGAACTAGAATTGAGTTCTGTCACTAAAAGCATTCTTTCCCAATGCCAGGCATCATAGTTCAAGATAGGAGATGGAAGAAAACAGAAAAATCCTTAAAAGCTCTTTACCTTTTCATGGATGTGCCTGGCTGAACCCCGCACTCCTTTCAGGGACTCACACCTCGTCCTGTGTCACGTTAGGTCCTTATAGCCCAGACTCTTCCCCCGGTTGATTTGTGCTCGTTGCTCAGCTTAGATGCCACCCAGCCTAAGTGACTTTTCCCCTATTTTTCTCTCCTCATGGCTCTTAACACAGTTCTTTCGTGGCATTTTTTAAACTCTGTAATCCTGTATTCATTTACCTGTTTGTTTAATACCTATCTCCCCCACCACATTCTAAGCTCTTGGAGAGCAGAGGCAATTTCTGCTTTATTACCTGCTATACTTAGCTTCCAGGACAGTTGTGTGGCACATAATAAGCCATCAATATATCTAAATTTGAAAATGAATTAATGAATTAGAAAATACGAAATACTTAGGTGTCCAAGTGTCTCTGCTATTGCCAATAAAAGTGACTAGTTAACATCATTAAAATTCTCAATTTGGTATTTCCATCCTCTCAAATGGAAAGAATAGTAACTGCCCCATCTACTTCATAGAGCTTTTCTGGGGAGGGGGATGCATGTGATGTGGAATACCATGCTTTCCAATGTCTAGAAGTTAGACTTAGGTCATAAACTGGGGCCCTTAGGGAGTTTCTCTCTCACACGTGGAGATGACTAAGAATCCCCTTTCTGACACCACAGTTCCTGCGGAGGCTGCTGAGAGCCTGCGTCATCCACAGAATGACACGCTAACAACCCACAGAGCCAAGCCGACTCCCTGAGCACCTCACCTTCCCACCAGGCAGTGCGGGACGATGGGGACCATCTGGGTCATACCTAATCTGAGCGATTCCAGGACTGTCTTCAGAAAAAGGGCACCGTGCGCCTTATGACGATGACAGTGCTGCTGAAACGCTGCTGATAGGACAATGGAGATGAAGTCCATGAGGTTGAAGTTGCTCTGAAAGAAAACCCTCTCCAGCCCTGAACCCTGCAAGCCCCCATTCAAGGCAGCACCTTGCCTGCTCTCTGGGAACGACAGCACCCGTTGGAGGGCGCACGTCTGCCTAAAGTTTTCTCAGCAGCTTGGGGGATTCTAAAGGGCTTGTTAGGATTTTTTGATGGTTGAGGCAACCCCATCCCCAGCTTCGGAAAGGGTATGGATCTCTTGTTTCTGACAAGCAGAAGGAAAAAAATGCACCTGGCTCTATGGTTGCCATAAATATTTAGGGGATGAAAATTCTCTTAAATATTTAAAGAAACTGCTGAGCATAACTTAATCATTGTATTGAGAACCTTAGATTTAAAACTTAAGTGTCTGTTCTTAGGAATGAAGCAAGTTAAACTGCCTTAAAAATAAAGTGCCACACAGTTGTATCGTAAAATTTCAACTGACATTAAGGTAATTGTGCTTAAGTACAATTTAGGGCCCTTTTGAATGTTTGTTGTAAACACAATAATGATGCTATTTTTAATAGTCCAATGCTAGTTCTAAGGAAATAAACCTATATTCTTTGTGCATGTGTCCTAAACAGAATCAGTTAAGGGGAGAGTGTAGTCTCTGAGTACTTAGCAAAAAAGGGACAGGTTATGGGTTGTGGCATCATTGTTTCAAAGGAAAAGAAAAGGAATGGGATCTTCTGTAGTAGGGACTTGTACAGTCCAGAGAATTGTGATCTTCTCAGAATCTCTGACCCTTTCTACCATGACTAATCTGACTCCCATCAGTCTTCTGGGGGCTGTGATTAAATGTAGATTTTTCTAGCCTATGTTGAGCCTTTGTGGAAATTGGAAAAAGAGCCCTTTCTGGACAGAGGCATCCAAAATCAGAGTATGTGATTTGGTCCCAGTGAACTAGAATTGAGCTAACTTCAGCTCCACCTGCCACTTTGGCTGGGCACGTTCATGTAATACACACATTGAACCCTCAGTTCCCCAGATTTACTAGATCCAAATCTTTAAGCAGGTCACACCCACTGTTAACAGGTCCCCTGGGAACCATATTCTGTCAGATTGACATCCCTGTCACTGTGTGATGCTTTTTTTGAGTATGTGGTCTAAGTCTACAGTGGTTTGCGCCTCAAGCCCTCAGAGCTGATGGTGTGATTTCAAGGGTAGGAACTGGCCCACTCTATGGAACAGAAAAGTAATTTCACTTTATCTTGAATTTAAACAATATTTGGAAATATTTGCTGCTGATTTCTTTCTTCTTGCTGCTGTCTGTCACATTAGATCAGGAAAGCAAAATAGGTTTAAACTACAATCATCCTTTTTTTAGTATCTGTTAATAGTTCATGTAAGAGTTGATGTTCTGTCACCACCTTATTCAGGCCCTAATCATTTTTCCCCCTTGGGAATCTGTGCAGCAGCCTTTAACTGGTCTTCTAGCCGCTGATCTGTTTTCTCCTCTAATTCATGAAAGGTCACACTTGCTAATGATGCTTCCGTGACTTTCTCCTGGTTGAAGACAAGTCCAGACTCCTCAACGTGGCGTGCCAGATCTTCATGAAAACTCAGAGAGGGGTGCCTGGCCGGCTCAGTTGGAAGAGTATGGGATCCTTGATCTCCAGGTTATGAGTTTGGATGTAGAGATTACTAAATAAATAAATAAACTTAAAAAAAAAAAAAAGTCAGAATGATCCCTCTGTATCAAAAATCAAGCTCTATAGGACTTACCAGGCCTGATGACCTGCCTCCCCTGCTTTCCTCTTTGACCACATCTCCTATTTCCTTCTCCCTTACTCGTTTGACTTGAGCCACATTGGTTCCTTCTTCCTAAAATACTTTCCCCCAGATAATAGATTTCATGTCTGGGGTCCCCTCAACAAGTCTCTCCTTGCCTATGGTATCTGAAATTTCAGCCTTCCCTCACTCCAAATATTTCAGATCCTCCTTCCTACTGTTTTTTCCTCCTTAAGAATTACTGTCTAGTGCAGTTCATATATTATTTAGCTGGCCTATTATTTTTCTCTTCCACGAGGATGTAAGCTCCTTGAGGGTAAAGATTTTTTATGTTTTGTTCACTATGGTCCCCAGTGCCTAGAACAGAATCAAGCTTGTTGCATGTGGTCGGTAATTGTTAGATGAACAGAGGACTGAGTGAATTTGACTCTCTCCATCATCATGTCTCACAGACTTCATCTCCTACTTATTCACATCTTTCCAATCAGCCAGCTTTTTCTCTAAACACATCATACTTTCCCAGGTCTTCAGTCCCTTTTTCCTTGCTGCTACCTCTACTTCCTTGGCTTGTCCTCACCTGCTCATCTCTTCTGACTTAGCTCAGAAAGCACCTCTGCTAGAAAGCTTTCCTGGGCTTCCTCTGGCAGACAGAGTACCCTCTCCCAGCACATACCAACGACATTGCCTGCTGTCTACACTTTTGCCTAACTTTTCCATTAAATCACATAACCTCCTTGAAGGTTTTATTTGGCAGTATAGTCTCAGTCCCTAGCACACTATAGACATGTCTTAAATGTTTATTAACTGAAGAAAGGATGGAAGGAGGCTACAATAGATCTCTGGGGGATTATCTGAACATTTCATTCATCTTTCTAGTCTACCTAGAACGTTGCTGTATTTATTATAGGTGCTCAGTAAAGTTCTGAATGAACCAATCATTAACTCCCCTTTACTTCTTCCAGTGCCTTAAATTTTAAATGTTTTTGTTTGAACTTTGTATTTTGCATTGAACTATGAAGAACTATTCCGAATTTATAACTTTGAGCTTCAGATTGTTGACCCAATCCAGATGTCATCAGACAGGGCACAGGAAACCTCTTTCTGGCACTAAAAATCTGTCATGGTAACTGGCTGGCAAATGGGTATTTCAAGGTCCTCTGTTTGTGTGTGTTTTCTGAGAAACACTAATCAATGGCTTTGCGTACCTCTCTCACTGTTGTTGGTAATAGGTGCTTTCTCTGTGTGAATACTTTGTTCAAAACAGTACTTACATAAAAACTAAGCAACTTAATCACTCAATTATAATTTCCTGTATGAAACGTCTGAATAAAGATGAAAAAGCATAAGAGCTGGGGAATTCTAAGTCTGCTTAATACTCTACAGAAAATATTTTCGTGAAAGCTAATGTTGTGAATGTTGATTTATACTAATGATAATGTTTTCTCAGTAATACCTATAAAAAAACTTCCATGTGTATTAAGTTGTATTAAGACACCCATGTTAGATAGCAATAAAAGTTTTAGCAGTAGTTTGGTTTGACTGATTTACAATGATATTTATTACCCATCATTACTGAGTCAACCTTATGTATAGCTATAGGGGGGAAAAGATTGGGCAGGACGTTGCCATCCCCAAAGGCTGTAGCTTTTGCTAGTGTTGGGATGCAGGACATGTATTCCTAAAAGATCAGAAGTATATCGTGTGATTTCTCAATGGACCATAACATCACAGCAGGAACACCTTTATAACCTGCCAGGTAAATACATACTAAAGTAATTCTCAGCCTGTGCTTTTGTTGCTTTGAGGAAACCATATGTAGTAGCAAATCCCTCTTATCTTTTGTAGCCAGAACCAATAGTTAGCTAGTTAATCAGCTGAAGTGGTAAAACTCTACCAAAACAAATAAACCACACGTTTTAAGCATCTTAAACTTTGTGCGTTCATTCTCTAAACTTTTGAGGGAGGGATGGGCTGTGCTTATTGAAATTCTAAGCTGAATTTTTACATAAATGATACTTGCAAGGCATCACTAAGATTTTCTCCTTTCATTGCTTTAAAATGAACCTAGAACATGGATACAAATGAGTAGCCTTGGGTACAGGAGCCTTCACTCCTCTGCAGTTACCCACTGAGAGGAGGGTTTTTCAAGTGACCCATCCTTGTCAAGGCTTCCCAAGGCATTCAGCTTAGTTTCTGTAGAATGAGTTTTCATTAACAATCATATTTCATTGATTTTTTAAAAAAATATTTCATTAAATGATGAAACTATATAGGTGAAACTTATAATCAGGCCTAAGAACAAACACCTGACCTCTTGACTCCATAGAAACAGGGTGGGTGATACACGAGAGTGTAGTTTTGTTTATTGAGCATGCTGTGGATATCAGCATGCTTATAGAGGCAATGATGATTTTGATAAATTTGGTAGCACATGTCATCATAATTTTTCTTTGTTCCTGTTCCTCTGTAACTTAAAAAGAGGTGAGATTTCAACTGCAGTAAAAATACTTCTAAGACACCAGTAGCATATCCTTCACACTTACACATGCACCTGTGTGCATACTTACACATACATGCACACGCACAACACATGCTGCAACACATATCTTTACTACCTCTCTGTTATTTTAATATGACACAAGTGAAGTTCATTGTTGTCTTTCTTAAGCCTTCTGACTTCCCAGCCTCCCTTAAAATTACTGTCTTTTTATGGACTCTGAAAAACAATCTGAGAATTTTGAAGGGGTGGGGGGTGGGAGGTTGGGGGCACCAGGTGGTGGGTATTGTAGAGGGCACGGATTGCATGGAGCACTGGGTGTGGTGCAAAAATAATGAATACTGTTATACTGAAAAAATAAAAAAAAATAAAAAAAAAATTACTGTCTTTTCCCTTCTTGCAAGGTGTTCCACGTAAGTAGAAAAAAATATTGGATTCTTATCTTTGTTCCTCTTCTCTCCGGTTAGTTACCAGATCTTGTAGTTTCTGGAAAATGCATCTTCTCTCTATTGGACTGGCCCATCCCCTTGCTCAGACCCCCATTACCTGCTGAGTATGTTACTGAAATGAACTTGTTTTACCACTTAGCCATGTGCATCCTTGAAGCTGTGGCCAGATCCTTCTTCCGTAAGTTTTACTTTCATTGTTTTACTTGTTACTCAAAATTCTCAGTGGCTTTTCACTAACCAACATAAAATAAAAAAATATTTGTCTTAAATATCTTCTCCATTTGTAATGTGGTCCCATTCTCATTTAAAATGTCAGCTTCTGCTCTTTTATGCCTGGTGGGAACCTGCTGCAACCACATGACTGCCCATTCCTTTGTCCTCCAAATTCGTACTCCGTCTCTGTGCCTCTGCTCCTTTGGAGCCATCTGGCCTGTAGGATCTCAGCTCTTTTATTCAGCTTATTCATGTTCTAGAAGATCCCTGTCAGCTCTTTCTTACAAGGAATCCGACAGACTGTGAGCTCCGACAGACTGTGAGCACCGGCAGGCTAGAGGGTTGGAAACCGCCAATTGGGACACTAAACTGGGCGTATTGCATTTTATTGATGGGAATCTAGTTGTCCTTAACTCCTCAACTAAAGAATAATCCCCTTTAGAGTGGGGACCCTTAAATTGCTTTGTATCCTCCCTTCTTTCCAGAGCCCAGAACACTCTCTAGCGAGCACACCTATACCAACCCCCTGATTTGAGAGAATAGGAATGACTAGACCATGGGCCCTGCCCTGTGGATGCTCACAGTGTACCACCACCACCACCAACAATGTCCTTACAGACAACATACAAACATGTAGTATTAATTACAGAGATGCTAAAATTTTTCTAATAAAGGTGTGAATTATATTTAGATGGGCATTTAGAGGAAGATGAGATTTCACTCTAAGAACGGGGAGGAGGGTCTCTGGCTTGGAGGGGGTGATACTGGAATTAGCTGTTAAACATTTAAATACAGGGATCATTAGAATAAGAAGATATGTTTACTTATTTTCCTACAAAACATCTTCTTCAGGAGGAGAGAAACAGTATTGTTACTCAAGGAGGCATTAAGAGCCGTAATGACTTGATCCAGTTCACGCAGTTCCTCAGTGACAGACCCTTCTGGCTCTTACTCCACCACCAGGTGTGTCAAGCACAAGGTTCTGTCTCTTCAAGTTCTGTTAACATTCCTTGGAGTCACCTGAACATATGGAGGGATCTGAGTTTTTAGAGGGTTAGAAACTTTTGAGCACCGCCCCCCCACTTCTGTAACACTCAAATCACTCAAGAATGTTTCCTTTTGAAAGCACTTCAAACCTGCCATGGAGTCAGCCTTTGGGGAGAAGAAAGGCGGGTAACATAAAATACCAGCCAAGAGCCTTTGAAGATGGGTGATGTGTTTTTCTCCTTAGGATGCTAAATCACACATCACCACACATGTGCACGGAAAATGAAAAATGTCAGAAACACATTTATGTAAACCACGGATCATATTTGCATATACAGCATTTCACCTCAGCCCTCCTACCCTCAGACCAGCAGTGATTGATGCTTTTTATACTTTGTCTTTTAAAAGATTTCTCTAGTCCTAGGATTTTGCTGTAGGTTAAAACCTAGTATCTCAATGCAAGGTGAGTTGGGATTATTAAGCTATAGACCTATGCTGTCTAATACAGTAGCCAGTAACCACATGTCTATTAAAACTAAATAAAATTTTAAAAAGATTCCTTTAGTTGCATACCCACATTTTTCACTATCCATACTGAACTGAGGTATGTGGTAAAGGTAAAATACTTAACAGATTTTAAAGATATGGTACCAAAATGAATTATAAAATATTAAGAATTTTTATATGTTGAACAGACAATATTCTGGACATGTTGTTTAAGTATAATATATTATTAAAATTGAAACTTATGTTCCATCTTTTTTACATTTTTATTGTCACTTAAAAACTTTAAATTACCTCAGATGAGTCATGTATTTCTATTTGATGCTGGCTTGGAAAACTCATGTTATTTTAAAATTCCATTGTTTGTTTGTCTTTTAATTTATTTGTCAGAGAGAGAGAGCAGAAGCAGGGAGAGCAGCAGGTAGAGGGAGAGAGAGAAGCAGGCTTCCCACTGAGCAAGGAGCTCGATGTGGGACTCAATCCCAGGACCCTAGGATCATGACCTGAGCGGAAAACAGACACTTCACTGGCTGAGCCACCCAGGCGCCCCTAAAATTGTATTGTAAAGGTTTATCCTGAATGGGCATGCTAACCATTTTGAAAAATAGGGTAACTAGTTCAGACTAAAACATGGTTTGGATAATTTTGTGACTCCTAAAAGATTTGCTTATAATTTTGACTAGATATACCAATCAGTATTTTCTTTTTTTCGCTAAAAATGAAAGCTTTTGATTCCTGTTCAAGCCATTATCTTTTAAAAATGTTTTTGGTTTTAAATTAGATTGACTTTAATCTTTGTTCCTTGGTGGGCTGGTGGGTAGGGGGGTTAACTGAATAATAGGGATGAGGATTCAGATATTTCATAAATGCTTCCACTCCAGCATTCTTTTTAAAAATGGAAACTTATAGTCAATACAGTATCTGAGACAGCACACTAAATCGTAAGTATTTGCAGGCTAAGCCCTGAATCAGATACTTTAGTAAATGAAAATATCTCTACATAGAACCCATTCATTGGCCAGTAAGAAAAATTTTTGTTTCCTACTAAAACATTTGACTCAGTATTTGACACGTAGAAGTTCCTGTGAGTATCTCTACAAAGTTGCCTGATTTAGTTATATGAGTCCAAAAGAGGTTCAGTATAATTTTTCAGTTAGTTAAGTGTAGGCATGTTAGTTCTATAAAAATGCTTTTTGCCTCTTTATCCTGTGTTATTTAATTATTTAAAAAGAGGTCTTGGGGCACCTGGGAGACTCAGTCAGTTAAGTGTCTACCTTCGGGTCAGGTCATGATCTTGGGATCCTGAGATCAAGCCTCAGATCAGGGTCCCTGTTCAGGGGGAAGCCTGCTTCTTCCTCTCCCTCTGCCCTTTCCTCCTGCTTGTGCTTGCTTTCCCTCCCTCCCTCTCTCTCTTTCAAATAAATAAATAATTAAAATCTTTTTTAAAAAAATTAAGAGAGGTGTCTTGAGCAGAGAAGAGGCTTCCTAACTTATAGGTTGTTTTATTTTTTATGTTTTTGGAACATCAAGATACAGGTTTGGGAAAGAAAAAGAAACCCTGTGTATTTGGTAGAAAATTAGAAACCTTTCAAAGAAAAAGCCATCTGTATGGTTTGGGGCTAACCTTCCTGAACTTACTTGTAATGACACACACAGAATTACAAGTAAAGAGAAAATGGTACCTTTTTATACCAAGTAGGATATGTAGTTTGGTAGTACAGAGACAAAGAGCACCAAAGATAGAGCCATAAATATTAGTATTGGGGTTTTTGCTGAACTGAATCACACTGATGTCTGAATATTTTCCAGTATTGAATTCTCTCTTTTAAATGTGAATCTTGCCCTGTTTCTCCATCTACGGTAAAATATCCATGGAAACAAAGTGGTTTCCTCGTGGTTTGCTCTTGTGTCCACATTGGCTCCTTACTGATCCTGCATTCAGAAAGACCAAACAGATGTACAAGGAGGAGAAAGAATATTCCAGAGAGCTGTTTTCCCCACTAAGGAGGACCCAGAGAAATGTGTATTTTTGAAAGCCACCTTCACTCCAGATATTTGGTTTCTGCACTCAAACAGCAGTAGAAATGTTCCCGGAGTCTTAAGAGTGACAAGAAATTATTATTTCTGAAGATAGCTCATCCCTTTTTCCTCATAGGAGTTGGCTGGGGTTCAGTGCTCTCTTTGGTCTTATTTGAATGGTATTTTATCAGTCAGACAAAATAATATTCAACTATTAATATCGTTCTGCTAAAACAGTTTAGAATAAAGATTTAATGTTCTCTTTTCAGTGAAGAGCTTGTGCCCACCGTGCAGGTCTGTAATAAAGGAGAAACAAATGAGGCAGCTCAAAGTTATGGCTCTCCATGGCTTTTAGGTCTCTCATACATTTTTATAAAACATATATCAGAACTTCTGAATTGTTAAATTGGGTTATTTTTTAATGCAATTGTATTCAAATACGGACCTGAAAGTAACCTGTTAGGTTTCAGTGCAGAGAACAGACTCTGTCCTAGCTAACAGACTTATTGCTGTTATTATGTCCTCTGGTCTGTAGCCAGGAGAGGACGATTGACCTCAACACTGCTTCTCGCTGATCTTGCAAGTAAACCGGTGCCCCTCCAGCTCATCTCTGGGCTCCTCACCTCCTTGCCCTTAGGCAAACATGTAACTGGCTCACCTATCTCTCTTCTCATCTGTAAAAGGACAGTCTGGAAGGTGTCACTTCTGGATTCCCCAGTGGATTAAAAAAGCAAAGATGAGATGAAAGATGACATGTGAATCTCTCACATTGCTGCTGTTTTTAATAATTTGCACTCCCCCTAGAAACCTAAAGGCGAGCTTTAAGGAACAGAAAATAAATTTTATCTCAAATAGTTGAGAGTGTGATGTATCATTAAATGTTTGTGGGAATGTACTTTTGCCAAAAAGAGGGTAATTAGGGTTTGATTAGGTAAGCATGGCTCAAAATAACTTTATGAAGGGACTCTTTCACATGACCCTGTCCAACTGTACTACCGGGAGGGTAATAACATGGCTATATATTGATTTTAGTCTGGGAGAATTAAGATAAAGTGCAGAATGGGCTTCAGCGGGGATTATTCCTTCCCCAAACTAGAAATTTACCCCAGCCGCAAATGAAGGAGGAACACAGAGTCCTGCAAATCCAGGGATTATATCATTATTCTGACCTCAAGAAGTATAATTCCTGTCCCAACACTTAAGAAAGACTGAAATTTAACACCCAGGTCTTCCTTATTGCACGAGTCTCTTCCTGTCAGGTTGAAATAGGAGTGGGAGAGACCAGGACCATCCAAAGGAGATGGAGCACCGTGACAGGTTGTTTTGACTTGGTGAAGTTCTTTACATTAAAACAAACATCCCTAAAACACATTAGCCTCCCAGCACAGAAGTGGGAACACACAGAGCAGGAAGCCTGCAGGGGTCTTTAGGGAAATCTTGAGTGCTTTGGGGTGATTTACTTTCAGAAGGTTTGAACTAGATGAGCTCCAGAGAAGATGGGAACATTCGGGATGATGGGAGAACAAAGTCACAGACTTCTTTCTCCCCTCAACGAGTGGTCTCCCTGGAAAGCCATCACAAATACAAGTTTTGTTCTTCTGTTTTGTAGGAGTAGGGGGTGCGGTAAAGTTAGGGATTGCATGAAAACGTGGCTTTTTGTTTGTTTGCTTGTTTGTTTCGGTGTAAGCTCCAGCAACCTGAGATGAGCCCATTGAAGTGTAAGGACCAGCCCTGACAGACCCGATATGATGCCATCGACTGGGTTAATGTGAAGCTGGTTTCTTATCAAATTAAGCAGAGACTGCAGAAGGCTTGTGGCTTTGAGATTAATTTAGCCTCTAAATCCAGAATGACCCATAAACCAGGTTTTTGAGTAACAGATGCTTAGTGAACATTATTGACCCAAGTTTTCAAACATGCAAAGTGGGCTAGAAAAGACATACTGGATGGCGCAGGAGGGAATCCTGAGTTAGAGGGAGATACGTGTAGGTCTTGTGTATCCAACTGTGAGTCAGCTTCCTTTTCTAATGCAGCTCAGAGCACTTGCTTTAGATGTTATTAAGAATGGTCATTTAGACCAAAGCTGAGCTCCCTGCATTCTCTCAGTGACCACGAAATTGTTACACAGATTCAGAGAAAAAGGAAATCAGAACAGACTGTGTGTGCACACGTGTGTATGTGTGTGCACACATGTGTGTGTGCATACATGTGTATGTGTGTGTGTGTGTGTTTAAAGCATTCTCCAGGAAGCTTAGGAGCCATGAGTTCTTCTTTGTTAAGGAATGTTATGAAACCGCTAGAGTCTTCTTTTATACCCTGGCTGTAATTATAACCACAGGGATATTGTGTTCGCAAACGAACATTCAAGCTCCCTGATACCAGGTTGCCTAAAGTCAAGCTTTGCATATGGGTACATGTATCCTTGCCCATTCCTTGTCACGGGCCTTCCCCCTCACAATGGAATGTCTTTATGGTCTGTGCCTGGCATGTTGCTTTTGTTCATCTTAGGTTCATCACGTCTTTTATAAAAAATGAGAACATACAGATCCTTAGGACATAGCGCCTGAAAGGTAAGGGCTGGATAGGGTGTACACCTGTAGAAATAATTGCTCTGTTTTGGAAATTTCTTCATGATGCAGTTATATGGCACTGGAACAGTTGGAGAGAGGAAAATCAGATCCATTTGCACACCAGACAGCTCTGTTTTTAACACATGATTATTTTATTGGGGTGTACATTAATTAATCCTGAAATAAGATCCTGTGTGACATTCAAAGTTGTGTTGAGTAGCGCAGAGTT
Source organism: Lutra lutra (assembly GCF_902655055.1). Classification (NCBI taxonomy): domain Eukaryota; kingdom Metazoa; phylum Chordata; class Mammalia; order Carnivora; family Mustelidae; genus Lutra; species Lutra lutra. The sequence goes on along the minus strand of NC_062290.1, from coordinate 42,989,269 downwards.
TAAATATTTTAGTTTTACAACTCTCTTATGCTGGCAGCCAACAATGGTGTCTCAGTGAAATCAGCATATGAGCCCTGCTTGTGATGACATCTGGAAAGCTTGTTTTATCTATAAGCACAGTTGTAGACAAATGAAAGCAGACAGATGTAAGGCTGGGGTGGCATCTTCGCCTCAAGCACTCTCTGGCTCTACATTTTCCAGTGTGTCAAAAACAGGGAGCTTTTTTTCAGGGGTGGAATAAAAACATTCTGTCACATCCATACACCAGCTACTGGGCTGCCTTTTCTGAGCTCTGAGGTGTAAAATGGCATATATTGTTCAAAATTTAACAAGAGGAAGAGTTACCACAGGAGGTAGCTGAGTGTCAGGGGTCCTTGACGCAAAGAAGACAAGTTGGTGTCATTTTAAGTCAGTTGTAATCCTTTTCTCCTGCGAGAACCAGGAGGGATGCCGGCATAGTCAGAAGGGGACTTGGAGTTTCAGGTGTATTTTTCTTTTCCTGTTATCTTTATCACTCCCTGTGAACAGCACCCACTGTGTATTAAGCACCTACTGTGTACAGGGAAGTTGTCATAGTAGTTCGTGTGGGTGGGTCAGAGATAAGCTTTTGGATAGGGCTGTGCTTAAAGATGAGTACTTAGAATGTCTGAACGTCTGTGGGGTGTCCTGGTTGGTTTTCAGGTCATTTTGCTCAGGGACCATTCCTTAAGAAATTTTATACAAGGGCATCTTGCCTTTTATCTCACTGTTCTTTTTTGTTCTTATAGAAATAAGTATACCTCAAAATATGCATACATATATGCATATGTATTTGCTGGAATTTGGGTTAAAGCAAACACTTTTTAAATTTCTTGACCCTACAACAGCAATGGACTTCGCTATACATACCTACTTTGGATATGAAGTTCATCTCTGGGGATTTATGGCTCCATATTCATGGTATATCCTGTATATACCATCTAAGTGTCACTAATTATTGTTAAATATGTTCTACTGAAATTTTAGGAAGCCAGATATAGTCTTGTTAAGCATCTGTGTAAGAACTGGATTGCCTGCTTACAGCCAAAAGCACATAGTGTTATAGTACCGGAGTCTCATATCTGAGGAAACCACAGAGATGCATGTAATTTGAGAGCTGCGAAATAGTGGAAATGTAGGAAAGGGAATAATATCGCCTAAGGAAGTGAAATATGTTTAGTTCCTTATATGCAGACAAAAGTCTCTCTTGGCTTCTAGCAGCAAGTGTTTTTTTTCAGTGGCTCAAGGTGGTTGAAAGCATCCTCTTTTTTTTTTCTTTCTTTTTAGCAATAAAGTTGCATTACACTCTTAACAGGGGAAAACATAGATGTCCATTTCTTGTCCCATTCCCATCGCACCATCATCAGTCCTTTGAAAGTGCATGGTGTTGAGAGCCACTGAGCCTTACAAAGTGCCTTTGTGTGTACAAAATGGCACATTTTTGTTTTACATACGGTTAGGCATGGTGGAGGAAAAAATATATGTGTAATCGAAAATGTACAGCAAATTGCCATTTGTACCTGCAAGGACTAAATGGTCCAGTCAGTTGGATTGTCAGGGTTTTAGTAACACCTGAGTGAACTGATGGGCCAGCCAAGGGAAGCCACTGGACCTTTATGTGACTTTTCACTTAAAGCCATGGTGGGGCCCAGTGAATCCATCTGTGTTCTTTGAGACTCAGTCTAGCCCCAGGTGCCCTGGGTTTTTAATGCTGTAGTGATTGACTCCTCTGAATGTGTTCATTTAAATTGGAAACAGAGAGGGGAGGGCATCTTTTCTTGATTCTTGGGATCTGGTTTTACCTCCTAACATTAGGATCAGAAAAGAGGTAAGAGGTTTCATAAATTATCTGCAGGTCGTAGAGTTGGGAAATGAGGAAGATTTCATGTCTCATCATCCTTCTTCCAAAAATTGAGAGTCTCAGTGTCAGTTTTTACAGTCCCCTTCCTCAGGGAAACTTAAACTATTTAAAATCGAGACCTTAATTCTTTCTTGTGTTGTTCAGTTTAAGAGATTTTTTTTTTTTTCTCCTTTGGGCTTGAGTTTCTTTAGCTGAATATTTAATTTTTAAATGTTTGCCAACACAGTTGGATTGATGTAGTGGAAATATAATAGCCACAAAGACCCTGTGCTGATACCGATTTGATTTGTTTTTAAGTTAAATGATACTGCTAAATCTTTAGTGCTATTTGGTTACCTTGAATTAATCAGAAATATCCTTTATGAGGCCATCTTCTGGAAGGCTGTTTGGCCCAGGTTAAAGTTACGCTTTTAGCAATGTTAAAACAAAATTATGGATCTCTTCATAGTATTAGTAGATAGTAATTTATGCTGATATGTGTCGATTTTATATTGTTATCATAATTATTATTGACCATACTTGGTGCCTACAATGTGCCAAATTGCTAAGTTTTTTCCTGTGTTTATTGAGTGTTATATTATTAGATCACAGGCACTTTGGAACTTTATCCTATATAATTTTCATAATGACCCCATGAGGTTAATATTACTACTGTATTATTGCCTCCATTTTGTCAATGGGGTCACAGATTCAGAGAAGTTAACTAATTTGTTCAAAATCGCACATCATTGTATACTAGACTGTGGGTATAGGCATTGATTCCATATTCAGCATACATATTTATTTTGTGTCCCAAATATATCTTAACCATAATGTACCTTGTACATGTATTTGTTACCCAGAAACAAATAATCTATTGGTTTTTAAAAAGATTCATTGAAATTGAGCATTGGTTCAGTTTCCCGAATTAAATTAACTCGTCAGTTCATAAGTTTGCAGTAACATCAGTGATGGTAAAGATGTAACATATTCACTTTCCTTCAGGCTAGAGAGGCAGGGCAGCATACTGGTGGGTAGAAGAGTCGGCCTGTGTAGGTTGCTGGAGCTTGAATCCCCCTCTGCCCCTTCTGAGCACTGTTTGATTATTTGTGCTTCATGTTTTATATCTCTAAAAATGGTGGTGAGAATATTAATAGTACCTATTTTATGAAGATATTACATGTATTGAGTGAGCTAAAATATGCAAAGCACTTAGACTGATACCTGCCGTGTAGGAAGCACTATATGAGAATTAGCGGCTGTAATTATTTTGTGGCTGTTATTGTGATAATAACTTAAACCGACTTATGAGGCTTGCAAGTAATTTTCAAATTTTCAGAAACATTTGGAGACTGTCAAAGGTAAGTATTCTTCCAAAGGTTAAGCTATTACAGATAACATTTTACTATCTTTGTGCTGAGCTGTTAAAATAAACAGATAAATAACCTAGCAGATATTCTTCCCAGAGTGCATAAAGAAAGAATTTAGAACTCAAATGGAAGTAAGATTATATTAGTCTAAATTAAGCATTTGAAATGTTTATATCTGTACTTTAAAAATGAGTGCTGACCTGGTGATATCAAGAATTTTTTCCCTTGAAATTATAAATTATCTGCCTGTTGTCTCATGCTGATCAATGATACATAAAAAAGACCCTTACAAGCAAAAACAATAAAATGATAGTTGTGGAATTTAGATGGTAGATACATGGATGCTCACTGTACAGTTCTTTCAACTTTTCTGTATATTTGAAAATTTTAATAATGAGGGTCACCTGGGCGGCTCTATCAGTTAAGCACCTGCCCTTGGCTCAGGTCATGATCCTGGGGTCCTGGGATCAAGTCCCACATCGGGCTTCCTGCTCAGTGGGGAGCCTGCTTCTCCCTCTCCCTGGCCCTGTTCGTGCTTTCTCTTTCTCTCTTACTCTCCCTCTCAAATAAATAAATAAAATCTTAAAAAAAAAAAAGAAAATTTTAATAATGAAATATTGGTAGGAGGAGACTTATAACATTGCCTCTCACTCACTGAAGGGAAAACAAACTCTCTGAAGCTTGGAAACCTTTCCTAGACCCTGTATTCTCTGGCATGCTAGATGGCAGTCAGGGTGGTATGGAATTCCTACAGGAGCACTTGGGGGATCCCACTTCAGTCTCACTTGGGGATATATTTTCTTACCACCAACTTTTTTCTTTTTTCTTTCTTCTTTTCTTTTCCTTTCTTTCTTTCTTTCTTTCTTTTTTTTTTTTTTTAAGTCTTTTTGGTTTTTTAGTGAACTGAAGTCTCATTTGCGTTTTGGTCATCTACTTAATATCAGTGTCATGCTTCCTTTCTTTAGTCAGAGCTGGAAGGAAGATCTTTGAGGGAGAGCTGAGAAGGCAGGGTACCAACCAGTAGTTATTTACATTTAACGCCACTCTTACACAACGACATTTTTTTGTGACCTAGAGAAGTTTGCCAGGAGTTCTGTGGTTGACAGAGAGATAGCATATTCTGAGGCTAATCAGCATCTGTACCTTAGATGATCTATACTTATTACATCTAACAGCCCTTTCATCTTGTAATCTGTGTTAAAAGATGTTTTTAAGAGGAATATTCTGTTACACTAACACTGTTCATTGAAGAGTTAAGATTAGAAATTAGTTTGTAGGTGCCACCAAGAAAAAGACAGCATTTTATAACTGTACAGAATAAGGATTAAGTGGAAAACGTCCACATTCTATATCTCTTTTGCCACGTGTCTTTTTAAGACAAAAAAGCATTTTCTTTAGAGTAACGGTAGTTGTAAAGTATCCCCTTCTTCTCTGTGCTACTCAGACCACATCTTGAATCTTGCATTTTGTTCTGGATTTCCCTTGTATGGAGCAGTGTTGAGCAGCTGAAATGTGGTCATCAGTGACCAGGGTGGTAGAGGATCTGCAGACAAACCATGGGGGAGGGGATCAGGTGGAGACTCTGATCACGTTGGGTCTGGATAGAAGCCTGTGGCAGTGGACTCTCCTCCCCATCTGTGGGGGCTCCCACGTGCACCAGGAAGCCGACTGACTCTGTTAAGTCCTCAGAGGACTGAAATTTATAGGAAGGCAGATTTCAACTCAGTGGAAAGAAAGAAGTGCAGCAGTTAGAGCCATGAAACAATGAAATGAGCTGCCTCGTAATATAATGAGCCCAATGCAGCTGGGTTTTTTCCTGACTGACTTCTCCTGTCATCTATTTGCAGGAGATGGTAAGATGCAGGAGCCCACCCAAGCCCTTTTCTAAAGAGAATGATACTTCCTGAGCACCTCCAGAAGGGCATGCCGGGAAGTTCAAATAGGGGGCCAGGTGCCTCCCCAAAAGTAGAGGATCCTCTTTGTTCTGGGAGTCCGTTGTACAGTAGAAAGTAAGGGAAGTTTCTTTTCAAGTCTGCTCTGGGGATGTCTGTCTTTTGGAAGCACTCAAGGGAAAGTGCATCTTAAGTCAGGATTCTGATAGAAGAAATAGATACATTAGTCTTTTTGATTAAAAAAAAACTATAACGTAAAGCTGAAATGAAAATATAATGAAATAATATTTATCTTTTCCCCATCCATTCATTTGTTAAGGTTATGGGAAATAGTCTTGGATGTATTACGTATCTTCCAGTGAAGGCCTTAGTGTTCTCAGAATGTTTGGAACTACAAGAAAATAATGCACAATTTTTATTTCTTTGTGTTGAAGAGGAAAGCACAAACAATTAAAAAATCGAGGATAAGATGCTTCTGTAACAGATCAAGAGAATACTAGAAGAATGGCCCTCTCTTTCTGGAAAAATGTTTAAGGTTGATATTTTTAAACAAATGGCTATCATGGTGAATGATGGCCTTGGCTGCTATTTCTAAGTTTTGACGTCTTTGGTTTGATAAGAAAATGAGGGAGAGTTGTTTTGTTGTTGTTGTTGTTGTTGTTTATTGTTTATTATTTCCTTGTCTCATTTTTATTAAGGAATATTTGTCTTTAGGGGCGCCTGGGTGGCTCAGTCAGTTCAGTGTCTGCCTTTAGCTCAGGTCATGATCCTGGGGTCCTGGGATCGAATTCCACATTAGGCTCCTTGCTCAGCATGGGGTCTGCTTCTTCCTCTTCCCTGTCTGCTGCTCCTTCTGTTTGTGCTCGTTCATTCTCTCTCTCTCTCTGTCAAGTAAATAAATAAAATCTTAGAAAAAAATGACGCTGGGACCATTGTTCAAGGAGTGGTCTTTCTCTGTCTTGCTTCTGCCTTTCACCGTCCTCTCCCTCTGGAGCAATATGGGGGAAACTCATGTATTTCAGTTCTAGTGGAGTATGAAGGGCCCTCTTGAGGGCTTCTGCTACTTTTTCTTTATTCTGGATCCTACATTATTTCCAGTGGTTTCACTTGTTTCGTTTCCCACTGCAGATACATGTAAAACCCCACAAAATGTGAAGTTTTTGTACATGTTAAGACCTTTGCATCATTGTACTTCTTTTTTTTTTTTTATGATTTTATTTATTTATTCGACAGACAGAGATCACAAGTAGGCAGAGAGGCAGGCAGAGAGAGAGGAGGAAGCAGGCTCCCTGCTGAGCAGAGAGCCCCATGCGGGACTCGATCCCAGGACCCTGAGATCATGACCCGAGCCGAAGGCAGAGGCTTTAACCCACTGAGCCACCCAGGTGCCCCCATTGTACTTCTTTAAAATATGATTTCAGGAACAGTCACCTTATAACACGAAAGAGCTAAGGAGTAGAACTTGGTGTGTAGGGAGACTCTCTGGAGATGGTGGTAGGTTAATTCAGCATTCAGCCATAGTTGAATTCCTGCTGGGTGCCAGGCAGAGCTGCTAGGTTCTCGACATTGAAATGGTGACAAAGACAGGTGTGGTTCCTGCCCTCATGGAACTGATGACATAAGCATATACACATAAATTGTCATAGATTCTTTAAACACACATACATACACACAGAGGGCTTTAAAAAGCAATTATTCTAGAGGGCTTGTGGCAGTGTTTCCTTGGTAAAATGAGTTTTGAGCACAGATCTGAAGGATGAGTTGCCGTTCTTGGGGGAAGGGAGCAATGGTGGGGGTTTGCAAGCAGGAGGATGCATGGGAAGAACTAGCAATGGAGACCTAACGGGAGCATCCCTGGGATGGAGTGGAGAGACTCAGAGCAGTGAGGGGGCCTGCCTCGAACACATGTGTGCCTACTCTGCTCTGCTGCTGTTTTTTGTGGTCCTTCTAGAACTTTCCCAGGATTATCACCACAAGAGAGAATATGCAATTTTTATTGTAATGAATCATACTGCTCTGTTATTTCAGGTGAGAAAGGCTTCTAGAAGCAGCAGAACTAGCAGTGGTCTCCCGGGGTCTCCCCTCTTTATGGCAGATCTTTAGAGGGAAGTCCTCTGAGTTTTTCATGGTGGGTAAAGTAAAACTCCTGTTGCTCATCGGCTTCTCCTCCAGGCTGCCCTGGTAGGGAGTTGATAGGAGATCTTTCGGACATGGGCATTGCTTCACTGTTGACAGAAAGACATGGTGAATTTGATTAAATTAAATTAGGAGCATGTGTGTGCTTGACAAAGTGAGCTAATGAAGGAAAATGCATCAAAAGGATTTATGGTGAATTGATTAAAATTTTTCTTTGCAGAAAACCCTTCCGGCTTACCGCTTGGAATTATAAGGCTATCAGTGCTTCTAGGCCCTCCAGGTCCTCACTTGCCTCTACAGTAGGCGGTTCGGGGACTTTTCCTTCCTTTGAGCAGCCACTCTGTCTGCAGCCTACTCTGTTGCAGGCAAAAGTATTCCCAATCTGCAGTCTGAATCGCACGGAGGAAAGAGGATAAAAGACACTATTTGATTTATTAATTTCTAGTGGATTAGAACTACAAATGTTTGCTGTGTTTTTAATTTGAGAAGTAGAGAGAATCGCAGCAGCTTTTAATTATGCATTTTGTGTAATGCAGCTCTGAATAGAGCAGAACAAAATTAAAATTGTGGCTCAAATACTAAATCTGAGTGGATACTAAAGTGAGCTGTAGTGTAATGCTAATGGTTTTGCATCTTCCTGGCCTTATGTCAATAATGGCTCTAATCACATTAAGTAGAGAGCCCATTAGCTTTTTCTTTGCAGCAGCATGCACCATAGCAACATACTGTGAGTTCTGAAATAACTTTTGACACATTTTTTAAAGCATTGCCATGTTCAGGCTGAGGGGCATGTGCATAATGTGCATGTGTGAACACAGATGTGTTCGCAATGCTGTATGTCCAGTGATGTTCTTTTGTTAGTGTAGGCATATTAACCCTGCCTCACATTGTTTTTGAAACATGCAACCCAATGCCCTTATCTTCATAAATTTAATAGATTCTCTGCTGCTTTCATGAGACTAAAACTTTGCTGGAATTCACTGTGGTAAAAAATCAAATCCTTGGGGCGCCTGGGTGGCTCAGTGGGTTAAGCCGCTGCCTTCGGCTCAGGTCATGATCTCAGGGTCCTGGGATCGAGTCCCGCATGGGGCTCTCTGCTCAGCAGGGAGCCTGCTTCTCTCTCTCTGCCTGCCTCTCTGCCTACTTGTGATCTCTGTCTGTCAAATAAATAAATAAAATCTTTAAAAAAAAAAAAATCAAATCCACTTCGGGGCTCCTGGGTGGCTCTGTGGGTTAAAGTATCTGCCTTCGGCTCAGGTCATGATCCCAGGGTCCTGGGACCGAGCCCCACATTGGGCTCTCTGCTTAGCAGGGAGCCTGCTTCCTCCTCTCTCTCTCTCTCTCTCTGCCTGCCTCTCTGCCTACTTGTGATCTCTCTCTGTCAAATAAATAAATAAAATCCTAAAAAAAAAAAAATCAGATCCACTTGTATAGCATTATACCTAGAGGGATGAAGGGCCTTTTAATATTCCCTTTCTTTACCCTGTTCTGAAATGGCATGACATTTCTAACTGTCCAGCCCTGTATAGTTCTAATTCTATGTTGAAGCTGGGACAGAGAAGTCTGGTTGAGGTTCGTTTGCTTTAATGCCCTTTCAAGTCCAGTTTGGTAGAGTGTTTTGTGCTCCCAAGATAAGCTCATCGTGTGGTTTCATCATGGGTGTTCTTAGTGACTGGGAGATTAGAATTAATATGGTGTGTAAATATTTCTTCTTTGAGTAGATGAATATTGAGTATTCTTAAGCATTCAAAAGACTAAAAATTTTTCAGTGAAATCTTCAAACGTAACTAAAATTCTTTCAGTTTTTCTGTTACTACACTATATGAAAATAAACTAGGAGGTTGATAAAGGAATTTTCAAAATGTTAGTATTACAGAGGCACTTTGTTCTCAATATGTATAGGGCTTGACGACTTATCTTCCTCCCCAAACCTTCGCTCAACCAGTATATGTCCACCTCTGAAGCTTTCTTCTTTTTGTCTTCTCTATCCACATACCACCCTTCCCCTCAAATGCTGTTGCTTTAGTCTTCTAAATAGCCTTTGAACCCATCCCGTCCTCTCCACCCCTCAAAATCAACACAGGCCCTCATTGTCTTTCCTGTGTTCATGATAATGTTCCTAACTGTTCTTCTTTCTGCTCTATTATAAGTGATATTTAAGAAAGCATAACATATAATGATGTGTATGCAGAGTTTATTGTTTCCTAAGAGGTATGCTTTTAAGTTAGGATGCATAATCCTGACTCTTATTCAAAATGGATAATCAGGGGTAAGCCCCCTTAAATTTTACAGCTGATCACTGTGCGTTCAGTTTGTGCAGTTACAAAGTACAGTTCTCTCAGAACTTGAAAGCAAATGCTACTATGGTCGAGTGTTGGATATGTTGTCTGTTTATCTTTGGTATCAAAGACCCAGGGAATTTGAAGAAACATCACACAGCTTTTAAAATTATTCAGACAGGCTATAATATCACATGACTGCTCCCCCAAATGTTAAGACATTGCTCACTGGATCTTAAGACATTTTAAGTACTTAATCATCCTAATACCATAATGAGATAGTCAGGAATGAAATTTAAATCACTTTAAATTGGGGCAAGGAGAGGTAAAGTGACTGCCCAAGGTTGCTTTGACAGTGGTTAAACTAGGACCAACTCTAGAAATAGTTGCCTTTTTATTTTTATGTGTTAAATATACTTCCACTTAGCCTTCTAATTCAGAAGAGTTAACTTCAGCTCATTAAAGAATTCATAAGTGCTACCTTACATCCATGAGTAGCAGTCTTACCTTTTCAGAGTACTTTTAGGTTTGTCCCTAAGAAAAGAAGCTAGGGTACCCTTCTGAAGGTGAGAAATACAGGGGTTCCTGGGTGACTCAGTGAGTCGAGCATCTGCCTTTGGCTCAGGTCATTATCCCAGAGTCCTGGGATCGAGTCCTGCATCAGGTTCCCTGCTAGTGGGAAGCCTGCTTCTCCCTCTCCCTCTGCTGCTCCCCCTGCTTTTGCTCTCTCTCTCTCTCTCTCTCTCTCTGTGTGTGTGTGTGTGTGTGAATGTCAAATAAATAAATAAAATCTTAAAAAGAGAGAGAAAGAGAAATACAAAACTGGTCTATCATGACAATCTAAATTTCTCTGACTCTTGATCCATGGCATTCTACCACATCCTGCTGCCAAGATGGCTTTCCTCTTCCACAGAGATACAGTGTTCCCAATTACAAGGGCTGTTCTATCTCATTGCACATTGGAATCACTCCTGGGAAGAGGTGGGAGCCTTCTGACTTGTCCATCTAGTATCCTGCCCAGCTCCAAGATCATCTCCTAGATGCCTAGGTTCCAAATGGTGGTCTCCTTTCTGACTCGGTCTGCCTGGAAAATCTTCCATAGCTACAACTGCCACCTTTGGGTAGATGACCCGTATCAAATTTCCAAGCTTCCACTATCCTATATACCACAATTCCACATTCTCAAATGTCCACTGACTTTCGATACCAAATGGCACTATCAGTAAATCCATATCAACATAACTACAGCTGAATCCTTTATATCTTATATTCTATCCCCTTTCCTAAGTTGTTCCTTCTTATGACTTCCCACATTGACCTTTCATTTTTGCAGCAGGGCCTCCAAAGCCTGGGTTGTATGGTGCGCCTCCTGGCAGTTCTAAACTTTGATGAAACATAGTCTTTACTTCCAAGAGACTTAAAAAGAAGAAGAAATACAGGATGTGGATCATACCCTACTTGTATTTCAGGAGTTTCACTGTGATTGCAGGCTGGAGACTAGTTTAGAACTAAGGGGGGGTAGGGGGGTACCTAGTCTGGAAGGAGGTGGAAGGTGACTGAACCAAGTGCCCTTGCTTGAATTTTTATCCTCAAGGAGCATACAGTTGAGTAAAAGAGAATAGATACAGGCAAGAATGTATGTGAGGGTAGAGCAATCAGGAGATGTTTAAAAAGCTTATATCTCCATTTTTCCTAGTTGCCATCATTCTCTCTTTGCCAGACAGATGTAGGGCAGCATCTCTCATGAGCTATTTCCACCTCTTCTATCCACACACCACTGCCCCACCTACCTGCCTCTCTCCCTCTCTCCCCTTCTCCTCCTCCTTACTCTCTCTTTCTCTCTATCCTCCTTCCTCCCGTCCTTCCCTTCCTCTCTTCCACCCCCTTCCTTTTCTTCTTCCCCCCTCCCTCCTTCCCTCTTTCTCTCTAGGAAGTGAGAGGGGAAGGAGAAAAAAGATAGAAAAAGATTGAGATTATATACCCATTCTGTCTTGGGTGCCTTTTCCTTTGTGTCAGTGTAAGGCACTACAGTGTTTGTGGGACATTTAGAATTTATCCTTATAAGAGAGAATCATCAATTCAGTTTGAACATCCTTGTTCATATAAGGTGAATGCAAGATTTACTCTTGGTGAGCTAAACACTACTTAGTTTGTTAGCAATATTCGAAATAGAAAGAGCACACACCAGTGTAAAATGTGATACTTAGTAGCACATAGGCTGAATAGCTCATAACTTAAAAACACAAGATTTTTAGGTAGATGTATATTCATTTAGCAGGCATTTTACATTAGCTTGCTGTGTACTAGGTGCTTGGAATATAAAGGCAAAAAATGCTAGTTTTGTTGACAAAGATTCATTGTCATGCAAACCAACATTTGCAATGCTATATAATACCCTGTTTTTAGAGGTGTAAGAGCATATGCTTGTGGCAGACTTGGGCCTAAATACCTTCCCTACCTTCTTTACTTGTGTCGCTTGAGTAAGACTTTAGCCCTTCTAAGCCTCAGTTTAGAGAGGTACCTGCTGTATGGTGATTGTTGCGGAAGTTATTCAAGATAGCACGTGCACAGTATCTAGCAGAATACTTGGTGGAAAGCCACTGCTCAAAGATATTAACTGTTGTTACTGCAGCAATAAGAGGGCAAGGACTCTTTCCGTGGGTCCTGAGCAATCAGGGAAGATTTCACAAAAGAGGCAACTAGCAGTTGAAGTGATGCTAAAAAAGACGACTCTAGGGGCACCTGGGTGGCTCAGTGGGTTAAAGCCTCTGCCTTCGGCTCAGGTCATGGTCCCAGTGTCCTGGGATCGAGCCCCACATCGGGCTCTCTGCTCTGCAGGGAGCCTGCTTCCACCTCTCTCTGCCTGCCTCTCTGCGTACTTGTGATCTCTGTCTGTCAAATAAATAAATAAAATCTTAAAAAAAAAAAAAAAAGATGACTGTAGAAGTTTCTCGGGAACAGAGTACTCTGTCCAAGCGGACAACACAGCATCCACTAGCGCATGGCAGCATTGTGAGGAGCCATGGCCTGTTCCAGAAATCTATGAGTCAGTATTGCTGGAGCATAAAAAAATCCACAGGAGATAAACCTGGGATTGGTAGCCAGGGGCCAGATCTTGAAAAGCCTTGTCCAGAAAAAGACATTCTGAGTTTATACTCTGTGCCAGTCATCTTCTAAGTGGAGCACTTATGGTTTAGACATTGAGAAACAAGGAGATAATGTTCAATTTCTATTTATTTTTGTATTTTAATTTTACCTTACAATCATCATACCATGCATCTAGTACACTTTAAGGCATTATATATTGGTCCAGTAGTATAGCAGACAGTCTGAACATGTATGTATTCAGCCAGTACCTAATAATTATTTTTATGGCTAGTGTTTTTCTGATGGGTTATGGCATCCGTTCAGAGTGATTGTTGCCTAGCCTTACCAGTATTAAAAGTTTTAATATCATTCCTTTAAGTAGGTATACAAGTTTGGGGTCATGTCCCTTCTCTCTTCACTGGTCATTAGTCTGTTGACCACTGCTTTTGGAGATTTGGGGCAAGGAAGTGAAATTAGAATCTTGTGCTCTCTCAAATAAGTCTTCAAAAAATATATACAGAGGAGAAAGGGAAAGTAAATATATTAAGGAGAATATAGGCATAATATTTAAATAATTTTACTAATGTGAATAGTACAGACACTGTGTAGTAAGAACAGATCCCCAGACATTGACCTGTGTTCCATACCAGCCTAGTACGCATGAGCTGAATGTTAGCTTTGGGGGGGTCGAAATAAATAAGTAAATATATATATTTTGAGGGTCTCAAGGATTTGTTAGCTACAATTAGCCTCCACTTTATGCACCCCCCTGCCCATTTTTGAACGTTTATCTTTGTCTTCTTGAGTTATGAATTCTGTACTCAGAGGAGGAATTAGGAAATAATCTCCCGTCAGTGTTGATATGTAACCCTCATTTGCCACAAATGGGAATTTAATTCTCATTTTGTCAATGCAGTGAAATGACACTGAGAACACCTTCCATTTGGGTAGATCAGTCAAGGGATTTAGAAGGCACTTGTATGCTCACAATGGACAATTTTCAATGTAGTCATTTTTCTCTACTTTCCAAAATGATCTCAGAACATCTTCTCATTCACCATCATTTAATCTCTTGAACATTAGCTTGCTCTCGGGGGAGGAGTCAAGATGGCGGAGAAGTAGCAGGCTGAGACTACTTCGGGTAGCGGCAGATCAGCTAAATAGCTTATCTAAAGATTGCGAACATTAGCTTGCTCTCACCTTCCATAAGGTTGCCGATGTTTCCTGGTAGACAGAACACACTTCACTTTGATCAGCGTGACTGAACACCTGTCATAGCCACCTACCTTTATCTAAACCAAAATGGAATGCATGACAAAGGAAAGAAAAGTTGCTTTCAGAAGGGAAAATGAAAAGAGAGAGTCCCCTGGAGTAGTATGAGGGACAGAAGAAATCTGTGAGCTCTGAACAGGGGATTTCAGTCAGTTCAGGAGAAGGAGGATATTTGGGAGTAAAACCAGGCAATCAGACAAGAGCGAAAGGCAGGAAACTTTAAGGTGAGGGCCTTTGGTATCTGAAGCACAAGGGAAAGATAACGTTAAATTACTGGAACAGCACGGATGGAAACAAAGAACAAAGGAGGTACCCATGAAGACCAGGAACAAGAGGGAATGGAGCTAATGACCTTTTCTTTGAATCGCCATCACAGACTGATGATGTGTGTTCTCTCTCTCCTCCCCACTTCCATTGTTAAAGAGGCAGGAATGATGTAGCTGGAAGACAGCTTGACTCTTACTGTCATTACAACTAAAGTGCTTTGTGTGAGAGGTTGTCACTTTCTGTTAGGAGGGATTTTATCAGATGTTAGGTGAGTTTTTTTTCCTTACTTTTCTCCACATTTAGTCTTTTTTGACTCATTGTGTTAATCATCTTGCCAAATATGAAGCATAACTTTTGGTATTGGTTCCCACTCTATACCAGTTTGCCCTTAAAGGCAAAATTCAATTCAGACTTGGAGAAGGTAGAGAAGACATAGGTTTGGTTTCCTCTGTCAGTGTAAAAGTTGAAGGCAGAAATCTCAAAAGACTGCTCCTGAGCCATTTTAGATGGATAACTTTATTAATTCCTATAATAAAGCCCAATTTAATTTACATCGGCATGTTATGTTTCAAGTGGCATGAATAACTTTTTTTCTTTGACTGATGAATGGAGAGGGTTTGGAGTTATAAGAAAATAAATAATGCGGGTGAAGAAATCCTGGGTTAGCTTGGAGATAGCAGGAGGATTTCTGAGAGAGTGGGAGTGGAAAAGCAATCCATAGACTTGCCGATGGACGCTCATTAAATGTTAATAGGAACTGCATGTGATGAAAGGCAGGCGATTCTGAATTTATCTTGTAACTGTATGTCTGTCTACAGCTGGAGGTATGCAAATGAAATCAAGGAAAGGCAGTAAAGATATTATTTGTTAGGAAATAGAAGCAGGATTCAGTTTGCTTAACCTCCCTTGAAGAGAACACTACCCGTGTTTGTGAACTGGAAAGCACAGGAGTGAGTAGCCTTCCACGTCAGTGGCAGATGGAAGATGTCGTTAGAAAAGTAGTCCTACGTCTGGATGAATTCCCAAGAAGGTTGAGAGCCCCTGATGTGATAGGTATGTAAAACCATGTAGCCGACATGAAGGCTGTTGCCCTTTTGTAACCTCCTTGAATCACTGAAGCGAGCTGTCCCTGGTGGAGGGAACGTGTCACTGGGTTCTGTGTCTTGACAGGGAGCTGCACCTGTGACACCTGAAACCTTCCTAAATGCTCCTGTTCAGTCCTGGGCCATTGGAGTGCAGGCGCTGGATTGGAGCATTTATTCATAGCAGATTAATAATATAAGTAAGTCTCTGTGAGGCCTCACTTAGGAAGCTCTTAGAGGATTAATAAAATATTTACAAAATAACCTATATGATGGCTTCATTTTTGAGATATTTAGCTCTAATCACATCATAAATCTTCATTCAAAGTGGCTTCTCTCTTCTGTGAAAGAAGTTCCATACTTATGGAAAAGCAGAAAGGATTCCTTCCATACTTTTATTAAAAACAAAACAGAGCCTGGTTTCTTTGCACGTGCATGTTCTCTTTCTTACACATACACACACACATGTGCACACAGAGCCAACACCCAACAAATCAATAAACAAGAGTAAAATGATCATTTTTAAAAAGACTTCTCGTTGAATTCAGTGACTGGCATGCACATGTAAAACATTCCAAAGATTCATCATTTTGTTCCAAGAATTTTATCTCTGCATGTTTTACACAGGTTCTATAACCGAAAAGATCTTAAGCCGATGATAGTTTTTCTAGTAACTAGACTGATAGAATTTTTAAAAATTTTAATCTTTGCCTTTAAAAGTCTCCTGTGTCACTTATTGTTTGTTTACTATTTTATATGTGGTATCAGTGGATCATACTCTACAGTCCGATTTCTAGAAGCAAGCTCAAGATTTCAGCTGGTTCTTGGGTGTATGCTAAAGCTACAGCTGTTTATATGAACAGCCATTTACTGAGTGCCTGCCATGTGCCTAGAAATTCAGCAAGAGCTTTTATGAGTGTTTATACTTCATTTAATTCAGTCCTAACAATAACAAATACTCCTGAGAATATCCCTAAAAGTCAGGTATTACTGTCCTTGTTTCATAGCTGGGAAACTGAGGCTCAAAGTGGTCATAGAGCTAGTAAGTAGACAATTTGGTGTTGGAGAGCACAGGTGTGTGACTTCACACCCCATACTCTATTTTATTTTGTTTTGATTTCATTTCATTTGATTTGATTTTCCATTCCATTCTGCCTCCCCTTATTTCCACAAAGTGGGTATTTTAGGATTGTTAGAACAGAGCTTATCCTTTGTTCCCTGATAGTCAATGGTCTTTTATACTCTTTCGCTGAATTGTCTTTCAGTTGTATGCTATTGCTCCTATTATGTTGCTGCCTTTTTAACTATGACTTCTATGATATAACTTGGAGTTGGCCTCTTGATACATGTTATCAAATTTAATAAAATATTTATTAGATGATTAAAAATTTTTGCCAGAAATCCATATTGAAACATTCTTTAAGGCTAAAAAATATTTGTCTGGCAACAGTCTGGTATATATATAATGGAAATATTTTTACCCCATTTCCTTTCATTTTCCTTCTCAAAGCCTTTGCAGAAAAGGATAATGGAACAGGCAGCTGTGGCCATAGGAAGTCTGTGCAGTCTGTGGTTTATACATATATATATGTGTGTGTGTGTGTACAAACACACACACACACATATATATATGAAAAATGTATGCCAAAATTATATGTGTTTGCCACAATTTTTTCTTTTTGTTGCTGGTACAGAAGCTCCAACTTTCCACTGTCTTATTTGTGATTAATTGGGATGTCTTTGTTCTCTCCAATGCAAGATCTAAAAACCAGCCTCTGTCTTCACTGAATGTCAGTGCAGCTGCTGTTTGCATGCTGTTTTCTTTGTTGCTATGTGTGTGGGTGCCTCAGGCCCAGGTCCTGAGTCCCCCTTCTCCTGCCGTGCACTGCCTGTGTTTCTGTGGAGAATGGTAATGTTCTTGGATCAGGGACTTTTACAAATAGGTGTGTTCTTCCTTGTTGGCTTGGAGTGATCAAAGACCACCATGTTTCATTTTGCCCAGAGCCCTGAAACCCCCCCCCCAATTTTCAGTAAAATCTATTTCAGAGAGCTTTACCCTAAAGCCACAGAAAACAAATCCAACACCTGTGGCCTGAGAGCATTGCTTATAAAGGCCTGGAAACTCCCAGAACATTGTTTATGAAGCACACTCATAGTTGGGACTCACAGGAGTTTCTGTGTCTCTTGTTTCCTTTCTAGCTACTTGTGAGCATCAGACCCTTTTGTAGAGAGAGGGAGGAAGGTCATGTTATAGAACATGCTCATGCATGTCAGGACAAATGCTAATTCACGACACTGAATTCTGACTAATATCCCGAGGGAAAGAAGAAATACACACATATGGGTATACTTTGGCTTTCATTTAACTCTCTAATTTCTTTCTTTTTTTTTTTTTTAACTTAAATAAGGACTTCTGTCTTCATTAGTGGTGTTATTCACAGAGACCATAGAATTTCTGCACTTGCCTTGTCCGTGTGAAGTGGAAGGAATGTGTTTTCTTTTGCCATATCCTTATTCAGCAGGGGTGCTCTTACTGTAAAGCCAGGAAGCTAAAAAGGACAGTACGTGTATTTGCTCCTTATTTCCCCTCACTCTGAACCTGAGCTGAAATGCAGTTTGTATCCTTCACGTGCACACTCAGTGGTGGAGTAATTAAGTGAGGTGATGCATGTGAAGCACTTTTTCCCTTAGTGGTTGGCACATAGTGAGTGCTTAAGTGAACAGTAGGTGTTACTTTTCACTGGACCCAAAGTCACATTGCTCCTCTGTCTTTAATGCAGATTTATGATAGTCTTTTCGTTAGATCTGAAGGTTAGTTTCTACCTTGCTGAGAGCATCAGGAAATGTTGACTTTAAAATAAGAGGGTTTTTTTTTTTTTGTACTTTTGCATATAATTGGTGGATTGCGTTGAAAACAAAATGTTATATTGATTTCTTTTTCCTGAATTATTTTATGTTTCTAGATGATTGCTATAAATAAGTTGGATGTCATATTCGTAGACTTTTTAAGAACTAATGAGCCAGTTGCAGACAACAGTGAAGACTTTTTATCCTATTTATCAAAACTAAGAGATATGTAAGCATCCCCATATTGATTTTTGTTATTAAGAAGTGAATGTTGAGGGGCACCTGGGTGGCTCAGTTTGTTAAGCCTCTGTCTTCGGCTCAGGTCATGATCCCAGGGTCCTGGGATCAAGCCCTGCATCAGGCTCCCTGCTTGGCAGGGAGCCTGCTTCTCCCTCTCCCTCTGCTGCTCCCCCTGCTTGTGTTCCCTCTCTCGCTATCACTCTCTCTGTCAAATAAATAAAATCTTAAAAAAAAAAAAGTAGTGAATGTTGAAAGGACCACAAAAGCTGCTTTTTCTGCCTCTACTGGATCAGAGGCCTCTTTGAGGGAAACCATTAGTTGCATTTTCTAATAAATGACATTTGAAATACTAAATACTTATTTTCATGGGTGGCCTCTAAAGAATATGAAGCTAGCATTGTCCCTTGGCTTCAATGAGTCTTAATCTCACGTATCTATTGTTATGCAATTTGTAATGGGAGGTATTTTACCCCATTAGGTACAGACTGAGTTTTCAGTAATGTTTTTTGACTCTACCTAACTTGACATCATAGAGGGCACTAATAAATCACACCTTCCTGTGCTCAGGTAAAGACAGACATCTCTCTGTCTCCCACCTGCCCTCCCATTCCTGGATCAAGTATCAGAGCTGAGCTTGTGGCCATCTAGAACCACAAATTACAGAATCCGCTTTTGTGTGGGATAATGGTAGGGGTATGGATTTGGAACACTGATGGGTGGGTGTGCAGAAAGGAGTTAACACAGCAGGCCTGAGGTGGCCTAAAAGGCTAGCTTATGAAGTTGGCTGTTGATTGGCATCAAGGAATTTGGATTTGGGGAATGTTCCATCATTCCCTAACTGATGAGTGGCTCATTGTTCTAAACTGTGTTTATAGAAATACTCTAGTTTGTGCCGACCACTTGCTCTACTTCTAGGAGTCTGGATTTTGGGGTTTGGGTGCATGCTAGGCAGAGAGTACCCATGATGAGCCCCCAATGAAAACCATGGGCAGATTCGCTATTGAGCTTCCATTATGGACAACACTTCACGCGTACTGTCACAAGAGAAATTGAGTACAACCTACGTGGTTCCTTGGAGAAAGAACTCTTGGAAGGATGCTCTTGGTTTCTTCTAGACTTTGCCCCTTGCTTCTTTTCCCTTTGCTGAATTTGCTTTTGATTTTCCTTTCTGTATTAAATCTTAGCTGTGAGAATGACTGTTGCTGAGTCCTGTGGGTCTCACTGATCTGGGGCTGGTCTTAGGGACCCTCAACACAATAGTTAAAATCTAACTTCTGTAAGATTCCATATAGAAAGAAAGGGCAGAAAGTCGGACGTGCCTGGAAATTTGCCTTCTGGATCCCCCATTCTGTATCATTTTCTTCCTAAGCACTACTTCATTTTGATGATGAGTTCAGTTAATATGTTTAGAATTTAATGTAATTGGATGGGCAGTTCTGCAACCTTCAGGTATCAATGTGAATTCATTCCTTTTTCTTTACTCTTATCGGAACTGGACTGTAAAGGTCAGAGAGATTTAAGAAGATGTGTTTTCTTTCTCTCGCTCTTAAACACACACACTCATTTTCTGGAACCATTACCTGGTATTCTAATAATTGGAAATCAGTATCAACTAGAATTCTCCTCCTTGATAGAATACAATGGCAATTGACTCTCATTTGGGAATGTTTTATGAGTTAGGAAGATAAAATGACAAAAACTGCCTTACATTGGAGGGGTTTTGTGGGGTTTTTTGGTGTCAATACCTTATTTCACTTTTTGGATGTTTATAGTGAGTAATGCCTTTCCATACTACACAACAGAGAAGTTTCCAGAGTTTTTAATGTCTGTTTCCACTTGAAAGGACTCTACTTCCTTCCTTATTGGGAAAAGAAAGAGAAACAGTAGTGCTGCTGAGAACTATCACCCAGGAGAGCATCTGGGGAGAAAGTACGAGACAGAAACTAGATTCAGGAGTGACTACACGGGCCATCATTGACTCATCTGCTGCTATTGGCCCAATAGTGTTCTCATCTGTTTGTAAGAGCTTACGTACACTTTGCCTTTTTGGTCTGGTAGGATAACCTTTATGCCTTACTTCAGAGACACTTGAACATAGAGCAAATAGAGCATGTAAATTTATAGACAATGTCTATTTTAGACTTGATGAAAATAGATACCAGAAGAAAAGACAGTGGATGGCAAAAATTTTGTCTCCTTCCTTGGTAGCAAATTCCATAAAAAGTGAAAAATGAAATGTTTATATTCTTTCCATTAATGAAATTTTTATTTTTTTATTAAAATGACTTAGTTCCTTGATAGTTTTTATTTAACATTACCTTTCCTTCCTCACATAAACATAGTAAATAAAAAAGTCTTCCTGATTATTTAGAAAGTCAATAATTAGTTGATTTTCTTCAAAGGTGGCTTGAACTGTTTTTATTGTATAGTGTTTCGTTGAGACCAGCCCTTCACTAATTATAAAAATACGTTTTTAAGACAAGCAAGGCATTCATTTTATACTCTGTGGAACTCTTACAGCCACTATTTATAAATAACAAATGATAATATGTTGAAAAGTAAAATAAGTGAAAGCCTTTTATATTTATAACCTCGACTGGCTGAAAGGTCTTCTGTAATATTTCTTTTTCAGTACATTTCATAGTCATTCAGCAACATCCGTTTTCTGTGCTTTTTTCCCCTCCCTATTCTGTGTATTTTATTTTTTGTACACAATCAGGGCCCCATATTAAAAATTCAATAGATATATTCAAAATTGACGACTCTGTCTCTACTTTCCTATACGTATGCATTTATTTTTCTCTGCCAGTTCACTTTACCAAACCTGTCAAAGAGATTTCTCTACTCCTCCTCCTTCTCCCTGGTCTGCTAATACACCTCCTGCTCTGGCCACGACTCAGCTACTTATTGTTTCAACTAAATTATTTCAAATGTTCTGATATTCAATGTTAATACTGAGCAACTCATTGTGTTGGCCACAAGTGGAAATTGTTTCTAAGCTGTCAGATTTTTTTTTTTTAAAGATTTTATTTATTTGACAGAGAGATCACAAGCAGGCAGAGAGGCAGGCAGAGAGAGGAGGAAGCAGGCTCCCTGCTGAGCAGAGAGCCCGATGCGGGGCTCGATCCCAGGACTCTGAGATCATGACCTGAGCCGAAGGCAGCGGCTTAACCCACTGAGCCACCCAGGCGCCCCTAAGCTGTCAGATTTTAAGTGTACTATATTCAGATCCCAAATCTGCATTTTTGAGCTCCCTAATAACTTCGTTCCTCTTCCCTAAATTTCTTTTTCCTCCTAGCTTGTTTTCCTCTGACAGCCACTCTTTTTCTATACTATCACTGACTTCTGCATTTTAGAAACTTTAAGTTTCTGCACCTACACCTGTAAACAGTTCTGCAATAAAATGAACTTGGAAGCATAGGCCCAACCCAGATCTTAAAAAATTCAGAGAAAAATGAATTTTCATATACATCAGAAATATTCATATTTTTATTTTTAAATACATAATAAAAGCTTTTTAGTATCTACATTTGCATATGTGACTGTTGAACCAGACATTGGACGACCTATGTTTTGGACTGGCTGTGTTTTGAAAAACTCTAGTAAGCATCTGTCTACGGAAGATAGTTGGGTTTATACAGGAATGACAAGTGGTCATTTGTCAACAGAAATGAAGTAGGTATAAAGACAGCGTAACTTCTTAAAAATGTGTGAGGTTCCATCCTAGCTGCTATTGGTTTAAGTATGAGTGTTCTGGGGCCTTTCTACAAGCATACCTCAAGAGATACTACGGGTTTCGTTCTAGACCATTGCAACAAAGTGAAGCAAATGGATTTTTTGGTTTTTCAGTGTGCATAAATGTTACATTCACACTGTAGTCTCTTAAATGTGTGACAGTATTACATCTTTAAAAAACACTGTACATACCTTAATTTAAAAATACTCTATTGTTAAAAAATAAAAAATGCTAACCACCATCTGGACTTTTGGCAAATTGCAGTCTTTTTACCTCAATGTTGATGGCTGCTGACTGATTAGGGTGGTGGCTGTTGACGATTGGGGTGGCTATGGCAGTTTCTTAAAGAAAGACAGCAATGAAGTTTGCTGCATGAATTAAGTCTTCCTTTCCTGAGAGATTTCTCTGTAGCATGTGATGCCATTTGACAGCACTTTACCCACACTGGAATTTCTTTCAAAATTGGAGTCAATCTGCTCAAACCCTGCTGATACTTAATCAACTAGGTTATGTAATATTCCAAATCTTTTGTTATCATTTCAACAGTCTTCACAGCATCTTTACCTGGAGTAGATTCCATCTCAAGAAACCTCTTTTCTTTGCTCATCCGTGAGAAGTTACTTCCTCCCCTGAACTTTAAACCCATCAAAGTGGTTTCATCCATGAGGGTTGGTATCAACTTCTTCCAAACTACTATTACATTGGTATTTTAACTTCTTTCCATGAATCATGAATATCCTTAATGGTATCTAGAATGCCAAATCCTTCCCAGAAGCTTTTAACTTTCCCAGATCTATCAGAAGAATCACTATCTATGGTGGCTATAGCCTTATTATTTCTTAAATAATAAGACTTGATCAAATTACTTTTTGATCCATGGGCTACAGAACAGATGTTGTGTTAGCAGGCATGAAAACATTAATCTCATTGTATATCTCAATCAGAGCTCTTGGGTGACAGGGTACATTGTCAATGAGCAGTAATATTTTGAGAGGATTTTCTTTTTCTCTGAATTTTCAGTGGTTCCAATAGTAGGCTTAAAATATTCGGCAAACCATGTTGTAAACAGATGTACTGTCATCAAGGCTTTGTTGTTCCATTTATATAGTATAGGCAAAGTAAATTTAGCATGATTCTTAAAGGCGCTAGGATTTTCTGAGTGGTAAATGAACATTGGCTTCAACTTAAAGTCATCAGCTACATTAGCCCCTAAAAAGAAAGTCAGCCTTTGAAGCTTTGAAGCCAGGCATTGACTTCTCCTGTCCAGTTATAAAAGTCCTAATGGCATCTTCTTCCAACGTAACGCTGTTTTGTCTACATTGAAAACCCGTTGTTTAGCATAACCACCTTCACTAATTACTTAGCCAGGTATTCTGGAGAACTTGCTGCCGCTTCTGCATCAGCACTTGCTGCTTCTCTTTGCACTTACATATCAAGGAGATGCCTTCTCTCCTTAAACCTCATCAACCAGCCTCTCCTAACTTCAGGATTTTCTTCTGCAGCTCCCTCACCTCTCTCAGCCTTCATAGAATTAGAGAGAGTTAAGGCCTTAATCTGGATTAGGCTTTGGCATTAGGGAATGTTGTGGTTGGTTTGATCTTCTATCTGGACCACTTAAACTTTCTTCATATCAACATAAGGCTGTTTTGCTTCCTTATCATTCGTGGGTTCGCTGGAGTAGCACTTTTAATTTCCTTCAAGAACTTCTCCTCTGCCTTCACAACTTGGCTAACTGTTTGGCACAAAAGGCCTAGCTTCCAGCCTATCTCGGCTTTCAACATGCCTTCCTCGCTAAGCTTAATTGTTTCTAGCTTTTGATTTAAAGTGAGAGACGTGTGACTCTTCCTTTAACTTAAACACTTAGAGGCCACTGTAGGGTTATTATTGGTCTCATTTCAATATTATCGTGTCTTGGGGAATAGGGAGGCCAGAGGAGAAGGAGAAAGATGGGGAACATCTGGTCGGTGGAACAGTCAGAACATGCACAACATTTGTCAATTAAGTTTGCCATGTTGTATGGGTGTGGTTTGTAGTACCCCAAAACAATGACAATAGTAACATCAATGATAATTGATCACAGATCTCCATTACAAATACAGTAATAATGAAGAAGTTTGAAATGTGAAAATTACCAAAATGTGACACAGACTTGAAGTGAGGAGTGCTGTTGGGAAAATAGCATTGATAGATGTGCTCGACACAGCGTTACCATAGACCTTCAATTTGTAAAAATGCAGTATCTGCAAAGTACAGTAAAATGAGATCTGCCTGTACTCAGGGGTCTGGTTATACTGTAAGAGGTTATCCCAGATTTCATGTGACCTATATAAAATGGAATACAGTTAAAGAAAGAGAATCCCACAAAAAACAGATGAAGATTCTGAGTAGATCACAGGATTTACAATCGGGGTGATATTTGAGAGGTGGGTCTTCGACGACAATGGGGCCCCAGAAAATTGATGAGAGCATTCCAAGTGGAAGGGACAGTGTAAGCAAAAATGAGGTGTTTCAAGAAAGTATAGTGCCTTCACTGAAAGGTAAGTTGTCACGTTCCGCTCTAAGGCGAGAGTGTGTATAAGAGAAGTGAGACTTAGAAGCTACGTCTGGGCAGTTCATGAATGTCACATGAAGAATTTATACTTAAATCATTTAGCAAGTCTAGTTTGGAGGTAAAGATTGTAATGTGATCAAGAGGTATACTTTAGGAAAAGCATCCCGGCCTCAAAATGTGAGTATGAAGAAGGGAGGAGTGGGTAAATGAATAAGAAACGATTATAGTAATCCATTTAGGAAGGAATATGGGCCATCACTAAGCTTGTGAGGATAAGGTATGTGACTGGAGAGCTGAGTTAACTAAGGAATTGGTCAAAGGAACTTATCTTTTCACACCTGGATTTGATAGAGAATAGTGGGAAAAGAGAAAGCTGGAGAGGCCACAGTGATGTGGCTTGGGTGGAGATGAATGGATAGGATTGCCTTCTGTGCAAGGCATTACCATACAGTTGTAGACTCAGAATCCTGGCGTAAATCCTGGCTCCAAATGTTACTAGCTTGATGACCTCAGGCAAATTACCCAACTTTGATGCACCTCAATTTTCCCACCTATAAAGTGGGCTTGATAATAATACCTCAAACCTCATTTAAGTATAGGTGAACATAATACATATATATTACCTAGAGTCTTTCTTGGCTCAGTGCAAAGTATAGGCATTATTATTTTGTTTAATTCTCAGATGTCTTGCTGAGCTATTTTCATCCTCTTTAATATATGAGGAAACCAAGGCACGGAGACTGTGTTATTTAAAGCAATCCTTTCGCTTGAAAATAGCATTTCAGTAAAAAATAGGCTTCTGTGCCTTTGTGTGTTTCGGATTTTGTTTTGGTTGTTTTGTTTTGTTTTCAGAATTCAAATAATTTTTTGAACAAGCGGCTAGTTACTTTGGTCTCTAGGTGGAATCCCTAAAGAAATCCTCAGAGTTGAAGTTTTCGTCCTAGAAAGGGATGGAGCAAATGCAAGCCAGAAATGAGAAATCACAGATTGATGGGAAGACCAGATGAGGATTTAGGAGTTGATAGGGATAGAATTATTTGCAGAAGCTAAAGTGAAGGAGGAAGTATGTACATACACACGTATTTATATTCATAGTGGTTTATTTTCCCTGTGTCCAATATTAAGCTGATTTAATTAATTTGTTTGCTCTATATACAGAACACCAACCAAATGAAAGACAGTTGCATTTTCCTTTCTAGTTCTT
Organism: Lutra lutra; assembly: GCF_902655055.1. NCBI lineage: Eukaryota > Metazoa > Chordata > Mammalia > Carnivora > Mustelidae > Lutra > Lutra lutra. The sequence continues at coordinate 42,963,448 of NC_062290.1, read as the reverse complement.
TGTACAATAGGATTTAATTGTGATCCAGAAAATGTCCAACATGTTTCCGTAGTGTAGTGGTTATCACGTTCGCCTAACAGAAAATGTCCAACATAAATAAATGCAGTGTCATTGCCAAAAGCATTTTCCAAGAACAATAGATCATTATCTGATATTTGTAAAAAAAAAAAAAAAAAAAAAACCCAACAACAACAAAACCCAGTGAGGACCAAATTTTAAATATACATATTTTGCTAAAACCATTATTCTCAACTTTTTCTCACCTCCAGCACGCTAATAATGCAGCTGTTTCCCCTGCATGAGTGGTCTTAGGGTAAGACTCCATGTCTCTGTTGGACACCTGCTCTACGGTTAGGTGGGGAGTTCAATTCAAGGAACAGTGTTACTCAGGGGGGCTGGTGTGAAGAGAGTGCCAGTTGATGGGAATCTACTCATCTTCTGAGGATGTTCTGTTTCCTGAGTATTTGCCAGGAGAAAAAGATGGTATTGGGAGAAAAGTACTAGGCTGGGTCAGGGGAGCTGAGTGGTTTATCCCAAGTCAGCCACAGATTTTAGCTTCCTGATTTTGGGTTAGATACTTTTTTAAGTTGTCTCACCTGTACAGTAATAAAGGTAGCACTAGATGACGTCTAAATTTCTTCCCAACTCCTATATTCACAGTATTAATGAATTAATTCACTACTGATTGACCTGGGCAGTGGGAATATAAAGTGCAGTGATCCTGTGGTAAAGAGACCTACATGCCAGAGAAGCATGAGCAAGTCAGTGACGGAGCAGGTTATTCTTGCTGGGAATGGGCAGCAGGAAAAAGACAGTGGCATTGGAAATGTTTCATAGAGAGCTATGTTTAAGTTGGGTCTTGAAAGACGAGAATGACAGTGGCAGAATGGAGAGCAGTTCAGAATCGGGCATGATTTGTTTATACTCAGGGTCATTTATGGCAAGTAGGTCTTTGTAGCTGGAGCTTTAGAGGTCTTGGCAGGAGCTGATGTTGGAAAGGTAGGTTGGGCTTATATTGAAGGGACTTCAAATGCCAAATATGGGAGTTTATTAGTTATCCTGTGCATGGTAGGGAACCAGTGTAAGTTTGGTAGGAGGAGGAGTGAGATACTCCTAGTCTCAGTTTTCAGAAATCTGATAAGAATGCAGGAAGAGTGGAGACTTGCTATTTGTTCTCTTAATGACTGCCTTTGTCAGTTAACTTATACCCAGGTACCACTTGGCATTTGTATCGGTCCTTCAGGATTGTGTCCCTTTCTATAACCAGCACTGTAACTTCACAAACTCAGGAAAATACTGTTTTCCTTTTCTTTGAGGTGACACCATGAGCTTATCTCCCCTAAATGCGTATTGTCTTCCCCCCATGCCAGCCATATTGGCAATGCCATTAGCAAGGTTTAAAAAAAGGAGGGGACCAACAAAACCCAATATTAAAAGGAAAAGAAAGTTGAAGGCTTAAGAATTCACTTTCCTCAGTTCTGTCTCCACAGGTAGCCTAAACAGTTAAAAATGAATGTCGGGGAAAATTTTTTAGCCCCTTAGTGGTTGTCACAGTGATGTCAGTCTGAACTGGGATCTCTTCGGTTTAACACACTAAAAAGGAAAGAACATTGTATAGCGCTTTCATTTTTGCCTGCAGCACTTGTTGGTTGAAGCTATGTTGATTGAATGCAGGGGCAGACGGCTAAAATCAGTCTTTGGGGCTTGAAGGGAGCCCTAGGGATTATGTTTAGAATCCGTGAGGCCTGTCAACTCTGGCATTCATGTTTTGCTTTCTTTTGGCTGCAGCTTTTTCTTCCAGCCCGCTCAGCAAGCACACCAAGAGGTACAGTGCATGCGTGCGTGCGTGCGTGCGTGCTTCCACCGGATAGCTTTATCATCAGTGCTGTGAGCCCTCCCTTGCAAACTCACAGCTGTCACAGGGGGTTTTGATGCAAACTTTCTCCACGCCCAAGTCCCTGAGAATTGAAAGGCCATCCTGTAGATAGATTGGTGTGGCCCAGTGACTTCTGCTTGCCAGTTACCAGCCAGCCACCTTGGCTTCATTTAAATGGAGACATTTTGAATGTTTCCCGTTTCAAAATGCTTTAGTGGACTCACTAAATGGCAGGCATCTCAGGAGGCCAGATGTTTCTGCCTATTCTCACACAAATGTTTATTTACCCAATAATCTGCAGAATCATAGATTTCCAGATTATTTGCAATTGACTCAGTCTTTTTTTTTTTTAAGATGCTCATACTGTCCAATGTTCCCTGTAAACTGTATCAGCAGATGGTAGTCACCCTGATAGAGCAATGGACTAAACTAATTTCATTGATTTAAACATTGTTAAACAATTTCAAATGCAGCTTTGGAAACAGTGTTCTGAACCTGTTTAACAATGTTTAAAAATGCATCAGTGAAATCGGCTTAGCCTATGGCCTTTATTACATTATGTGTTCTCAATTACATGGATTCTGTGTTTTATGTGTGGACTGCTTCTAAGTAACCTAAATAAATAGTAAATAAATAATGATCCCAGCTGAAGAGTGTGGCTTATCCCTAACCCACTGAATTTGTTTTAGAATTGGTAAATCTTGAGAAATACTTCAAGAATGCCCTATCAGCTATGAAATCCTAGGAAGTGCCTTCAGGAGGCTGAGCTGGTGTTGGTAGCCCAGTAGGCACCCTCCCCCCACCCATTGCTCTTCCTCTTCCACTCACCCTCAGTGCCATTGTTGTGATACCACGACTGAATTCCACACCATCCGCCTTGAAATATAACCTAAAACATTAAATATGTTTTTACTAATTGTGATCTGCTAAAATCACAATTGAAGTTCTCTGTCGAAGCATTTTTTTTTTAAATTTCAGAAACAGTATTTAAGTGATGACATGCAGTAATTTGTTCATTCTTCTGTCAGTATAATTTACAAGGCAGTGGCAGATAAACATAGCAATACAAGATTCATTTACAGTGACACAATGGCAGATACACAGAGCAGAACCCTGCCTATGAGATAAAGTGGACTGAGTGACTTATGCAGTAATTAGGGGATAATTGTCATTAACCTCACAAACAGTAGTTTACCCATATTGTTTAAAAGGCTCCAGGATGCGTAATGACAAGGTAATCTGTCAAAGCGCTAGGGGGAAATATTAATAAGATTTGTGCAAGCCTGGATAGAAAATATGCAGAAAGCAGCCACATTAAGCTAATTGGTGGATGAATATACAGTTGTAAAAGTGCTTCTAATGGCACGTTTGCTGCTCTCCAAATGACTACCGTTAATGTGGAGAAGTGGGCTGCTTAGAAAGTCAGGACTGCTGGGACAAGAGGGTATTAAGGCATGCAGACGCGGTTATTACCTTGCTTTATAATGCATGCTTCCTCCTCTTATGCTCCTTTATTTTGAATTTCTGAGTTTTTTGTTATAGTAACATATATTGATTATTAACTCTGATTATTCTGTTTTTGATCTGTATTTGTTCAGGCAGCCACCAGCACCAGATCACCTCGACTTTGTGGCCAAATAAAATGTATAATCTACTTCGATAGCTGCTTATAAATATACAGAAACTGTTAATGCATACGTGGATTTATAATTACACATACACGTATGGGGAGGTGCCTTTTATAGGAACATATTTAATCTGAGCAATCAAAGGAAAGTATATCCATCAACAGCCTTGTGTATGTGTTACAAGTAATAATGTGTTGTTCCCTGATGAATGCTAAAGCAGGAAATTAATCTTTGTGTTCTACTGCATTCTTATACCCAGAGAAGAACAAAGTTAAATCTCCCAATACATCTTTCTGTTCAGTCACACACTCTGTCCTCCGTGTGTTTTATGGAATACTCAATCCTTGCTGTTTTATGGAATACTGCTTAGTGAGTGTTCCGTCCCTTTCCACCCCTGCTCCCTCATATCCTAATGAATATGTTAAAGTTCCTTAGGGCTGTTCAGTCATCTCCAGTTGTGGAGTAATTCAAAGTATAAGATGTGAAATCAACCTTTCAAGCTTTGGAAGCTCTGAGCTCATACCGGTATTGGGTTATCTTGGTTGCACAGATAAAATGGCAAAGCTCAGAGCTTGTGGCCCTGAATCTGTCCAAGGTTTTGGCCCCTCCCTGATGTGTAAAATCACTTCCATTGTGAAAAAAAATTTTTGCCCCCATGTTTTTGCTGTTTTTCAGACATTATAGGAAAGCACATGAGGAAATGCCAGGGTCTCTACCATTTATATCTAGGTATGTAAAGCCCCAGCACAGACCCCTAGATATATATGGAGGCTTTCTACAAACCCAGTGGCAGAACTTTGATTATAGAAAGAGAGGTAAATGAGAAAATGCCATCCTCAAAGCAAAAATGTTAGAAAGGGCTCTGGTAAGTTTTGTTTATTGCAAAACATGCAGATTTATAGCTGTCCTAGGACTAGAGCTTTATCGTATGTCTGCAGGGAGAAGAAAACAAGACCACGTTCAGGGATCATCCTCCTTCCTCCTGTTTCTGGTGTCATCTCCGAAGATTTCAGACTGCTCCTTTGCTGTCCTCAATGATAAAATGACTTACCTCTAGCATCTCAGGGGTGATCATCCTCAAGTGAATAACTTGTGTCTATCTAAAGGGTTTAATTGGAGGGAGGGTCTTATATGCAGATACTGCTCTTTCTTAGAACTGCAGAGATTGCTGGGAGACCACAGATTGTTACTTATAGCTTTATGGGGGTACAGCATTTACTTTGGAATCATTGATTCTCAGGTTGCAGAATTCTCACAAATCCTAACTGATGGGAAATCGAGGGGTTCCCATGGCCTCTTAGGGACTTTTTGAGCGGTTTCCCTAGTTTTCAGGCAAAGTTTCTACTTGAACTGATCATTGAATTGACTAGGGGTAAAAATTAACCCAGAAAAATGAGTACCTCTAATTATGTCACTGATAAGCAGCCCCAGATAGAAGCATCAAGGGAAGCATCTAGAACATATATATTCTAAAAATAATTTCTCAAAAGTTGGTTAAAAGAAAAAAATATTAAACTAGAGTTCAAAATAATTTTAATTAAAATTATTTATGTGTCCAGATTCTTGGCATAAATGGTGGAGTCATGGAATTTGAGAGCCAAATAATGGAATTGTGGGGTAGCAAGTCTTAGAAAATTTAGTAAGACTTCCTTATACAGGAGAATGCTGAAGCTGAATATTGGTGATCTAACAGCCAACACAGCCAGTAGTTGGCAAAACCAAGACTAGGATTTAGGTGTCATTCACTCACATTCCTTATTTCCCTCTAAGGTTGACTATATGTAATAAGTCATGTTAAACGAATCAAAAATCTGAAACTTTAGTATACACATTCTGATTTCACCTACAGGTACGGAGTTAGATATTCACTGGTGATTTTATGTTGGAGTTTGGTATGCTAGGAGTATCAGCTGGGTTTAAGATTCTCTTATTTTGAAACTTAAATGATTCCTAAGTTACCATTATTAAAAATTAAAATATATCATGTCTTTAGAAGTTTCTCAAGTTTGATTTACAGTGAAGCTAGGTAATTTGAAAAATATTTCTTGAATCTTTGAAGTGCAATTCTAGACATTACAGAAAGTAATTTACTCCTCTGAATTTTTTTTTTTTTTGATATGGCAAAGCAAGGCACCTGCTTTATTTATTTGCAAACAGATACCCATAGAGGAAATGCGTATGGCTTGTTTTAAGCTAGACAAGCTAAAATTCCTGGGTACAAAGAAGAAATCCTGACAGGCCTTTAATAGAGCTTAGCTGGAGCTTCTATGATTAAATATGTTGTAACCCCGGAGTGATCTATCATAATCACAGTTTTTAAAATAAAAACGCTATACAGACTGTTACTAAGGGGGAAAAAAGTGATAGTCTTCTGTGAATTATATATTCTTATCTGGCCCATAAAGAGGAACATTTTGTAGCGAAGTAAATTTTTTATCAAAAGTCAAACAATATGTTTTAAAATTATAAGAACCATTTAAAACCAGTGCCCTGGCATTTTGATAATGTTATTTTGGTTAGAGAGGTGATTAGTTTGGGAGGATGTATTGTTCAACTTTTCAATAATTTTTTTCTCTTAAAAGATATCTTTTCCAGTGAAAAATATTTTCAAATGTGGATCAGAAAAAGGGTAGAGATTGATAAATTGAAAAATGTCAACACTAGTACCTAAAATTACAGAAAATTACCATGTTGCTTTTTTTTTTCTTCTGCCAACTCCAATCAAGGGTCATGCTCATCAAACTTCCAGTTCTATCCAAGGAGAGGCATTCCTTGACTTTGTCCTTTTTTTTTTTTTTTTTGCAATTAATTCGATATGCCTCATTTCACTGTACCACCATTCTCCATAATCCAGCATTTTTGAATATTATAATACTGATTTATAATGAGTTTCATGTACAATAAGAAGAGTAAGCCAGGGCATCTGGGTGGCTCAGTGTTAAAGCCTCTGCCTTTGGCTCAGGTCATGATCTCAGGGTCCTGGGATCGAGCCCTGCATCAGGCTCTCTGCTCAGCAGGGAGCCTGCTTCCTCCTCTCTCTCTCTCTCTCTCTCTGCCTGCCTCTCTGCCTACTTGTGATCTGTCGAGTAAATATAAAATCTTAAAAAAAAAAGAGTAAGCCAAAAATGGTAGTCATATCTCCATATAAATGTGCATATTTTGGTATATGTAAACTTGTATAATAAGTAACTCTTTTAAAGTCAGTCCCTATGTGCAAACAGTATTATGGAGAGGAAACTTCGGTGTTGGCATGTCTGCTAAGAAGGACCAATAAGGTTTTCCTTTTGACAGAAAATTCTGTAATGCAAAGTTTTCTGAGAGCTCTAGCATTCTAATCAATGGTGGATATTCTTATAGCATTCATTTCCCCTTGTGGGGGAAAGAAGGAATCAGAAAGATATCTCAAGTCAAGGTTTTTATAATCTGGACATACTGAATTGATCACCAGCTTCTGTAATCACAACAAGCCAAAATATACCTAGCTCTAATGTTTGCATGCTCATTTCATGCCAATGATGGTCTTGTCATGGATTGATGAGGAAAGCATATTTGTTTTCCAAAGGGAATGTTCATGTGGATAAACATTAACCAATAAAGTACAGTCTTGATTGTTATTAGTTGGAAGTTTTTCTTTTCTGTGTATGCCAGCCCCTGTTGATTCTTTCTCATGGGACACCTCTGTCCTAGAGGGGAGCAAAGGAAGCAAGGATGTGACTGGTCAGCTTTGTATTTTGAAGATAAAGTGATGCTCTTGAGAAATTCTGCAAAATACCTATTTCCAAATCGTAGAAGTTGAGTAGGGTTTTCATTACCGAAAACAAATGTTGATTTTTTTTTTAATCAGGTCTAATTTGAACCATTTGGTACAATCCTGGTGTAAATGAGTATGTTTCATTCTGCCTACAGATATTACAATTGTTTCAGCTGGCCTAGAATCTTTAGCCTGAACTAGTGGAAAAGCATAATCACATGAAAGAGCTTTGTGTGAGTAAAGAATGGTATAATTTTGTTTACTTACACAACCAAACTTCTCCAATGTATATTGTACATGCTAATGGTGTATCTTTCTCAGTCATTGCCCTCCAAGAAATAGCTGTTTAAATGTAAATTTGCTAAAACAAATAATCATGCCAAGTTCTTTTCCCACATAATTTCAAGTGTTTCTCAGAAGTTATCACAACATTGCTTTAAAAATTTCCCTAAGTACTTCCCAGAATCTATTACTTTCAATAATTTTTTTCTTTTACCATTTTTACTCCTCTCCCCTTGCCTGCTTCCATACACACACACGCAGGCACATAGACACACAAAACTCTGGCCCATGCACGCCTAAGATTGCCAAGTCATATAAATTATAGAGCTGGATAAAATTTAACAAAAAGAGGGGGGGATTGGCTGTGATGTAAGTGGAGAGTACCCAGACCAGTTAAACTTTTTGGGCTGAAGAGAAAAGTTTTTAACAGTGGCTTGACTTCAGAAAGACAATTTAAATGGGAATATCTGCATGGTACCTGTGGACCTATCTGGGTTCTAAAACAGGTAACTAGTGGGAGAATGGGACAAAAGAGGACTGAAAGTTTCATGACTTCTATAATTTTTTTCTTGAACCACATGTAATATTCAAAGGCTTCCCTTCCACAGAGTATCTCCTTCAAACTCCTACTACTTCCAGTCCTCAGAGCCTGCCCTCTGCACCCATGAGTGGCACCCATGATCTTTCCATTCGCAGACCCCATCTAGGAAGTTGATGGAGTACCCCTGTTCATATCACCTGAAATAATGGTCTGAGCCCATCGCTTGTTCCTGAGGTGACCCAGCAGTTAGATGATCTATTTCCTAATTTCTGGGTCACATCCTGACACATGTCCACCTAACCAGGTGTCCAGCACAAAGTCAGGGAGAGGCAAACTAAGGTGAATTAGCTTACAGTTCCTTATCAACACCATCGGAAGTGTTCGTGAAAGTACGTGCGCATAGTATATGTCTGCCGCCCGTCAGTATTAGCTGTGTAGGGAAGCTGTCTCTGGTTTTTATGACTACATACTCTCTTAGTAAAAATGTATGAGCTTGTACCCTAATATATGTAAAACCGTTTCTAAATTAGTAACATATTGCTGTGAAGCCACATATAAAAAATATTAGCAAAAATCATCTTATAGGTAAAAAAAAAAAGAAAAAGGAAACTTAAATTTACTCTCTATGTCACAGTGGATTGTGGTACATACCCTAGTGATGGGAGAGACGTGTGTGTTTATTATTCTGGTCACAAAACAATGCAGGAACAAGAAGTAAGACAGTCTCTAAAAAGGGAATTTGTGAATGTTGAGTTCTGAGTGTGACTTCATGCGTTTGCCTGATTTAATGTTTTAGGTCAACTTCATTGAGGTATATTTTTGCATAAAATGAACTGTACCAATTTTAAGTGTATGTATCCATGTAAACATTGATACATGTCATGTATCTGTATCATCTAAACATCTGTATCGTGTCATGATATAGAACATTTCCGCCACCCCAGAAAGTTCCCCAGGGCTGTTTGCAGTCAGCCCCTCTCTCCTCACCCCCTGGCATCTGCTGATCTCCCTTCTGTTTCTATAGTCTTACCCTTCCCAGAATTTCCATGATTGAAATGGTAATATGTAGTCTTTTGAGTCCGATTTCTTTCATTTTTAACAGTAATGCTGTTGAGCATCCTCCATGTTTTTTCCTGTGTTTCACTAGCTTAGCGGTATTCTGTCACATAGGTCTCTCATTCTTTGTTTACCCTTAAGACTTAAACATATAGAAAACCAGGTAAAATTTATGATCTGTAACATTCTTTCATCAATTTTTAACTCTACAATTACCATTAAATTTTACCTGATTGAGTTCCAAGCTACATAGTCTGGAAATTTGGTAATTCCCTACCTTCTACCCAGTCCTATTCTTCTTGCCTTGATACTTGAATTAATCATGAAGGATAAAAAGTAAAAAATTCCAATGGGAAACTGGTCATGAAAATAAGTTACCAAGATGGTTATGTTGTAAATAATTTCTTAAGATAGCACACTTCAAATCTAGACATGAAATTAAAAAAAGTACATCTCATAAACCTCTGATTTTGTTCCACATGGTCAGCATTCTCTATAGCTCAGTATCATTTAAAGGATTTTAAATTATATCAGAGGAAATATTTTTAGCTAATAATTTCAGGAATTTTAAAAATATATGTCTTAAATTTGGCTTACAAGAAGTTCATGTAATAAGAATAGAAAATTAAACTATTCTCTGCCTTTTAGAATTAAGCTATTTACTTATTTCTTAATGATTTGAAGAAGCCTAGAGCAAGTCCCAGATCTCTGCTGTGTTCACTGTTCTTCCCTCAGTTACATGCATGGACAGAAAGAAAGGTATTGTTTTCTCTCTGCGCTGTGGCATTGTGGGGCCTGCCATGGACACACATAGGTTCCTCTTGGACAAAGGAGTCCGTGGGCTTGAGGTCACATGACAGTCTAATTATCCCAGAGTTTCTTATCTGGTCTTTCTTCCATCTCTTTACATCCTTTCCTTCTCTACTGTCCCTTTCCTTTAGGTAAGAGAAACCAACCAACCTTACTTTGATCTTAAAACTACGGGTCATACACTGTGTTTTAACGTGAAGAAAGGGCTTAAGTAAAACTATTGACAAATAGTTTTATACAGTTATAAAACCAGGACAATTGATTCTACTACAAAAAAAAATTTTTTTTAAAGCACTCTGCAGAGCCATACAGAACCAGGTGCCAGATTTCTACTGAGTGATGATCACCAGTTTCAGGAAAATAATAAAACGAAGTCTTTTCATTTAAAATAGTTATATGCAAATATTTTATGTGTTTTATACTTTTTCTGAACCCAGTAAAACTGGTTTATAAGTTAGTATTATTTGGTCTTACTCATCTTTTAATTAATAGTATAGCTGGTTATTTCACAAGAAATCAATACTTATAATAATACCTTGCATTTCACTTACCTGGGTAAATCTTATTATCCTCATTTTGTAAATAACAATTCCCAATGTAAAAGTTTAAAGGTCACTGAACTCTGGTTATAAATGGGAAAGCCTTAAGGAGTTGACTCACCGACTTTAAGATGGAATGGGAAGGACAAAAGTTGAGTCCTGTTACTCTGCTGTGATTTATTATTCCTGCACAAGACCCATGTCCCATTATGGGTTGGTCACCAGTCAGGACATTCATATTGGTCTACCAGACTGAATTTTTGTTTTATTAATGTTTATTCTGTGATAAAGCCTAATTCTTTTTATAGCTCTTATTCACTCTGGTAAAGTTTATTTGACATGGCATGGGGGCCAAGATTTTAGATCTGTACTTCTCAAATTTTCTGTGAGGAAGGACTAGTTCCCCACCCCTCAACTCCCCCATCACGTTTGAGCCACTACTTAAGTTAAATAAAATAAAAAGAAATTCATTTAAAAAAATCATCACGCTTTTCATTGCTGCAGTAGGCATCACATTGTCTTGAAGTCTTCTAAATGATTACTCTCAATTATTTGCAGACTGGTCCTTTTTAATAGCATATAGACCCCTTGTGGAAATTCTTGCTTTAACACAGGAGTCCCAAGCCACTGTTTTGAGAATCACTGCACCAGAGCATGCTTATCTCTGTCACTGAGATCTTCAGGAAGAAAGAACCCAGGCCTGCCTTTTTTTGGTGACTTCCAAGTCCCATTCAACCAGTTTATCCATGGCTGTGTTAAAACCGATAGCCATGGGGCGCCTGGGTGGCTCAGTGGGTTAAGCCACTGCCTTCGGCTCAGGTCATGATCTCAGGGTCCTAGGATCGAGCCCCGCATCGGGCTCTCTGCTCAGCGGTGAGCCTGCTTCCTCCTCTCTCTGCCTGCCTCTCTGCCTACTTGTGATCTCTCTCTCTGTCAAATAAATAAATAAAATCTTTAAAAAAAAAATTAAAATAAATAAATAAATAAATAAAACCGATAGCCATTCCTACCATTGAGCTTGCAGACTGATGATGTTATATAAGAACGTCAATTTGCTTCTTTCGGCAGTTGCTTTGTTCGTGAGCATGATGGTAGTAGATACCTTTGATCAAATACAAAGTGTGGCTTCTTTGGAAAGAACTTCTGTGATGCTTCATATTGCCTGGATGCAGAGGGTGCCCTGTCAGGGGAACCCTAGTGTGAGTGGGCACTGTGGATGTTTGTCCTGTTCCCAAGCACATTTGTTTGAAAAGATGTTATGTTGTCCTTCTATGTAACTATAAATCGCTGTTTCCGTTATCACTATAAATGAAGCTTCTCTTTTATGATTCAGGCTACCAGCCAAAGTTCTAAATCTTGCTTACCTGGACCTCTTCTACCAGAAGTAAGTGGTTTAACGTGACAGTTCCATTTTATCGGAGACAGCTACTCAGGACTAAAAGAGGTCTGAAAGGCAGTGGTTTTAGAAATAGCGGCAGGCGTTGTGGCAGGCCAGGAGAAAAGGGAAACTATATGGGACTGCTCTGTTCTGTTGGGGGAGACAAGATAGGAGGGTGATGGGAAGGAGATGCCTCAGGTGGGTTTGATCAGTTGCTATGGTTTCTAAGGGCTGTTTTAATACCAGCGGCCGCCAGCTGTGTAAAGTACATTCTTGACATGCAGACTCAGGTGCAGGCTACCTGGGAAGGAATGACTGTGCTGCTCAGGTCGCACCGTAGCCTGAGAAACGATCCACAGTAAAAACTTTCATAAAAGAACAATTAAGAGAGTGCATTTGATGGTAAAAGAAAAGTAGTGTAGAAGTGGACGTTACACTGCTCCAGAGACCAGCCTTGTGCAGGAGAAGTCCTACTCCTTATTGTCACAGACTCAATGTGCCCACTTGGGAAATGGAGTTATGGACGCCAGTCATTACTACGCTCCATGAACTTAGAGTCGGAATTTCTGGATTCGAGTCTGAGACCCCAAGTTAGCATCTTGGCAACCTCAACCAGCCATCCCCCTTTCCTTCACCCTGGGCCCCTCATCTGTTACACATTTGCTGAGCTCTGGAAGCTATTACGAGGTTCAAATGAGATAATCTATACAAAATCACAATTTATTTCTCTATTTACCTACAACACCAACACTCCCCCTTGCTTTTCCCTATTCTAAAAAAAAAAAAAAAAAAAAAAAAGGATGTAAGGGAGACCGATTGCTTTGAGTGATACTTTTTAAAAACTGGCTTGCAGGACTCCAGAATCACCCAGAGTCCTCATATGTACATATCATTATGTAAGTATTCTGAGCAGATAGCTGCATGAGGGTATTTGATCTGAGCTCGTGTTATCTACAACATGAAAGAGGGACAATTTTCACAGGAATGGACACCCACACGCACATGCCCAAGCATGTACTTTATGTAAAATGATAGAGTGCCGGAGTGGGTCTTATCAGGAATGGGACATTCTTTTTTGTAAAGCGATTTAAATAAGTGATAAGTATCTCCTTACAGCCAAACTAGTGGTCGTGGTTCAGACCATACAATTGTGGTCCAGAGAGAATTTGATATCACAAAACTGAATAGAACGATCCATGAGATAGAATTTTTCATCACAAGAGTAGTATAGTTTCCTTTATCCTGAATGACACATTCTACGTTAACTCAGCACAGTTGATGAAACTAAGAACTTAAGGTTGGTACCATACCATTAACTGATCTAGAGACTTTATTCAGATTTCGCCAGTTTTCCCACTAAGGGTCTTTTTGTGGTCTGCTATCTCTAGAGTCTCACATTACATTTATTTGTCCCGTTTTCTTGGTCCCCTCTAATCTGTAACCATTCTCTGGTCCTTATTAAAAAATCTTTACTGATGTTTATACTTTGAAGAGTAATAGCAACTGTTTTGTAGAATGCCCTTTGATTTTGCTTTATCTGATGTTTTCTCATCAGATAAAGCAAACCTCTCATAAGGTTATACTTCTTTTTTTTTTTACAAGAAAATGATGATGTACACTTCTCAGTATATATCAGGAGGTACATGATGATACTTCTGCTGATGATGTTGACTTTGCATATAGTCTTCCTTAAATTGATAGGCAGGTTGAGGCAAGTACAGGTTGTGGAAGTGTCCCGACCTGGTTAGGAAGAAGCTGTGCTCTAGAAAATGATGGAGTCATTATTTAAGCATTTGAATACATTTCTCCCAGCCCATGCTGAAGTGGATTGCCTGACATTACATTGCAGGATTTTTAAGTCCTACCTCCAGGCAAATCTCATAGTTACTAGCAAAAATGAAAGTGTGAAATGCTTTTTAATGTATATTTAACAACATATAGTCTGGTGATTACTGATGTGTATTCTCTGTGGACTCCCTTTGCTATCAGAGGAGGATGTTAAGAGAAAACATTTTTACACATTTATTCTATCTAAATCCATCACATGTTTACTTTCTAAATATCTATAACTGTCACTTATAACAAGATCATAAAAAGTCAAATACTTAAAGTCTAACTCAAACTTTGAAGCCTAGGATTACAATCAATTTTCAGGAAAAGTACAATCACCGTTTTTCCTCAATGCTACCTTATGAGATTGTCTATTAGTAAATGACACTAAAATACAGCCATTAAAGAGAGAAAAATACGATTTAGTAATGGAGGTATAGACAGCAAAGCTCCTTTTTTCATCATTTTTATTAAGAAAGTAATAATAACTCCTATTTAAAGGAATTTTCATCGCTGAAGCCAGTATCATCTGCTTGTGTCAAGGAGGTAAATTTCACAAAATATACTTAACCCATTCCTATGGTATCACTATTTAATACAGATTCTGGTACCATTTTTTGTATTTTTACTGGGTTGCACAGCAAGAGTTCACGTCTTATACTAATGTGTGCTAAGTAGTTGCATTCTGTATAGACCGTTGTTAAAATAGCAGTAATGAAGGCATGTTAGATCGCAGAGCCCCAGTGGTCTACATTTTGTTTGCTTTGACGTTAAACTCAAATCTGTTTCTCTAACTGTGACTCTAATTACTGCAATTGCATGGCAGAAAAGTTTGCTTTGTAGGTTGACTTTTATGAACAGTGCTTGTGTGTTTTCTGCTGTTGCTCTCAGTGTTTCATGAGCAGGCAGAGCACTTCAGTTGCATTAAATAATTTTGCACAATCAATAAGTTTTTGTGTTTATCTTTGTTGTTTCTTTGATGTGGCTTCTAGGATGCTGCCGGCAAGGTACTGGACCGCTGGGCCATCATGTCTCGAGAAGAGGAAATCATCACCCTTCAGCAGTTTCTGCGGTTTGGAGAAACCAAGTCCATTGTGGAGCTGATGGCAATTCAAGAGAAAGAAGGGCAGGCTGTAGCTGTACCATCTTCAAAGACAGACTCAGACATAAGGACTTTCATTGAGAGCAATAATCGCACCCGGAGTCCCAGCCTTCTTGCTCACCTAGAGAACAGCAACCCTTCCAGCATTCATCACTTCGAAAACATCCCCAACAGCCTTGCATTTCTGCTTCCATTCCAGTACATAAACCCAGTCTCGGCCCCACTGCTAGGATTGCCTCCAAACGGGTTACTGTTAGAGCAACCGGGACTAAGGCTGCGGGAACCAAGCCTTTCCACCCAGAATGAATACAATGAGAGCAGTGAATCTGAAGTATCTCCCACACCTTATAAGAATGATCAGACACCCAATAGAAATGCCCTGACCAGCATTACTAACGTGGAGCCCAAAACCGAGCCAGCCTGCGTATCTCCCATTCAGAATTCTGCCCCAGTCAGTGATCTGACCAAAACTGAACACCCAAAAAGCTCCTTCCGGATTCACCGGATGAGAAGGATGGGTTCAGCCTCTAGGAAAGGAAGAGTGTTTTGTAACGCATGTGGGAAGACATTCTATGACAAAGGTACTCTCAAAATTCATTATAATGCTGTTCACCTGAAGATCAAACACCGATGCACCATCGAAGGTTGCAACATGGTCTTTAGCTCCCTCCGAAGCCGGAATCGCCACAGTGCAAACCCTAATCCTCGCCTCCACATGCCCATGCTACGAAATAACCGAGACAAAGATTTAATTCGGGCCACATCAGGAGCTGCCACCCCCGTCATAGCAAGTACAAAATCAAATCTCACACTCACAAGCCCTGGCCGGCCCCCAATGGGTTTTACCACTCCCCCACTAGACCCCGTCTTACAGAATCCTCTGCCTAGCCAGCTGGTGTTTTCTGGGCTAAAGACTGTACAGCCAGTTCCTCCATTTTATAGAAGTTTACTCACTCCAGGGGAAATGGTGAGTCCTCCAACCTCCCTCCCGACCAGTCCCATCATTCCAGCCACTGGTACCATAGAGCAGCACCCCCCACCACCCTCTGAGCCCACAGCACCAGTACTGATGATGGCCACTCACGAGCCCAGTGCTGACCTGGCGCCCAAGAAGAAGCCCAGGAAGTCCAGCATGCCTGTGAAGATTGAGAAGGAGATCATTGATACCGCTGATGAGTTTGATGATGAAGATGATGACCCCAACGATGGTGGAGCTGTGGTCAACGACGTGAGCCATGACAATCATTGCCACTCCCAAGAGGAGATGAGTCCAGGCATGTCTGTGAAGGACTTTTCTAAACATAGCAGGACCCGGTGCATTTCAAGGACTGAAATAAGAAGGGCTGACAGCATGACTTCCGAGGACCAAGAACCTGAGCGGGACTATGAGAATGAGTCTGAGTCTTCAGAGCCCAAACTAGGCGAGGAGTCCATGGAAGGGGATGAGCATATTCACAGTGAAGTGAGCGAAAAAGTCCTGATGAGCAGTGAGAGGCCTGATGAGAACCACAGTGAGCCCTCTCACCAGGATGTCATCAAGGTGAAGGAAGAATTCACAGATCCCACTTACGACATGTTTTACATGAGCCAGTATGGACTGTACAATGGTGGGGGAGCCAGCATGGCAGCCCTGCATGAAAGTTTTACATCGTCTCTGAATTATGGCAGCCCTCAGAAGTTCTCCCCAGAAGGAGACCTGTGTTCTAGCCCAGACCCCAAAATCTGTTACGTGTGCAAGAAGAGTTTCAAAAGCTCCTACAGTGTGAAGCTTCACTATAGGAATGTTCACTTAAAAGAGATGCATGTCTGCACGGTGGCTGGCTGCAATGCTGCCTTCCCCTCTCGCCGAAGCAGAGACAGGTCAGTAAATCTCCATTGGCTGCTCCTGCTGGGGGTGGAGGGTGCCAGTCATGCTGGACTTAGCATTAAAAAAATCCAACTGAGATGTTTTTGATGCACTGTAAAGATTGTCTGCAGTGACCATGAGATAACCAAGCTGCCATGCTCATGAAGGATTGTTGCAGTTGGTGCTTGTTATGACTAAGCATGCAGAATCATGTGCCATCTTACCCAGTAATGCACGCCATTTTTCTCTGTGCTCTGTGTATGTGTGTGTGTATGTTTCCCCATGCATCTAGGTATGAATAAGTTAACTATGTACACAGTTCCCTGCTTCCTCATGAAGCTTCACGTAGAAGCCGCAGCTTCTGTTATATATATTTCTGCTTTGCCTTGTGGCTTTTTAATTAAATCAATATATTATCTTCATACACACATATTTATCCAATATAGAAACAGAAATTTACGGATGGAAAGAACCATAGGTCCAGGACATCGAGACAGCCTGCATCTCCGTAGGTATAACCAGAAATGTTATCATTCTTACATGAGTATTTAGTGTGTCCTTGAATTCTTGTAAGAGTCATGAAAATAGCGGAAGAAAGTGGGACCAAAATAATTATTTAATGTGGGGGAATGGTATGGTGGGTAAGGTATGGGTTTCTTTATTTTAACTTCACGGTATCTTTGAGCGCATCTCTAAAATACAGTCTATCGTGGGAATTATGCACAGAAGGGGAGGCATGCATATACTTTTAGGATCAGTTAGAATATATTATGTCCAGCCTTGAGATGACATCAGACCTTGGCTATGTGGCTACAGCTCTGAAACAGTTGGGTTTAAACAGAAGCAGCTGGACTTAAACCTCCAATGTTCTTTTTCAAGCCTAAAGAAAATGTAATATAAATGGAATGTGTCAAGGTGGTCAGTGGTGGGGTAACACAGTCATCCTACACTCGAGATAAGCTTGCAGGCAGATCATTTACATAATACACCAGCCCAAACCAGAGTCACACACCAGTTAATTCTTCCTCTTCTGTCCAGTGTGGCTTTTTGGTGTTACGCTGCCTTTTAAAATATTTTTAGAAAAAATTTCATTACATGGTAAAAATCAGTATAGTGGAAGAAACAGAATTAACTGGAAAGTTTCCAAATAGCCATCCCCCAAATTCTCGCACTTAATCATTGGGTTGATCCTTTGACAAAGTAACAGAAAACAAAAGTACCACTGAAAAGTGGCAACCTGCTTCTAGAATATTCAGTTTTGTTCTATGCATTTAAAAGATAAATCTTTTTAAAAAGAAAAGTTAAAAAAATATTTTCCATAGTACTGAAATGCAAGAGGCCCAGTCCATTTAAAAGCAAAATTTCTGAGAAAAGTAAGTGGCTCTCTTTATACTCAACATGCTCAAAACATGCTTTGAAGAAAAATCTGTATTCTCTAAGATTTCACCTTCCCCGGCCTTCTCTCCCATGCCCCTTTGCCATGTTCTGTAAAAACAGTTTACAGTCACAAAGTCCTTTTCAGTTCTGAGTTACCAGTTCACAGTACCAGAATACAGCAGATAAGATAGCTATAATTTGAATAATAAAATATACTACTCGACACACCCTCCCACCCCCAAGTTTGTGAGCAATACTCATTCTTTTATATTTGAAATAGTGCACTTGTGACAATGAGGTTAATGCATTGGATTTTTTTTTTAACAAAAATAAAAGACTCATGAAAACCTGCATAAAATATTTATGGAAATGGAGTGTTTGAAGACAAGCCAAAATTTAAGCTTATTTGCATGAATTCCTATCACAGTTTTAGTTGGTTTGCTGAAAATACTGCAAGTCATAACACGGGCATAAATGGCTTTGGGACCAAAAGGCTACAACACCCAAAGCATGGTGCTTTCATTTATGTCAAACCACTAGAAAACATAAGCACTTGTGTTTTTATGTCCTAATGCGTAAGGAAGTGCTGTTGAAAGGGTGTTTTGTCTAAGGAAAAACATTTATAAATAGCAGGAGAATATTTCAATCTCCATTTTTCTAAGGATTAGGAGCTTGGCAGATGACTAGCCATATGGAGATTTAGAAGAAGTTTCTAAGGTAGGGTAACTGGATGTTCTAAAGAAGCAGAGTACAGATACTCTCCCATGTGTCTTCAGTCACACAGGAGATAGCAAACCTCAGAAGACAGGTGATGCATTTCGTTTGGGTGAAATCGCACATCACAGCTAATCTTTATAATTCTGGAGTTGTGTAATACGTGATAAATGAAGAAAAAGCAAACCATGCAAAGGAAGCTTTTTGACTCTGCCTTGAAGTTTTGCTTTTCAAGAATGCTCACATTTTTGGATCCCAGGTTAAAAACTTCTCAAAAACTAAGATGCTTTAATTTTGACATTTTTTCCCTTTAAAAAAAAGTGTTCATCCTTGTTGAGTCTATGACTCAAACCACCACACAATCAGAAACAGCAATGCCGCTGGGGACACTACCTCTTCCTGCATCTCTGCAGAGTGAGCTCACACATAACCAACCTCCCATTTCAGCCAGTCACCATCACTGCTTCCACTCCTTAATCTCCTGTTTCACAGAGCCTCTTGGACCATATCTCCAATCTACCACTTGGACTCAACCTTCCCCCTTTCTCTTCACTTTTGCTGTATTAGTCATGAGAGCCCCAGGAATCTGGTTCTTTGCTTTTTTCTTCTTCTTCAGTTCACGATGAAACTAAGACAGATTTTCTTACCTTTCTCTGAGCCAACAGACGTTCCCAAACAGAAACCCTTCTTTGCCTTTAATCCTGCTGTCCTCAGGCCTATTTCTTTCCTTTCCCCAGAGTCTTGATTCATCCATCCTTGACTCCACAATGTCTTCCTTGTGCAAATAAAGCATTAGAGGGGATTTCGAGTGGGGGTTGAAGTGTGCAAGGCTACAGGATGTGTAGTGATAAAACTTACAGAATAACTCTCTTCCTTCTGTTTATAAAAGCAGTCTTCTTGTCTTTGGTCTTAGAACATCTTACAGGAGTGATACCCAGGTCTTCTTGGCTTTTTCCAAAATGGCTATACACGAGGGAATTGCATTTTTGGTCTTCAAATAGACATGTTAGTAAGATATAAGTAGAATGATATTAAATAATGTGTTTAACATTTTGCAATGAGAGATGTCCAGGTCTTTGCTCATGGTCTTTCTAGATTTTATAAGATCAAGTTGAAGGCTTTTTGAAAAGCAAAAATGTTCTTTGTCTAAGGTCATACAAAGGGAGAAGCTGTGGCAGTGGGGGAGAGGGGGTTCCAGGCATGGTTTGTTAGGGCTGAAGATTCTAAGCACAGTGTTGAAGGTATCCTTTTTTTTTTATACAGTTGTGACTGAGTGTGAGTGTAATAAATTCAAGAGCAAAGAGGACCATTCCACACTAATGATTGAGAGCAATGTACACAAAGATCAATTTATCTAGTCACTAGGTGGCTATTGGAATCATTTTCATTCTGAGTTATGGAAGTGAAATGTATATTATTGTCTCTGTGAAGAACTATGGCACGATAAGGTGATTACTAAAGTGTTTAACTATAAACTGATAATGTGGTGTAGTGTTAGACCTGACGCTCTCCTAAACATCCATCCTTCCTTCCTTCCTCCCTTCCTTCCTTCCTTCCTTGTTTATCCCTTGACTTTTCTGCTACTAACATACTGTTCTTTAAAGGATCAGGAAGCTAACTCTCCGTTTTGAAGTATGCACATGAAAAACTCCCTGGGAAGAAGAAATTATAACTGGCTTAAAGCAAACCTAGTCTTCATAAAGGAAATTTTCTTGGGAGACATGTTGTAGTCAGAATTAGCTGGGCCTAGTTTACCTTTGGTCATTTCTCATCATCTGTCTTGAATTTCCATCCCGGGGCAAAACAGTCATGGATCACCTGTATATAAGGGAAGCCCATTTATAAGTAACATTTGGTTTGTATCAAAACAACAGTAACAACAACAACAACAATAACAAACAAATGCCCTTCAGTCCTCTTTCCTAGAATTTCTTATCATTTGCTAATACCTTAAAATCTATTCATACCTGTTTTAGTGATTGGCAATGCTAAAACTCCCTCAAGTAAAATGAAGACTTTGCATACAGAAACAAGGTGATCTGCCCAGAAAGAACTGTGTGTCCCTTTGTTTTACGTCTTCCATGGTCTTTACCATCTTCATTGCTCCCTTCTGAGAACACCAGCCACTGATGGCCAAAGTTTGTCTTAAATTTTATTAGAAAGGTAAGCATGTCTGTTTAATCTTCAAGGTGTAGGAAAGATGATGCAGCCCCATGAATAAATTTAAAAACAAAATAATATTTGCTTAGGGTGATTTATAAATAAATATGAGGCAACCATTGGTGCCAAGTGTGAACCTTCTCTTTGATTGCTAGTTAAATCAGTCCAGATTTAAACATGTAAACTTCTTGATTTGTATGGAGGAAGACATCTGTATTTGGTTTATTAAAACCTGCTGATGTCTCCAGAACTAAATTTGTTCCTATATAGGCCTCTGGGTAGCTGTAGCTAAAAAGCAGAGATGTATAGTTTTTGCCTGTCTGATTACCTGACTTCCAGCCCTGTACAGGTGTGCAGGAATAAATTAACATGAGCTACCTCTGATGAGCCACTGCATACATTAACGACAGAGGTGAAGATGCGAAAACGTGCTACCTGCCTCCTGTTATCACCTTCTCAGCGGCAACATCCATTTTTTTCATCATTCTCTATGTTTGGAAACTTAGAACTTTTCTAAAGAGAGATTTTCAATAAATGCACATGATTTCACTACCTTCAAGAAATGAGCCACTTAGCACCAGTTTGAGGTAACTATTAGTATATTTGCCTTCATATAATTAGCCGTCAAATACAGCGTGTTAATTTTCTTCAAGTACAAGAGAACATTTTAAGGCATTTCATTTCCTATAAGTTTGCCAATCAAACTGAAACTCTCCTTTTCCAAAAATCTTTTATAAAGTGAAGTTGTGCAGGTCCTCTGACACTTAAATGTTGAGGAAGAGATTTTCCCTCCTTTATGCTATTTGGTTTCACAATAGAAGCCAGCAGATCAATAGGTCTTTTGTACTTATCTCCATTACTTTCCATCAAAGGGAAACAAACAAAATTAATCCCCCTTCTGAGTAATTGCTAGTTGTGCCCTCCTCAAGCAAAACTTTGGTAGTAAGATAAACTTCGGTGTCATTCCTGTCTCTGGGGTTCTTTTTGTATACTGGAAGAAGAGCAATGAGCAAAATGGTCTCCTTGTATCATGGGGAGAGACTCTGACAAGCCTAAAGTGAGCCTCGGATCTTCCTAATGATCTCCTGCTGGCCCAGCTGGATGTAAGACAAGCTCATTTAAGCCTCTGCTGACCTTTCACTCCTCCACTCCTAGAACCACACCAGTCACTTCCACCGTCTTCCAGACTGAGTACCAAACAGACAACACAGCTGAATGGTGAATGAGTGACAAAGAGATGTTTACACATTTCTATTGATGAGTGTTACATTAAATCTCTTATCAATACATAACCTCCTTCGCACAAACACGCTTCCTATGCACTGCTTATTCTTATTGAATAAGGAATAAGAATTCCTCTCTTTGAAAGGAACAGGCTGTTACTCTTGCCAGCATTATCTTAAAAATTCAGGTAAAAGTTGCACTTAGAACAGAATGCACATACTGAGCTCACAGGCAGTATTTTTCACGATTGGCAACATCTTGGAAGGGTCGTCTTCCTGATTTCCACCTCTTTGGGGCCTGCCACCATCTATCTGACCCCCTGATAGACTTCACTGGTCTGGTCATAATTATTCTTCTACATAATTATTCAAGATACTTGTTCCTGTAGATAATATTTTCTTTTTAAAAAACGGAGGCCATTCACACTGGAAGTGTGAATTAGCAGTCGATAGTATCAGTGTTGTCCAGAGTGGTTCTCTCTCAGGTGAAAGGCTTCTTACCAGCTAGCTCTCTTGCTGTGCGTGATCATTTGTTGTTGTGCTAAGAGGAAGGGAGACTTTCCTCTCTCTGCTGAAATTTCTTAGTGAAGGTTGGGCTAGAAAGCATTTCTTTTTCTTTTTTCTAAAGCCTCAGAAATAATTTAATGTTTTTGCTCTAAGACTCCCACAAGCTTTTCAAATAAATGAATGTGGCAGAATATGAAAGGAGTTGACACTTGCCAAAAAATTACAATGTCATAAAGAAGGGATTTGGTAACTTCAGTTCTTAAGTGCCGAGGGGGGTGTGTGTGTGTGTGTGTGTGTGTACATGTACATGCATGTGTGAGAAAGGAGCGGGCTATGAAAGAAGAGGAAAGACTACTTTGTAGGAAAGGACAATTTTTCTTCAGTTACTTAACATAAAACTACACTTTTAAAAAATACCTCAATTTTATGTCCCAATGCAAGCTGCTTGAATTAAAACAGAAGTTGTAAATTCCTGGTAAAAAGCTGTTATGCCTGAAGTGTTAGTGATCTTAACTCTAGTACTTTATGGAGTTTATTACTTCTTTTATTAACTAGGGGGAAAAATGTTACCCAGTTCTAGGTCAATTCTTTTTCTTGCTTGCTCTAATTATTTTGACTTTACCTTGGGAAAAAAAAAAAAGCCAAGTGTTTTCAGCTGAACATATAAAGTGATGTTTCACTTTTGCTAGAGCATTTATCAATCTGAATTATTACCAGCGATTCAAAAAATATGCTAACGTCCTAATCTAAATGCATCCACATAATGTATATGTGTGTTTATACATAAACATCCACATAAATAAGAATATCAAAAGACAGATCATCCTTAATTGCCAGAACAGACATGTTCATCTTGGAAAGTAATGTATGAAGTTACTTTATCACATTGATGGGAAATAACTGGATTTTGTAAGTAAAAGGAGACAGATTGGGACAAAGAGCATGACGGACGCTCAGAAGGCAGCCTCTTCGGTCCGATGGCCAGCTGAGGGGGGCCGCTCTGACTCTGCTGCCTTTTTAGCCCACTCTGTCACTGAGGGGGCACTGGTGGGTCAGTTCGCTCACTAGTAATTGTGTTTTACAGACTTCTAAAGCAATTGGCTCAGTCAGTCCCAATTCAATAAAAGTGGAGAGCAAGAGAGAGAGCACTTTTGTTCTATTTTTTACTTGAAATTATTTCATTCAGCAGTCTGTCTTTTTTATTACCAGGACTTGACATTAGCACTCCAAGCTATATTAGCATCCATTTCAGCAGTTCAGTAATGGTATTAAAAAAACACTTAACTTCAACGGTGAATGGTTGTATGACAGTACCATAAAAAATCCACATTAAAAAAAAAACTCATGTATTTGTCCCAGCAAATTATTTTTCACTTGTTTAACCACTTCAAAACTATGTTCTCGTGATGGTTGTTCACGAGGACCGTCTTATTCTCAGAAGCAGCCAATGGCGCTGCTCTGTCGATTAGGGAACTGGGGAAAGAGGATAGGAAAACCGGTAGGGAGAGGGTGGGTAAAGATGCTATTTACCCTGTAGTTAGATTACCTTCCATTCATCAGCAGAGATAGAATTGGCAACCTCAGAGCACCCAAGGTGAAATTCTTGGATCCTCATACATAGCTGGGATTTGATTTTGAACCCAACACTCTCCAAACTTGGGAGCAAAGCCTAACTACTTTGGCACTGCAGTGTGCTCATAAATGACTACATTAGATTCTAAATTTTGATTAAACATTCAGTAATTAATCAATGGTAGACATGAAGCAGTTGGCAAGGTCCAGAGCTGCAAAATGTTTAAGACATAAAACATTACGAAGTAATTAGAATATGCTCCTTCAAGAGAAGGATTGCCTTCAATAAAGAGGTAAATGATAGCATCCTGTTTATTGTGGACGTAGGCAGCCAGAGCAATATGATAAACTGCTGGAGATACACATATCAGTAATCATCCACATTATTAGTGCCATTAATCATAATTCCAAAAATATGACAGCAGCAGCCAACTTTTTGACCAATTTTGCTTCTGCCTTTTGGCCATTATAACTTTGCTAATAGACTGCAGAGCTCCTGTGCGTGGCCATTTGCATTGAGAATAGAAGGTTAATTATATTTGAGCTGCTGATTTTTTCTCTCCTTGGAAAAGGCTTAGCACTTTGACAATCCCAGGAGCTCACTGTTGTTAAACCAGTAAAAGTACTTTATTGAAATTTTCTTTGTTGGTCAGGAATGAGGAGATGTTTCAAATGAGATATAAGCGCCAGGGATAGCTGCTAATGTCTCTTGCTCCAAAGTGATCCTTGGGCAGCAAGATGAACTCACTGGTTTCTTTAGATCACTTTGTTCTCTCATTTCTCTTTTGCAGGTGGGTAAAGATTTCAGCACTATATGGAAATCCCACTTGATTAGTGGTAGTCTCGATATGTAGAACTGAGAAGTTGGGGGTTATGGCTCATAATATTGAGAGAAATCAGCAGATATTTTAACATAAAATTCTGCTTTCCCTATGCTCCTGTGAATAAAAAGTAAAAATAATTTCACAAAAATTGAGTGTTTCTAAAAATTGAGATGTTTAATGGCCTATATAGGTACATTGCTGGTGAGTTAACTGAAGTTTTCATTGGTATGTTTGACATTATTTAACCAAGAACACAAATTAGATTTTGCACATTCTTTTTGTTCATGTATCTTATTTTTTTAAGATTTTATTTATTTATTTGACAGAGATCATAAGAAGGCAGGGAGGAGGAAGTGAGAGAGGAGGAAGCAGGCTCCCTGCTAAGCAGAGAGCCCAATGCAGGGCTTGATCCCAGGACCCTGGGATCATGACCTGAGCCAAAGGCAGAGTGTTTAAACCAGGCGCCCTTGTTCATGTATCTTAAGTAGTTTCATTTTTAACATAGAATTCCAGATAAGGCCATAGCTAAATGATAATACTGGTGGTCTATAAAATTGGGAATCTCTAAGAGTCCCAGTCTTAACTTTAAAAGATCTTAAATTAACCATTTTAATAATGTAAAACATTTTGAATATTTGGTCTTAGGAAGTATTTCCTTTGAAAAAGATCTCAGAAAGAAATAGAGGTTTCACATTGTACGTATTAAAAAAGAATGCTTATTTTTTAAATGGCAGAAATTTTTCAAGAGAAAAATGTGTTCCTATTATTTTAGACATAGGTCTTCTACGCTCTTTATTAAAGTCAGACCATTAACACAAGGGTTGGAAGATTTGAGGTTTAGTTCATCCAGGGTGTGTGTGTGTGTGTGTGTGTGTGTGTGTGTGTTTATTAGAACTCAGATTTGTTTCATTCCTTAAAAGACGTCAGTGTTCATGGCCTTTTTTCTTCCCACCAACAGTAGTAAACTGAGCACCATATGAGCTGCCTGATTGAGAACATTTCTGAATGCTGTGAAAACATAACCCTCTTCACAGTGTAGCACTCCTCTCACGTTACAATGCAACAGGTACCTACTGAATTCAATCAGCACCCTGGAGAAGCCTTGATGTGTCAGATGCAACTCAAAAGTAAAATGGTTAGGGAACAGGGCTGTTGGATATCAATTCTACACTTAACCTGAGCATCCGGCATTTTCCATCTACCAATCTGCCTTCCCAAATGCCATTACTACATTAACATTTTTTATGCATTCCACAGCAATGACAAATTGTTTTCTAACTGTAGCACCAGATTTAGTATGCGAAAGACACGTTTGCCTCTGCCAACAAACCAATAATTCTCACTAACATCTTCAGAGTTACAACATTTATAAAGTTGCAAAGTGGAGTAAACAAACCATCTGTTTGGCTTTTCCATATATGTCATGCTTTCTTATTAGCATATTACGATTCATTTAGTAAACAAATTTGGTGATTTCGTTCACGTCAAAGTTAGGTCGGAAGCTTGAAGATGATTAACATTGCTGGGACATGCACATTAATACATTGCTTCCTCGGCAAAGTTAAATGGCTTCTCAGGAGAATCGCCCCTTGTTGACAAGATGAGACTGTCAATTTTGTTTGCCTGCCACATTAGGGGCCGTGAGGGGATGGCAGGCTCAGAGAGAGGGGAGTCATGTAGGCAGCATAATTCACTGTGAATTGAGAAAAGAAGTCTAATTCTGATAAATGGTCGACCCCAATACATCCTACCTGTTATTACAACAGACATGCCGTATCTGTGCAGTAAATTAGCTAAACCCCTAAAGAGTTTGGTGGGAGCTTATCTTCAAGTGAATAATTTGAATGTAGAGGGAACTGTCTGCGTGACCAGTATGGATGATTTGTTTTATATTGAAAGAGATTGAAGTGACTGAATTTCATAGTTTTAATTTGCAAGAATTTGCTTAGCTTTTATTTCTTACATTTAATATGTACTTCTTTTGTTTTATTTTGTTTTTTCTTGAGCATTCACTAAAACTGTACATTCAGTTTGTGTGTGTGTGTGTGTGTGTGTGAGCTAGAGATGGTTTTCAGCTCTTCTGGAGAGGGTCTTTAGATAATTGCCTATAGAACAACTACTAGTTTTGCAGAAATGTGTACTATCAAAAAATGTGATTTAACTCACAGAGCTGTAAGCCTCCTACCATTAATACAAAAATTGTGAGGAGTTAAATACAACAGATAATGTCAGAGCAATCCAGATAAGAAGAGAATTAATGAGGGGCAGAGGTTTTAATTTTTCATTTCTGTGGATTTGGATAGATGATGTACATTTCTGTTCAGGAGTATTGTTGATGCAGTATCCCACAGTACATTGAAATCTGACATCTAGGTTTTTCCAGAATGGTTATAAATTTATTTCTCTATCATATATGCATATGTATATAAATACACACACACACATACACACACACCATTTTTTTGGTATCTATTATGTATACATCATAATCATTCTGGACAGTGTAATTTGAGGTGTGTGTGTGTGTGTGTGTGTGTGTGTGTGTGTGTTGAGTGGCAAAGCAAGAAAATAAAGACAAAAATTAATCCAATATGGAGCCTCAATTCTATTGCCTGAGATATTGTAATTATTTATCAAGTATTTTGTTTCACTGAGTTTAGAATGCTTCAAAACTGATAAAGAATTAAGATTTAGATGTTGAACTTCTCATGTAACCTATGGTCTGATTCACCATTCACCATTTTGACTACTACATTCTGATTTTCTAATTTGAACATGAAATTTTTCCTTTAAAAAAAGTTCCTTCCCTGTATATCAAAGTCAAAGTTAAAACCTCGAAACACTTTTTCTTTTAAGTGTTTTTAACTTTAATTTTTACAAGTCAACATTGTATTAGTTGAACTGGGCATTGGAACAAGAGAGACATGAAAAAGGAAGTGCCCAGCAAGACTTCTTTTTCTCTCTTATTTTCTCTCACTTTGTATTTGTGTATTTACTTAGCTGTGTTTGATTAATTTGATGTCTTCTGTGGATGCATAGTAAAGTTTTCTTTATTTTTTTTAATTGAGATATAATTGACATAAGTAAAATTTTTATTAAAGAAACAGAAAAAGAATGGTGTTCCACTTTAGTCCAGGAAGAGTACTTCCACTCAGCATTTCAAAATGTTAAGTTTGGTTTTGTGACTTCTCCTATCCAAGGCGTCCTTACTTTTTGCTATTAAGGATAATCTTAGTTTTCAAAAGGCATTTTGTAAACTCACAGTGTGGAAGGTGTAGGAAAGAGTACAGAAGCTCAGAGAAAGTGGTTGTAATTCCAAGCAAGCCCAAGTTACAGGACTGTGTCATGCCTTAATCTATATAGTGTTTCTGTGTACACACTAGGTTATTAATAGGGCCAGAATTACCCTTTGCTATATTACCACTGCCTTTTCTTAAAGATTCTGTTACATGGTTCCAATCTTGGGATCATTGTTTTCTCTTCTACAGTGTATTTTGGGAAAAGCTTCTTTACGACTCATGCATATTATTGATAGAAGGCAAATAAATGTACTTTCAAGTATCTCCTATGTGTAAAGTATTCTACTTTACTTCAGGAGGCTGGAGGTTGAATGAGATTTAGTTTGTAGTCTTGAAAGTGACCATCTTGGGGCTACATTTTGGACTCCTCCCTTAGTGAGTAGTACTGTCTGTATTCATTAACACCAGATCCCTATTTAGACCAGATCCTTACCCTTTCTGCCTAGGAACTCATCTTCTCTCTCCATCACCGTCATTTTTTTTTTCCATGAGAGGAATATACATTTGCGTATCGGCAGCAAGTATCAAAGCAAGTAGAAAGAGCTTTCATGATGTGTATGATCTTGTATCATATAATAAGTTTGAATATAATCTAGATTTTTGCTAAAGATTATTTCTCTCTCTCTCTTCTGGAGATAAATATTCATAATAAGTCCATTTCTAGGAAACCCATCTGTCTCTGGAGAACTCAAAATTGGGTTCCTTCATAGATTGCTCCTTCCACTTATTACATACATCTGCAACACTGCTTCTTCTCTGAGGGCTCTTTCTCCAATTTCCAGCACTCTCTGGCCTTCCTCCCATTTTAGAGTCCTCTTCTCTCCATCTGATGGACAGTAGGCATGAGTTCTTTCTGTGTCTCTCCCACCTTCCCTTTCTTTTTACCTCTTTAATTTTGCTGATCCAAATGAACTTATAAATTGCTATTAACCCTAGGTCTTTGTATTTCCTCACGAGGACAGTGTTTTATGACAACTAATGGTTTGGATCGACTGATTCCAGAGTCCAGCAACTGGTCTTTGCTAAGATCAAGTGCTGCCTTCTGTCTACTCTGTAGAGGCTGAACCTAACCTCTTGAGGAACAGGATCAGTACTCTCTAAAGACTCTCTTCTTTCTCTCCTCCTCTCGTGTTTCCTCTTACCCCCCAAACATTACTATGTGAGTTTGTTAGAAAATCTCCCAAGCCTGGTATCACGAGGGTGAGTGAGCAGACTTTCCACAGCCTGTTCTTCCCATCCCCACTTCAGGAGTTTTGCATATGGTATTTAGGAGGATTATTAAACAAAAATGAAATAGATTAAGAAATGAGCATAAAAGAATCAATTCTCTGGAACTGTGGTTGCATAATGGAAATCGACTACCATGAATGAACCCTTGTACTGAAGTTATGAACAGCAGGGCTAATGCACTGCCATGAGTTCATCTTTATTATTGCATTACACCTGAATCAATTGATAAAATAGCCTTTTTTTTTTTTTAAGCAAGGGATGGCACTTAATTGAATAAAAGTCAATGTAATTATATTAGCAGAGGCCAACAGTACTGCTGACAGTGGAAAAGGGACACTTTTGAACAGAGTGCCAGAGCTGGTCTACACATTTCTGCACATCGTTTGGTTGACAGATATTGAGGGCTGGTACATCATCTAATTAGATTACAGATTTCTGTTGCTGTAAGTGAGAAATGAAGAGAAACATCTCTTCCTGGTAACATATCAGTAGAGATGTGTAATTTCACAAGTCATCTTAGGAAAGAAGTGTCCATCTGGGTGATCCGTGTGTCCTCTTGTCAATGTTAATTTATTCTTCCTTATTCAGTGTGTCTGGATGTGACTGCTGTGTGTCTGGCTGCTGTTTTCTCAGCAGTGAATCTAGGAAGTGGTAACTGCAGATGTGTGAGAAGCAACGGAGTTCTAGATTACAGTCGTCACAAAATGTGTGCTTGTAAAATTAAGAAAGTGAGGAGGGTGTTACAAATAATAAACAGAGGGGTAGGCTTTTGCGGGCTACTTACGGTTGGCAGTTTGTTTTATCAATAGAGTCATAGGATGCAGTGTAACTCTGTTTCCACATCCTTATAATAAGTGTGGGGGCATCACACCCGCACGTCAGGGTGGAGACCGCACAGTAGGTGTTTCCTGCACTCTGCTTAGCAACCTGCACTTGGAGTCATCTGCCATCTGACACCCAGGACAAGGGGAGCAACAGTGTCAGAGCAGGGACCGTGGGGACAGCTTCTGTTTATCACTCACATACTCCCCCCCGCACCCTGCATGCATCTGTGTAGAACTCATTTATGGATGATAATGATGCTGTGAATTTGGTTTATCTTAATTCGATTCATGATTTTTGGATTATACAGCTGATCTGAAAATCATCAAGACAGCATATGAGATGATCGCTTAATGACAGAAAATGATTTTGTGATCAAAACATTTTAAATCCCTATTTTATTGTTTAAGTTTTTTTTTAAACCAGATGTCTAGAATGTGAATTTGTTTTCTCTCTCTCTCTCTCTTTCTCTCTCTTTCTCTCTCTCTCTGTCTCTCATTCTTGCTTTCTTTTGTGATCGATTTAGCAAAAGATTAGAAAGCTGATCTTATTATCACAAGGTAAGCTCAGCCTTCCTAAGTGCAGTGTGGAGAGGGCTGCTCCCC
The DNA here is from genome assembly GCF_902655055.1 of Lutra lutra. Classification (NCBI taxonomy): domain Eukaryota; kingdom Metazoa; phylum Chordata; class Mammalia; order Carnivora; family Mustelidae; genus Lutra; species Lutra lutra. Next base: position 42,932,476 of record NC_062290.1, on the reverse strand, counting down.
TCTACCCCTTAACTCCTGGAGTGCTATATATTGTCTTGTGTGGAAAGGTGGAGAAGTCTTTTCCTACCTTTCTTGTCTCTGAGGCACATACCTCTCAACCATCTCTAAGAAATTTGCCATGCTTGTCACCAAATGGAGTGACTCATTTTGGTCTTGCATATGTTTTAATTATAATCAGGAGGTCTGTTGAATGTTATACTGGCCATTCTAGGTCATTTCTATTATCACAGTTACTTCTTCAAGATGTAGAGCTTCTGCCATTATCGAGAAGCTTTTATGTATCTGTATATTTATTTATTGGTTTATTTTTTGGAAGGGTAGCCTCCAATTTAGGTGCTTGTCAAATATGTGAGCCTTTGCAGGTGGAGAGAGGTATATGCCCAAGGGCACTTTAAAAATAAATGGGGGATGTAAATACAAAGGCAATGTTTTCAGATAGATAATAACATATCAGGCTTTGTAAATCATGACATCCCTATGGATGCTGGGGGACAAATCCTATCTTTGTTTCTTTTTTTGTTTTCACACAAGCAAAGCACTTAGTAGAGTAAAAGTTTTGCTTGTCCAAGAAGTACAGATGCCAGTTGTTAAAATAGGGGGACTGTATATTGTGCTTGATTTTGGGGGTATTTATTGTGTGTATCCTTTTCTTTTTAGTCCTTTTGTTTTTTTCTGTTGTTTAGTGTGATTTTTTTAAAGGTGGTTGGGTTTTGTTTTAAAAAACAATTTCTATTATTCAGGCTTTGTTTTAAAGGATTACATTTTAAAGGTTGAATTACTCGATGAAAGCATTTTCAACAGTAAAATGCAGCAGCTTCTGAAAATGAAGCACAGTTTACTAGAAGGTTAGTTGAGATCCCAAATTATTCTGAGGAAAGGGATGTATGATACAGTCTGCAACCCTATTTCAAATTGCTAATCTATAAAACTAAATTTTTTCCTTCCTAAAACATGAAATATAGACAGGTGAGGGGGAAGATGTCATTGTGTTTTAAAGTTAAACTGAAATTATCTAGACCATTTACTTTTTTAAAAAATTGATCTTTTTTATACCTCTAAATGAAGTACTGTAGGCAAAAAAAGCTTGGTTTTTGGTTTTTTTGTTTTTTTCAGGTGTAAATTCAAATTATTCAGTTTAGATAAGCAGCATGTTTCCATTCTTTTGCCCTATTTAATATATGTTCTGAAATCTCTGCTGTGAGATTCTCCGCAGCTGGTGCTGCTACCCAGGAAAGCTAAGAGTATCATTGAGAAAAAGGTGCATGGGTTTGCATTCATCCTACCATTGAGGAATTGTACTCTTTTAAAAATTACGTTAATGAAAGGCTCCCCTTATTGCATTCCCCACCACCACTTATTCCCAAATCCTGAGAATGTAGGGAAATGTTTGCTTTTATAATGGTGTAATTAGCAATGAATGTGCTTATTTGATGCCTGGTGGAAGCTGAATCAATTTTAAAATGTTCTTCTTTTTCTCACCCCTCCCCACTCCCTGTACACCTCCCCCCCCCTTCCCTCTTGTTTTCCTAGACACAGTGCCAACATAAACCTGCATCGCAAACTGTTGACCAAAGAACTCGATGACATGGGCCTGGACTCAGCGCAGCCCTCCCTTAGCAAGGACCTCCGGGATGAATTTTTGATGAAGATCTATGGTGCCCAGCACCCCTTGGGGCTCGATGTCAGGGAAGATGCCTCCTCTCCCGCAGGGACTGAAGACTCCCACCTGAATGGGTATGGGAGAGGCATGGCAGAGGACTACATGGTCCTTGACCTGAGCACCACCTCCAGCCTGCAGTCCAGCAGCAGCATCCATTCCTCCCGAGAATCCGACGCGGGCAGCGACGAGGGGATTCTTCTCGACGACATCGACGGGGCGAGTGACAGTGGGGAGTCCGCACACAAGGCCGAGGCCCCTGCCCTCCCGGGCAGTTTAGGGGCCGAAGTTCCAGGATCTCTGATGTTCAACAGCTTGTCCGGGAGCAATGGTGGGATCATGTGCAACATTTGCCACAAAATGTACAGCAACAAGGGGACTTTGAGAGTGCACTACAAAACTGTGCATTTGCGAGAAATGCACAAGTGCAAAGTCCCCGGTTGCAATATGATGTTTTCCTCTGTGCGAAGCCGAAACCGGCACAGTCAGAACCCTAATCTCCACAAAAACATTCCCTTCACTTCAGTAGATTAGGCTCAGAACGGACACTACAGATGCCAGCTCTCACCAGATGGCCTACATATTTGAACTGCCATAGTCAGTGTGTGCTTGTGTACTTGGGTATGTGTGTATGTGTGCGTGTGTGTGTGTGTGTGTGTGTACACATGTACGCCTCTGTGTCTACATACACACACATGCATCTTTTCTTTAGATATAAAAAGATAAACACTAGGTGCTTTTGAAATTGTTTTCTTTTTCCTTTATAGTTTTGGGAAAGGGGTGGGAACTTTAATTTGGGAGTGAAAACAGAGTACCCTTAAAACACACATACACACACATACACAAAGTGTGCAACTAGCCCAAATTCTGAAAGAATAAGAATTCTCGGTCCTCTCCAGAGGGACAGTTTGTTGTACCCATGACTGTTGCCTGCAAAGAAATAAATAAAAGGGGAAAAAAAAGAAAAAAGAAACAAAAAAGGAACTTCTTACAGTTGTCTTTTGTGAACTTTAAGGTTTTGAGAGAATCTTCAATTAAAGCATGGCAGATTCACCTGTAAATATTTAGCCTTGAGAGGCCAATGATGTAAAGCAATTGTATTGATGGTTGTTTAACTCTTTTGTTTAATTTTTACAGTTACATCCAGCTGTTAGATATGCAGGAGAAAAATAGTTTGCTGGCTAGCTCTATTCATTTATGTTAGCATTAATGCACATTTTTTTTTTTTTTTTTTTTTGAAGAAAAACCATGGTCTTGTTTTTACTACCTGCTAGATAGTGATAAAGAGGTGCTGGCATGCTTTACAGCACAGATCTGATTTTTTAAAATGTCCTGTACTAGTACATAAATCCAGTCATGCACTTTTTTCATACACTACAAGGGGATGTGTAATATCCATGCTTCTTTTTTTATCCTTAAACTATTGCCATACTTCAAGTAAGTGTCTTTTTAAAAAAATTCACTTGTATAAAAATGGTCTGGTCAGTATAGGGCACAAATGCCAAACAAAAGTATTAGTGTTAACACAAAACTGCCAACTTTGCACAAGTTTCCAGAAAAGAAAATACAATTAGTCACTCAACATAACCACAGGCCAATTTGCCGGCCACCAGAAAACCGCTTTAAAAAAAGAACACTTGGTGATTCTTTCCAGTGCCGAATGTTATTAGAATCAACATTGCATCCTTCTTGCTTATATGCTAAGTTACATAAAAGGAAAACAAAATTATGTGGTGTGAAATAGCGAAGGCATTTACTCTTCAGAGGCAGGATAATATTTCAGGATACAAAAGCCCAAGTTACTCACTATGGAACAAAGCTGAAAATAGTAAAAGTGTTGAACACTCATTTCCAAGGACCTAACCCTTCTCCTTTAAAAAGAAAGAAGTAAGTCCGCACTGGGTTGGTCTGTTGTATGGCTGTCTAATTTTTTGCAAGTTAGGCAGTCGTCCTATGATTCAGGCCCGTTTGATAGACAAAATCAAAAGACATTTCACAGCGGCAGTTACTCAGAAGCTTTGAAAACATGTGCTGAACTTGAATTGAGCAACACTCCTTTCTGAAAAGCCAGACGAAGGGGGGTTTAAAATAGGATCTCTCACTGTTGAGTGTTTTGTGTTTCCCCACATGATTTGTCAGAGAGAAATGAAAGCAAGCCTGAAACCCAGCAATTGAGAGTGAGAAAGAGGGGGAGACAATTCTCCAAACCTTTTTTGTTTTGTTTTGTTTTGTTTCCGATGTTTACACATGTTGCCTGAGCTGGTTAACCACATGGGCAGCCCTCAGCTACCACAACATACTGACTAAATGATGATATTTACTCAAGTTCAGTCTGCAGCCAAAACCATTAGGACATGCATTGCAGACTGTGTTTTGTTGTCTTTTTTTTTTTTTTTTTTTTTTAAGTGGAGGGGGGAAAGACAGATAAACAAGGAATATTTTGTCTAACAGTACACAATAATTTAAAGAGAATGTATTTCTTTTCTGCATTTAATGGCCTCAAACATTTCTCTCACCGGTCTCAAGGTTAGAAATACCCCCTTTGTTTGAACTTTGCATGTTGTTTCCATTTTTCATATGTTTTGTAATTATTTTTTCTATGTTCACATCAGCATTCACTTCCGTTAAATTTGCCAAAGGAAACTGTTAATATGTTTCTGTTGTTGTTATTATTCCTGTAGGATTTATTGTACCTCACAGTATTTATTGTTTCCAAAAATAAGCATCATTAGTTGAGGATTCAGTATTTTTATTTGTAAAAATTTCAGAAACAATAGATTCTTCAAGATAAGCTAGACTTGTCTAGAAGCTTCATCTTTTCATCTCCTTCAGAGGATACGATGGGGTTCGTTTAATTCGTTTGTTCTCCAGTGAGGAAAGACCAAAAGTATTCGCAGTACAAAAGAAACCATATCAAACACTATGTCTGTTAAATGACAAATGTTTACGGTAAAAAGCTGAGGAATTAGTAATAACCATTTTTGTTTTCTTGTACCTTTGAATTTCCCAAAGTCTTAATTGCTTTATTTTGGTGTTGTGTTAAATTGAATAGACAGAGATGTTTTCCTTTGTTTTATACCATATAAGACTATGTACAGTATGTTTGTGGAAAAATTGAACTAGAATAATGAAAGTTTGTTTGCAAACATTTTCGTCCTCTTAGCGTTCTCTGTGTTGCGCTGTTGCCCCACTACCAAATGATTCGAGTCAAAAAGGGTGGAAAAAATATGTTTTAGTATACCAAGAAGAGATTAGGGAGACACTAGCTTTTGGATTGTGATAGACTGAATTACACCTAGTTTTATGAAAATTAACACATTTTTATTTCAGTGATATTTAAAAGTTATACTCTTGGCTGAGCTATTAGAACTCATCTTGTACAGAATCAATGTTTAGTCTGTTTAATTTAATGTCAACTAAAAGGTCAAATAGCCCTCGTGAGTGAATTACATAGCTGTCAGCAGGTCACATCAGCAAATGAACTGGGCTTAGAACAAATGTTTGTTACTTGCCACAAACCGGGCTAATGTGAATAGCCAGTTAGAACAGCCCGGAAGTAATGAGATTCTCAAAGTAGAATTCCCCTTGCTCGGAAACGTGAATGTGTTCGCCTGAGATTTGTCAGAGAAACGGCCACGAGTCCTGGACAACTGGCTCTTGTTTTTAAGTGTCTCCCCTATTTGCTACTGCTTTTGTGCCTCAAGTGCCCAAATGTTATGGTGGCCTTCTAAATGGGTGAAAAACACTTTCTAGCATAAAGCCTATTTGCTTAAAAAGGGACCGGGGGAGTGGATGGAAGCAAAGCGGCGCCTGGACTTAACATGGAACATTATGGATTGCACAGGGCTTCCCGTCCCAGAGTGTTGCTTGTTCTCGGGTGTGTGCCTGTGCTCAGTGTTTTGACTTAGCTGTACATCTAGTTAGGACAGTGATCCCAAGGCTTACTTGCAAACGGGAAGGGAAAAGAGATCAGCATTTTAATCACTGGGCCCTTCGGCTTTGTCCGTTTTCTACTCGTTTGTTTTTTCGTAGGAGTTTTCTATGGTGAAACGGTTTCTCTCGAGCTGCATCCATTCTGTGCTGGCTGAAAAGGAAGGGCGATGCAGATTTTCATCCAAGCAGCTTTCCCCCATTTGATTGATTTAACCACGGTTTTGTCACAGGTAGAAAACGAGGCAGTATTATTAATGTGCATGTTTGCTAGCTGATGTCGAAACTTACTGTTTTGATCATTTTAAATATGTTTTTGTACATATCAGAAAGGCTGAGTCTGCTTTAGGGAACGTCTGCACGCTGCGGAGGCGACGGCAAAGAGCAAGAGAAGGGGTAGATGATGCGTAATTTGGTTTTAAAAATGGGATTAAGAAGCTCGACCCTCTTTGTTCTGCTATTAATTGTATGGAGATAAGTCAGCGCAATGTAATGCTTCTCAGGATCCTAGTCTAGCTGTCCAGTGCAGCCTGAGGCCTTTTAAAGGTTTGAAGGTATTAATGTTTTCTTTCTCAACATGAATAACATCTTTTTTGAAAACGTGTTTAGCACAATGGTGCCACTGTCCTTGTAGTGTGATTTCTTTGGTCATGAATTTCCAGGCCCTTCTAGTAAGAGGAGAAAGACACTTCCCTGGTTAACAGCCCTGTTACTGTATACATTGCTCTTAAAACAAAAACAAACGAACAAACAAAAACTTTGAATATACTAAGAATAGGCTGTTATTCCAGAGGCGTTCTCCCCATTTTACTCAGGAGAAACCAAGCACTAGATTCCCACCAAATAAAAAGTGACCTTTTGTTCCCCTTCCTAGGTACACACCCCAGATGTGTACCAAGCAAATGAGAATGGAGGCCATTGGCAATTAAAACATAAAGAAGCCGGGAACCAGCTTGGGGTGGACATGCTGCTAACTGCTAACAGTTGACCTGAGCAGTCCTAACTTGTGCTCAGTCTGTTAGCGTTGGATTCAATTGACTAACAGAGTAAATAAAACTCAGCTGTAATAAGACACACCACATCTGCTATCAAAAAAACAAACCATTCAGAAGAAATTTTCTTTTATCCCCCGTACACACTCCTTAACTTCTAAACAATTACAATAAATTTTATTCATTAAAAACTCAGAATATTTATGTCAGAGGATCTCGCTTCTCCCTCCCATGCTTTGTCTTTTAATGGGTATGGCCTAAGTGTGATAAGGAGGGCGATAAAAGGCAGGTGCCAAAAAGACTGGAGGGAATGAGTTTTTCCAAAAGCAGATTAAGGGGTACCAAGTAGGGGATTGATACTTGCCCTGGCTTAGGGTAGCGAGAAAGGAAAATGGTGAATGAACCCAAAGTGTGCAAAAGGAAGGTCTGGTACACTTGTGCCAAGCAGTGGGGAGAGCATATGATGCACCGCCCCACAGAGCTCCCTATGACCACGTGCACCGTGGCACCCCAGTCTGAGTAACAGGGGAAAGCAAAGACAGCTGCGAGGAAATACACGTTCCTTATGGGTCAGAATAGCCAACAAGGGCAACCGTGGAGGCTTTTTCTTTGCTTTTGGTTTTGTTTTGCGGGTGGGAAGTGATGGTGGAGTCCCTTAGGGAAGCAAAGAGATGTGGTGGGTCACCTAGGTTCTAGAAAAGGCTGGTGGTCAAACTGGGCTCTTAAATGTATTTTCTGCTTCATGACTTTTGCTTGTCCCTATAGCCATGATTGTAATGCCACTTGGCTAAAGACTTCTTGGTCAAAATGTGAACTCATTTACCTCCCTGTGAAGTATAAAAGTAACTCTTCTGTTTTCATGTTTTCCTGCAAAGCAAAAGCATGTGGCAGTCTTCCTTGTGTTAGAATTAAGATCATATCTGATGTGTCTCGGACTCATTTCCCTGTTCCCTGTAGTTGGAGAGTTGCTCCCCATAAATGGTAACTTGGAATTAGTATTTATAAATCCAGCTGTAAGAACAATGGGTGAATTAGTCTACAATCACTCCGGCCCAAACACCCACCCTTCCTTGTATACTTCCGTCATCCCCCGTCTTTCCACATCTTGCCCAAGATGATGCTTGCGGTCATGGGGCAATAACTGGACATCAGATACTGTCTTTTGGCATCTGCTGAAAACTCCAAATGCCTAATGATGGAGTTTTTAAAAAATGAGCATTTTTTACAAGTACACTGAATTGGATCAGCATTATCATTCATTATAATGCTAGATATATTTTTGAAACAACATCCTATAGTTGTTATAAAACTACCCTTATTCTTTTCTCAAGTGTTATTGTAAATTCATTTGACCTTTACTGCAAAAAAAAAAAATCTTTTTTATATAGAGTATCAAGACAAGGCTCAGTTTGTAACAAATAGTGGACCATTACAAAAGAGGAAAGGAAAAAGCTGGGGCTGAGCAGTGAGAAGCTTCAGTTCAATTTCACCTCATATCTTTCTAATAACTTACTTGTCACTTTATTACCTTCCAGTAATGTGAACGCTGCTGACAAGACTGTCACACTAACAGCAGACAACACCCTCTCCGCCTCAGCCCCAGCTCTCCTGGCTACTTATTGCCCTGGCCCTGAAGGGACACAAACTAATAGTGTGCTTTCCAGTTCAGCACTTGGCCATCAAATATAAAAGGATGCGTAATTGCCTGTTTATCCCTTGTGAGGGGGAAATGGAGTACAAGGGCTCGGCTTTCCCACTGAGTTCCCTGATGTACACACACATTCACAATTCTCCCTCTCTGTCTTTCTCCTTCCCTCTCCGTCTCTCCGTCTCTCCCTCCCCTCTTCCTCTTCCTTCTTGCTTCTCTCCCACTCCTCCCAACACACAAGTGCGCACCCGCACGCACACACACACACCTACTAAGCTACTTTGGTAAGCCCGAGGCTGCCTCTCCGATGCGCTCTCCAGCTATTAAATGGACAGTAACAAGATGACTCCTTAAAGGGTCAGTAGAGAGACCCTGTGACAGCATTCTTTGCGTCTTTAGAAACTAAGTATTGCAATTCCATGCCCACTCATTTTAGGAGAACTGGATGTGGCCCCCAGAATTGGAACAAAATTTCCCACAAGTCAGTGGCATAATGAGATCACCCCATATTCTGGAAGGAAAGCATTATAATATTTTCCTTTCCCTTTGCAAAGTGCATATGTTGGAGACAAGTTGGTTGTGCATGGTGGTAAAGAGTTGTTGTTCTTGCTTTGATCTAAATGCACACAGGTACCTTGAAATGAATACCTCTGCATCCACAGTGTAAGTGACAGCTTCACCATCGTTTTGTGAAACTGTACTGACGATCCCAAAAAAGTGGGGGGTGGGAGAGGTGATGGGGCTTCTTACTTTAATCACCAAAACAGGAACTACCCTAAATGTAAGAGGTAAATTCTCCACTTAGGGAGGATTTTGATAACTACAAGTATAGTGAGCTTTACAGAGACAAATGACTAGGGGGACAGAAGGGACAAAGGAGGAACACATGAAAATGTTGTATTCCAAAATACCTTGAGCCCAAATCACGTATAAGTAGTGGCTGCTGTTCTTGTATAGTGGACTGTTTTGAACTGCTAAACGGTGGTTGGAAAGTGGCTAGTTAGTGACTGAGTGAAGGCCAAGATCGATCTGTAGGTCCTCACGGAACCAGGGGACTCCGTGCCTCCTCCCCGCCCTCTGGCAGCGGGTCTGACAGAAGTTGTTGACCCCCACTGTGAATAGTCACATGGCAAATACATTTGTCAACCAAATGAGATGCGTGCAGGTGTCATCTTTGATGTGTACTTTTGGAGGGAGAAAAGCAGGAGACTTAGAGATAGAAAGCTTAACAGGTTTTTGTTGACAACTTTGTGTGAAATAATTTCATTAGCCAGTCTGAGGACTGGGGAGAGAAGCACTTTGAGCAAGGATTCTTGGGGTCAGAGAAAAAGCAGTTGGCTTCATGTTTAAGTTCCCCCAGTATGTATATATTACAATCATTTACCAAACATCTTAATAGAATCTTAAATGAATTAAAAACTCAGTTGCCAAAATTGCACAGAATCTGCTAACTAATATTAGCTTTCCTCCTTGAATTAACAGGGATGCTTGAGGACATTTCCAATTTTTTTTTTTTAATGCTTTTTTCCTTAAGGTTTAAAAAGAAAAAGAATCTTTGAAAGGAAGGAAGAGCAGAAAAAGGTATTTTAACAAAAAATGGAGAGAAGTAGATAGTATAAAAATATATTTCTTGAAGAGAGAGAGTATCTAAGTGCTATACCAAGACTTTATAAGGCTTCTGTTGCCAAATGTGATGTTGAAATAATGCACAACGAAGACGGCGAATCAATCCATTATTAACCGGCCCTGCCCACTTCCGCTGCGGGACCCGAGGACTGAGAGGGGACTCTAGGGAGCCCCTGGATATGTGGGAAAGCCCCTCTCACCTGGCCCGGCAAGGCAAGTGTTTTCCAAAAGAGGGGGAGAAAACCCCAGGCCTCTTGGTAGTCCCAGTGCAAGGTGAGCTGACCCAGCGGGGTCTCAGTGGGAGCCCAGCTGCCTGCCTTTTCCGTGCTGGGAGACGAAGGCTCCCCCGCCCCGCCTGAGAATCAGTGCGGTAGCGGAGAAGCATTGATTCAAGAGGTATAATGCGCTGAGTTAATAGGTTCACTTGAGATGTATAAACCAAGGTTGATTATTTTTTTTTCATCTAGTACTCAATTTGGAGCGTTTTTGCATGTCTCTGTACAGAGTAATCCATTCCTTTCATTGCCTATCTTAATCTCCCCTGACTTTTCCATTATCTTTCCACTCCCGCCCTTTGCTCTCCTTCCGATCTCACCGACCCCCTTAAAAAAAATCTTTTCTGAAGCAAGAAGGTAGAACACTCCCTCCCTCATCCCGATTTTGATCACTTTGGAAACATGTGTGTGTTCTACCCTGTCCAGGGTTTACATAACATGAATTAAGTGAATGAGATGTTCTAGTATTATGTATTAACCTGATATGACTATCTAAGATTTATAATATATGGTGCACTCGCTTTCCCGTGCAAACTTTGGTTCAGCTGCCCTGCAGAGAAATGTTACCATTTTCCTAACAGTGCCAGTAAAAAAAAAAGAAAGAAAGAAAGAAAAAGAAAGAAAAGGAAAAAAAAAGTGCAGGAGAGGTTAACTGTAGGTACACGGAGGTCAGAGAGTCAAGGAAGGTCAAGAAACCAGGGGCAGACGTCAGTCTGAGGCCACCTGGGCCCTTCCTCAAAGCTGGAGGCAAGTTGAGGCCCTGGGAAGGAAAGCTCTCTGTTCTCCCCTACAGATCAAGGGCTAGTCCTTCAAGAACTAGCAAGATCCCTCACACACTTGGGAGAACACATAACATTCTACTTCTCCCCAAGACCACCAGTGTGTCTCGACAACAAAAACATTTGGCTTGACCTGCATATTTGACAGCAAAAGTGGCCAAAGGGAATCGAAATATCTTGAGGAAAAGGAATTTTCACCAAGATAGGTCCTCTCTCTGCCCCAGAGTTTGGGGGTCATTGCTTTCCTCATTTATGTTGTTCTCATCTGCATCGAACTAGTCTCTTCTGCTAAAGCCTGTCACAGAGCCAAAGTCTGTGCTCCACACGGCAGCTGCACCAAGGGACAGGGATGGCTCGCACCCCCGGATGTAATACTCGTGACGTTGGTAGTTTCAGAAATACTGTATGTACCTTAAACGAGGGTTTTGTTTCTGTTTTGTTTTGTTTTGCTCTGTTTTGATCAGTAGTCTGAGGGAATGAAAAGTTTTTTATTTGCTATTTCCTTTGTTGTATTTTCTGTACTATAACTGTCTACCGTATGTCTTTTGCATAAAATGCATAAGGGTTTGGGGATGTAAATGGAATTTTATTCATATTTTGTCCAAATACCTCTTGTAATTTGTATCAGAATTCTTGTACAATTTTTATATTAAAGATTTATCAGTCACTGACCTCTTCTTACCTTCTTGATTTGAAGAAACCTCAGCAAACTCCAATAGACCTTTACAAAATACACTTAGTAACACTTCAGCTCACATGGTAATTCAGGCTATTGAAGCACACTTGTTGTATAACTCAGAGTCAATCTCCGGTTTGGACTGAATCCTGGTATTATTGAATACTCTTCTTAGGAAGATCAAACCCGTCTCTTGCTCAGATGGCGAAGCTGACTCAGAGCTATGAAGATTCTAGCCAGTCCTGACAGAGCCCAGCAAACATTGCCCAGAGTCTTCCTCGCCGAAGCCATCCTTGGAGGGATGACTTTTCTGTGTCTCCCCAGAATTCCTGTTCCCCCAAAGCCCTTTGCCCAGGCTCTTTTTAGGAAAGAAAGACCAAAGAACTTAGGTATCTTTGCCACTTAGCTTTCTACAAATACACTGTCTTCCCTCCCCCGCCCTTTGAAATCGTGGACTGCAGCCAACAGGATGATGACTATATATTTTTTTTTCAGACTAAATGCTTGTGTTTCAGTTTATAGTCCCTGGGCAGTGGTTTTCTGCAGATTGTGCTTGTTATAATCTAGAAATAAAACTAGCAGAAGGACCGATGTCCTAATCAGTGACATTTCCTCATCCTGTCATCCTGCTTGAGGGACAACGGGAAGAAGCACGTCGAAGGTGCTTTCGACTTAGCATCATTAACTATTACCCCACCTCTTACACTCTTCTTTGCTAAAAATGTGGCTAACCCAGACTACCATTCCTCGGAGTCTCCTTTCCAAGCTGGCATTTTTCTGTTCTCCCTCCCCAGCGCTAGACTTGCCCCTCTCCCTGACTTGTTCCACCCACTACACCAAGTTCGTCTGGCCCATCACCAGGGACATGAGCTACCCCAACTCTACAGCACCCCTGGCCCTGGGCCTCCAGCCAGCAAGGGGCTGGTCAGGCTGTTCTCAGGCCCACAGTGAGGAACCGTCCAGCCAGCCTCAGACACTGCGGACTGAGGGGCCCTTCCAAGGCAGCGGGGGATGCCAGCCATGGAGCCTTGATGGGGGTCTCCCTCCTCGATTTCCCCTGAGCATCCCTGGGTGGGTTGGGGGGGTAAGGGCAAGAAAGCACTAAGTTGAATGGCTTCGGAGAAGTCAACCTCCATTGACGCATGTGGTTATTAAATGTCACGGATGTATTAACGCGCTCCTGCAGGGAATCCAAGCGTAATTAGGATCTTTTCATCTGTCACAACACGTCTGTAATTGGCAAGAATTCTCCTTCTTCTTTAAAAAAAAAAAAAAAAAGTTGTTTTAAACGTTCCTAAATGGTGGAAATCATTCTGTTTAGCAAAGAGGCCCCCATGAAGACAGTTCTTGGCACCAAGCTCATCAAAACTGCCTGGGTCACGGCCAGGGGCTGTCCCGAGCCCCCGGAAGGCTGGCCGTCTGCTGGTTTGCCCCGTGTCAGTTGACAATATGACAGTAGATGAAGTGCTACGAATTTAATAAAGCTGCTCTGAGGACAGGGCCGATCTATCAGTGAAGACTGGAGAGGACCGCCTCAGTGGGGGCTGGGGAGGCGTGGTGGTGAATATTGAACCGCCCGAAGTAATACTGGGGGGAAAAATCTATCGACCCCCAGCGAGGCGCAGTTATTTTTAGTCACCTGACTCTCAGGCACCCAATCATTACCCATATTCATCAGAGACGTATAATGAACAGAGGTATTGATTAACACGGCTGGCTGGAGAGATTTCCCAACAGTGCCCGTTCACACTGATAGGTCTCCAATGGGAATACAGGCCATGAAGCCCTGGAACATAACTTACCGTGTTCTAGGTCCTTCCATTGATTTTATTTGGGGGGCAGGGGGAGGGAGGAACAGCCTTGCACACAGTGGTGCTCCCCTGACCTTTCTCTGAAACCTTCCTTGGTGGGGGGGGGGGGGGGGGGCGGGGGGGAAGGAAGAGGAAGAAAACCAACTCACTTCCAGAGTCCACAAGGACACAACAGTCCGGCTCTGCCCAGGCTGGATCTGGCTCCCCTTCCTCCCCTTTGATCACCATGCACGCGTGTTACCCTGATTTACAGACGGGTGCTCGAAGCTGGGCCCCGTCAGTCCGAGCTCAGAGCCATCAGGCATACGAAGCCTCTCCTCCCCTAAAGATCAACATATGGCTTCGGGAAATTATCGTGTTCGGCTAATTGCACCAAGTTGGCATGGTCGGAACATAATGAGTCCCGGTTTCAGCATGCTGACCCCAAACCCAGTGATGCCAGCGCATCGTAACTTTCCAAGCATTTTGCCTCATGGCAGGAATCCTCATTGAGCTGCTGTTTGCAAAAGGCATTTGGTTCGATTCCTAGCGTGCTCCCCGGTCCCGTGCTGCCGCAGCGTTCCAATCCTACGAAAGGGTTTGCTGTGCTGTTCAGGGGAGCACGCGTCCTTCCAGAGCGCTCGCCGCGACCCACGTGCCCTAACCTTCGGAACCCACGAGCTGCCTGATGGATGGCACGCGGCTTAAAATGCTGATATATAACTAGAAACTGTTAAACCCGGGGTGAGGGGGAGAGACAAAGTAAAGGACTAAGACAAAGACAACTGTAAAAATAAAGCTCAAATGCATCATCAGGAACCAGAAATTCAGAAAGTGCAACAGTCTGTCCTCCGCACTGGTTATCAGCAACACTTGACTTGCAGATTAATGAAATGCTATAGGAACCCCCCCAATAACCCTTAACCACCGAGCCTGGGGGAAGTTTCTCCTGGGCTCCAGTCTCTCCTTATCTGAGCCCGGGTTTTTGATGACATTGAATTTCATTTGCCTCGGATTATCCTCATCAACCTGCCTTATTGTGACTTACCTTGGCCAGCAGACCTTTTCCTCCCGAGGGGCAGCATCTCCTTCAACTTTCTTGCTTATACGTGCTACCTTCAGCCTTTTCTTTGCCCTTTTTACTTTCCTTGAACTTTCAGTTCAATTTCTGTTTTCTTGGCTGATACCATTTAAAAAAACCAAAAAACAAAAAACCAAGTTCCGTATCTTGGGATCCTCTGGGGTTAGACTGGACCTTGACTTCTTTCCAAATGTAAGAGCTTATAAGGAAAACAAAAATATCAGAGTCTTCAATAATTTTGAATCCAAAGTTCTGCACATCGTGTAGGAACTTCACATCTTTGGAATGCTCCAGAAAATGGGCATAAGCAATTGAAGCTAGAGGTTTTCAGGGGTTTTGGGTATGTGCTACGTAAGGTGATTTTAAATGATTAGGTCACTTCCAGGTTTTTAGAGACATTCATTTTTACAAATATAAGCCCTATTAACAATTCAAAGCACTCTCATAATTCCCCATCTTTGTTCTTTCTCACGATCTCAATTTCCATTTTTCTTGATTTTTTTTCCCCTCCTCTTAAGTGGAGAATTTCCTTCCAAAGTTTCGCAAAGTCATTTGCAGACTGAAAACAAGACACTTATTTGATTATTTTCAGATGTCGCCTCAGTTGGTCTTCAGCAGAAAGTAATCCCACAAGATGTTATGCTTTCTGCTTTTTGTTCTTTCAGAAACCACAAACCTGTGTGTTTGAAAAATATGACTCTCTCTGAAGCCCCAAGCCTCACCCACAGAGCTCACATGTGAGGCTGGTTCAGGCTCGCATGCAAACTTGTTTTTTCAAGGAAGCAACAGGGTCCACTCACCTTGCATAGATCTGTGAGCCTAAGTAGATAGGCAGGAAAGCCAGGACACAGGTGAGACCCAGGAGCTGTGTTCCCATGTGGGAACTGTGCTGTAAACACCTTAAAGATGGGTTGTTTCTCTAGCTTGCAGCTTCTGGTACTTAGTAGGTGATCAGTGCCCATTAGCAGAATAAGTAGAGAAAAGCATTGCGGGGGGCAGTGGGGGCAGTGAAGGTTAGGGGATGGAGACTTTTATTAAATACCAAAGTCAAAGCCAGCCTTACTATTAGGCGAGGGAAACGCCCATCACACACCAGGATAGAATGCATGGATCAGCTATTTGCGGGCTCTGAAAAGCCAAGAGTCTAACAGAAGCTTGGAGAAGGAAGACCAGGATTCAAATGGCCTTACTTTGTCATTTCTCTCCCTTGAGTGTGCCTTGGCTGGCCTGAATTCATCAAAATCCAAAACCCATGAGTGGGCACCAAGGCTGGACAAAGGGATCTCCAGAAGCCCTGTGGTCAAAAAGTGGAGAAGATAACAACGAATGGTCAAAGAATAGGAGACATTGCCTGGTTTTTTTCTGCCTCTATTTTCTAATGCCTGCCTCAAAGCCATGCAATTGTTGCAAGAGCAGCAGCAGCCACGGGAACCTGCAGGAACCAAAACTCCACACCCCAATAACTGCTCCTGTCTCAAGGGTGGAGAAACCCCTTTAACTTCCATCCACCTCCCACCTTTTGGTCCTGGAGGCAAGCAGAGTCCCTGCCGAGCACCAGCCTTCTGGGCCAAAGACTGAAAAGGCAAGGTTGGAAAGCCCCAGAAAGATAACGGAGAGAAAGAGTATCTGAAATAGTAAAGGCTGAGAACTTCCTCAATTTGGCAAAAAGACACAAACCTACAGATTCAAAAGGCTCATTAAATCCAAACGTCATCCAGTCAAAGAAATGAACGCCCAGACACAGTATAATCAAATTACTGGATTCTACAGATTAAAAAAATTAAAAAAGAAAATCTCAAAAAAGAAAAAAATAAACCTGAGAAATACGGTGCATTACATATAAGGGAACCGTTGGGATGACTTTTTTCATCAGAAACCAAGAAAGCCAGAAGAAAGTAGAACAACATTTTAAAAGTGCTGAAAGAAAAGAACTGTCAACCCAGAATTCTAAGTCCAGGAAAAATATTCTTCAGGGATGAAGGTGAATTAAAGACATTCTCAGATGAAGGAATTCTCTCTCTCTCTCTCTCTTTTTTTTTGTCCAGCATACATGTTCCAAGAGAACTAGGAAAGGAAATTCCTTCGAAAGAAGGGAAATGATACCAAAAAGAAAGTTGGATCCTCAAGAAACAAAGAAAGAGAGAAAAAAAGAAAGAAAGGCAACAGAAATGAGAAATATGTGGGCAAATATAATACGTTATTTTTCTGATGTTAATTTTTTTGTGATTTGAAAGCAAAAATGATAGCATCGTCTAATGGTGTTTTCAATGTATGTAGATGTAAAACATAAAACTATGACATAAGGATGCACTCATGATTCTATTCATATGACCTTGTCTGGAAGACACAACTGTGGCCATGGAGAAGAGATAGGGTGTGGCTAGGGTGCAGGGGTGGAGGGGCGGGGGGTGCATGGCAGAAGAGAGGTAGTGGGAGAGCATTTGGGAGAGAAGGAGCAACACTGTTTCACTGTTTGTGGTGGTGGGAACACAGATCTATATATGTACTGAGTTTTATAGAACTCTCCACAGAGAAAAAGTCAATTTTACTTGATATTAATTTGGCTCAGTGGGTTAAAGCCTCTGCCTTCGGCTCAGGTCGTGATCCCAGAGTCCTTGGATCGAGCCCTGCATCAGGCTCTCTGCTTGGCAGGGAGCCTGCTTCTTCCTCTCTCTCTGCCTCTCTGCCTACTTGTGATCTCTGTCCGTCAAATTAAAAAAAAAAAAGAAAAGAAAGGAAAAAAAAAAGAATAGGAAGTAGAGCTAGCTCCCCGGGGATCTGATTTCAGAGGGAGTGAAACCTGCCTCTCGTACCCTCTCACCCCTGGGTTCTAGACGACATGTCCTTTACTTGCTTGCTTTTCCAGCCATGTCCTTAAAAGAGGGCAGCATCTTTCACACCCAAATGATGAGGCTTTAAAGAAAACCCTACAGAGGAAATGCATTGACTAACATTCATCTTAAGGTTTAACCACTCTCTGGCTTATTGATAGCAGTGTCTTTTGACAGAAGATGGCCTGGAAAGGGAGAGCAGGACAACTATGAGAGGACAACAAAGACAGTCCAGTAAGGGAGATTGGCAGGAAGGGTAAGGAGAGAACCAGACCCATGGCAGGGAAGGTAGGGAAGCTAGAAGCGCCAACGAGGAAGTGTTTGGCCACATGAAACACTGCAGAGAAATCAGTAAGGTGTCCATTAGAAAGCATTCATTGGATTCGGTGGTTGGGGAAGTTCTTCGTACTTTGGAGGAGACAGGGCATGTTTTTGGTTTATGCATCCCAGTGCCGACCAGGCTCAGGGTTCCTTGCTAGTTAAAAACACTTCGCCCTCAGTGACCCCCTGCCACAAAGACATGCTAGGTTGACTTTCGCCAAACCATGACTGGAGACTGAAGAGAGAAAGGTAGTTCGTGTACAGGCTGGCAGGTGTGCCCAAGAGGAGGCCTGGTACAAAGCAAAGATAGAAATTCGCTATTTAAACCATCTCTGTCCAGGACTGGGCTCTGACATATAAAGTAGATTAAGCAGTTGGATGTGAGAAGAAAATAGCACCAAGATGAAGAGAGAGATAGAGAGAGAGCAAGAGAAAGACAGACAGACAGAGACTATGAACGCCGACAGAGAGATGGATAAAGACACCAGTCCTTTCAGGGGCTCTGGGCCACAGAAGTGCATGCTTGAGGGTGGACCTTATTAGGAAGTTTTGTGGTGGAGGAAAGAAAGCTTGTGATGGAGGTGGTCAAGGGAGGAGCGGGTGTGTGATTCTTCCAATCACAACATGAGGTCCAACCCCAAGACCAGAAACAAATAGAGGTTCTCTGGGGCTGTCCGAGCTTCCCCCATTTGGCCTCCTCTTTCTCCCCTTGTGGGGGGGCGTGAGATACTGTCTTGAAAACCAGAACACAATTTACCAAACCTTAATATATAAACTCCCCCACTTTATAGATGAGGAAGCCGAGGTATCAAGAGTTTATTGGTTGCTCCACACATTAGTGCTAGATTGTGATTGAAATAAAGATCTTCTGGGGCACCTGGGCGGCTCAGTCAGTTAAGGGTCCGACTTTGGGTCAGGTCATGATCTCAGGGTCATGGGATCAAGCCCCCGAATTGAGCCCCACATCCAGCTCCGAGTTCAACAGGAAGTCTGCCTCAGATTCTCTCTCTCTCCCTCTTCCCCTCCCCCGTGTCATGCATGTGTGCACGCTCTCTCGTAAATAAATAAATAAATAAACAAATAAATAAATAAAATCTTTTAAAAATAAATAAAGATTTTCTGACTTCTGGTCCAGGACCATTTCCATTCAGGTTGGAGGAGGGTACTAAAAGTAGTCTATGGGCGTTAACAGATCCACAAGAGTAGGAACCTGGGACAGTCCTGAACAAACCAGGACATGCGGTCGATGCAGGGAAAATTCACCGCCTTTTGGGCTACTTCCCAACTCAAGATCACCTGGGTCCCACCTGCCAGCGAAGCCCTTTCCATTTGCAGCATTTGGTGTCCAGCGTCTCTCCCATCTCCTGAGCGCACAGAACCTGAGACTGAACCGGGCCCTGCCCCCCCGCTTTTCTACATAATATCCTTTAGGACAAGCTGCCCTGATACTTTGCCAGACTTTCATCTGTGGGGGGATAATGGGAAGGCAGGTTCTGCCTACGATAACTACATTTTTGGTCCCAAATACTTCGGCTCCATCCTGGGGAAAGGATTACTCTTCTCTGCCTCTTTGACATCCGGCTTTGACTGTGTTGCTTATTTTAGCCCATGAAATAGGAGCAGAAATGATGTGGCTCATGGACAGGGGGCATGTCAGGAGTCAGGCTGTGCTTGGACATGTATTTTCCCTCTGCCTCAAGAATGGCACTGCTCTGGAGGGGGACAGCTGAGTCAGTCTCGGTCCAAGGCGTGAAGACGACGCAGAGCAGAGCCACAGCCATAATTAACACGCAGCATTAGCAGGAATTAAACCTTGGTAAAGCCACAGAGATGGGAGAGGGTGTCATTTGTTACCACGGCCTTCCTTAGCTTAATCTAACGTACACGATGCTCTCTCCAAGATTCAAGAGTGCTACGATGGAGAGTTCCCAAACATAGAAACAGACCAAAAATCATAATAAGAATGCTGACTTTAAAATAATCCATCTTGATATATCCAATTCATCCAAATACATAATTTTTAAAGAATCATCTCCCTTCTTCAAGGTCTTCCTTACCCTGTGGCTCTCCCCTGCCCTGCCCTAAGTTCCCCACAGCACGATCTGAGGACAAAGTTTGTTTGGGCAGGACCCTTGGGGCCAAATCAGCAAGTTCTTCACAATCTCTGTTGTGTGTATGTTAGAGAGATTATTTATATTGATCTTACCTCTAAAAAAAAAAATCTCTGAATGTTAAAATTGATCAGGAAAGACTTCCACTGGGAGAGGATGGTTTTTGAAAAACATTCTGGCAGATTTAAACAATAAGTTGTAAAGTGTGGGTGTGTATGTGTGTGGGTGTGTGTGTTTGTGTGTGTCAACTTTGTTTTTAGGTGGGTTCCTTTCTAAAAAATTAGTTACATATTTGTTATTTTTAAAGATTTTATTTATTTATTTGTCAGAGACAGAGCACAAGCAGGGCAGCAGCAAGCCGAGAGAGAAGCAGGTTCCCACTGAGCAGGGAGCCTGACATGGGGCTCAATCCCAGGACCCCAGGATCAAGACCTGTGCCAAAGGCAGATACTTAACCGACTGAACCACCCAGGCGCCCCAGTTATGTGTTTCAACAAATTTAATGAAAATAAGGAATCCATTATTTTTCTAGTCTTATTATTAAATAGCTATGCCCGTTTGCAACAGAATGATTTTTTCCTCTCCTAAGGAAATTAATTTCAGCCCAGTTTCCTGGCTTCCCCCAAAGTTTTAAGGTTCCAGTCCTTCTTTCTTATCTGCTCATGACATTTCTGACATTAGGACTCAGTTCACAGACTGAACAGAATTCTGACGTCAAAGAGCTGTCAAAAAGCAACAAATTGCAAAGCGCATTTACCTTAGAGTCTTTGCAGAAGGGACTGG
This sequence comes from Lutra lutra, assembly GCF_902655055.1. Classification (NCBI taxonomy): domain Eukaryota; kingdom Metazoa; phylum Chordata; class Mammalia; order Carnivora; family Mustelidae; genus Lutra; species Lutra lutra. Next base: position 42,911,976 of record NC_062290.1, on the reverse strand, counting down.
GCATAACTGGTTGACAGTGCCGGGGGAGTTCACCAACCCAAGACCCGTAGGTGGTCTGGGGTCCATGTTCTCAGATGCTCAGCCCCATCCCCTCACCCTGTCATCCATTCGCTTCTCAACCTTCCGCACCTCAGCCCTTGACTTTACCACCTTGTCATTCTGACAGAGACCACCAGTGTCCTCCCTCCCACCTCCTTGAATCGTCTCTTCCCTGTCCCCCTGGACAGTTGCGGCATCTGCCATGGACCCCATCATCCTTGAAATCTTCCTGTTCTGAGGACGCATTGGCGCCATGACCTAGGGTGCCATATCCAGAACTCAACCCCCTCACAAATGCAGCTGAGTCCCCTTAGAATGGCCCTTCACAACACGCTCCCAGCCACCTGTCACACTGTAGCTGCTACGAACCCTCCACTGTTTCCTAAGAGACTCCTCACCCATTTTTATGGACCTAAGAGAGCAAAAGCCTCTCTAGAGAGGCTGGGAGGTTGTCTAGAACCTCTAGAATCTGAGGGATCAAAGACTCTCTCGAGACTGGGAGGTGTGGAACGTCTGGAAAATAGTGACTCGCTTCATTGGCTTCAGGCCCCTCCTCCCACTGCGGTTTCTCCCTGCTAGCCTTTCTCTTGTCATGGGCGACCCCAAGCAAGTCATGAAATGTCTCAGTAAGGTGGGATGAACACCTCACCTCACACTGTTTTGAGGACATACTGCCTTATAACTAAAGCCACTTACCACGGTGCCTGGCACATGGTACATACTTGAAAAATGTAGAGTTTTTTTCCTTTGTTTCCTGACCAAGCCTATTTGTTTTCTGGCCAGTAAAGTCTTGTTCCTAGCTGTTATCTTTTTCATATTCACACGTTGTCCATTCGCCCACTGGTTATTGATAATTTGCACAGGCCAGGCCTTGTTCTAGGTTCCAGGGACCCCTGAGTGAGGACCCCAGCTTCATCAAAGGCCTGGTCTTAGCCTGGGGCTGGGGCTCCGCTTTCCTCCAGCCACACTGGAATTAGTCCTCAGCGCGCGTCCCCAGCCGGCAGAGTCTCATTTCATTTCTCCACTGTCTTTTACTTTGGTTTCTGGTCCTTTCCTCCAACCCTCTTAGTTCGTGGCAGTATATGATAGGAAAAAAAACATATGATAGGAAAGAAAAACAGACAAAGGGCTTAAAGATGCATGGAGGGTTTTGCAAATGTACCCCCTGATGTTTGAAAATTACCAACAGTTGAGAAGAAACAAGGCTGAGAAATATTCACGTTTAACTAAATCAAGCCTTCCTCACCAGCCCAAGCTCTTCAACTCAGAGAGCGGGAGGGACCTGGAGGAGTTTGGAGCGGATCACCGTGTGGACCAACCTGCTCTCTGCCATATTGCTCCCAGCCAAAGTATAGTCATTCCAGTACTCCTAGATCAGTTCGCTTTAACCAGATCTTCGGAATTCGCGGCGGAGGTCACGTCCTTCTTTGTGGCCCTGGTGCCGAGCTGGGTGCCTGGCGTTAGCTAGGTGCTCAGTGAATTCTGGCGAACACCAGTTCCAGGCAAAGGATCCTCAGAGTCTGGGTCAGCGGCTTCCTAACTTTTACAGTCATACATTCTGACAGTACTATCGCGGGGGCGAGTACACAGTGGGTGCTCAGTCCACATCTGCTGGATAAACAAAGAACTGAATAAAGGGACGGAAGGGGGCGAGTGAAAAGATGTTTAGAAGCTCCTTCTCAGCTCACAGACTGACCGAGCTGCGACAGGCAGGCAGCGGCTCCCGGAGCATGGGGGACCCAGTATCCCTGCCCTCGCGGTGGCCCCGGGGTCGCGTGTATGTGAGGCCGCTGACCTCCCCCATCCCAGAACCGGAGGCCTCCTCTGATCGGGCTGCTTTGGAAAACTGCTTGCACCTGGCCTGGGAGAACACAATTAAAAGACGCCGTAAAAATTGACAGATCCCAGTGCGGAGGGCCGAAAATACATTACAATTCCAATCGAACTATAAATAAAGCCCCTAAATTAAATAAATCTCCCACAATTATGGATTAAAACATGTTTAGTGTTAATGGCCTTGCACATGGACCCTGACTCCTGAAATTGTTGCTGAGGCTGCATGGCTGGGGGATTGCATCATAATTAACACCAGGCCGTGGGGGTGGGGGCGGGGGCAGGCAGCCTGAGGTTCAGCCGTGGGCCTTTGGGAGGCGAGGAGGGGACCAATGAGGCTCCCTGCCCCCAAGAACTCACCCCACCCTTTCTTGGCCACACTTGATCCTTGGCTTAGAAGGACGGATCTGGAGATGCCCATTCCTGCTTGGGGCCTGACCTTGGACATAAAGTCTTGTTCTAGGTTCTGAGCTCTGGCTCCTCCCACAGATGTCCGTGGGCACCGAAGGAATGACCCAGTGCCACAGAGGGATTGTTGCAGAACTATCTGGAGAGCTCAGTGACTGCTCACTCCTTCCCTGTTGCTTTGAAGTCCATAAATTGTAATATAAATAATCAACAATAATAGCAATAATATCATGCATAAGTTTCCTCTAATACACCTCAAATCAGTAGGACCAAGGAAGTTGGTCATGTCAAGAAGGACAAGAAAAGATATAAGAGCTCGAGCTCCCCCAAATTAATATGATTCCTCAAATTTAGGAAACTCCTATGGGAGAAAAGCATGGAGCCTGGAGTTTTCTTCAAGACAGATTCTTACCTCTCACTGATACCCAACAGTTGGGAAAAGACCACGACCCCATGGGCCTGCCCCCCATTTCACCCCCAGAGCAGGTGGTTCTGTGGCTAAGAGTGTGGGTGCTGGGTTCGGGCAGCTTGGTTCCCATGGCCCGAATCTGTCACCTACTATTGAGTGCTTCAAACAGGGGATAAAAATAGTCCTTACTTCTTGGAAACAGGGTTCTGGCCCACCCTAAGCAGTCGTGAGCGTTCCCTGCTGTTGTGATCGTCACTGTGGAGGACAAAGCCCCGTCCCCACTCGCTCCCTGTGCTCCAGCGGCAGAGGGCTCGTCAGTCCCTGGTCCCCCTGATGAGGAGTCAGGGGAGACATGCACGCTGGCAGAGGTGGGAAGAACATGGTTGAGGGCACTTTCCCAGTCGGCTGACTTGCCCACTTGAGCAGCTTGCCTGCACCCAGAGAGAGATGATATGTATTCACTGAGTTCCTGGGGGGATGGAAGGAGGGGAACACCATAGGACGGGCTTCTTCTGAGCACCCCACACAGATTATCTGCACCCAGTAAAGCCTGGATCCCACTCGCCTCCCTCCCAGCTATCCTTGAGCCGCCTTAGCAGAACCCAGGGACGTTCTTGAACGTCAGCCTACCCCAAGGGGGATGGGGGCATGGGGAGGGCTGGCTGAGAAAGGCTGCGCCTCCCTGGGGAATGGCGTTCAGCAGCGAACGGGCTCCGTGCAGGGCTCTTTCCCCTGCTGCCCTCGGGGTGAGCAAGCCCCTGACCATGGCTGTGTGCAGCCTCCGATCCCATTTTCCAGTCCCCATTTGGCCTCTCTGACCATGCCATTGTCAGACTGAGATTTTAAAGACAGATCTTACCACATTACCATCCTGCTTAGAAAAGTTTCAACGGGTTCCCCTTTGGATAAAGTGTAAAACTCCTTGAGAGTCTTTACAAAATGGTCTACTGGGTTTTTTTGATTTGGTTTTGTTTCCTATTTCTATACCTTGCACTTTGAGTTAAGTTCTCAGGCTCTCTCTGGCTCGGTTTTGCTCCGGTAGGCTTAGTGCATGTTCTTACCCCGTGTTTAGAACTTTCTTCCTGCTGCTCCTGGCAAGCCTCACCTGGCTGGCTCCTGGTCCTGGCTTCTGTATCCCGTCCTGCATGAGGTCTTCCCTGATCCCTCTTGCTTGAGCTCGGTGCCCCTCCTGGTTGCCTCCTCAGCAGCTTGCTCAACGCCCACCAACACCCTGCTTATCCACGTGGGATTCCCCCAGCTACATGTCTGCGACCCCGCGAGGCGACAAGTTCCAAGAGAGCCCCTTTCCTTCATTCACCACTGTATTCTTGCTAGAACACAGTGCCAGGCTAGTTACACAGGAGATGAGAGACAGAGAAAGACAGACAGAGAGAGAGAGAAGAAAGAGAGAGAGAAAGAAAGAAAGAAAGAAAGAGGGAGGGGAAGGGAAGGAAGGAACAAGAGAGAGAGAGAGAAAGAAAGAAAAAGAGAGAGAGGAAGGAAGGAAGGAAGGAAGGAAGAGGGAGCTCATTTTTGTACTTCCTGCTTGTCTGTGTTGTTTCTTGGCATCTCCACAAGGACAACCGAGCATGTGTCTTCCCTAGTGAGTCAAGAACCAGCTCTGAAGGCACCACAGTGAGAGGGGCCTCCTTGGAATTGGCAAGCACCCGTGAACCTTGGCCTGGGAGTTTTCTGGTTTCACCCATCCTCTCACCAGCAGATACAGATACAGATGTAGAGATACAGCTGTATTGCAAAGACTTGACCCCTGTGACTAGGCACCGGCTGGCTATACAATTCTGAACCCTGGGAGATGACTGGACTCTCAGGCATGGGGGGAAGCTGTGGTCCACAGGCAGAATTTCTTCTTCAGGGATGCCTTCCTTCAACTGATTGAACCAGGCCCACCCTGGCAATTTAGGATAATCTTGCTTACTTCAAGTAAAGTGATCATAGCTTTTAATCGCATCTACAAAATAACCTTACAGGGACATCTCAATTAGTGTTTTAATCACCAAGGACTACAGCCTAGCCAAGCCCACACATAAAACTCATTCACTAGGTCTTGAAAATCTAGGTCTCTTGCCTCCTGCCCCAGGGTGATCTCCGTGCCTGTGCATTTTCTCCCTGTTGAGGCAGAGAAGACTAGCCTGTACTGCTCTGGGGCCTTCTCCAAAGGACATTTCCAGATAGGATTATCTCCAGAAGGATGGCTTTTTTCTTATAATGATCTGCAAAGAATCTGGAAATCATGGGTATGTTATGTGAGAAATCCGTTTTCAACCTCCCAGAAAGAGGGGTACAGGAAGCACTTGCCTGGGAGCCAGGGCCAGAAGGGAGTCCAGGGCAGGACTTGCCTGTGCTCGGATGCACCAGGATGGCTGGTCGGGGACTTGGGGCTGGCCTCCATTCTGATCTGTCAGTGATGGGCATGTTGGTTGTTAAATATTTTGCCTATCAACACGAGGCCGAGGTTAGGCTCCCCTGGGCCAGCGTGGTTTAAGGAGAGTAGCCATTTAAAATAGACCTGACAGCTCAGTTAGTCAAAAAGGGCCGTTGATACTTGAGTATCCCCAAGACACATTCCCTTCTGTCAATCCCAACATGGAGGTGGGGAACTGGTCACAACCTGGGATGGCAAAGATGGCGCCATCCCGTGAATGCTCTAGGAATCCTTCTGGAATCCTGGCAGCAGAGAGCCCCCTCCCAGTGGCTTAGAGTTACAGAAAGACCATAAAAGGACTCACAGACCATTGCTCACAGGAGTTGGAACTGGACTCTGAGGCGTGATAGAAAACTCCACACATCAGAGCTGGGCGAGAGCCCGAGGGTTACTGGCTCTGAGCTTCCAGGACAAGGATCAACATGAGCCCTGGGTATTTCCTGAAATGTGTTCCAGAAACTGGCGATCAGGGCCCTCTCCCATCCCTCAACACCCACCCCCCTGCCCCCATCAAAGGTCTGGAAATACTGAGACAAGAAACGAAATGAAGGAGGAATCTTCCCTGAAGAGCTTCTCCCTGTTAATGGTCATTGTCATCAGTACAGTGTAATTGTCTGCTATGGCTACCACTTCCAGGTAGAGGAAATGATTTCTGATTGGCCTCCTGAAATTTTCTACTGAAAAAAAAGTACAGGTTTGGAATAAGACAAAATAAATCCATTTCCTCCTGCTCGGTTACGACAGCACGTGCAGGAGGAAGGATTCTTCCTCCGAGCACACTGTGCCCGGGGTGGCATGTTTATTCTCCACTAGCAGTGAAGAAGGACACCCTGGAACAGCTTCTGCTCGGGAGGATCTTTTCTGCTAGACTGTTAGGATGGATGGCCTAAACAACGTACATCCTGTCTGAGTCACTGTTTCCAATCCTATGGGCTCATCTAGGATGATAAGAGGGAAGTGATAAGAGACAATAAAAGACAAAGTGCCTTTGTCTCTTATTATTAGAAAAAAATGAAAGCCATCTAATGCAACAAACAGGTTGGTTAAATGACTTCAGGGGATTTTTCAAATTGAAAGTAAAGTTTTCAAGTTCACCAAGAAGAGGATGTATGGAAAAGCAGGCAAGCCAACTTTGAAAAAGGAGCAATGCCTTGATTTAACGATTATCAAAGCATATTATATTACCATAATGATTAAAGCAGTGTGATAGATCCTCCTCTCTCTCTCTCTCTCTCTCTCTCACACACACACACACACACACACACACACACACACACACACACAGGTTTACTTGACTCACTCAGCTAACTCTTTAGTAAGTGCTGTTGTGTATTTTCTGACCAAGGTACCACATTCGGACCATCCTAGTTGCTGCCAATACAACACCGGCTTACTTATCATTTGCAGTCGGCTCTCCATTCCCAAACCCGGACAGGGATGTAAGCTTCATGAGGACAGCAGTTGGGTCTGCCTTGTTCTCAGTTAATGGGATCCTGAGTTGTCCGGGATGGTATACGCTGAGTCCCACGTGATCAATCATGGCTTTCTTAGTCAATTTTTTGTTGTTAAAGGGCCTGATAGAAACCACTGGAGGTTCTGTGGCCATAGTTTGTTATGACTGCTCGTTTCCTGCCATGATGCTGCAAACACAGCTGTGGACAATGCATGAGTGACTGGGCATAGCTTTGTTAAACAACAACAACAAAACAAACAAAACCCAAGCACTTTAGTAACAAAAAAGTCAGTGGGGACAGATTTGTCCCAATGGTCATGATTTGCTGAGTTTGATTATAAGCCTAACATTGGATTTTGGGGACCTCTCACACCCTTCAGAATTATTGAGGACACTGAAAACCTTTTGCGTATGTGTGTAAACCCATTAATGTTTTGCATGTAAAAATTTAAAAAACTGAAATTTAAAAATCAGTCATTATTTCATTTAAAATAACCATAATAGCCCATTACGTGTTAGTATGAAACAACTATGTTTTCCCAAACAGAAAACTGGCGCAATGCAATTTTACATTTTTGTAAACCTTTTTAACATCTGGCTTAATAAAAGACAGCTGGATTCTCGTATCTGCTTCTGTATTCAGTCTGGTGTGATATGTTGGTCTGAGTTGAAAATTCAATCTCGTACAGAGATGGTGTTGGAAAAGGGAGGGCCTCAGAGAATGTCTGAAAAGGAGACCCTCAAGGCACTTTTAGAAACCACTGGCCCATGTTGATCGGGCGTCTGTTCTTCCCCAGTGCTGGATGCTCAGTGTCCCAAACTCCCTCACAGCTGTGGTGACCGTGTGACTGGGTTGCAGCTGGTCTTGTGCTAGCTAGTGAACTTGGGGCAATTTGGTTAACTTCTTTGTGCTTCATTTGCAAACAAAAAGAAAAAGGGAGAGAGAGAGAGATTTAATAAATTTCACATGTAAAGCACCTACCTAATGTCTGATAATAGTAAGCAAGTGAGTGATACAATTATCTTTATGATGATGGTAATGATGATGATGATGATGATGATGGTTATAGCAATTAGATCTCAGGAATGTCTGCTTGGGGCAGCACTAGGTAGTGCTTACTTCATAGCAAATGGGCACACCTCAGAGTGTGGGCACAGCCCCTACGCAGCTCCCCAAGGCAGCACTTTATCCCAGGCTGTGAAACAATAGGGAATACAGAGGGTCACAGCCAAGAGCAGGAAACAGGATGAAGTTGCTATCTGACCTTGCTGCTCTTGCAATCTGTTGGCCAAATGCAGTCCAACCGCTCTGGATGGCCGCCGTGTTGCTGGCATCCATTTCATCCACCAAATCCTCTGTGATAAGAGGAACTCTAAAGATGTCCCCCCAAGGTGCCTGTCTCCTGAGTATCCAATCAAACACTACCCTAGGTACTCCTGTGAAGGGGAATTAAGGATGTAACTAAGTTTACCTAATCAGCTAACCTTAACAGAGAGAGAGTAGCCTGGATTATCCAGGTGGCTCAGTCTTGAGCTCATAAAAGCAGAGAAATTTCTGGAGTCAGAGAGATGTGGTGGAAGAAGATGGCAGAGGTTAGTTAAGAAGAAAGAGAGATCATTGGAATGTGACACATGGGTAGAACTTAGCCACTGGTGGCTTTGGAGATGGAGGAAATAGGGCAAGAGTCAAGAAATGCAGGTATCCTCTAAAAGCTGAGAATGAGCCTTGGGTGAAGGCTAGCCAAGGAATGGGCACTTCATACCTACGATGTCATCGACCTGAATGCTGCCACCAACATGAGGAAGCTTGGAAGCGCATTTTCACCCAGAGCTTCCGCTGAGCCGGACAGCCCTGCTGACTTCTTGGTTTTAGCCCAGTGGGACCCTATCCGACTTCTGACCCTCAGAATCTCCAGATAATAAGTTTGTACTGGTTTAAGCCACCAAGTTTGTGGTAATATCTGAAGTAGTAGTGTATTCTCTCTTCCCACTTTGGGTTTGGTCCATGCTGTGGCCTCCCCTACAGCTCCCTGAAGAACAATCTATCTGCCTAGTGGACGCCCTTTGTTTATTATTCAGTTCAGAATGGCTTCTCCCTGTATCAGCTTAATACTAACAGAACCCATGACAGACTCAAATAAGCCACAACGTGGCCTTTCCACAAAAATCTCATTCATGATGAATTCTCTCACCTCCTAGAAGACAGAAATGGTTGAATTAAATATATTGCATGTCTCCTGTCGTATTTTTTCCTCTCCAAATCGTAATGGGATTGTGGACGGGCATAGTGTCTTTTCCTTTATCATTCAGATAAAGAGATTCAAAAGCTCTATGAAGATACTGGAGTTATGCCCTCTTTGGGGCAAGATCCTGTTCCTTCTCTTTGTTTTGAGGGGACACAACTTGAATCAGAGCTGAGTGGTTTTGATACCTCTGCTGAGTCAAGTAAGTAGAACCATCCGGATAATACTCAGGACTCGCATATATATGTTGTTTTCTTCCATAGAGGACAGGCTAACTCTATCACTATAGAAAAGCAAGCAACTGTGACCTTCTCGTCCATCTTAATTTAGTTGCCTTCAATCAACAATTATCAGAGAACTTTCTTGTTTTTCTCACTTGGATCACTGAATCTTGGTCATGGATTTTGGCCTTAAGAAGAAAACAAATGAAACCAGACCAACTGGGTTTAAGTTTGAAAAGTCAAACTAGAAGGGAGTATGTTCATGAGATCAACCCCTTGGCTCTCCAGAGTTTGGCCTTAATTTTAAGCTTCTCTCAGAATCTAATAGGACCTGTGCTTTTTCACACCTGTATAGCCTTCAGTTTCTTATCTAGGTAATGAGAGTTTTGTCCTTGTCTTCTAGCTTCTGTCCTAGGGTGGAGCTTCCCAGCAGGGCAGGGGTTGTTCTAGAACCTATGGAAACCCTATGTTTGGTAGGGATTAAGTGGAACGGTCAATATTTTCTTTTTCTCTCGCGCCCATCTTCCCTCACAGAATCAAGGCAAAAACCTAGGTTGGTACAAGCAAGAAGAGAAGTGAGGCTATTGCCGCTGTACAATGTAGGGTGTGTGTGTGTGTGTGTGTGTGTGTGTGTGTGTGTGTACTTCTGCATACTGCCAAAGAGCTCAGGACTCTCCTCCTCTGAAATCTTGATAGCAATTAGAGCCTGAGCCACATATTAGTTTGAGTTGTTATTTCTCTTTCTACAGGTGCAACTTACTTCCATAGCAACATTGCAATCTCCTTGCACCCAGGAAGCACATCTTTAAGAAGAAACCGGTAGAAAACTGCCGTATTGTTTTTATCATAGGTGTGCAATGCTTGGAGTGTGTTCGTACCATGATAGAGTTAGCCTGTCCTCTATGGAACATTCCTGTTCTAGTCGCTCGCTGCTTCTTTGTTGTTAGCGTACTATGATGAAGACCCTTGTACATCAAATTTTGATGTCTTTTACCTATATCCCTTTTTAATGTTTACAATATAATTAGTAAAAATACGTTTTGACTTCGATTTCTTTGTTTAGTGCGGGGTGAGTGTGTGATGCTTCCTTTGGCACATACCAACATCCATGCACTAGGGCTGTTTAAAGACCTATTCCACAGGCTGTATTCACTGTTTCTTGTCTAAGTTTCTCTCTTGAGATGTTTTGATATCTGACAGCAGAACTCCGCCATCACTTGTAAAAAGTTGGTTATCCTTACCTATGCATTCTTCTAGATGGGTCTGAGAAGTCCACTCTTGTTTTTGTTGAAATTACAGCCGGCCTGGCTGCTGATTAGGAAGCATTAACTGCTCTGGAGCAGTCCGCTGATCTCCCACCTGAAACAAGATTTCCTTCTCTATTTAAGTTTTCCATCACAAATTATAGTGAAGATCTGTTGTTTTATTCCTGTGGTTTCTTTGTATTTACTGCTAGAATTTTCTTAGTTACTTTTTTGCCTGGGTTACAATGGTGAAGAGAGTCTTCTTTTCCCTTATACTGCATATATTTGAATCTCTTTCTTGTTATGCTGAAATATTTTTAAAATATGTTCATTTGGCTACTTTCCTTTATTGATTCTGGGAGATTTTCAATTGATTTTCTTAGATGGTCTGGTTTTATAACTTTGTTATCTATGAATAATAATCATTCTCTTTGTTTCTCAAGACTTATTCATTTCTTATTTTGCGTGGGGTGGGGGTCAGAAAGAGAGAGAGAGAGAGAACCTCAAGCAGACTCCCTGCTGAGCGGAGAGCCCGACAGGGGCTCCACGTGGAGCTTAATCTTATGATCCTGAGATCATAACCTGAGCCGAAATCAAGACTTGGTAGCTTAACCAATTGAGCCACCCAGGCACCCCTCTTTGTTTCTAATTATTATACTCTTATTCTGTCCCATACCTTTCTTGTTGATCAAAGTTTGTACAATGTTAAATAATAATCACATGAACCAAGATGTATGTTGCGACATTATTCATACAAGGGGAAAGTCAATACCTAATACCTTCTAAAAGTTTCCTTCAGATGCAAAATTCACTTAAGGTCATGTTCATTCTTAGGATTATTGTTGAATTGAGGAAATCTCATATTAAGTCTATTCCATATATTAACTATAAGATGGTTTTTTCTCTTATCCTTATTTTATTGAAGTTGCCTATGGTCTTTTCTTGGGAGACAAGTGGCTTTGCATGTGGAGGGTGTCTGTGAATGTTTATTGGATCGCAGACGCCTCATACTTGCCGTGCTCCTTGCTCTAACACTGGATTCCAGGCCAATGAACAGTTGCTCCAATCCAGAAAAGCAAAATACTAGCTCACTCAAAATTTTCAGACCAAGGGTTCCAGAGAGCCCCAAGATGGATTTTAGGAAAACCATTTCACAGTGGGGCAAAGAGCCATGAAGTCCATGCTCATTTTCCTTCACTGTAAAATGTGAGAGATTTTCCACATGCTGGCTTCCGCTTCTGTGTATTAAAAAACTTGCTTTTCCTTTTACCCCATCCTCCTGGTCCTTGGCATTCTGAGACATGTTCATGTCTTAATAGGACCTCTGGCCCTTCCTCTGTGCCTCAGGACATCAGTTGAGTGGGCAGAGTGGGTAGTAGAAATATTCCTGGAAGGCATTTCTATCCCAGGACGGCCAGAATCAATATCACTGTCCATGGCAGTGACCGAGAACCACATACATACATTGTGTTGTTATGCCCAAACTAATGCATCCGTAGCTCAACTCCCCATTAGCCCAGCCCCCAGTGTGCACATCTACTCCAACCCTACCCCAGAGGCAAGGGAGAGTGGACATGGGTGCTATGGGAGGCACCATTCACATTGTGGGTCTCATGGAGGTACAGATTTATTATCCCAATTTTCTGGCACATGGCATTCAAGTGTCTCATTCTAACTGAATTAGAGTTGTCTGAAGAATTTCGACTGAGGGATGTAATCTTGAGGAGGGGAGAATGTATGTTCCTCTTTCACACAAAGGCTTTGTACGGGCCAGAGACTGCCCTGGTTAGGGGGTTCTGTATGTTTTCAGCCTACTGAAGTTCTGCCTTGAGCTTATTTGTAGTCCCTACTCCACACCAGTTGGTGGGGACTGGTCACAGTTCCATCTCATGGTTTAAGAAGGAGCCAATGCCCAAGACCCTCCAGCCCCGAAGGTCCTTTCAAGTTGTTTGTTCCTTTCCTGCACCCTCATGTGCCCTGACTCCATCCAGTTCTGGGAGGCTGGAAGGCCAGTGATCTGGGTTTGAGGGGCAGAAGAATGTGCTGTGGAAACCTGACTCACCTTCATATGGCCACATGTCTACAGGCAAGAACTTAACCTTCTGTTCTGCTTTTCTCTAAAATGAAGGTAAATAATATTTACTTCAGAGTAGCTGGAGGATTTAAATTTTTTTTCCTGTGAAGTACTTAACACAATTCCTGACCTGAAAGAACTCTCAACAATTGGTGTTATCATTATTTCTGTCATTTGCTCCTGCTTTCAAAATGCTGGCTCTTGGGATTTCTTTGCCTTTCCCATCCCCCTGGTCAGTGATCTCTCCCCAGTCTGAGGCTCTTCTTTCTAGAGCATTGATTGCACCTTATTTCATGCGCTCTCTCCCCTGATGGATTTTAAGTTCTCTGGGGACATTGTTCCATAAGCCTTTGTTTCCCCCAAAGGACCTAACAAGTTCTTTTCAGGGGTCAGAATGTTATTGCTTTTGGCCAAAGCTATTGCAGAACTGACAATCACGGGGTCTTCAAAATACAACAGAAGATGAATGTACAACAAAATCAATGTAGATATTTGAGGGAAAATAAAAACAAAGTGTTAGTATTTGTTTCATGAGGTAAATCACCAGGCAAATGCACTTGTGTGTGTGTGTGTGTGTGTGTGTGTGTAAGAGGCTTTATCTCAGTTTTGTCGAAGGGATGTGTGCAAATAGAGAACTTTGAGTCATCCCATGCAGTTGGAAATCTAATTTTTCCTTCTGTATTCAAGAGCTTAGACTTGTTGGAGTCCCATAAACATCTGCCATAATGGTTGTTAAATGGTGGAGGCACGGTGGGGGTGGGCGATATTCACTCCAGTGTTAGCTCAGGTTGCTCATGGGTACTATCAGGTACACGGGGGTATGGGTATGGTTTGGGTGTCACTTGCTAGAACATCTCCATCACATATAATCGTTTACGTTCACCCAGGATATGGCTGCTGTTTTGGGCTCTCCTCTTCGCTTCCTGTGCGTTCCACATACCAGCCTCTGTGGACAACCTGCCATTTTCCTCACAGTCTCTTCCTGCCGTTCTCCACCCTCCTGTTCTGAGAAGTTTTTCATCTCCCACTCCTACCCAACATACCCAACTGTTGCAAGTGTCTCGTCCTTCATATTCCACCCAACCACCTCCAGGTGGGATGAACTGCCGTCCCGAGTGATCTCACAGCGCTTTGTTCAAACCTTCACCACCTCATTGGCCAAGCTCCTCAGTCTTCTCTGCCAGACTCTCCATACCCTTCTGTCCCCTGGATGCTGGAGTCCTTGGTCCCATGCTTCTCTGCTCTCTCTGCACTCTCTCCCTCAGCGATCCCATCCAGAATTATGACATAGATGGCTGCAAATTTATCTCTGTGGTTCTTGCCAAACCCCGGGCTTGACTACACAGCCACCCCCTCTAATCTTCACTTGGATGCTAATAGGCACCTCACACTCAAAGCGCACCAACCGATCTCTTGATTTCACCCAGTTAAACCTGCTTTCTGGTGCAGGAAAAGAAACCAGCTTCAGTCACTCAGGCTAAAAACACTGGCCTCCTCATTCTTGATGTAGCCCTTTCACATCTCCCGTCCATGCCATAAGCAAAGCTTTGGCTCTTCCTTCAAATGCTTCCATGATCCCATTTCTTACCATTTTTTTCTGCTTCTGAGTCCAACTTGTCTCCCTGAATCCATTCTTGCAGACTATTTTCACAACACAGTGGATCATGATAAAATGAAAATTTGTGTATGTCAGTCCCCACTCGGGCCCCTCTAATGATGTCCTGACATATGCAGAAAGAAATCCACAGTCCTTCCTGCCTAGGAGATGCAACAGGCTCTGGCCTCTGGCCCCCTCCTGATGTCATCTCCGGCCGGCCTCTCCTTGCCTTGGGCCCGGTCACACCGGCCTCCTGACTCTTCTTTGTACTCACCAAAAACACACCTGTCTCAACACCTTTGCACTTTTTTAATTATTTTTTTTTATTTTTAAAATTTTTAAAGATTTTATTTATTTTACAAAGAAAAACACACCTAGAGAGGGAACACAAGCAGAGAGAGTGAGAGAGGAAGAAGCAGGCTTCCCGCCAAGCTGGGAGCCCGATATGGGGCTCGATCCCAGGATTCTGGGATCATGACCTGAGCTGAAGGCAGACACTTAACGACTGAGCCACCCCGGCCCCCGAAGACCTATGCGTTTTGTTTTCTCTGCCTACTTTCACATTTTTGCTCAAATGTGCCTCCTCCGTGAGACCCTCACCAACCATCCCTTTCAAAGCAGCAGCTCCCCATCTGTTTCCAGCAATATCTCTGACCCCTGTCCTACTTTTCTTTATAGCATTTTCCTGAAACGATGTGTTCCCTTGAGGAACTGCTTGTTCTCTGCCACTCCCACAGGAATGGAAGCTCCCTCAGGGCAGAGTCATTATCTATTTTAGTCACTGCTATGGTCCCGCTCCTCAACCAGCACCAAGCACATAGCAGGTCCTCAGTACATTAGGTTTGTATATGAATGAATGAATGAGCCTGTATCTCAGCCTGTCTCAAAGCACTGCCTTTCTTTCTTTCTTTCTTTCTTTCTTTCTTTCTTTCTTTCTTTCTTCACTAGCCTGTGTCTTCCCTTTACTCCATCAGCAATTTGGGGGAACAGAGGCCATTTCTTATTCCCTTGAATTACCCATCTGTTCACTTGGACCTTGGTCTGTGCTCGTGGACCTGAGGTGAAAAGGCCTGTCTGAGCTCATGAGAGGCAGGATTACCTGGGCAACACGTTCCCGTGACTACTTGAATTCTCTCAATGGCTTTGTACCCATGACTGTCCCCTTAAGAAGATGATGGCACATCTGTGGAGGGTTTAAGAGGAAGATGGCACATCTGTGGAGGAACCTGGCTCTGGAAGGTTGTCTCAGCAGCGGCTGAGCCCATGTGAAGGCCCCTCCAATGCTTTCACCTCACCCGACTGACCAGGGATTCCCTCCGATGACCAATAAGACACATGAGAAAATAAAATTAAAAAAAAAAAAAAAGTAAATTACCACTTTCAAAAGCAAAAAAAAAAAAAAAAGATACGTGAGAAAAGACGAGCATATCCTTTCATACGAGTGAAATGTCTGCGGCATTTTCCCCTCTGCTTCAGCTGTGGGTGACTCTGGGTGACAGGACAAGAGGAGAGACATCAGTGAAGCCACCCATGAGGTGACTTGTGGCCATGCCCGGGTGCCAGGTGACCCTCGGAGACAGGACAGTTGAAGCCAGTGATCAGGGGTGGCCCGTTCCCGGGGAGCACTGCCACACGGAGACTCCCCCAGTCATGGACCTCCCTCCCTGTCAGCAGAGTGGCCCGAGTCCCCAGTTTCTTCTCTAGCTAACCCCAGTTACTGTTTCATTTTTCCCTGCCAACAGTGCTCCACCAACTAAACACAAAGCTATAAATCTTAGTCAGGACATCTGGGTGTGCAGCGCCTAAGCAACCCTGACGCTGATTCCTTAAGAAAACTCATTTCTTGTAATGTGAGCCCTGCTGAGGATGGCCATGTCAACTTATTAGACTTTTTACTTGGCCGTATTGATTCTGCTCTACCCCGATGCGGCCCGTAATGCTGGCTAATGTTATTGACGAGCCATCAGTCTTGTGGAGAAGTGTGGGCCTTGCAGCTCTTTCTGAACCACAAAAACCTCTTGGTGGACAGTGATGGAGAGAAGGAGGAGGCCACAAGTGGAGCTCTCAGGCCAGCCCCGTGCAGGCCAGGGTACTTTAACGAAAAGACATACTCTCGGTGGAGAGAGACAGAGGCAGCTCTCCAGAAGCCATTTATTTATGAAATAATTATGAACACACAGTTGAATCATGGATTTTCATTACCATGTGTGTCCAACACTCTTTCTTGATTCATATTTTGTTGTAAATGGAGTGCTGTTGGCTACCGGGCGGGGGCGATGGGAGGAGGGCGGCAAGGGGGCACCTTCAGGCAGGAGGCCTGTGATATGTTTTCTCTCTCCCACCCAAAGCACTGGCTGTCCTCCCCCTCCTACCATGTGTGTCCAAGCTGGGCCAGTGCTGTCTCCAGAGGGAATTCAGTTCTGATCTATTCTCATAAGGGACCAAGTTTTTGACCCCACAAGTCTGCTTCACTTGAAGAAGCTCAGCTCTCGAGGGCCAGCAAGGGCAGGGCCTGCTGACCTCGCATGCTCATGTGGAAGGTGACCTTTACCAGGGGGCTACAAATAAGTCTGAGTACAAATGATGCCCACTTCCCAAGCTCCTTACATATTAGACCATGACTCTTACCTGGGGAAATTTCCTATCATTTCTATAGGCTTCTGTTTTATTTTTATTTTTCTTTATTTAATTTTTTAAAAAATTATTTATTTGAGAGAGGAGGGAAAGGGAGAGAGAATCTGAAGCAGACTCTCTGCTGAGCACTGAGCCCAATGTGGGGTTTGGTCCCATGACCATGAGATCATGACCTGAGCTAAAACCAAGAGTCAGACGCATAACTGACTGAGCCACCCAGGCGCCCCTATAGGCTTCTGTTTTTTAAAACACCTTAGGCTGGGTGGCTTAAAACCAGACACTTATTTCTCACAGTTCTAGTGGCTGGGAAGTCCAAGGTCAAGGCGCCAGCAGCTTCAGAGTTTGGTGAGGGCCCTTTTCCTGGCTGGTGGGCAGGAGACTTCTTGCTGTGCCCTCATGGTCATGGTCTCTTCCTCTCCTTATTAGGGTACTGATCTCATCACGGGGCTCCACCTTAAAATAAGAAAAGAAGAATAAAAAAAGACTCCCCACCTCACCAACCCTTGGCTCCTTCAACGCAAAGAGACTACTTTTGATTCTTTAGCTCGTCATTTTCCCCCACCTCTCATGGTTGCTCTGGCTGAAAGGGAAGCTTCAAGTATGTCTCATGCTATGTGTGTCTATATCTCTATATGATCCAATACCAAGTCCAGTATATTGATGGTGAAAAATATAAATGAAGGGCTGATACCCAGTTTTCACTCTTTGTGTTGGTATAGGGAAGCAGAGTAACCAATTGGATCAATCCTGGGACAGCTTGAGTGGAGAATTTCTAGAGTCTTAAGGTGAGCGAGGTTGGCTGTGGGACTTATTTCTAGCAGGGCTGCTGGACAAGCAAATGATCCAGCAGCATGTTCTAGAAGTTTCTGGCTCTTTAATGGGTGCAAGCCTTCCATAGCCCCCTCCTTGTGGTTGTCCCGGCACATTCTTCTTTCCCCACACCATGGCTCTTCATGCGTTGTCTTCCTACTACGCTGTGAGTCCCTGGGAAGGCAGGACAGAATCCTGGCAAATTTGAGTCTTGGTACAGAAAAGGCACTTCATAAATGTTTGCAAATGAATGAAATATGTTTAGGCTTTTATCCTCCAGAGGCTATATATAACCTCCAACTATTTGCAGCTCAGCTCTTCTGAAACATCTAGTTGGTCTAAACCATCCTTGGGCACAGAATATGCATCCCTTGCTGATTTTTAAAGTTCTTATAAAACAGTGGAACTCCTTCCTCCCCAACAAGACCCAAACAGAACCCCCAAAGTATGAAACAGATCCAACTGGAGCTCCACTTGGAGGAGAAGAAATGGGATGGTATTAAGAAGAGGGATCAGGAAGAAGCCAAATTTTCCTAAGGCTCTGCTCACTTTCACGTGTCTGGAGGCAGAGGGGGCAGGGGGTAGTGAATATGGGAAACTAAAGAAGTGTGGGATGGTTACCCCATCCCTGAACCTCCTTGTTCCACACACACACCCACACCCTCCCCCCACACACACCATCCCATGAAGAGAAAAGAAAAAACCTGAAGCATTTGATTTCGACACTTCACGGTCCTTGCCTGTTTGTCCTTTCTTTCCACAGACCAGAGGAGTGTCACAGATGTCATTTCTCCGTCATCTCCCGCAAGCTGGTCTTCTGACTCAAACCTTCCTGCATCCGTTATCAATTAGCTGGGTGAACTTGGGCAAGTTACTTGCCCTTTCATTTCTCATTTCCTTCCCCTCTGAAATGGGCATGATAATACTCCTTGTTTCAGAGGTTTGTTGTGAGGATCAGATGAGTGAATGGATGTAGATGTTTGGAATTGCGCCCAGCGCAAAATAATCCTGTTCGGTGGTATTTCAATCTTGCAGCAGCTCAACAAGGGAGGTATTTATTTTAGGTGAGGAAACTGAGATTTGGGGATGAATAATTTACCCAGGCCCTCTCAGCTACCAAGTCTCGAAGCAGGGCTTGTGTCCAGCCACACGGCCTCTAGTCTGCTGACACTTCGGAGTCTTTGGAATCGTCTCGAGCACATGGCACCTGTTGAGCCCCTTGCCTGGGGTCTGCAGTCTCCTCTGAAGTCACCGCCACCTGTGTTTTCACTCTCCATGAATGTTTGTTCCCTCCAGGCTGAGTCTCACCGTTTATCTCTGTGAGATCAAGTACGAGCCAGGCATCGGGCTTTCTGGGTAGCTCCCAGGTCATCACCTTGATCACTGAGGTTGGGTTGGGCTATGGGGTGTTTGGTGGCCTTGGGGGACATGCTGCATCCTTTGGAAAAGGGATTTCAAAAATAGATAGAGTCAATATATACCATTAATAGGAACCGCAAAGGCTGCTGCATTCTTCAAGGTAATGACCTCCCGGAGGGCGAGAAGCGTGACTGCTTAAATCACCTCCTATGGACTCATGGGCACATTTGTCTTTAATCAGTCTTTTTTTTTTTTTTAAGCTAATAGCAGCAAAACTAAGACTTTTCCAACTTTCATTTTTTGCTTTTGAGAATATTTTTTCCCTATGCACCCCCCCCCAAAAAAAGACCATTCAGAAAAGTATGATATCTTTATTTTGCATTGAGAACTTT
Organism: Lutra lutra; assembly: GCF_902655055.1. Taxonomy (NCBI): domain Eukaryota; kingdom Metazoa; phylum Chordata; class Mammalia; order Carnivora; family Mustelidae; genus Lutra; species Lutra lutra. Next base: position 42,892,817 of record NC_062290.1, on the reverse strand, counting down.
GGGATCACTGGGGAAATAATCAGAGCATCGTGGTGGGGGGGCTGACGGCCTTGGAGATGACCACCCACATTAACATGCACACATGTCCGTTCAGTGCAGGGAAAATCAAGGCAGTTCCTGACATTAGAACATTCAGCAAAGCAGTAGAGCCCCCTAATTTGGGCAAAATGGGACCTGAATCTCTGAAGCCACTCAGGAACCATCCAAGGCAGAGTTTATGCCTAACGGGGGCACATCTGGGGCAGTCTGAGAAGGAAGAGGTTGGTTTGCGATCCTCTAGGGGTAATCGGTGGGGCGGCAGTGATGGAAAGGGAAAGAGACCCCCAGGGAGGATCCCGTACATCTCGGGACCTAGAAATCAGAGAGGGGATCCAGACGGCCAGCCCCATTTCCTCTAACACCAGCATCACCAAGAGATCCAGACGCTACCAGGGAAAGCTGATTGGGCTGATGCCAAATGATGAAGTTTGGAACTTCTTGGTTTGATTCTGTCTGATGCCAAGTAGGGAGCATCCTGGGGGTGGCTCCAGATTGGAGGTTTGGGTACGTGATCGCGGCAGGAGAGTCCTGAGCTGTGGAAAGAGCCAACGAAGGACACAGAATTCTTGGGGGAAGCAGGGGTGCGGCGTGAGGCACCAGGGGACCCAAGAAGGATAGGTTTTGCAGGGCAGTGTGTGTTCAGAGGGACACATATCCCTGAGAGGCCTGAAGGGTTAAGGATTAGGAAATAGTCATTGGGTTGGAGGGTAGGGTTTTTCAGAGGACCTCTGAGAGCATTTTCAGTAGAGCCGTGGGCTGGAGACTAGTGAGAGAGAAGGGTTTAGGGAGGAAATGGGAAAGAGGAAAGTCATCCTGAAGGAAATAACCATGTCTATGTACAAAGGTTGAAACGGAAGCGGACTTAATGACCCAGGATGCAGGCCCCAAGGGTCAGTGCGGTCAAGGGGCAACCTCTTCATGGAGCACCAACTCCATGAACTCCATGTTTGCATGTGAGGCAAGTCTGCCAGAGGACCATGAGGATGAGGGAGGGACGACCGGGGGCGCGCAAAGGTGAGCCACAAAGAAAATCCCCTTAAGACTTCAGATAGATGAGCTGAAGGGGGTAACCTCAGCAAAGAGGAAAGAGACGTGTGGATTATAGGGGAGTGTGAGGTGGACTGATGGAGGAGAGACAGGAGAGGAGGCCGGAGGATGAAACTTCCTGTATCATGTGACCATGGCTTTCTTTCAAGTAGGAGGTCAAGTCATTGCTGGCAGGAAATTCTAAAGGGGAAGGGTGACCACTAGGGATGCAAGAGAGGGTGCTTTCAGGGTTTCCCCCCCAAAAATGTCCATCAGAGCTACCACACCACTTGCCTGCCTGGGGAGTCTGAGCCCTTTCCTGAACCTTCTATGGGCCCCCTTAAAAGGAGAGGCTGGAAGCAGAAGCAAAGGAGCATTTCTCAACATAGCTGAGGGAGTCAGAGCAGGGATCAGCGAGGGTCTCCCAGGAGGAGAGGAGGTGTCCTGCTAAAATGGAGACATTTTCAGAGAGAAAAGCCCTGGCACCAACACAGACTCACTCTAGGCACAGAGCCAAACAACATCATAGGAGGGGATGCTGAAAAGGTAGAAGCAAGCAGGGGCAGAGAACCCTGAGCTTCTTCATATCAGTGAACTGAAGCTTTTGTCTAACAAAGCCCCGTGTCTAGTACCCAAGCACCCCCACGCACCAAACCTGAGAGCCTATGGCAGAAGCAAGGTAAGGTAGTTGCTCCAAATGGAAGGCAGGTGTGTAGTAATAATAATAATAATAATAATAATAATAATAATAATAAAACAACTAACACTTCTTAGTGCACTGCTTTACGTCCTTCACGTAAAACTTATTGACTTTATTTTATATAAACTTTACATTAAACTCATTGAATGATCCAGTGAAGTAAGTCCCGTTACTATCTCCGTCCTTCAGATAAGAAACAGAGGCATCAAGACGTTCAGTCACTGGCTCAAGGACCCATAATCCTCCAAGGTCTAAGGTCTGAACCCAGATAGTGTGACGTCTCATGGGCAGCACTGAGAACATTCTTATCTCAAAGCTCCCGCTGAGTGCCCACGTGTACAGGGTGCTATGCTCAGTGGTGGAAACCAAAAGAAAAGGATGAGATGGGTCTAGCTTTGGGTAGCTAGCAGGTTCTAGCACTACTACTACTACTACTACTACTACTATGAAATGGTAACTAATGACTTTCCCAGGATTTCCTATTTTCGGTTCATGGCATACACTCCTACTCTGATTTCTTCAATAAAGGAATGTAAAAATGAAGACATGGATTTGAATAAGTGGATAATTACCCATCATTCCTGGCCTGTTAAATGTGTAGGATTCATCAGTTTCCTGAAACAAAGCGGAACGATCTAGAAGTTTCCACTTGTAAAATTGAATTGAACTGTGCTCCTCCTGGTCCGTCTCCCTTTTTGGAGTGGCCGCTTTCCATCATTGTCTCTGGGCTCACAGCACAACCCAGGTTAATGCCCATGGTGGGTGGTCCAGATGGGCAGGACTCCAAAGTGCCTCTGCTCAGTTTGCCCCAAGTTCAGGTCTGACACTAAGTCCTCTTGATTCCTCCCTACACAAACCTTTGCTGTATGCTCCTCCCTGCCCTGGTTCTGGCCTTGACTTCACCTGTGCTACTGTAATAGTCTCTGAATGGACAAACATGGGACTTTTTGAGTTGGAAGGATCTGAATTTGATCTTGAATCTACCACTTGTTTGCAGTTTCATACGCAGGCAAGTGTCTGGATCTCTTTGACTTCCATTCCCTTACCAGCACACTTTGGAAAACAATACTTCGCCTGACAAATATAAGAGAATGATCACCTCAAGTGCCTACTACAGGTTCACCCTTGATCTGTTATAATTTATGGGCATTATTGTTAGACCTCCCACTCCCAAGCCAGCCTACAATGGAAGATTAATCTTCACCAAATCCAATTTTGATCATGTCATTCCCTATCCTTCTGTGAAAGCCACAGTTGCCAAACGACAAAGTCTGTTTCTAAGGGGAGTTACCTTGTTTTTCCTTTCTGGATGCCAGAATCTTGACTCCAAGAGTTCTACTCAGCCCACTCTCTCTATAAAAATGCCTGGAGAGATTCTCCAATTTACAAAGACAATACAAGTGTTTGTTAGTCATGCCTGAACCCACTCAATGGAGTGAGACCAATATAAGTTTCAGTGTATGGTCAGGTTAAACATACTTATGAGATGGGATAAGAATTTCTAGAAAGATCAACAGAATTTTCTCCCTGTAATAATTCCTCTGGCCCTTTGCCCGCTTTAATTAAGCTAGTCCTTCTGGACTCATTCCCTCGGGAAAGAATGTGATAGGAGAAAGCAGAGAGAAGGGGGACCTCTTTTTGTCTTTGAGTTCCAAAGGCTGAGCCCCTCTAGGGAAAGAAGAAATGAGTTGACAAAAGATGGAGGAGAAGGTCACGATTAAGAACAAGATTTTCTGGCCTCTACCCCACTACAAAATTCAATGGAATTAGGGAAAAGAGGAAAGGGTAGGGACCGGAGAGGGCAGGGCTATACCTCATCCGCCCCCGGGGGTCAGTCTGTGCATGGTCCCCACCAGTGCTCTGCTGGCTCTACTTTGTGCCATCTACTGAGCACTTCCCTTCACAGCCCCTGGAATGTTTCTGACCAACCCATGAGAAGTAGGCTCTTCTTCCCTCTGGGACTTTGCTTCAGCTCATTGGACTGACTCTGTGGGAACCGCCCTGGAGATCTACTTGGCCAACAGTTGTTTGGAAAGACCCTATTATAATCACGTATTACAGACCAAATCACACACGACAGGGCCTTGGTTCATATTAACTAAGCATGTCTCTATTCCAGTCAGACATGACTTCAAAGGAGGAAGCCATAATAAAGAGGTAGAAGGGTGTGGGATTCTTTTTCAGGTGGAAACCCTGCTTGGGCTTGGTGCTTCTTGATATTGATGCCACATGGCTAATAATACAGAGGGTAAATTTCTGATATGATAGAAGGAGGTTCTTGTTTCTTCCCCTCCTGACCTGGGGTCCTCTCTCCAGGGCCACCTTCTAGGTTGGGACTTCTAGAGGGAGGGGAGGGTACTTCTAGAGGAGTGGGTAGGAACACAGCCAGATCCAGTTGCCTGGGAGAGGCTGTCAGTGGGTTCAGACACCCTGTGAAGCATTTTGTGGTAGACTGTTCCATCAGTGGCCCCCAGGACACCATACTTTCCTGTGTGGTCCCCTCCCCTATGGACTCTGGGCTTGGCCACATGCTTGTTTGGCCAATGAGACATTAGCAAGCATGACGTAAGCAGACACTCTTTAAAGGGCTTGGGCAATGATCCCCTTGGGACCTTTCTCTGCGAACCCAGCTACTTTGTAAGAAGCCAATGCAGATACTGGAGGAAGAAAGGCCCAATGGAGGAAAATCAAGGCATACCAGCTTTCAGCCACAATGACAAGCCACATAGACAACACCTCCATGGACATTTCCCCACCTGACAGCAGCAGCCTGAGAGACTGCAACAGATACGCTTGGACAGAGTTGAGTTATCCTGTCTGAGCCTCTTCTTTGAGTTGTCGAATCATGAGCAGATAATGGTTGTTGTCACCTTAAGCCACTAAGTTTGGGATAGTTGTTGTACAGCAAAAAATAACAGAAATATCTTCCTTCTAGGGTTGCTTTCCTTCTAATTGCAGGGATTTCCCACAAGGCAGGGAACTTATCCATTGGATCACCTATAGCCTCAGCTCCTAATAGCCCCTACAGCCTATATATTGTCCGGTAAATATTTGTGGAATTCGTGGCACAAAACACACAAGCACACAGCTTTTTACACTGCATTATGATTCTTTTTATCCCATCCTTCCCAAACCATGAGCTTCTGAGCCTTGAAACTTCTATTTATTGTAAATGAACAGTGGACAAATTTCTAAGAGATCTATACGTGTAACAGTTTGTTAATGGACATTTGACTATTATTGTCTGTGAACTTTTGCTCACTGAAAACCAAGAACAATGAATGATAACTGGCCCTTCATTCCAAGGATGAGTGGTAGACACATTTGCAGCACGTGCTGAGATGCCGATAGTCTTTCTCGATGCCCTATTCCATTCTTTGCCTCCAGCCCATATAAGACGAAGATAGGCACTAGAAATCTGGCTAGAAGCTGGAGCCAGGCAGCCTGAGTTCGAATCCCCATCTGGCCACGTACCAACTGGGAGACTTGGGCCAAGTTATGTCACCTCTCTGCTCTTCCATTTGCTCAACTGTAAAATGGGGGTGATGACAGCATCTTCCTCACAAGGATGTTGTGAGGATAAAGTAGGTCCCTGTTAAGAGACCAGGCAGTTCTGTGTACAGAACCCCAAGAACAGAGCCCAGCTCCTAGGAAGGGCCAGTGTCTGCTACCATCCAGGTCATCAGAGTGAATGAAGAGGTCTTTGAAGAAAATTGGCTGTTGGGGAAAGGCATACATTTCCTGGTGGGAGAACCCCAAGTTTGGGGCTGCTTGCCAGACGGGAGCTAATATATCATTTGTCATCCCACTCTACCCTCCTGCTGAATTGCTGGACTGAAGAAATATCCTGACCCTTCCTGAGCGTCTCTGTGAGGGGACAAGGGGAGAGAATTCTTTAGAAAACTTGACCTGCAACCCACAGCAGGTGGAGGCACCAAGAAGGGAAAAGTCCAAAGGGGAAAAGGTTGGCAGAGTGAGAAGAAAGGCCTGAGATGGCGTATGGAGCCCTCCAGGGTTTGGAAGGTGAGGATGCCGAGTTTCCCACAAGCTGAGTGGACGGCATTGGCCGTCGTGCAAGGAGATGTGGGAAGAGGAGGTGAGGTCATGGACGAGGCGCTGAGAGCCTGCCCAAGGGTCCATGGGCCATGCTGAGCGGAAGGTCCCGGTGTGTTTCTGTAGAAAGGCACTGGAGTGCCCGTGGACGACAGGGTGGGGTTGAGACAGTTGCCATGGAGATCCCTTGACAGCACCGGCTCATTCCCTGATCCGATCTGGCTCTCCCTTTCCTTTCCGGTCCCTGCGGCAGCTCTGGAGGGGTGAGGCGGTGGTGGCGGGGAGGGACTCTGACAGTGAAGAAAACACCCCATCTCCCAGCTTCCGGCTACTGAGGCTTAGGAGGCCAGACCTGAGCAAAGACAGGGGCTTTGAATTGAATGAGAAATTGGAATTTCAGTATTAGAATGGTCTGCCCTTCATCTGTTTCCGAGGACGAGACTTTCTCATTCCCATCGGTGACTGGCGATGCTCTGGGCTCAGCCTGAGATACCATCTGGGGACAGGGGTACAAAATGCATGGGCTGAGAAGAATAAGGCTGTCCCTGGAATATATTCAGTTACTTTAATATCATCTTATATCAACCGCATGACAGCTCTGCAAGGTAAACTGCCATATTCCCACTTTGCAGAATCTTAGCAAAGCTGACGGCCTTGCCCGAGGTGCCATATCTGGCAGGAGGCAAATGCCCTCACTGACACTCCTCCCAGCCCTTCCACCCCAAGAGTGTGCCCTGGAGGGGACCTGCTAGCAGATACGGTGCCAGCCCAAGGGCTGAGGCTGCTGGAAGGGAAGCCAGCCTTAGCTACCTTCCCTGAAGCTCTCACAGGAACAACATTGTTTGATATCAGGAAATGTCCCCATGAGCCTAAAAGACTTGGAGAGATTGGCCAGCGTGCCTGTATCTCCTTCCCCTTTCCCTCCGTCAGAACTCTGGGTGAGCTAGATGGAAGAAAGTTCCAGGCTGTTGCTTTGGGGGCCAGTGATGGGGTGTTTGTAGTTTCCACACACACAGGGGTGGAAGGAAGGTGGCCTCAGGGTGCATAACCCTGACTAGAAAGGGGCCAGGATTCCCAGCACCCTTGGCTTGGGTGTGTGTTGTGCTCGCATTTGGCCATGGGTGTGCCTGATGTTCTGGGAATTCATATCATTTCAAACAAAAGCTCAAAGCCACACACTGAGAAGATTGTCTCTAGAGATCTGGAAAAACTGCTCAATTTCTCAGAGCTGCCTGTAGAGCAACTCCTCCCTAATTTCATTTGCTGTTTGCAAAATTTTCACAGATATCCTTTCATTAGCTCCTCATAACAGCCCCCAAAGTTGCTGGAAAAATATCACTATCCTTATTTTACAGGGTTCCTGGAGCTTCAATATGATTAAAATACTCGTCCAGAGTCAAACAGCCGGGGGTGAGGGCACCTGGTCCCGTTCTGGCCTCGGTCCCCCTACCTCCCCTTCCGCAGGCCAGCCCTAGCCACTCCCCAGGTTAACCCTATCTCTCGGTGCCCAGCCTGGGCTAGGACCTGGGGTCCCACATGCTCGGGAAGGGAAGGGAAGGGAAGTTACCTGGGAAGGTGCTGTGAGAGGTTGTTCACACCACGCCACCATTTTATATTCCTTTCTAGTTGACCTTAGACCTTTCCATGGAAAAGCAATTCCATTTCCAGGGATTAATGTTTAGATAATATTCAAATCTGGTCCCCAAGACAGATGTCTGAGGGGTTTGCCACAGTGTCATTCATAGAAGGGACACATTGCAAATAACTCGAATATCCAAGAAGGGGCCCATTTACGTAAATTCAGATAGAGTGAATCGATGGAATATATTCAGCTCTTAAAAACCTAGTTGGAGGACTTGAGTGTCATGGAATGATGTTCTTAACCCACCTTTATTTTTTTTTAAAGATTTTTTTTATTTATTCATTTGATAGAGATCACAAGTAGGCAGAGAGGCAGGCAGAGAGAGAGGAAGGGAAGCAGGTGCCCTGCTAAGCAGAGAGCCCGATGCCGGGCTTGATCCCAGGACCCTGAGATCATGACCTGAGCTGAAGGCAGAGGCCCCAACCCACTGAGCCACCCAGGCACCCCCTTGACCCATCTTTAAATTTAAAAAAATAAGGGTTACATGAGAAATGTTTTAAGATGGTCCCATTTTGCTTTGACAAATATTTATATCTCTGCCCCCGACAAGGAGACGAGTACCCAGAAGGTCACACACCCAAATGGTAATGGTAGCAATGTTGGTCGGCAAGATTATGGATGATTTTCATTTCTTTTCTTCGATTATCTAGGTTTTCTAAGTATTCTAGATTCAATGTGAGTTAATCTTCTTTTTTAAGATTTTATTTATTTATTTGTGACAGAGTAAGCACGAGTGGGTAGGGGGAGGGGCTGACAAGCAGACACCCCACTGAGCAGGGAGCCTGATGCAGGGTTCGGTCCCGGACCCTGGGATCATGACCCGAGCAGAAGGCAGACGCTTAACCAACTGAGCCACCCAGAACATGAGATAGTTTTATAACATGAAAAAAGATCACTTACAAAGCAGCAAGAAAGGACTAGCTCTGTTGTTTTAGTCACGTAGTGATTCAGTCACCCAGATATTGGTATTTAATGTATTAGGTTAGACATTGGGAGATGAATTCAGAACAGAGTCCACGGTCCCTGTGCTCTCGTACCTTCCCAAGCTTGCAGGGCACCCCTTCGAAGGAAGGTGACATTTCCTGAGGATTTACACCACACCAGGCATTCTTCCTTCACATGCTGCATTCCTGAATCACCAACACCATCCTGCGGGGAAGGCAGGATGCTACCTGTTTTAAAAATGGGAGGCTGAGGTTTAGAGAGGTTAAATAACTTGATGATGTTTGTGCAACCAATGAGTGGGGGAGTCAGGAGTTTGAAGACAGGTCTGCCGAAGGCCCTGCTCCCCATTTCAAGCCCCGGTGGCCTTTCACCATGACCGTGGCTGCTTCTATTTCACAAGAATGGATCTTGAATTCTTGAGTTTGAATGGCTTCCAGTGCCCGGCATGTTTGGAACTGGAACGCGGTCTCCGGCAGCACCCAAGGAGGTAGCTAAATTGCCAGGAGCAACCCTGAAGACCTGGTTTTCCCCATCGTGTAGGGGAACCTAAGCCACTGAAAAGGCACCAGAACCACGCTGTATCCGTCACGCACTGTCAACTTTCCCACACCTGCTTCCCATGCACGCCGTGTCCGGGTCATGCACCGCTGTGTGTTCGGATGAAGGATTCCAGGGACTCCTGTTGCACTGGAGCAGAGATCTTTCTCTGGAAAAGGAATGTGCAGATTGCCATTTAAAACTGTGAAATCCAGAGGAAAGCACAAAGGAAATAAAAAAAACCCCCAAAAGATAAAAATCCCCCCCTCCCGTGGGCTAAGCTCTGGGGATCAAATATTCTCTTTGTATTGTGAAGAGGGGGCGCCTGGGTGGCGAGGGCAGGAGTGTTCCGTTGGCCATGCTGAAGACGTTCCTGGGCACTCCTTTAAAAACTAAATCAACATTGTTTTAATTTGCATTCCCTGCTTCCTCACTCACAATGGAAGGGAAGGTGCAAGGCTGAGTACGAGCGTATTTCTCTTACAAGTTAACTTAACGTGTGGTATGCCAGGGATTACTCTAGGCTCACTCAATACCACTGCCCAGAGCTTTATAGAATTCTATTGATCTTTGCTAAAGCTGTTTAATTTTTTTTTTTGCTTTAATTTTCTTTCCTTATTTGCTCATTAAGAGTTGGTGAGAAAGGGGCGAGGGACTGATGGCGGGGGACACTTCATGGACTTAAGGCTGCTTAGAGGGACCAGGAAGCTAGTCTGGTAAGTATGTCTCGGCAGCGTGCTAACCCAGTGGCTTGGGGTGGGTGGGTGCCTGGGGTTGCATGGAAAGGGAAATAGAGTGTTTGGAAACACCCTTGGAAGGATATTCTCTGCCGCCAATATAGGATTCTGGGCGCAACATGGAGGGGAAACAGAGTGAATCTGACAGAGATACAACCCACAAGCTGCTTACCTTCTAGCAGCAGAGAGAAGTGCATTAATCTGCACACTGGGATGATGGAATGGAATATCCATTTTCGCTGTTAGGGGAGACACAAAAGAATGAAAATCTAATTTCTCCCACCCAACCCCCAAGCCTTTGACTACCCTGTAACCCCCACATAGTGGTCATTGGGGACTTCAGAGGGACTTGCCCTTGAGGGGGTTTCGGGGCTAGAGTTTGGACAGAAAGCCTGGGACGTGGGGAGGGGATGACTAGGGCTAATGGTCTGAGAACCAGAAATTGCCCACTCCCTGCCATCCTCCCTGGGCCAAGCGGCAGGGTTTCTAAAAGGGCAGCCCATGGGGATCCGGACTGATTATTGAGTGCCCGTGGCCTTGCGGCCTGGGTAGGGAGTGGGCTGTGGCTGCCCGTGGCCCTGTAGGTTGCACTGCCGGAGTCTGCCCACAGTAAGAAGGACCATGATGATGGTGACAGCCACCAAAGATGAAGGACCAGGCACACTTCTTCTTTCCTTGAGTCCTTCAATTCTTAGAGAGCCCAACACAGAGGAGGAGGGAAGGCCAATATTACTAATAAATGACATGTACCAAGCTTTACTATGTGTCAAGGACTGACTAAAGTTCTCTAAATAAATCCCCACCAAATCCCTCTGACATAAGTCTCGTTATTATTCCCTTTTTGAAGATAATACTGAGATGGAAAGAGGTCTCTTGTCTAAGGTCTTTTGGGATGGTTAAGTAGTAGAGCCAGGGTTTCATCCCTCTCCTTCTGGCTCCTGGATCCCTTGCCCTCAACCACTGTGCTGAGGCCTACTCTTACAGGACCCACTGGTCCAGAGGCAAATGCCTTAGTCTTCGTAAGCAGAGCTTGCCAAGGTTATGGTGGGGGGAATAGAATCAAACGTGATGTTATTTATGCCCTCATATTCTGGAACGTATTTCTATCTAGTGCAAAAGTAGTAGAAGATTCAGGAGTTTAGGACCCAACCAGCTCACTTCTGAAGGAGAAGACTTTTTCCAGGTGGGGCTGTGAATGGATTGAATGAGCAAAAGAGAAATAAGGACTTTCTTGGGGGCAGAGGGACAGAAAATTTACCAGATTCCGGGAACCAGTGAGCATTCCCATTGCCTGTGGCATGGAATATAGAAGCAGTAAGAGATAAAATGGCAAAGGGATGTTGTGTCCAGGTCAGAAGGGATTAAAGGAGTTGAAATCTATGTTAAAAGTCAAGGTTAGTAAACGGGTTTCACCTCCTGGGCTGCATTTGATTGACAGGGGCTGTCGGGACCATTGCGAATGAAGGATACACAGAATTAATGGAAAAGAAATCTGGAGCAAGCAGCAGTGTCCATCATGGAATGAGTCTCACCGATCTTTCTTGTCCTGGCATTCAACAAAGACTCTGAAAGACAACAGTGAGGTTGAACCCTGGTGGGGGATACCTGTTCCAAATTACTATCGAACGTCTGGTCATTCCAAGGTGCAGAGACTGATTCCTTTGTGTCGTCAATTACCCCCTCCAACCTTCCCCACCCATTTTATTAGAAATGCCTGAAAATAATGAAACCAAGTCTGTTTGGGTGTAGTAGAGAGCTCTGGTTCTCTATGCTTCTCCTGTCTAGCTGCTGAACTTGATCCAATGGGCAGCACCCTACCTGGGACTCCAGAGCACCAAGGTCTAAGCTGAGCTCTGCCAATGATAGCTGGGTACCTTTAGGCCCAGGTCTGGGCCTTTCTGAAGTCATTGTGCATCACAGAGTTTTTGTGAGGAGAAAAGGAAGCAACCTATTAGAAAATACTTCGACAATGAAAATGTGCCCTCCTGGTTAAATGGCCATATTTTATCAAATAAAAAGTGTCATTGGTTGTAAGAGTCTATCATTAAGAAAGAAAAATGCCACCAACTACAGTACCCCATCCAGCTTCAATCACGTTCTGCCATCAGGGGTGTTAACATGCTGGAAAAACAGCATTTAGTTAGAATCAATGAAATATGGAACAGTATGACAGAGATCCAGCTCTGAGTTACTAACCTCCATTTAAACAAGTTAAAAATGTGCTTGCTTGGGTTACAGACTAGGCTCTTCATGCATGAATCACCATGTTCAAATCAACGCACATTACCTAACACAAAAATCTGGTCTTCCATCCTTCCTTTGTTGTTGAAAGTTGGAGAGATATGGTTCTTTAAGGGGAGATTGTCCCAATTTACGATGACTATGAAAACACTAGTTTGACTGTTGATTCAGCTATCGCTGGCTCTAAACCACATAAGCGGCCAAACAGCCTTGATTAAACACTGGCTGGAAATATTTCAAGGTCAAGGAGCCTTGGATTCTGAGTGTGACAGAGTAAAGCTGTGTTAGATGTCATTCTGGGGCTAGAAAGAGTAGAATGTGAGGTCCACGCTGATGCTCACAAGCCTGGAATTCGCCCTCTTTTCCATTTTATTATTTGTAGAATCCTTGAGAATAAGCTATGTGAACACAAGCTATCACCTAACCAAACAGGGGAATATATATGAGACATTCCCAAGGGAGCCCGCACCTAACAATTTCACCACCAAACAGGGCCTGAAACTCCAGTTTGAGACATCCCAGAAACAAACTCTGATCAGCCTAGCTCAGATCATGAGCTACTTGCAGGCAAACCATTTGTGGCCTGGGGGTGAGAGTACTATGATTTTAGACCCTGACTACAAATACATGATTTGAAGAAAGAAGAGGAACAACTTTCTAAATGGGGTGGCCTGCTATGCCAGAAGAAGGGAAGAGTTCTGGCAGACAAGAAATAGATGCATTTGAGTTACCATATTTATTCTTGGAAAGACCTTTTCATTTCATGGCATGAAAAAGAGAATCCCTAGAGGTTTGGCTGACAACAAAGTAATCTTATCACCATAAGAGTCAGGCCAATTTAGCCCATTAATCACTAATGCGGTATTGGAGCACAAAATCCTAGCCGCCATTTTGGTGCCATTCTATAGAGGACATACCCTGGAGGCAATGCATGTCCACCTAACAGAAATTTCCGACTTTCAAAATATTGTTATTGGAGAACATAGTCTGTTAAACTGCATGTGTACTTTGCAGAAGAGTGTGTATGGGCTATAATTCTCAGAAGGACTAGACCTCACTCCCTATCCTAACTGACAGCCAAGACCTTGAATGCTTCTTTGGAAGCCCAGTTACCTATGAGTCATTGGCCAAATGTTGGTCTCCTCTTCTCAAAGGAGACAGATTATGAAACTTATTCCCATCATCAAAGATGCTGCAGAAGATGGAATTGATTTCTTTATAGGGACCCTTAAGGAGAGCTATTTGATTGGTCTGAGCACCAGAAATGGCTACGTTGCCTCCTTGAACACCAGGTTTGTTTTTGCTTTACAGACACTAGATCTCATGAACTTTCATGTTTCCCTCTTCACGGTGGCTGCTAGGTAGCTCAGAGCCAAATTCATGAACGACCTGTAGTTCAACCTTAAATCCTTAACAGCAGATCTTCAATGTACGTGGTTGCTTCTTGACTCCATCCTACTTCCTTAACCTTATTCTCTCTTCATTTCAAATTTTAAGACTTGCATACAGGTTACTTAAGCTTGGAATACCTTTCACATCTTTGTAAGCCACCTTAATTTTTTTTTAAGATTAAGGGGAGGATATAAGTGATTATTCCACCTTGGTTTCAAAGGTTTTGAGGTCTTTCAGGCAGAAACCACCTTAGTTGAATGTGTTAGTATGTATAGCACCAGTCGTCTGGAACCCAGCTGATGTCTCGGGCATCTTTGATATATGGTCCCTTTGTAAGGGTTTCTAAACTCACTGGCCCACCTTTTAATTACAAATCACATTGTGAATATATTGATTTTTCTTCTTAATATATTTGGCCATGAAAACAGAATTATTTTGTGTTCCTTTCCAAGACTTGGGAGGTAAATTCCCTCCCTCATAGTAATGAAGTCCAAAAGAGAATTCATTCCCATCCCCTACAATACGGCTTTATGCTCAAAAATATCTTCGAGCTTTTACAAATCTCTAATTGCTGAAAGATCTGTAGTTAACAACAAATCTCAAATATTTAGCTTCAGGGATTTAAAATCCCAACAAAAATGGTAACAAAGCTAAAACAATTATTATCTGCAATAAATGATCCACAGAAACGTCTTTCAGAATACTTGGTGGGCGACTTTCACTTCCATGATCCGGGGGTGGGGGTGAGAGCGAGAGCGTGAGGAACTCAGCCAGATACAAGGGTGGAAAAGCAAACCGTCTAAATGAGGTACTCATTTCTCAAGTCGGAAATATGGGAACCGGTCCTCTGGGACACTGGCTGCTCTTTCCATCCTTTGCCTCTTCATTTCTCTTCCGGGAGCATTTTCAAGCTCCTAGACAAGGTGCACATCGACACGGGCCCTATTTTTCTAGTTTCTCCAAAGGCGCAGGAAGCGAGGCAAACGTTTTCAGTGTGATCTGCGTCCTGTTCTTCTTCGTGCAAGTTCCTATTTTGGTTGAAATGATAACCATAAATATTTAACATTCTAAAAGCTGTGGCTTTCCAGCCCCAGCCATCCATCTGATGGGAGACAACATTGTATGCCTTAATTTACAGTGCACTTTCATTTCAAGCGGGTCGATAATATTTCATAAGGTAGGAAACCAGACGGCGTGATTTTGGTGGAGAGAGGAAAAGGGCACAGCTTGGCTTATGGACCTAAAGACTAAATTCTGAGAGGGAGGATAGAAATTGTGTTTGGCACTCACGTTGGTTTTTGTTTTTTTTTTTTCTTAAATCGACAAAATTTTCTTTTTTGTGAATGGAAAGAATTAACCACATCATTTTAAGAACTGAATGCTCTCTTGTGCTGACTCCCTCCCATTCCCCCCTTCACACACAGAGGCTCATGTGCACACACACACACTCGTACACACACTCACTCACAAAGCAGAGGTTGTCCAGAGGGGGGGCATTCTGTTCAAGCGCCGACAGAAAGTAAGAGAAGGGTGCTTCTCACCAAAGCTGGCCAGCTGAGCAAAAGTGGCGTTTTGAAAAATGACCAATACTTGACACTTACATGATACCAAATGATCTATTTGAATGTCATTATTTAAGCGATTACTTTTCCAGCTTGCAGACAGTCTAATTCTCATTAATTTCACCTTTAATTTAGAAGAGAAATGATAACCAATGAAAAGAGAAGAAGAAAAAAACCCCACCACAGAGGCCTGTGTTCTTACGTTTCGGTGGTTTTTCATTCATAGTGTCTTCTGTAAATGAGATTTTGAATCAACCCCAAACTGACAAGTACAGGGTTGAGTGGAAACACATTTTTTTCTTTTTAGCTGGGACTGTAGAAAAATGGGTGACAAATAAAATATCCTAAGTACAAAAGCCCTACAATGGAATCTGTTAAAATACATAAATAAAAGTTCAATTGTAGGAAAGTAATTGTTGTATGTCTATATGTTGATGTGGAAACCAACTGCTTTTACTCCAGATAATTCAGTGGTTATTGATTTTTTATCTTATATGTTTGATAACATGCGCCTAAGTTCAAAAGAATCCAAATACCAATGTTCAGTGACTTTGGCCTTCAAAGACCTTTAGCGGTATATCTATTTAAGGCTCATGCATCACTGCCCCTGCCCCTGGTGAGGTCCGGGTGTCACAAGCAGAGGTCAAGACTAGCAGCCCAAAGCAAACCACCTGTGGGATTGACTCCTCTTTGCTTCCTTTCCTCCTGAAATGAAAGGCTCACATGAGGGTAATGGCAACAGAAGCACCAAAGGAACAAAGGTAGGTCGTGTACCCACAGTTAGGGTACACATGGACCCTAGGCTGGGCCTTGAGCCTGTTGTTTCTGGCATATACAAGGGCCAGATACTCCCTGAAACTCCATTTGCCTTTCAAAGAACTGATAATATCTGTTTGATGGCAAATGATTTTTAAAAAACCAATTGGACAATGAAACAACTGTCTTGTTCATGTAACTGAGGATTCTAGTGGTAGGACTGATGCTGGGTCAGACTTGGTCCAGTGGCCCAGATGATGTCACCCAGGACATTGTCACTGGTTTGCCTTTGATGGCCCTGGCTTCGTCCTCAGGCTGCTCAGAGTGGCTGTTTCTCATCTCATGGCAACAGAAGTGTTCTAGCTGTTTCCAATTGCACATCTTCATGACCTCTTCTCAAGGAGAAGGGAGGTCTTCTGTTAGCCTCCATAACTCTTGGGACACCCTCTCTCTCATATCCTGGGGAGGTAGGACATGCTGCTTGGCCTAAGCCAGTCATGCCCCCACCCCCGCAATAGAGAGTGTGGCCACTCCAGCCCACTTTGAATGGGAATGGGGGGAATAGCTTCCCAAAAGGAAAATCAAAGTATCATTGAGTGGGGGGCAATGGAGGCCACGGATGTAAATAACAAGTGTTCACTACAACGACTCTGTAACTCCTTGTTTAGCTATGCCTTTTACCAAACATCTTGATTTTATTTCCTTTTGCCACAAAGTCACCTGAGGAAGTCATTGGTGACGTCAGTTTTGGTTGCAGGCTGGATTCAGACTCTGACGATCCTTTGATCTCCATCTCCAAGTCCTGGCTCTGTGTCTCCAAAAGAAGGGGCTGGCAGTGATGGCAGACACCTGGCACACAGGCCGCCACTTTCCCCTCTCGGTCCTACAGCAGACATCATCCATCAATCACAGGACTCTTTCCTGTGTAGGCCAGATGTGGCCCCAGAGACCTACTTAAAACAGTCCTCCGGACAGCCCCTACAAATGTATTGGTGTTGACAAGTGAGATGAAACGTATTTGCCATCCCTGGAAAGGATTGCACACCAATGACCCAAACTACCAATGCATTTCACTCGTATACCAAGAGAATTCACAAACACACATGCACACGTTCATACACCTCGGTGTTTCTCTAAATGTGGTTTGCAGATCTTTTGTATCGGAATCCCCTTGTGTTCTCCTAAAATGTGGATTCCGGAGACCCGCTCTAGAGCTATAGGATCAGAGTATTCTCAAGATAATGGTTTTAAATACTCAATAAACAAGCAGATGCAATAGAGTAATATGCTTCCCCAGGTCTCTGAGATACTGACTCATTCTTTGTGTATTCTTTAAGCAGTTCCTTAAGCTACTGTGAGTAAGAACTGGGCTAGTTTCTGTGAATTCAATGAGAATGGTACAAATAAAAGACTCCTAGACTTCCTCAGTGGAACCCAGTGATGTTCTGTGGAAGGGTTTAACAGCCACCAGAAAAGACCAGGAATTCTGGAGTTTGGAGTTGGGTGAGATCATGTCTATGGGAGGGAGCTAAAAAGATAGAAAGTGTCATGGAGGACTTGGCCCTGGAGCCTTTATAAGCTAGGAAGAGTTGGGGGTATGAGTAGGGAAGAATATGTTTGAGTAGGGAAGAGCTGGGAAGAAAATTGGCAATGGATGGAAGTGAGAATGTACGGCAAAAGGTCAGGGACAGTCATTTAATGCAACTGGAGTTGAGAATGGGCGTCTGAGAAAAGTGGGAAAGGTAGGATCACGTTTTCATTAGGGAGGGTTTTTTGGGTCTGGCTTCAGTATTTAGAGTTTGTTTTGTAGCCAGTGGAAGCTGTTTTCAGAAAGGGTGTGATATGCTACTAAGCCATGTCTAAGGACATAACCTTCGGAAATGAGGGAGGGAGAAGGACTAGAGTGAGAGAGGCTGGAGCTTCGGGGTGGTGAAATGTTGTCACTGCAGGTGAGAGGCTGGGGGTCTGAAACCAGAATCTTGGCAACAGAAATGGGGGGTGGGGAACAGATATGAGAGCCACTGAGGAAGTAGAACCATAGGCCTTGTTTTGACTGCTTGGCCAGACTTTCAAAGGCATATTAGTCAGGCTATGTTGGGCCATACTGCTATAACAAATTATTCTTGAAATCTCTGTTTTTAACATAACAAATTTTTACTTACCTCATGTTTTGCATCCAAGACTGATTGGCAGGGGGCTCGATTGCACTCAGACTCTCAGGGACCCAGGTTGAAAGAGGCTCTGTTATCTTCCAGGGGCACCACAGAGCACGTGACCTCCTCAAGGCTAAAGAAAAGGAAGAGATGGATGCAGGCAGAGCAAAGACCCTTAACTGATTTGCACCGATGTCACTTCTGTACAGAGTCTGTTGCTCTGAGCTAGTCACATCTAACTAAATATCTGTAAAGGAGGCTGGGAAAGTAGAGGGAGAACATAGAATATTTGGGGAGCTTTCCCTTTTTTAGGTATAATGGGGCAATTTCTCCATTTCACCCGGAGGTAGAAATTAAGAAGTCACATACCTGAGTTACTCCTAGAACATGGAGGTAAATTGGTAAGAGGAAGAGACTGGAGAATAATTTGTATAACTCATCCAGTCACTTTTAGGGGTGGTATTACAATTTCAGGCACAGGGGTGTGCTTTCAACCCAAGTGGTTCTGTCTTAGAGTTTTAGTCTTCAAAAGTTAGTCAAAGAAGTCCCTGACTGTGATTGTCTGTAGTAGTGAACACACCTCACATAAGGCAAGCAGAAACCATTTCATGTGTGCCCACGCACACACACACACATCCCCTTAGGTTTTAATGAATATAGATAGATGATAGATAGATAGATAGATAGATAGATCTGTCTATATATAGAGATATATTTAAAAAAAATGTTATTTTGAAGTAATCTCTACACCCAACATGGGGCTTGAACTCATGACCCTGAGATCAAGAGTTACATGCTCTTCCCACTGAACTAGCCAGGTATCCCTAATGTATAAAACAAAACCAAAATCCTCCAGTCCAAATCTATTTATCTTCCTTAACAACCTCAGAGGTTTTGAGAAATACAAATGAGCAAGAAGTCTTCTGAGAACCCCCAATAACTATTTTGAAATTCATCTTTCTGGGCCTTGAATACCCTTCCCTCCAAAGGAATTGTGGCTGTTGTCAAACAAGACACACTGACGCAGGCAGCAAGTAATTACTGTGTGCCAACCAAGTCCCAAGCATTCCTCTAGGTGCTGGGGATGCCACCATTCTGGAACTTATGTCTAGTTGGGGAGAAATATAGCTAGTCAGTACTTAGTTGGAACTTTAATCAGGACTTCACACTCCAAACTGCACTAACATGTCACGTTTGTTCTTCAAAGGAAATCTTCCAGCTTTCTATCATTGCCACCTCCTGAAGCACTAGGTCTTTCCCAAACCTCCTTGACAAACCCCAACAGGCCCAAACTTATTGGGTGGCATGTGGGGATCTGGTGCTAGGGAGAGATGAAGATGAATAAGGTTTTTTCTTTGCATTTGGAGGGGCTTCTGGTCTATTCCTTGGGTGTCAGTCTATCTTTTTCTGATGTGTCCTCCCCCCCAGACTTTGTTTTCACAAAATCTCAGGTCAGTGCAAAAGCAGCTAAGCTACCATGACTTTACCATGGCCAGGAAAGAGAAGATCTTTTTTTTGCCCACCTTTATGAAGGGCAGGAAGATAGTCTGGAGCAGGATGGGGGTACTTTCCACCCCTGCACTCCAGACAAAGCTGTTGTATTAACCAAAACAAATCTGGTTCCAGGGTGAATTGAAAGCCATCTTCTTTTTGCTCCTAGGAACGGCAGCTCCACCAGAAAATACTTGGAATCGTTGGGGCAGAAAATAGAAGGCTCTCTGGGAACACAGAGCCTCTGATCCCACTACTTTTATGCCCCAGGAAAAGAAAAGAGGCCCATGTGAAAACCCCTCCTGGGCTTCCCAACCAGTTAAACATGAGGGAGAGGAGAAAAGGGGAAAAAATTCTAAATAAAAGCAAAGTCTTTGAAAAACTTCAAAGAAACATTTCTCCTGTTCAGAAGTCAAGAGCACATCTGGCTGGCGGTGAAAAGAGAAGTGGTGTCATCTGGGCAAAAATGTTCTTTTCAAATATGTCCTTTAAGAAAAGCAAGAAAGGAGAGTGCAAGGGATTGAGAGGAGAGAAATAATGCAAAGAGGGAAGGGAAGTTAAAGGGAAAAAGAAAAAAGGAAAAAAACCCTCCTAAATCTTGTAATGTTTTAGGAGGGCTTATTAGAGTGAAAATTAAGTGTCATGCAGAGCTCTGCTCCAGTATTGATGGCCTTTATTCAAAGAGCCATCACCCTGTAAACTCACTTTAACAACTCCCTTCAGATGAAATATAAAAATTAAAGACATTTACAACACAGCTTAGTAGCAGATGTAGTCGTCCTATTGGGGCTTAGATCAAATAGTGATGTAAACCCCAGCAGGATAACAGGTCTTATGAAAAAGTCCTTAACAACAGCCCCCAAAAATCTTGGAAATCTTACAAAACATGTTTCCCATTCTCTCCCAACCTCAAGGGTCCCCCTCCTTCCCCCAGCCCCTCCCGTGATCTGCTAGACTCCTTTTCCATCGTCATCCTTGTCTGGAGTTCTTATGAGTCACTCTACACTTAGCAACTGGACCAAAAAAAAAAAAAAAAAAAAATCTGGTTGGGCTTCTGGTTATCTTCTCCATCTAGTCATCTACCTCCATCATTACCTGGGGGAATGCCAGGGTGAGGGATGTGCTGAGCAGTCTGGGAAAAGGACTGAAATGTACATATAGCTCAAATGGGGATTGACATCTGACCTTCACCTTGGTCCATTCTTCCCCATTTGCCTCTCCTCCTTCTTCAGCTCTCATTTTTCCACCCAGAGGAACCTGAGAAGAGGTTTCCCATTTGATTTAGAGGCTGGGTCCTCACTAGTATGAGGGACATTTATATCTGTTATATTGTAATGACTGCAGGTGGGGGCCTTCTCTCTAGTCCGTCCTTTCCAAAGAAAACTTTCTTGAGGATTTATTCTGATTTATCTACCCCCACCATGCACCCACTCACTCACTCATTCATTATTTCAAAAAATATATTCATGTGCCTATGACATGCCAGGCACTGGGAAAGTGCTGTAGGCATGGACATGATAGTCCTGTCGGTTATGGTTCTCTTTGTCCTTGAGCTGACATGTCCATGGACTGGCTTTGGAAAGAGAAAAAGCTTAGAGAATGAAAGTAAGTTCTATGTGAGGATTAAGTAAGTTCTATGTGAGGATTTCTGGTTGTTAGGTTCAGTTTTTCTGTGGCGCCAACTCTTGCAAATGAAGCCAGTGGCCTCTTTTGCCCTCACCACAGTGTATGGAAAAAGAGTCAAGTTGCCCTCTAGGCCCAGGGACTTGTACCTAGACTCCTCTTTTCTGACAGATGATCACTTAGCCTGTGATTTGGGAGTGATAGTATTAGATCTTTGGCCACAGCTTGGCCCTTCGACCAGACAGAGGCCAAGAGGCTGGAAAATAAGGAAGAATATAAAGGGCCTTCATGAAAAAGAGAGCAAAGCCTGACCCTATAATGAGCTCTACTCTGAGGATGGGTCAAGGCTCTGCTTCATTGGGAGCAACCTGATAAGAAAACCAAAATAAAGTGTTATCACCTCAGCTGGCTGAACCCAGGCCAGTGAGAAAATTGTCCTAGCGAGCCCTAAAAACAGTAAATGAGAAGCTAGCTTGGATGTCACATGGAGCTTAAGAAGTTTGGAGACATTCCAGGACTAAGTGGGGGCCTTCTAAGGTCATGCAGTCTAGAGTTTTCCAACACCCAAGCCAACATTTATAGCTTGAACCATGCCCTCCCTGCCCTCTTCTCCTTTGCTTTACCCAAGAGATCTGTGATATGATTGGGTTGCAAATTTTGTCTGGTCCATCCCCATACCTCCCAGCAGGCTTGGCTGGATTTTATTTCACACATGGTCTAATCTGAAAACAAACACTGGAAATCAGCTGCTAGGGTGGGAGGCCATGTTGATATGACCAATGATCAAGGAAGGTCCCCTTTCTGGATCCCTGCAAGGAATGACTTCAAAGGTACTTTCCTCACACTCATTGCCTATCCTCCTACTCACACATACTCACATACCTACAGATGGCCACGATCCCAGTGGATTACTTCACTATACTGTGGGCCATTTGGTCATAGAGGAGGCAGCATTTACCTCCCCTAATGCAAGGTCAAGTCTGTGAAGAGAATGCGTGCTTATGTAAAGAATCAAAGAAGATAATAGTTGCAGCCTATGTCACAGGCGTGGACTAATCTTCGATTAAATAATGATATTCAGATGACATTTCTTGGCAACTGGCAGACCAGCTGGAAAAATAAGTCAAAATTTCCACAGAGAATAGACCGTTTTGCCATCCAAAGCTGGCCAAGTACAAACAGCAAAGGTTCTAAATACATGTGAACAAAAGGTCTCAGCACTCCGGCTTGCAAAGGGGCTCCCTTTTCTCCTCACAGAACTGCACATACGAGTGTGCACATATGTGTAAAATGCACGTGTGAATTTAATATCCACTCTATCTGCTTGTCTGTCCTCTTCCTCCTGGGTATTCTGACCTTTGCCACTTTCTAGACCAGCTCTTCATTTTTCCGATGAGGAAACGGAAGTCCAAAGAGCTGAAGAGCTTGAGGGACTTGGCCAAGGCTACACAGCAAGCCAGGAGTCTTGACTCTCATTCCGGTGCTCTTTTGAGTCTGACCTCCACAGAGCTGATTTGTGGAATCTGTAAGAACCCATCATGGGATGCCTGCACGGGTGCCGGATCAGCATCGTTGGGCTGATGTCATAAAGGTACATGTGTATAACATGACCTGATGGAAAAATTCCAGCTCGGACACAGTCTAATGTCCGAATCCCAAAAGAGAATGGGACAGACCCTAACACAGGGACTGTTTACACAGAGGCTGGTGGGGTTAAGGGAAGCTGGCAAGGGATGGGGCAGAAACCTAAGTGCAACAGTAGAGAGGTTTTCTGGTCCTTAGATCTGAAGGAGGCCAGGTGAGAGAAGTATCCCGATCCCAAAGACAGTAAGGTTGCTCTTTGGCAAGGGGACTCAGCCAACCAAGGTAGCCTGCCTGGAGGAAGCTGGGAATCAATACTGTGAACTCCCCCTTCCCCATTCTCTCAACTGCTTGTGCCTCCCATTGGGGCCAGGCTGTGGGCTGTAAGTTGGGCCTCCCTGTGCAAGAGAGTGGTGATTGGGGCAAATAGAGTACCCTGCATATCTGGGTTCAAATCTCAAGTAGCTACTTACCAGGCTGTGACTTGGGATAAGGGACACAATTTTCTGCCCTTGGGTTCCTCTTCTGTGAGATGGTTATTATGCCACCCACCTTGAGGGTCGAAGTGACTGGTAGGGCTGCTGGATGTGCAGCTCCAACTTCAATGCCTATCACTCCTGGTGCAGTTTCCTCTCCTTCCAGCAGCACCAGAGGCTCCTGGACCATCTGGCAGTAGAAACCCGAAGCCTTACACTTTTTCAGACCTTTTGATCCTGTGATTCTGCTTCTAGGAATTAGTTTCAAGGAACTAATCTGGCCCACGCACAAATTTATAATGCTTTTTGCCACCCCACTACTTAAAATGTGAAAATTGGGAGCAGATTTACTGTCTACATCCATCAGGACTCCTAGATGCAAACAACAGAAACTGATTCTGGATGAGTTAAGCAGAAAAGGAATTTATCCAAGGAATACAGGATGACTCACAATCGCCAGAAGAGGCCAGATAGCCTTGGTGGTTGAAAACAATTAGCCTCCTCCTCTTGCACACTCGAGCTCGTGGCTGATAATTTGTGAGCAGCAATGTGTAAACCCTGCCCCCAGACACCCAGAGTGTTCATACCAAATTGTGTGGGCAACCCAGCTCGTCCTTACCACCTGAAGTCATGTTTTGTAGGCAAATTCCAGACGCACCAGCAGAATGAGGGAGATGTGCTTGGCAGCGGCACTTGTGGAAAAGACTTGAAGAGGTTGGTCACCAGCAAGCTCCACACCAAGCCCAGACTGAGGTTCTTAAAGGAGCCAGTCAGCCCAGCCCAGTCCACGAAGGAGGTCACAGATAGACTTCAGTGGTGTTTGGGGAAAGAGGAACCGATGCTGGTACTTTGATTCCAGCCTGCCCATGTCTGGAAATGGTGACTCCCAGGTTCCCTTTACTGGGCCCATGTGCCCACCCAGATGCTCTGTGGGCCATTGACAGCTCACGGCTGCCCATGTTCTCCACAGAGTTGACTCAGGGAATGCCTCACCTGGGCAAGGTTTCTTCATTCTCTGACCCTAAGGGTCAGTCAAAAAGCCAAACTTTTCTCCTCTCTTTCTCTTGCTTTAATTTTCCTTCCTCTCTCCCTTATCAGTTTTCCTTGAGGAGCACCACCCTCTTGATAAATCAGCCATACTCAATCCTTATCTCAAGCTCTGTTCCTAGGAAAAGGGGCTGAAGTTATTGTCTGACTTAGATTTATGTCTGGCCTTGAATACCTTCAAGGGATTTGTGCCAGGGGCCTGGTTTCCACCCTCATTTGGCTTCCAGCCCCCGCTGTCACCATGCTCAGGGAGATAGTGGAGGAGAAAAGGCATACAGTGTTGTGGGAAGGATAGGCATTCTTTCAGGGATGAGGTTTTGTTTTTTGGTCCCCTCACAGGAGCCGGATCTCAAGAGATCAGACTGGGGTGCCTCTCTCTCCTGTGACCCCCACCCCCAGCACCCTGTGTCTACTTCTGTTGTCACGTACACCAATCACACTGTTTTATAACATTCTGCTTTCTTGTCTTTCTCCCTGATGAGCCTGAGCCCTAGAGTGAAGAAAGTCTTAGTCTTTCTCAAACTCAGAAATGAAAGTGATTGTCATTATTATTGATAGGCACACAGTTAATCTTTGTCAAGGGAAAGCAAGAATCTTCAGAGGACAGGTCTTCCCCCAGCTCAGGGGGTCAGTACCACTCTTTGGGGAGAGTGGATTACCCCCAAAGCCGGTCTTGGTTATCAGAGTGGCCCATAGACGAGCTTGGGCTGAGAAATGAATGAGCACAGATTCTCATTACCTACAAGTCATTAAGTTGTGATTAGAAAAAAGGGAGGGAGGAAGACACGAGCATTTGTAAAGGGATGCAACATCTGTATTCGTCCGTGCACAGATACCACACTGGCCCACAGGGCCACCTTTAATGAACAGCATATGTTATGGTTTCTGTGGACCATATTGTATACCTGCTTTGTGCGAAGTGTTACACAACACAAAGGCGATCTCCGTTGAGGTCCCTGCCCCCAGGGACCTCACGATTTCAAAGTAAACAAGCAGTTGTAGAATGGATAATATTTATTGAGTGTTCACGGTGTGGCAGGCGTGGTTTGAGACATTTCACACATATTCATTCATTTAAACCTCACTGCAACTGTCAGAGATAGGTAATTTTACAAGGGTAAACATTGAGGCACAGAGAGGTTATTAACTTGCACGAGGAAACACCTCCAGTGGAAGAGGCAGAATTTGAACCCACGCCATTTTAGTTCCAGAGCCCCTCAGCACTCAATCCCAGTGAATGCTTTGGGCCATTTGGTCAAAAGGAGGCTGCGTTTACCTCCAGAAATGAGGAGGGCTGCAAAAAGGTGTGACTTACTTGCCATGAAAAATCCACTCTTCGTACTGAAAACCTTTGTTAATACCCTACTGGCTCACTGTGCCCAAAACAGAAAGCATGCATCCTTTCCCTCCAAAATCTGCCCTTTATCCTCGTCCTTCTGGTCAACCATGTTTCTATCAACACTCTCAATCTGGGATCTCAGACTTGTCCTCAATCCTTCCTTCTCCCATGTCACCTGTCACGTCTACCTGCTTACTAGGTCTGCTGGATTCCCCATCAAGTATGATTCCAGAACTCAGCCCCTTGTCCCCATGCTCAGAACCCGCTCTTGCTGGGATCACTGCGGTGGTCTCCAGGGGCTTCCTGACTGTCGTTCCTTCCCCATGTCGATGCCTGACCCACTACTGCCACCTTACCAGGTCCACCCCAGCCACTTTGCAAGCCTCCAGGAAGCAACTCGGACTCTGGTCCAGTCCATCCCGGAGGCCAGGGCTCTGCCTTTTTAAGAGTAATTCTAGCCAGGACTGGGAAGTGACTCATCTCCCCCTGGGGCCAGGCGAGAGAGGCCCAGCTGCAGCACCAGAGATCACACTGCTTCGCAAACGCTCGTTCCCACATGACTCACCTGGGAATCTTGGTGAAGTGCGGAGTCTGATTCAGTAGGTCTTGGGGTGGGGCCTGAGAGTCAGCATTTCTGCAGGGTTCCCAGGGGAGCTGGTCCCTAGACCTTAGTCTGAACAGCAGGTACTAGAGGGCAGCGTCAAGGATGACAGCAGGGCTGTCTGTCTCCAGCCACAGTCTGAGACCAGGACAAGCAGGGTTAGAGACAAAATCAGCCACAGAAGGCCTTATCGAGCATCTTCTCTAGGCTGGATGCCAGGCCTTGAGCCACTGAAAGCCCAGGGAGCTGGCATGGGGCGGGGCGGGGGGGGATGGCTCCCGATGTACGTTTTCTCTAGTTCTTGCAATATTGCTCACAGTAGGTACAATGACCAGAGATGCTCGGAGGGAGGCTCAGCGGCAGAAAGGGCAGGCCTGAGATCCCATCATCGTTGCCTGAATTCTTGGGTACCCAGAACTAGAGGCCTGTCAATGAACACCAGGCCCAGTCTGGGCCACCTCGGCCTCCCCCCACACCCTAAAATGTTGGCCATGGCCCATCTGGAGCAGGCAAGGTGATAGACCATAGGACCCTCGGGGTGAGGAGGCCAGAATCGGAAGCTCTTGCCATGAACAGAGACAGCAGAGTGAGACTGTGTGGTGGAAAACTCTGGGCTGGCTGTTTATCCCGGTTCGACAGTGCAAACAAGCAGCATGACCCAAAGCACCCTTTCCTTCCTTGGGCTCCTTTATTCATTGGGAAGGGCAGAGGCAGGACTGGGTATGTAATCTTTGGGGTGCCATACACAGTGAAAATGGGGGCCTCTGATTAAAAAAAAAAAATGACTACGAATTTCAAGATGGCAACAGCAGATCATTAAACCCAGAGCGGGACCCTTCCCAGTGTGGGGCTCTGTGTGACCTCACAGGTCGCACGCCCGTGAAGCCAGCCCCAGGATAGGGTGGGACAAAATGACATCCAATGTGTCCTCAAGCTCTATTGTCCAGGAAGTTTGGTTTTCTGCTGTTATCCTCACTTTGCCTGTTTATAATTTATATGTCACCCAGAAAATATGTGCGGGCAGCCTCTCCACTGGGCTCTGCCCCTGTCTGGTGTCACAGGATCACCTCCCTCCTCGTCCCATCCGCTCTACCTGCAGACCTCGCAAGGTTTGCTGTGTTGTGAATGCGAGAAACTCCCCCAGGTCCGTGGCTGTCTTGAAGGGGCTGAGGGGGAGCACGGATGGGAGGAAGGAGAACACACCCTTCTTCTGTCCTGGACCCCATCCTGTGCCGACAGCTCCTTCATTTCCCAGGTCTTTCCTGCCTCCTGGAGAATCGGAACAGAGCCTTCAGAAGAGTGAGTCAGCAGCACAAGTCCTGTCCTTGCCTCCTACCTCCCCCCTCCAGGGACTGAATACCTCAGTTCCCAAACGCTCTGAGTCAGGGAGGTCGCCTCGAGGACATCTGCCTGTTTATCTGAGCCAGGCCTTTAGCAAGTAACAGCTGCTTGAATGAGCCCAGGAGGCATCAATTCCCGTGGCCAGGAGGCCAGACCAGGTGGACTCCTCGCCCTTCTCCCGGATGGATGGACGCCTGCGACGCTGCCCAGGTGGCCGAGTGTGGGGAGGGGACTGGCTGCCCGTTACCATTCCAGAGACTCTGCCCAGGGTCCAGCAGAGCCCCTGCCCGAATCTCTTGGGAATGCTGAGCATAGGGGTTATCAAAGTGTAGGAGGCCATCCATGATGCAAACTGGTCTCTGAGAAATAGACAGAGGCACTGACCTGAGTGTCAGGGCCCGTCTCTTTCAGGTTTTGCCACTGACCTTGGGAGGAAAAAAAAACCAAAAACCTTTTCTCTCTTGATATTCTCTGGGCCTTAGTTTCCTTATACAAAATGCCAAAGATCTTCTTTGTCTCCCTCCCCAAGATGGAAAGAATTGGTCCTTCTCTGGGATCCCCAAGCATATAATACTGTAAGTAGATCAAGCACTTTCCACACGGTGGGATGGCTGGTCCACGGTCTCTCAGTGATCAGCTCTTTGAGGGCAGGTGATATATTTCAGTCTTTCCCTGGTGCCCCTCTTAGCCCTAACCCTCCATCCATCTGTGTCTTAGATGTTCAGATGGCACTGGGGATGCTGGTATACAGGGAATGACCATCTTTCACCGCCGGGAAGGTGAAAACATTTCACATGCCCTTTCTGCAATGGGAGAGATTCAAAGGGAAACCCAGAGATCTCTGCCCTCCATGCCAACCCCAAGAGCTGTCGTTGGAAAGCTCCCCGACTCTCATGCTCATTCTCTCTCTCTCGGTCCTGTGCCTGCCCTGGCCACCACTGAATTTTGTTTTTTGTCATCTGACTGTAATGGCCCAGCATCCTGTTGGCATAGGATGGCTCAGGAGGCACGGCACTACCAAAAGGAGAGTTTCAGGCTCTCATCAGGAATGGTGAGGCAATTCCTGATAATGGTAATGGGGCAGAAGTGTGAACTTCAGACCAGACCCTGGGGAGGTGTCTGAGGGATAAAGAGAGGTAAGAAAATTCCGGAGGCAGCATCTGCTTCCCCTGGGAGCACGAGAGGGCTGGGAAAAGGCCTGCGAGTTCTTGGGGAGGTGAAAGGCTCCCCTGACAAGGTGGGTTCTTGAGTCTCCTCTCCTGTTCATTCTGTCACTCTCCCCTAGTTTGGGTAAGGAACACTTTAGGGAGTTGCAGTCATGGGAACCGAGGCAAGGTTGGTATTATGGACTGACCTGAGCCCTCCTTGCCCCCAAATTCATACTTCAAGACCTTAATGCTCAATGTGATGATATTTGGAAATGGGCCTATGTGGAGGTAATGAAGGTTCAGTGATGTCACAAGGATAGAGTCTAATGCAATGTACTAGTGTTCTTCCAAGAAAAGATGCCAGAGATCACTCTTTCTACCCACACCTGGAGAAGAGGTTGTGTGAGGACATATGGAGAAGGTGGCTGTCAGCCAGCCAGGAAGAGGGCTCTAACCAGAAACCAGCTCTGCAGGCCCCCCAATCTTGGACTTCCAGCCTTCAGGACTGTGAGAAAACCAACTTCTGTCATGTGGGGCACCCAACCCGCAGTATCTTGTGATGGCAGCCTGAGCTGGCTCATACAGTTGGCCCGTTGGACAGCACCCACCTATCACGAAGCAGGGAGGGGCCAGATGTCACAATATGGGGGCTAAGAAAGAGGTTTTACAGGGAAGGAGAAATGATAAGGTGAGCAAAGGCATGGGTCCTCATTCTTCCACGGCTCCCATGGGGTGGTGTTCGGGGCTGGTGAGTGCTCACAGCCCTGTGGTAAGTCAGCTCTTCCTGAAGATCCTTCCTCTTATAAAACAAGCAAGAGAGGAACCTCATTACTGGGGGCAGCAATCAGACCATTTCAATACAAGGCAGCCTGGCCTCAGGGGCCCAGCAGTTACCAGAGCTGTCTGGGGACATCAGTTCTAGGACCTGGAGCCCTTGAGACCATGTGACCAAGGATCACTGAGCTCAGCCACAGCCCCACACCCCCAACTGGCAGATTTGGGGCCCTTGGCGTCTGCAAGATCATTGCCTCAGCAACCTGGACTGAGCGCCGGGATCATTCCAGACGACCCAGGTACTCTCGTTTAGGCATAGACCAGAGCAATCAAAAGAACAGCATTCTCCTGGGGTTGACAAGCTGATGGGAAAGGGAGCGAACCCAGGAGAAGGTCAAAGGCAGGGAGAGTGCTGGTCACTTGATCAGCTGCCCTGTCCTATCAGGAGAGTCTCCCACCTACAACAGATTTAGCTCTGATCCAGGGAGCGGGCACCTCTCCACATGGCAGACAGATGAGGGGACAGGGTAGGACTCTCAGGGTCCCACGAGATCATGGGTCACTGGGTATCGTCAGGCCAATGAGACGGCTAACTCCAAATGTGCCTGACCTGCAGTAGCATCTGCGGTCAGGGGAAGAGAGCATGGAGGGGGCATGAAGTTTCAGGGCTCAGGAAGTTTCGGGGCTCACGTACTCGAGGGAGAGGGTCAGAGGCAAGACTGACCAGCCACCTGTGCCCCCGCCTTTCAGGGGGTTGTGACGCAGCCTGGCTACTTTCCTTCCCCTCATCGGCTGCCTTTATCAGAATGGATATGTCTGGCGAGTGAGGGCCTATATGGTACAAACCATACTTGGCTTTTCTTCTCCCCCTGGACCTTGGTAGCTGAACCGAGCTCCCCCTGTACTGTGCCTGTGCCCAGGATGGTGCTGATACGTGCGTGTGTGCATGCACGTGTATTTATCTGTGCATGTGCTAGCTCTGGAGAGAAGAATGGAGACAGGGAGCCACCATCATCCCCCTTCCTCCCATGCTGACCCCGTGGCTGGCTCTGTGGCTGACATCACTTACAGGGCCTTGTCTCCCATGGTGCTTTCTCTACAGTCCGTCCAGGGGCAGCCAGGCTTTGATGGCCCCCTCTGGCTGCCTCATGAGGTCAAACTGGATGGGACGCTAGCAGAGAGAGCAAAGGATCAAACCTGCTATGGCACAGTTTACCCACACCTGTCATGTACCTGCCTGTACCCTGGGCAGGGTCTCAGCTTTGGTGGATTTCATTGTCACTTTCTGTGATGACCGAACAACTTCAAAATGTGTATTAAAAAGTCTAATCCAGGGGCGCCTGGGTGGCTCAGTTGGTTAAATGTCTTCGTTCAGCTCAGGTCATGATCCCGAGGTCCTGGGATCGAATCCTGCTGAGCAGGGAGCTTGCTTCTCCCTCTCCCTTTGCCCCTCCCCCGACTCATGCTTGCTTCCCCCCCCCCTCAAATAAATAAATAAAATCTTAGAAAAAAAGTCCAGTCCAGTCTAATCCCAGAGTTTCACCCTTTCACCCAGTTAAAGGTCTCCCTGTCCCAGCTGAGCCCCAACTCAGAGGAATGAGCAGTATTTAGCTTCTCTGCACAGCTCTGGGGCCTTGGGTTTGGAGCAGAGGAAGACAGGGGTTACAGAGGGCAGAGAAGGTCTTTCTCTCCTGGTCTGCTGTCATCTGGCACTGGGGATCCTGGTAGACACACAAATGCTGGCTCATTTCCTTGTCATGAGCATTTGTGGATCCTCCTAGGAGTCACCTGCTGTGCCCTAAATTGGCCTGGGAGATGCCATCTTTAGCTGGCAGCTTATGACTGACCCCTCTCGATCTCCATTCTGTGGTGCACTCTGTGGGCCATCTCCAACTTCTTTCTGCTGGTGTTGCCTTAGCTCTGTCAGGAAGTGAGCTTGGCTGGAGACCGTCTGAAGACAAAACCCAACCTGCTTTCCTGCCGTAAGTCCACTTGGCCCACAGACAACTGCCTGTCCTTTCTTCGCCTTGTGTGAGACGTAACTTATTCCCACAGTCGCCTTCTGAGTCTCCTGCAACAGGCTGTGGTCATACAGTCACTCACCTTCAGACTTTTCCAGAAGAGCTTCAAGGATCTACCCAGTGTCTCCCTTTCCACTGTTTCAGGTCAGGCTGTCTCAAGGAGTCCCTTTCTGAGAGGCCCCAGTTATTGGTGTCACCATGACTCAGATTTCTGTATCTCAGTAAGCAACTGGCCAGAGGAGTGAAGTCACTGTCTTCTCATGGGAAACATGCCTGTTCTGTTTGCGTGGTCCTCCTGAAGTCCCCCTCTCTTCCCTGCCCGAGAGTGAGGACATGAGTCAACTTGCTGACAATGTTGGCTCTAAGGAATGTTCTTTGCTGATCTGTCCTCCTCTGTGCTTTAGAAGAGGGGGTGGACTAAGAGAATGGTCTTCAAACTATCTTGCTTGACAAATTCCTAAAAGGATTTTGGAAAACTATGTAGCCTTTCAAGCATCTTTAAGCATTTTAAAAGCTTTTACTGCAAAACACTTAAGATTGACACCTGAAATTTTTCATCACACGTTTAAATAGTTCCAAAGGATGAGATTTCTGGCGTGATGAACGTGACATGTGCACTTTTAAATATTTTTCATTGAGACCTTGAAGTTGCCGATTTTGGTTCATCCAACACAGATAGTGTTGAATTTGGCAAAACCAAAGAGTTAAATCAGAACTTTTCATAAAAAAGGAAAATTCTGATTTCACTTGAGAAAGTGAAGATATTATATTAACATAATAAAAAAGTTAATAGGTACTGGAAACCCCTGCCTTTTCTTTTTTTAATTTTAGATTTTATTTATTTATCTGAGAGAGACAGAGAGAGCACAGGCAGTGGGCAGGAGCAGAGGGACAGGGAGAAGCAGACTCCCCACTGAGCAGGGACCCCAATGCAGGGCTCCATCCCAGGACTCTGGGATCATGACCTGACTTAACCAACTGAACCACCCAGGCGCCCTATAAGCCCCTGCATTCTTACCCCAAGATAGACGGTGAGTAGGCAGCAGAGGTGCAGAATTTTGTGCTGGTTTGTTACTTGTAGGAAATAACCTTGGCTTGGATTTTTGCTGGGCTCTTCCTTGTGGTCTTGTATTTGGTGCCCTGAGGATTTTATAGCCCAGAGAGAAGCTCCACAGCCAAGTTTGGGATGGGCAAAGCCTTTCTTTGTTCTGGGGGAAAACTGGAAACCCCTAGTGAGTGCTCAGACACTTTGGTTTTAGGAAAGAATGCCAGAACAGAGGGACTGGAAAGATGTCTTCAAGGCTGTCTGTGCCTGTGTGTTCTTGGCGATGTCTCCCTGTGTCTCCAGGTGGAAGAACACTGGGCCAATGGTGTTGTGTCTTCTGTGGTCGCCCCTCACAGGTTCTGCACAGATGGCCCGATATCCCTCATTAGCATTAATACCATTGGTGTTGGACTTGAGGTGTCATCTGAGATAGGAATGATGGGTGAGTCCCTCGCGAAGACCTCACTTGGTACATAGGGGTCTTGGCCCACAGGGGTGCCCAGGGAGGATCTGTGATCTATGTCTGATGTCAGTGCTGAGTCAGCCCCCTGTAGTCCCTGCTGTCCCTGTCCCTGCCTCCCATCCCTCCCAGCGTGGGAAGGGGTGTGGCGGGGAATTCTGGGCTGAGTCGCAACTCCCGTGTGGTTAGGGCTTGGGTGTGGGCGGTAGTGGGAGACACAGCTGGCGGACAGGGGCCGGGGGAATCCTCTGGGGGGTGAGGCCCTGGCCAGGGCAGTGCATGTCAGCCAAGTGGAATCCCCGCGGCCCCATTTTCAAAGTCATTTGCAAGGCTGAGCTCTCCCTTTGTCTATGTCCGAGGACCCCCCACTTTCAGCCACAGCCTGGGAAAATGTGGGCAGTTGGGGCTGCGGTGGCCTCTCAGAGCAGCAGCTGTTCCACATGGAGCCTCCACAGACCCAGCCTGTCTGGCCCGTCACCAACCATAAGCCAGAGGGGCCTCTGCCTGGGTGGTGAGACCGGAGGACACAAAGATGTGCTTGATCCAAATACCTCCCACACCAGCCTGCCAGGGGGCCTGGTGGCCCACCATTAGAGAGAGATGGAGAGAGACACGGAGGAAGTGGGGGTGGGGCAGCCTTGGGACTGGCCGATCTCACTGCCTCCTTCATTTCTTTAAGTGCTGTCTACCTGACCCTAGATATGACCCCTAAACTCTCCAAGCCTCAGTTTGCTCCCTGTAAAATGGGGCCAGGATTCAGGCTCGATGTCTCCCTCCTGGAAGGCGATGGGCTGGCTAGTCTCTTCTGGGCGGAAATGAGATCCCTGTCTGTAGCACTGGCCCACGCCCAGCTTTTGACCACAAAGAGCTCTGGTGGAGGAGCCATTATCTGAAAGTCTAGTTGCTGTTGACGCAGCCTTATTGACTCACCTGCACTTTGGGGAGACTGAGGACCAAGCGCTGGGCC
Organism: Lutra lutra; assembly: GCF_902655055.1. Taxonomy (NCBI): domain Eukaryota; kingdom Metazoa; phylum Chordata; class Mammalia; order Carnivora; family Mustelidae; genus Lutra; species Lutra lutra. Next base: position 42,859,120 of record NC_062290.1, on the reverse strand, counting down.
AGGAGCAGCTGAGAGAGAACATCAGCAGAGTCTATGGCCACACTTCTCTTCTCCTCCTCCTCCAGGAAGCCTTCCTTAATTTCTCCTTCTTGTAATGCCCCCAGTGCCTCAGTTTACCAATCGGTTTGCTGTGCCTTATATCATGGTTCTGGCTCCCTGATGTGCCTCCACATCTCCAGGGACCCCAGTCTTCCTGTGCTGCACTGTGGGGGAGCAGCCTGTCTGGTCCTGGGAGGCCAGATAATGAAGTGATGGGTAAGAGCTTGGCTTTTGGATCCAAGAGACCTGACTTCAAATCTACTTCTGCTGATGTTTAACCCTGGGAGATGACTTCCCTCACTGAGCCTCTGTTTCCCCATCTGCACAAGGGGAGGTAATAATAGTTCTTACCATATGTGGTTTGTCATGAGGATTAAAAGAAATGGAGATGATACCTGTAACATCCCAGGTCTCTGCATTTAGAACACACCTGGAGCTCAATACATGTGAGCTATTATTATTATTATTATTGTTATTATTATTATTATTATTATTATCATTAATGAGTCACTCTAACCCTTCCTCCAAGATTCCATGTGGCCATCTGTCAGGTGCTCAGCCAGGTGCTGGGGACAGCAGTGTGAGGGAGAGACAGTCCTCCCTGCCATGGGACAATTTATGTGACGAGTGTTTTCACAGAGATGTGGCCAGGAGACATGGAAAACTTTATAGGGACAGCCTCGTCTGGGGCCGAGCTGGGGGGGTGGAGGCAGGAGTGGCTTCTGTTGGGGGTTGGTGACAGAAGGCAGGGACCCTGGAAAGTAGGCACAGCTCTCTGCCAGGCCAAGGAAGAGTGAGAAAGGCATTCTGGGCAGAAGAGAGAATGCCACAGAAGCACTCCTTTCTTGGGAAGTCATTGCCAGTCATGGTAGGGAGGGAAGGGTAACGGGGTGGGGACTGAAGGGAAGAACCCTTCCCTATTTCCCTAGTTGGAGCATGAACATCCAATCCCTTAAACATTGATCAGAGACATGGCTGGCTCAGGAAAGCTGCACCAGGACCCCACAAGGCTCAGGCAGGCCAGAGCAGAACTTACGGAGGGTGAGTATCTCTCCATGGACAGGTGCATCCCCGAAGGTCCCCCACATGCAAGGAATTGATTTCTCAACACAATGGCTCTGACTGTGGCCTTCTGGACAGTTAGACAAATAGGTGGAAGACCATCTACAGATCTTACAAGAACGGCAGAGACAGGACATGTGGTGGCTCAGGTCACACCTGGGGAATGGGGTTTTGTCCCTACTTGGCTGCTCTCATCCCACAGGCTCCACATGGAGCCAGCTGCAGCCCCAAACATGCCAGACAGCGGAAGAAACTAGTGCCCTCACCATCCCAAAAGCGTGTCTGATTATTAAAACTCATATATCAAGCTCTGAAGCAAATACCCGGCATGGGGGAATTGGGAGCCTTCAGCGTGGACTAGATCCATCACCTTCTAAATCAGGTCCATCAGCCCGTGAATCAAACACATCACCTCCGGATTCGATGGGCTCCCAGTCGGATTAGATGCATCGCCTATTGAATCAAATGCAACTCTGATTGAATCAGAAACTGTACCTCACCTAGTAAATCATCTAAATATTACCCACATTACAAGTTTGGAATGGCTGCCTCCCCAATACGTTTTAACAGACGACATGTTAAAGCTGCTATAACATTTAAACAATTACCCGCAGAAACGAACTCAATACATCACTCGGGTCGGCCCGATCAAGGTTTTGAGCAGGAGAAATGGCCATCCAGATGCATGGGCTTTCCATTTCCCCCTCCCTCCCCGCTGCCGCCTGCCCCCCTTAGAGTCCTTTCTCTCCAGACACACGCTGAGGTGAGGCCGGCTGGGAGCACTCGGGCATCCTGATCCCACGCGGTGCAGGGGAGGCCGCAGTGAAACCCACGGCAGACCAGACATGGGCCCATCCGGGCGGCAGACCTGTTCTGCCTCATCGGCATGGTGCTTGCAAAGGAGCGGATGTTTCAAAAAAAAAAAAAAAAAAAGAAAGAAAGAAAAATCACAAAATTCACATGAAAATCCTGGAGTTTTGGCTTCCCTTAGCAAAGTGAGATTTGGCAATAAGAGGCCCGTGCTCCAGGCAAAACCTCGTCATAGTAACTATGGCCAGGTGTGGCTCCAAGAATTCTTCTGTATCATGTCATCTGATGCTCACAACTCCCAAATTGTACGCTATCGTAGCCTCTCCTGGATCCCAGCTGACGAGGTCCAGGGCACAGAGAGAGCAAGCGACTCCTGAAGATCACACAGTGGCGAGGGAGACCGCAGTCCCGTGAAGCCAGGGGGTGTGGGCTGGTTTCTGGGGGGATGGGCTAGCTCACCTTGCCAGGCGTCCTGATCTCATGAAACCCACACGCCCTGGTGTCCTGGCAGCATCCTGGCCCCCAGCTAGGATCTATCCGAGAGGCCCTGGGCTGGAGACCTGGGGATTAGCTACAAGATGGTAGGTGCGGCCAGAGAGCTGTCCTGGGCGAACTGGAAGAAACGGTCATTATACTAGTTTGGATTTTCTCCCGGTTGACTATATTACGCTGAAGATAGTGCCCTATCGGTTGATAAGCAATTCTTTGAAATAAGTCCTGTAACTGCAAAGCACACAATTATGCTGAATTGTGATTGTGTGCCCCGTGTCAAGAGCGTTTTCTCAAAAGTAAACACCAAAATAGAAGAGGTTTTGAAACTCTGCTTTGGTCTTTCTTGTTTTTTTAATATGTCGGAAGCTCCGGGAGGGAAGCGGCCCAGGTCCTCTCTTTCCTGAGCAGCCCTGCCCTGGAGGCCGTGTTGTGGGCAAGGCTGCCACCCGAGGCTCGGAGACTATGTCCTCTCTGCATCTGACCCAGCCAGCTCCTTCTGACCACCGCTCCCCCCAATCCTTCCTCAGCCTTTGGGCTCAAACAAACCAAGTAGAATAAAAGTGACAGCTCTGCATGGCGTGATCTTTGCATGTCACCTGGTTCCTGGAAAAGCTTAGTAAAGATGACAGGTGTGTTTTCAGAGGAAAGCCTGGGAAAGGCCCGCTCAGGGTCTACGTAAGCTTAGCAGCAACCCAAGGCTCCATGAGCATTGCCCTGCAAACACCTGGGGCATCGGCCACCAGCAGTGCCAGCTGGGAAGCCACAGGTCAGGATGGGCCAGGGTATAGTGCCTAGACCGAGAGCCTAGCCCTGACCCACCAGGAAGCAAAGGAAAGAGCTCAGGAACATTCTGGAGGGCAGCTCGAAACCCCCTCCCTGGGTGCCTCCCAGCCCCTGCCACATACCCATGGCTTTATGCACCGTGGACGTCTGGCTGACCCTGTGGGCTGCCTTGAGAGGTGGCCTGACTCTCACCAAAAGGCTGCTCAAACTTGATGTTGAGTTTGGGTTGGAGTCTGGCCCTCAGCCCGACACTGCTCCAACCCCAGGGTCCCCAAGGAAGACTATGGAGACAGCTGCTCCAGAAAGGCTACAGCTGCACGTAGGGGGGCATCCCAGGCTAGTCACCACTCATGGGTGATAGGTCAAGAGGGAGAATGAGGAAGGAGGACAGACAGCTTTGCAGGGTCCCTGCCCCGGGGCAGAACTCGGAGGTTGGTGGGAGGAGAAAGTGCCTCACCGCTAGCCAAACATCGGCGGACAAGAAAGACTCAGGGAGCGACTGGATCAGCACCTCGATGCGGGGCTCGATCCCAGGACCCTGGGATCATGAAGGCAGATGCTTAGTGACTGAGCCACCCAGGTGCACAGCAGCCTAATAATTGAACTTACTGGAATCAGGTTGTCCTAAGTGTTTTCTTTCCATGTATTATCCTCTTACAAACAGGAACATTGGTATTGTTTTCATTTTGCCTGTGATGTATGAGAAAACTAAAATACAGACAGTTTACCTGACCTAGCCTCATTTTCCAGGGCTGAGCCCCCAAGGATCAAAGAGGTGCCCTTGACCCACAGAAGTTTCAGAGCCGGCAGAATGGCAGGGCTGGGGTTTAAATCTGAGCATGTCTGATTCTCTCCTCTATGCTCTTCAAGACCCAGGAATGCGTTCTGTGGCTGGTCCCAGGTGTGCCACAGACATGGCCAGGAGAGCGGGAAGGCTGTGACTCATGCCTAGGAGGTGGAGCGTGGGGGTCCCCCTTCCAGGAAGAGGCTGTGTGTCTCCCCACATCCCTCACTCCACCCTGAGCACACCCATTTGTACCTGGAACAAGGCATTTGCACCTGTGAGTGCTCGGAAATGGCTCCTTTGGGGTCTGTACAAATGGTGGGGGAGGGGGTCTCTGGTGTCTTTCCTAGTCCCCTTCTGACCAGCCCCTGAGAGGTGGCAGCTAATGCCGCTGGAGGTTGCCGTGGGCTCTGAGCGACATCCTCTTAGCGCCACGGAGCCCCTGCCCTTCCTCCCCAGTGCCCTACCCGTTCTCTGTAATTACAGTCTTGCCAGCCCCGCCGCTCGGCTGACAGCCTGAACTTTTCTGCCCAGCGCAGCCTTCAGTGCCTGAGGTCCCTGGGGATCCTCAAAGGTCACAGGGAAAAAGAAGCTTCTGCGGGCTCCTTCTTACTGGGCTGAAAGATGTCTGACTCAATAGTGCCTGCTTATATTCAAGGAGCCTCATCCTTTGAGGCCACGAGTGTGGTTGGAGGGGTATGGAGAGACACCCTGGATCTACCCCAAAATGCTCCCTGTTGGCACTGTCGTAGGGTAAGTGGTTTTCTTAGTTTTCACTAGCTGCAAGAGCTTTTGTTCCAATGATCCCTTCGGTAGAAGCCCAGCTGATGAAGTAAGAATAGAATTTCCCTGATCGAAGGGCATATGTTGGGGGACTCAGAGCTTTACCTGCTGCCCCACCCCCACCCCGGTAGTAGGACCAAGGTCCCTCATCTGGGCTTCCCACAGATCTTGTTCAAACCCCTTGATTTACCAAAGAAGAAACTGAGGTCCGGAGAGGCTGTGTGACTTGTCTGCTATTTCAACAGGAAACTGAGAGCTGGCTAGATTCCGTCAGATGTGTACACCCAAGTTTATCTTGTGGAGTAGGAGAGGCTAGTGGGAACCCATTATTTACTCTTCCTTCCTACGTGCGAATTATCAACCATTAGAGATGTCCCTAGATGCCTGGGTGGCTCAGTTGGTTAAGCGGCTGCCTTCGGCTCAGGTCATGATCCCAGCATCCTGGGATCGAGTCCCACATCAAGCTCCTTGCTCGGCAGGGAGCCTGCTTCTCCCTCTGCCTCTGCCTGTGGCCGTGCACTGGACGCAGTGGAAGGAAAAGCCAATGGCCGCCCTCAAGAATGGGGACGAGACCCACAGGCAAATCATTTTGGCAACTGTGTGGGATGCTGGGACAGCCTGCACAAAGGGCCGTGGTGGCGAAGGACAGCCACTCAGCCAGCCAGAGGGGCCGGGGGCTTCTCCCAGCTTGAGTGGAGGATGGGTAAGGCTCAGCTGGTGAGGGCAGAGGCCCTTCCAGGAGCCCTCGGCCCCATTATTGGGCTTGGGGGACAAGTATGGTGTGTGCTGTGAACATCACAGCAGATGGAGTACCAGATGGGGAGAGGCAGGAGAGTGTGCTGGACATTTTACCCTGTGCTAAGGAGCCTGGGCTTCATCCCCCGCACTAAGGATGCAGGGGAATAAGAAATTAAGGGTGAGGCATTCTGGGTCTGTGTGATGATGGGTTTGAGGAGACGGGGAACAACTGGAAGCCTATTGAGGATTTTATATCATGATTTGGGTCAGTCTAAGGTAGAGCTGTCCAAATGGAGATTCCAGAAATATTTGTGGGGTGTTTTAGAAGGTGGGTGATTGGATTTAGGGAAGGGGTGCCAAGGGAGAGGGAGGAGCTGAGAAGAGGGTGGGTGACTTAGAAGGGTCCAGGAAAGCAAGGACATGGGCCAGCACTCTTGGGAGAGAGAAGGTCTAGAACATGGGGAAGTCGAGGAGGGGTATGAGGGGGCAGGAGGGGCTCTGTGTGGCCAGCTGGATTGTGGGGTGACAGAAGACTCCCCCTGCCCTCCTCCTCCCACCCGCTTGCTGCCCACCTGTGGGAACCTTTCAAACTCAGCAGCTTTCCCTGGCCCCCGTGGGAGCCCCTGGGGCAGGTCCAGGCGCTGCGGGCAAGCTGGGCCGGGCCTGTGCTCTGGGTTCACATCTCAGCGTCTCCTGAAAGATGCTCTTTGTGGTTCCAGGTGCGGAGCTAGCACGGGTGCCTCCTGGAGCAAGCAGAGAGAGAAGGCAAACCCAGACCCCTACCTCTAGCTGCGGGGCGGAGGTGGGGGGGGGGCAGCACCGGCCGCCCAGTGGAGAAACTGCTAGCTCAGGTCACGTTGCCCCCGTCGACCTCTCTAAGCAAGGGGTTAAATATTTCCTTAAAAACCCTACGGTCCCTTGGAAATCAGCTGAATGGCCTTTCCACACAGCTCCTGAAGTCCCGGGTGCGCTCCCCAGCTTTCCAACGAGATATAAACGGCGGATTTTATGGGCAGCGGCATGGGCCAGTGGGCTAAGGACAGGCCAGGGAGCCAGCAAGGACGCGGCCTCGGTGCCTGGCGACCGCTTGACTCAAGGTGTGACCTTGGGCCGGTTGCTTAACCTGTTTACACCTTAGTTTCCTCGGCTGAAAAATGGGAGTCCTGATACCACGGGGCCTCGCAGGGGGGCTGTGAACGAAGCTAATTGATGGCTGAAGTGCACCCTGGGCGTCTCAGATGCTAGTAAACCGCTAAGTAATTACGCAGGCCTCGGAGCACTGGCAGCCCGCACGCAGGGCACTCTATCCAGGCCGAGGGGGCCAGGAGAGCGAGGCCAAGAATGCCTGGCTCAGCTAAATGCCATTCACCTCGCCAAGCGCCTCCCTGGCAAGCCCCCCTGCAAGGTCATCCTTCACCTCCTGGAGATCTTTCTTGTCGGGGCTCTCACACCTGTTCGCCCTCAGCCCTGCCTTTCACCTTCATTTCTGCAGAGAAGCGGCTTTTTCTGTCATTGATAGTCCGGCGAACGATGTGTCCGTCAAGCAGCTGCTCTGGGCAAGGCCTTCTGCTGTGTCCCCTCTCATGGGCTCCCGGGCCCCCGAGAGGCAGAGCGCAGGGGGCTCTCCTGTTCCCATTTCACGGATGTGGAAACTGAGGCTCAGAGGACTGAGGCATGCCTTGATTCTTTCAGTAGAGCCTTTCAACAAAGCCTCTCCCGCCCTATGCCTGTTTCGGGGCTGAGCCCCGCATCGTCCTGAAGAGTCGGGAAGAGGAGTCACAGCCAGAATTCTCCAGCTTCCATGCTCAGACCTCTCCATCGCTCTGGGCTGCCTTCCCTGCTAGCTCCTCATTTCATGTGGGACGATAGGGTGCAGGACCGGGCAGGAGCTTCCCCGGTCTCAGTGCAGAGAACCTGGATAATCTTTTCTGTTTATACCAGAAAGTGACTAGATGAGGCTTAGGGCAAGTTACTTGACCTTCCTAAATCTTTTATTTTCCACTCATGTCCCTTTTGTATCTACTTTGCTACAACTGGATATTGTAGTAATAGACACCTACATTCTGTGTGTTCTAATATACAACAGGTATTTGTGTATCTGCCAGACGAGGTGTTGTGGATTGAATATTGTCTCCCCAAATTCCTATGCTGCAGTCCTAACCCCCAAAGCGATGGCATTAGGAGCATGGGAACCTTTGGGAGGTGATCAGGTCAGGAGGGTGGAACCCTCCCAAATGGGATTAGTGCCCTTATAAAAAGGACCCCAGGGAACTCTCTCATCCCTCCTGTCATGGGAGGACACCATGGGAGGACCGCTGTCTATGGACCAGGAAGCAGGCCTTCCCCAGATATTGAATTTGCTCATGCTTTTTGATCTTGAACCTCCCAGTCTCCACGACTGCAAGAAATAGGTCTCCATTGTTTTTGTCATTCAGTCCGTGGTATTCTGTTAGAGCAACCTGAACAGACTCAGATACCCAGCTAGCCAAATGGGTCTAAATCCCTGGGCCAGGGATTTTGCTATATATCTAAACTTCGGCAAAGGAATGCATACACAGAAGGTGCCAGGCCCTAGGTTAGAAGTGAGCACTTGTCCCTGCCCCAAGAGGACAAGACTTCCGGGTGAATAGGGGATGCCAGGATACTGGTCATGGCCCATGCCTTCATCTATTGGGCCCCAGTTGCCGGGATGGGGGGTGAAGAGCTCCTGAGCCAGGCCCCAGGGGGCTGCTCCTTGAGAAACCAAGGGATTCCTACCGGTTTATCTAGGTAAGGGGCCATGGGTGGGGAAAGTTGAGTCTGCTGAGAGTCGTGTCCTGGCACGCATCTTGTAGGCAGGTTTGGCTCTGGGGGCTGCACCAGCAGGGTCATGCTTCCACAGATGCTTGGGATCCTAGAGCAAGCCAGGGGTCCTCCCCTTCTTGGACCAAAAATGACACTCAATCTCCAAGGTGTCCCAGCGACGCCTTGCTGGATCACAGGAAGTCATGAACACCATCACCCGTTTGAGCCAGCGAATGACGATGACCCTGTTGAGTCTTGCGCTCCTGAAACTACTAATGAGTGGTGGAACATTTCAGTGGTCCGGGCAGCACACTGCCAAAACTCAGGACTAGCCAAACATCCCTATCCCTGCTTGGGTTTCCCGGGAGAAGAGGCACAGACTCTGGGAGCCCATTCTGCCTGTCTGTGAAGGCTACAAGCCAGAGAGCACCCCACCCCCGTCCTCCCCAACATCCACCCTTCTTTCCCCCATCTCTGTCTGAATAGAAGTGGACGAAAATAGCATAATCCTGGGTGATGGGGAGGAACCACGCAGGGCCCAGAATTCCCCACCTGCACCCCCTTCCCTGCCACGTTACAGACCATGTCTCTCACCCCTGCGCCGGAGTTCCCATGAGAGGGGCTGCAGGAATTCGAGCCTCCTTTAAATCCTGCCTTTCTGGACATTTCGAACTAAACAGGATCAACCATCACTTCCTATTAGCACCACTTGGCCTTTCACGGGCTGCTCCATGGATCACTTAGAGTCATAAAGACTGCTCGGTGGGCTACCCGTGTATCCCTGAGGGCTCTGGGGAGCAGCTGGGGGGAGTGCGGAACACAGAAAGCTCGGGATCTTTGGCTGAATGCCCTCCTGCCTGCTCTGTCCTACCTCACTGTTGGCATCATGAACTCTTCAGGGACAAGGATGCAGAGGCCACGCAGATAAGAAGAGTGGCCACCACCTTCGGAATCGGTGCCAGGAACTATTCTCAGATCTCATTTAACGCCGCTGTCAAGTCTAAAACACATTTAAACTGGGGTCTCAGAGAAATTAAGTGACTTGCTCAAGGTCACAGACAGGACAGCACAGACGTGGACTCCTCAAGTCATGCTCTTTCTAATTTCCTAGCTGCCTTGGAAAAGCTTCCCTTCCTTTCCACCTGCCAGGGACAACACTTTAGATCAGAGACAGCTTTGCCTGACTGGGGAGACAGGTTCCTTCCAGAAGGGATACATCCACCAAGGTCGGCTCTCTGGAGGGGGAGGAGGTATCACACAGACACTGTCTTCAGGGCCGACCCAGGCACTCAATGGTTAAAAGTGTACATGTAGGATTTATCCCTCAGCCTCCAGATGTGTGGGGACAACCAGGGTTGAAATTCCAGCCTCGGGAAGCTCATGTGACCCTCTTCTCATCCCCCACCCCGACCCCGGCACAGCACACGCTGTGTGGAAAGCAGGGCTGAAATTTTATAAAAGGAAGCAAAACTATACAATAATCCTAACACAGAGCTGCCGCGAGTCTGGCGTAAAAGCAAGCACGTGAGAAATGGGTCTACGGATCAGTCCCCTGGCCAGGCCCTGAAAGTCCTCGCTCATTAATGTTTCACAGGGTGGCCGGTGGCTGAGCCCTTTCAGCAGAAGTGAACTCCCAGCTTGGCCCACATCCCGTCCTTCCCAGAATGACCCTTCACTCCTTCATTCTTTTGGTACAAGTTTCTGCCAAAGGAACACAGATGGAGAGAGAAAAATCAGGGCTGGGTTTAGATAGCGGGAAAAATTCACAGAATGTCAATCTGCTCATTCTGGAAAAAAGTTAAAATAATATCAAATCATTTTAGGGTTTTTGTAAGAACACACACACGTACCCACACACACACATGCACACACATGGAATGCCCATTTCTCTGTGCTCTGGATCTGTGCGCTCTTAGCACTAGAGTCTTCTAGAGGCGTCGGGCTAACCTTTAGGCTCTTCCCTTCCCGTCCTGGGACGGCCTCTCTTGGACCTCTTCCCTCCTGTGTTCTTCTTGTCTCCTACCACAAACACTGCTTCCCTCTTCCTTCTCTGTCTCTCCATGTCCTCCCAGTCTCCCTTCCCAGCCCAACAACAACAACAAAATAACTCTGCAGGAAGATTCTAGGGTCTTCAGATCAGAGGGAAAATGACTGATAGAACTTAATGTGTTCCTTCCCTGGGGTTTTGCTGTATCCAGGGACAAATGGCTATGAATGTGTGGGGTCTCTTGCCTCAGGAAGTTGATGAGAGGAACTGAGTGGGGCAGAAGTCATCCTGGGAACCCTCAAAAGCACCCCCATGCACAGGGCTGCCCACTGTACTTAGCAAAGACCTGCTCTGAGTACCAAGTCTTACCGGATGCCCTTGCTCTCTGGAACTGCCCCTGAGGCTGTGTCAGTGCCTGGTGGGTGGAGGTCTTTAACACGGGTTCCTTCTTCATATTCCAAATCACACCTTCTCCCCTCTCCATCCTCCCTGCAAAAAGAGGCACGTAGAGAACAGGCGTGGATTGGCTGTGGTTAATGGTGTGTGGGGGGTACCAGCACGCGGACCTGGCAGAGGGCTGTCTGGCATGGCAGCTCCTGCCCTTGGACGTGCCCAGGCGCCAGGCTGGGGGCTCTGCCCGATAAACAGCGCTCTGGCAGCCGTGAAAGGGCAGAGGGGGGAGGCAAGAGCAAGATGCTGAGAGGATCTGACAGGGAATGTGCTTTTGCCCTTTCCTCTCCTAGGGACCGGTGCCTAGAATTTGAAAGCCCCTGCATGTGGCCTGGCCTGTCCTTTGGCATCTGGGTCACGGCCACCAGCAGACTGACAGGAGACACTGCTCAGGCTGAGCCGGGCTGTAACATGTACAGAGAAGTTCTCCCACACGCGGTCTCATTATGTCCTTGGGGATGATGTGGGCAGAATCACCTACTTCTGAACAAATCAAACTTCCCTTCTAGGACTTCAGGGGGAGTGTCATGGCCAAGGTTACAAGTTGTATAATTGACAGGACCAGGACTAGAACGTAGGTCCTGTAACTCCCAAAGTCTCCTGCCACGGATTTTTCCAGAGGTGTAGCACGTCATCCCAACGGTCAGGACAAAGCTCAACAACAAAGACAGGCGCTCTCTCTACCGCGTCTGCTTCACCCGTCTTCTAGATAATAACTGTTCTTCAGCCCCTTCCTAAAGCACATTGGGTGATGCCCAGGACACAGTGAATGCCCGTGGCTAGGAGTCATTCTCTAGCACCTCCTTGCGCTCTTCCGGGACACGAGCCTGCCCTTCCCCAACCCCCCAACGTCCACCCGGCCCCACGACGCACTTCCGCTCCCGCCACGTGGACGCTCGCTTACTAAGCGCCAGGGAGTCCTTGTTCCCAAACCTGTGTCATGCTTGCTTTGCTTGTCTTTGTTGAGGCCTTATTGCAATTAAGGCGTTTAATGAAACGTTCTGCCAACAGATGATATAATGACAGCGGAAAGAAAAGAGTCGTCATTCCTTTGCCAATGGAGCGAAGTGCTTTTGGAAGATGACATGATGACGGGTTGGTTGGAAGTCGCGCTCTTGTTAGGTGTGGGGTAGTTAACACTGGAGGCGGCGGGGAAAACGAGCACATCTCGGGAGAGTCTCCACTCGGAGCACTTGGCACATGTCCGCTCTCGCAGCACTTGAAAGGAACGGAAACTGGGAAGTGTAGATGATGCAGTACTGGGTGGGGTTTACTCAGGAAAGACGGCTGGACACGCCCATCCACGGACCCACACTCAAAGGAAAGGCCTTTGGACCCACATCAAAGACCAGGGAGTGGATGTACATGTACATGTTTTAACTTAAAATGTTGAAGGTGCGTAGCCTAATTTTCTCGGATTTCTCTTTTCAACCAACTTTTTCCATTAACCGACCAACACCAGTTCATATTGCGTCAGATAAAAGGGATCTCGATCTAATAGCTAACAGTTCCTGAGCAATTATCTGGTGCCAGACATCATACTAAGTGCCTTTTATGTAGCATGTCTTTGAATCCTCACAATCTACCCACCAGTGCAAGCCTGACATTATCCAGCAGTGGCACGTAGTCCGGTTTTTACAGGTCCTGGTGGCTCTGCCCATTCCTGAATCGCACCACAACAAACCAGCACAGCCTCCTCATGGCCTGGTGTTGGAAGGTGCCTGAGGTCTCTGCTTCCCTGGGAAGACTCTGACCTGGCTTCCTGCCACCCCCTGGCCCCATCCCACCATGATAGCTCTGTGCAGAAGGGAATATGGTGGCTTCAAAAGGCCCAACTCAGGTTCCAGGTTCTATGCATGGATATGAAGAAGGGAACGGGTCAACACACCTGTATCCACAGCTGGGGAGGAAGCCGTGAACACAGGAAGCTGTGGAAAGCACTCACTTTCTTCTGGTTTTCATCAAGAAGATGAAACCCAGTTCGAGGTTTTGTGGACATGGGGTGGTAGAGGAGGGCAGGACATTTTGGAGGAAAGCACTGGAAAAGGCCACTCAAGGCACTCAGATGGACAAGGGTGGGAGCAGGAAAGAAGGGAAGGCTGAAGTGTGTTCCCAGCAGCAACAGGTTCTGGGGGAGGGGGCAGAGCTTCCCAATTTAAGCTAGAGTCTGTAAATGGGCAACCACAGTACCAGTAGCAACAAAAACCACCCTGGGTAGGAAGAGAGAGGAGTGCCTCCTCCCCGTTAGTGGTGTTGCGGAACCCGTGACTTCTGCAGTTCTCTTGGTTATGGTAGAAATGTACTTGATAGACTGTCAGTGTCAAGGCAGAAAGCTGATGTCCGTGTAGGTCAGTCAGATAAGGATTAGCAGAAAGGAAAGTGTTAAAGAGCCACGCTCTGGGAGAAATACTCACTATATGTGTACCTGACAAAAGGCTTACATCTGGGATACCTACAGAACTCTCATAGCACAACAATAAGAAGACAAATAACTCAATTAAAAAAAGGCAAAGATTTGAATAGACACCTCACTGAAGAAGATATGTAAGTTCAACTTCATCAGCCATCAGGGAAAGGCAAATTCAACTGCAGAAGATGCCACTACATGGGCACGAAGGCAGCTACGATTTAAGAGACTGACTACACCAACTGTTGGCGGACAGTGGTTGTGCCAAGGGTGGGGCAGTGTAAGCAGTCTGTCTAGGGCAGGGAACAATAACAGAACCACTCAAAGCCAATCTGTTTTGGATTATCCCCACGCATCAGCAATTCTAAACAATGTCAGTGATAAGATATTATTCCCCAGGGAGGGCAAACCCCTCCCAGAGCCCCCTCCCTTGACAGCCCGCTCTGGGCCACGATATGCAGCCATATTTGAGAGCAGGGATGCCATGGGGTGCAACTGCCTCAGAGAACTGCTTGGCAGTTTCTTTTAAAATTAAAAAATTGCACTTGTATGTATTTACCCAGGAGAAAACACAAGTAGAAAGTGTTTATAGCGTCTCCCTTTATATGAGCCCCAGCATGGAAGTAGTCCAAGCGTTCATCAATAGGTTGAATGGATCAACAACATGTACATCCATACAGTGCAGTCCTTTTCAGCAATTCAGACTGACTGGACTACTAATGCAGGCAGCAGAACACCAAATCTTATAAACATTACAGCGAGCAGAGAAGCCAGGCACAAAAGAATGCACGCTCTCTGCTTTTATTTATTTGAAGACCAAGAACCGGCAAATCTAATCTACAGAAATTAGACTATCGGTTGCCTGGGACTGGGTCATGGGTGTGGGCAGTAACTAACAAGGAGTACGAGAGAACTTTCTGGTATGGGGGTATTGTTTGTGACCTTGACTGTCATAGTAGCTATGCAAGCGACCATATTTGCCCAAACTCATCAAAACTCACCTAAAAAGTGTGCATTTGTCTGTGTGTCAGTTGTGCTCCAGGAAGGTTAATATAACACTGAAGCTTGAAACAAAGGAAAAGGAAAGACCCAGAGTCAGAACCAGGACAGATATTGGTGAATTTGAGAAGTGTCCCAGGGCCTTCATGGTCATTCCTGAGCCTGACTACTTGGGCACTCCAGAACCATTCCTTTGGACCACACTTGCAAGGACCAATCTCTACGTGGATTGACATTCATTGTATGGAAAGCCGCACGCAGTGTGATCTATAGAAATTTTTATTTCTTCTCTCTGAAGTGATTCTGTGGTCCCCTCAAATTCCAATATTTTTAGTTCCTTTGGGTATAGGCAAAGACTCATTGAGTGCCCATGATTGTACTAATAATGCTAACAGCTCACATTTATTGTACATACACTGGGGTCAGCCATTACACTAAGCGATTCACCTGCATTTTTGTATGTAATCTTCCCATAACCTGACCCTCTGAGGCATTACTCCCATTTTTCAGATTAGGACTGAGGCACAGAGAGGGGAAGGCCCTTGTCAAGCTCACACAGCTAGTTAGACCAAGACTGGAGTTCAGGTCTCTCCGACTTGGACTCTGTTCTCGTCAATGAGCTTCAGGAATACTGACGCGGTATTGCCGTCACTACCTGGTGCACCGGGAACCTGGCAGACAGGCTTGGGCTGTGTGATGAGTCCTTGATAGCCTCATTTATGGACTGTAAGCCCCGGCAGAGTTGAATTGCCTTGTCCTCACAGGCCGGAGGTAGGGTGGGGGAGGCTGGAAAGATCCCTCCTTGACCTTCTGTTCCTGCCTTGAGCTCTGCTTCCCGCTCTCTACTCTCCCCGAGGATTCTGTGAAGTTTATTCTTCTGAACTATGACCTTGACCATATATATATTTCTGGGTGTATTCCAACGGGATCCTGCGTTCCTCCCACCACAGGGCAGGGTAAGGAGGTTCTGTGTCGCTCAGGGGAGCCCTGGAGGAAACCACCCAAGTCCCCCGAGGGCTGCATCCCAATGCTCTAGGGCAGAAGGGCGGCTGGACCTGCTTGACAATCAAAACCCAGGCAGGAACCAAAGGGGAGGAGAGATGGGGGCCAGCAGGGACCCCCAGCTGGCCAGCCTCTCGTTGGGGAAAGCTGGTCTGGAGGCCTGGGAGGAGGGGGCACGTCTGCAGAAGAGGAGAGGAGGAGATAATGGAATCCAATCGAGCTCCCGAAAACGTGTCATCTCGCGGCTGCCAAAACCCTTTGAATACGTTAAATCCTTAATCAGAGGAGCCTAAGACTGCAATGACTACATGGAGACACGTTAGTCCAGCTAAATCCTCGCAGGTTTCCAAGATCTGAAGGGCCCCGGCACTTCCCTCCTCGGCGGCTGCCCTCTGCCCTCTGCACCGTGATGTCACCATTGAAGTTCCGCACTCCCCACGCATGGTGTCAGTTGACATTGACAGTTGCGGCGCTCTCACACCGACTCTGGAGGATTATTAGCTTTGAAGCTATTTGGCCTTGAGCAGTGAATTCTTTTTTGAGCTCACACTGGCTTATAATATCTGAGAAGCCCTGCTCCACGCCGGCCCCAGCTTGAATTCGGAGAGGAGGCCGCTTTCCAACTTGGAACTGATACCAGCGGGAACAGAATGGGGGAAGAGTCTCCATTTCGGATGGGCCACGGAGTTAGTGTTCTGGAATCCCCCCGGGGCCTTCACACCGAGTTTCCATTTTAACATCAGAGTTGGAGCCGCAGCCGGGGCTGGCCTCCGCCTCCGATCTCGGAACAGCCTCACAGCTGGACGCAGGGAAGGACTCGAGGAACATACATGCTTCTCTGGCCTCTAATCTGTTTGTTATTAGGCTGTTGGAAACCCCTCAGTGGGGTTGGAAGCTGATGTCAGAAGAGTATAATTCAAGTGTATGTTTAAAAAAAAAATAGAAGGGGAAAAAAAAAGCTCCCTTCTGTGATAATTTGCATGTGGTGAATACAAGTGTCTGGGAGGAGTAATTAGCTGAACAAAGCCCGGGAAGGGACTGCCAATGGATTGGCAAAAATAGTGACCCGGAGAGCTTCTGACCTGCTCTTAATTTCCTAGCAGGATTTTAAGCAAATGTCTCTCGGATTTGATTCAAGGGAAAAGAGACACCCCTGATCCCATGCCCAGCCTTGACCTCTAGCTGGCTCAGGAAGAGTGCGCTTTTCACCGTCGACGAACCACACCGATATTCACAGAGAAACTTGGGCAACGGGGCCTAGCCGCCTCGGGTTTGCTAGACCGTTGGCTGGGGGAAATGATGAGGCTGTGGACGAATTCTGGAGAGCTTTCTTACGAAAGAAAGACAGTAACTCTGAAGTTTTTAGGTTGCTGATTTGGGGAGAAGAAAAGTTTTCTTGGGGATTATCACTTATTTATCCCTGCGTTCTTATTTGTCTCCCTGATATCACTTTTTTATCTGTCCCCGTGAAGGTCCATCTTCCCCAACGCTATTTATGTCCGTAACTCATGGGCTGCTTCTCTCCTGATGCAGCTGGTTTGGGGGGATGTACCAGCCTCAGAAGCTAAAACAAACACGCATGAGACCCTTTCCGAGGAGGGCTGGAGCTTGGGCTGGCTGGAATCAGCTTGGCACCACTGCCAAACATCAAAGCCAACGAAGTAAATGTGCCCAGGAGAAAATGTTAACGGAGGTGAAAAGCACATCTTTCATGGGAAGCAGGGACCCTGGGAAAACAGCTGGGGTGGGGAGATGGAGTGAGTTACAGAACGCAGACCCCCCAAACAAACCCATGCTCGTTCCTCTTTGTGGTGCTGCCGTTGAAAAACTTCCTTGCATTTTCTGTCTCTGAGGCTCAAGAAAGTAAACGGTGCATTCCCTTCACTTCAACAAATGCTCCCTGCCCACCCCTCACCATTTCTGAGATCACGACGTCTTACAGCTGACTTGTCCATTAAATGTATAGGCGCCCACTGAAAGGTGATATTAACACGTTGGCGTGTCTTACTGTCAGTGTGTTACAAATGGGGAAATATGGTCAGAAGGAAAGTATTTAATCTTTCAGAGATGCCAGTGAGCCCAGTAACCCTTGTTCCATGGGATAACTCTTAGAGGGAAAGCCTACACATAGCTAGAAGCATGCACACAGATGATTTGGGTATAGGCTGAGGTGAGAGTCTATGAATTGGCCAGGTCCACCAGTACCCAGACAATGAATGAGTGGTGTCCGAGCCAACGTTCCCAGTATTATCTCAAGCAACTGATGTGTACTCACCTTATCAAGGCTTACTTATGTTGGAAAAATGATAAATGGCTCTCATATTTTTTTTGCCCCAAGGCAAATTGGTGAGCGTTAAAAAACAACAACACACACACACACAAAACTCTTTGGGTCTGTTAATAATTTCCAAAGAAAAGAGCAGCCAATGGTTGAATAAATAAACCATTCTTGATGACAATTTAAGAACCAGAGTAACAAGATGTGTGCATATGTGTGCTTGTGTGTGTGTGTGTGTGTGTGTGAACACACCCATAGTGCAATTGACTCCAAATTAATCCTATTAATTTGGGAGTACTATACTAGCTGGTTCTGTGTTTGAGTGTGTGCGTTTGTGTATACACATATAATATTTTGCAGAGAATGGTAAAAAAAAAAATAGCCGATGTCTGGTGTTCAAGGAGTTGGCTAATGACAGCTAACAAAAACAAAGCAGAAACAATTCCCAAGAGTGATTTCGTCATTCATAATAACTGTAATTTCAAAGATAGAATGGGCTGTTCTTGGAGGTAGTGAGTTCCCAGTGGCTAAAAGCGTGAGCAGCAAGTGTCAAAGGACAGTTTGATAGGAATATTTTGATTAGAGTCCTTTAAAAAATGGGGGGGTAATCGGATGTGGTGATTTTTTTCATTCTTTCCATTTGAAGAATCTATGATTCTGTGACATAGACTATGCAATAATCGTCTTAAATAAGATCACACTGAAAGCAAAGTCTCATCCTCTTTTTATCGAGTGCACAGGACCTGCCACTTGTGTACAGAAGTCTGAATGGGTTGGACAAGATGATTTCTGAAACCGTTTCCAGTGCAAAATGGGAGTTTGTGAATGAATTGTATTGGGCTTCTGCAGAGAACCAGCACTAGTAGGAATTATCTGTATCTGTATCTGTATCTGTATCTGTATCTGTATCTGTATCTAAATCAATGCGTGTTTCATGTATAAGAGAGGGACTTACCTGAGGAATTAATTCACAAGATTATGGAGGCTAAGTCCCATGATCTACTATTGGCAGACGGGAGACCCAGGGAAATCAGTGGTGTAATTCAGTCTGAGTTGGAGGAGCTGAGAACAAGGGGAGCCAATGATCTAACTCCCAGCTCAAGGTTCAAGAGCAGGAGAAGACCCATGTCCCAGCTGAAGCAGGCAGACAAGAAGAAGAAGAAGGGGTGACTTCTTCTTTTCTATACCTTCCATTCTATTCAGGCTCACAAGGGTTTGGATGGTGCCCAGCCATACCGGGGAAGGCAATCCACTTACCTGAGTTCACCGATTCCAACACTACTCTTGTCCAGAAACAGCTCCACAGACACACCCCGAAAAAAACTGCCTCATCTGGGTGCCCTGTGACACAGTCAGGTTGATACATATGACCCAGCAATTAACCATCACATTCATGTATGTCAGCCTATGATAGTAACGTGCATGGAACGCATGACTTCCTTCCTAAGGATTTATTTTACTAAACCAGTGGCTCTTTCCTCTTTTGCTCCCTGCTCTCTGAATCTATGAATTGTTGGTGGCACTCCTAATGGGATTAAGGTCCATCCATCATTATTTCACTGCTTACTTGCCTGTCCTTAAGCACTGAGCTGCCCTTGAGTAGACTTGTTGACCAGCTCAGTCACACGTTGTTATAATTCCTCAGAAAGTTCTCCCACTTCAAGTAAACCCCACTCTACCCTGAGAACTGGCTCCTCGTTACGTCTCACTTCTTACCCTCTCAAGCAGGTGGACCCCGCTCCATACGCTTGCAGGCTGGCTCGGCTCCCTTCCATCTGACCGACATCACCAGAACAGAATGCACCCCTGTTGGAACAGAAATGAATTTCACACACTGATTGGAATTTGGTGGCCTGCTGGTGAAAGGGAGGAGAACCATTATTCTAAACGAGTCTGTACTGTTTGTCGAACATCTGATGTTCAGCCATAAAACAGAGTGGATCGTACTTCAATCTTCGGTGCTCAAGTTGGCCGGTTATCTTACGTTGAACCTCTCGGATGCTTGATGTCTTTGCAAGAAGTCAGGCTCCTCTAGGTATCGGGCGTAATTTTCAGAAACTTTGCTGAAAATCAATGAGGGCTGACAGAGGCAGGTGAGAGTTGCTTCTCAGTATGGGCACCTTAATAACACAGCCCAGGACAATAAAGTGGGCATTCTGTAACAGTTAAGCACCTTGGACATAACCCAACACGTGCAACCATTTTTCCTACTCAGTCCTCCCCCCTCTCCCTGGCCCCCTACCCATTCAGCTTTGCTTTTGAACTTTCGCCATTAGTTGTCCTTAAATGGTTCCTTGGGCTCTTCCTGGGCCACATTTATATGTGCACATGGCCTCATCACTAATGGCCTGAACAGATCCATAGTTGGTGGGAGCACAGGTGTCCACCGGACGGAGCCCTGGCCCCAAAGATCACCAGTTACATCACGAAGTTTCATCTTCCTTTCCCATGCCAGCCTGAGTCTGTCTAGTTTGCTTCAACACGTCGCAGGTTCAATGGAGACTTTGTCAGGGAGCTGGGCTCTTGTGATTTTTCATTCCACGTCTCTCCCCCCCACCCGCCAATTGTTGGCAACACTCTCCTCTCCCTCAAAGAATGCTGACCTCCACTTTCACACGAAGCACAGTGGGGCTCAGCTAGTCTTTCCTGCAGCTTTGATTTTAATTCAAGTGATGTGAGCATTGAGGACTTCTCAAGAGGATATCTTGCAAACTTCAAATTGCTATTGCCTTTTTGGGACATTAAAGAAAGTTTCTCGTGCCCCTAGGCTTCCCGGAGGACACTTCCAAACACCAAATCTGCTTTGACTTGAAGGAGGATGACGCGTGTACACTCAGTAGAAGGGTAAGGAGCGGCAAGGAATACAGATGTAACAGCGTTTCAAATACACTCACGCTCCACCCAGATGTGCAATATCAAGCTGGTCTGAGCTTCCTTAGGCACCCCCCCCACCTTGCCAATTAGCAATATCTGAGTCTCTTCCAATTTAAATGCTCTCATTTTAATTTAAATACTTCAGTTATTGGAAATTCAATTCCTTTCTGGGACTGGTTTGATTTTCCCCCTTAAACATCTTGCCCTCTAAAAGCTCATTTTCTATGGCAGGGTGGTTAAAGAAACTTCATGTTATGTGGTGGGAGAGGAGAAAGGGGACCATGTGGGATCCTCTGGATCTTTGAGGCAGAGGGGCGGGACTGCCCTGGCCACTGTCTTGGGATCAATATCCACCTGGCCTTTTAGGGGTGATATGATGACCTCCACTTCTGGACATTTCTCCTGGTTTCAAGGTCTATTATGGCCTCTTTATCCTGATCATGGTTTTCATCATCCCATCATCCCACCTTCACACCCCGGTACCCTAGGGCTCCCCACGTGCCCTCTAGGAACACTAGTGACCTAGAACGTTGTCATAGGCTTACAAGCCCGATTACCTTCTTCCACTGTTGTCCCATTGCCTCGCACCATGTTGGCAGTGACTTCTCGAGGGTCGTAGCCTCTCTTGAGACTCTCCAGAGAAGTGAGACATGGAGTGAGTCTCTAGTCTCCTAACATTCTCTGCCTTCCCCTCATAGGTCCACTGTATCGCCTGTCCCAGGGCTTAGGATCTGAGAGGAGAGCTCAGGCCCCACCCGGCTTCCTTGTCTGCCTGCCCCCTTTGCCTTCTTCATCCAACCTCTTAGGTTGAACACAGCCTGTTTTCTACACCTTGACATCCCATCCTGATGGCACAGAATAAATCTCTAGGATCTATTCCACCAGGTATGGCTCTCGATATACTAATGGGAGCTAAAGGAATTTAGAAAATCCCCTTCCTTTTCAACAATGCCTGGCTTTGAAGATGATTTTCTTGCTTAACAGGTCAAGAAAGTCAGCTTTGAGATTCAAACTGATCAATGGTCTCTTTGTTCTAGGCAGTGTCCCTGGGGCCAGAAGCCTTGTGCCTCAGCCTTGGAGGTGGAAGACAGCAGGAAAGGTGATTTAAGAGGAAACCAGAAAGTTAGAAGTGTGATATTTGCAAAATATTATCCCTGTTACAGAAATGTGATTCCGAGCTTTCAAGAAGCACAAACACTCCCGTTTTAGGAAATGTCCATTTATACAATTTTCCTGTTTGAAACATCCATAATTTTCGACTTCCTTCCTAAAACACTTTCCCCAGAGTCCTATGTACTTTGAAAGACTGTCTTTGAAGGATTTTATTCCACATTCTTTCTCTATTTTTCCAGTTAACAAACAACACTGATTCTGCAATACCTTATCTCCACCTATTTGCCCTTTCTCTACCCTAGGTTCTCCCTTCACTTAGTACTCCCTTCCCTTTTGGGAGCTTCTAAGTCACAAGGTCATTGTGCAGAAGAGAATTACAATCCTTGTGACTGGAAGGAAGTAAGATGGTTTGGTAGCAACATGCTGGGTGGTTGCTGTGATCATTACTAGGAAAGAACAGCCAACTTGGTTTTCATTAGGGAAATAAGATTGAGCCTTTCTTTGTTATCTCCATGGTAATGGCCATGACCCCAAAGAAGACGGACACAGCACAGAGAGGAGTAAGTTTTCCTTGTGTTTGTCAAAACACGTCACCGCTCTCCCATGGAGTGTGGTACAATTTTCCTAATGCAATTAGGCAGCACCTTCTTTTTCGTGGAAATGTACTTACAGATGTCAGTCTGGCTTGTGGTCACCAGGCTGGGAAGAACTTTGTTATGGAACCTGAAACTTGGCCTGATTACATGTTTTGCAACAAAACCCCAAAGTTCACATGAACTTTTCAACTGGTGACTTTGGCTGGGGGGTTCATCCCAGGTTCACTTGGGTTTTTGGATGGAAGATTCTGACCCAGAGGTTCTTAGTATGGTGCTTCCTGTCTGATGTCTTCTTTGTCTTCCCAAACCTGCTGGGTGACACGCTCTATCCCATTCTTTGAATGTACCAGGAATCCCCTTTTTCTCCACAGAACTCTGTGGACAGAGAGCCATCTCCGTGACGGACTTTAAATAGAGAGCACTTGGTCTCTGGGGCTCCACAAAGCACAAGCTGTGCCCGTTGGCTCCTCCCATGAGAGGCCCAACCTGGGCTACTGTGACATGCTTGCCCTTTGTGGGCTGTGTGTGTGTGAGAGAGAGAGAGAGAGAGAGAGGGAGAGAGAAATCACAATTCCTCCCACAAGTAGAGATACATAACAATGATTTAGTGTGTTTACTTAAGTCTCACAGACACCTAGTAGGAGAGGTCACGTTGTTCTCACCCTGCTTCTAAGAAAACTGGTGCTAGATATTGAAGGTCAGTGTCATGGTCAGGAGAGTATGTGACACAGACAGGACATAGCGTAGTGATGGTCAGCACAGCCCTTCTTACTAACACACATACAATGGTTCTGAGAACGGGACTTGTCTGGGGGAATGCAATACAAAGTGGCATCTAATAGCGCCAGCTTCTAGAACTTCATTCCAAAGCCGACTACATTTGTGGGGCCCAGCGCAAAATGAAAACACAGCGTCCCTCATTTAAAAAAGTAAGAAAAGGGGTGCCTGGGTGGCTCAGTGGGTTAAGCTTCTGCCTTCGGCTCAGGTCATGATGCCAGGGTCCTGGGATCGAGCCCCGCGTCGGGCTCTTTGCTCAGCGGGGAGCCTGCTTCCTCCTCTTCTCTCTGTCTGTTTCTCTGCCTACTTGTGATCTCTCTCTGTCAAATAAATGGATAAAATCTTTGAAAATAAATAAATAAATAAATAAATAAGCAAGAAAAAACTTAAAAAGCTTTTAAGCGTACAAACAAATACAAACAAGAAACAAAACTTTTTCCTTTCCTTTGTAGCCTCTCTCTTGATTTATCATGGTGTTTTTTAATTTGCAATTTAATGTCATTCTCCAAGAGGAGAAATTAAAATCTTAAATTATTAGTGCACCTTGTAATGGTCAATTTTAAGTTTTAAAATGCTTTTTTGAAAATTGACATCAGGGCACCGAACTCGTGCAGAATTGTTACGACGCGGTTCTTGTGTCACAGCTTACACATGTACGTCACTGTTCCTGGAGCCGAGGGGACACGGCACAAAATGAACCCAACCGTTTTATTTTGCTTCCTGAACACGCATACATCCTACCAACATCAGTACCACCAGTCAGCTGGTGAGTGAGGGAAGACCGAGAGGGGAGAAGCTAGGGGTTGTCCTCTCTCTGTCTTTCCTTCCATGTTATCACTCTCTGTGGAAGTATTTGGCTAATAAAGAGAACCAACAAGAGTCATAAAGCCTAGGATAGGGTTCATTGATCGTTTATGTTTCTTAGAATGCTGTTGCCTTCTTTCTGTATCAGAGGCAAGTTCTGGTTCCGATGGAAACGATGCATCCTCTCAGGGCGGTCAGCACCCTGTTTACTTACTCATGGACGTAACACTCTTACTTCGTATTTACTTTGAGACTCGCTGAACTATCAGGCATCACAGGTCCCCGGAAACTCTGTGCCATGGGGCATCCCAAACGCTATGTGTGAACAGGGAGGCAAGGAACGGTGCATGCACTGTACCCATCTCCTCTGCTCAGGCATGTGCTCCGTTGTCCCGTTGGACTTCGCTGGCAAACCCAAGTTCAAAGGCAAAATCCCTAGGAATCTGAAAATGGTGACTGTGGAGCCTGGAGCTTTAAACCACGTTGTCCTGAGTGTGGGAACTTGGGTCACACACAGGTTGTACTCCATGGACCTGCTGTGTGGCTATTCCTCACCTACGCTCACATTTTGGTTGTACCATGTTTTGACTGGGTGAACTCGAGGAAGTGAGTTAATCTTCTGGACCCTCTGTTTTCTTGTTTGGTAAAATAGGAATATAAACAATGTTTATTTTTAGCGTTGTTATAAAGATCTGCTCAGCGTCTATCATAGTACTGTCCAAAAGAAATGTACTGTGAGTCAAAAGGCAAGTCTCATGAACTTTCACATTTTCTACTAGCTAGCCCCCTTAAAAAAAAAAAAAAGTAAAAAGAAACAGGGGAAAAAATTAGATAATATATTCTCTTTCACTCAAACTACCCCAAATATCATCATGTCGAGAAGTAATCAATATAAGAAGCTATTGGTCATATGTTTTGCATTCATTTTGCTTGTGACGTCTTCAAAACGTGGTGTGTATTTTACACTTAGAGCACACATCGCAGGTGTTCAGAAGTCCCAAGTGGCTTGAGAGTAGCATATTGGGTAGCCCAAGCCGAGAAGACAGGAAATGCTCAAGAAATGTCAGCTAGCCCAGTGGACGCAGCATCACATGCCAGCGGTTTCTTAGGAAATGCCCAGGAACAATGCCGGTAAGGGGTGAGGGGCAGTGGGACTGGGCAGAGGGAGGAGCTGAGCTGCAATGTGGTTGCCAAAGAGGCCCCCTTCAGGCTCTCGGGATGCTCTGAAGCTGGAGTGACCTCTCAGAGATGCTTCAGAATGCAGGAAGGAGGGGTCCTGTTGTGGATGTGAGTCTTCCCTGCAGAAGGGGTATAATTTGGGGCAAGCCAGCTCCTTTTGGCCAAGTATAGTTCCCAGGGAAGAACCTGTGAGCTGTCATCCGTCGTCATTTCTGGAAACTGGTAGTCTTGGCTCTGAAAAGGGGATCTGGACGGCGCCCTGAAGAATCGCTACTCTCTACCCCCTTGTGTCGTTCGAATCTACCCGCTCCGTGAAACTCATTCACCGCCCCTGGGAACAAACAACTCATGAGGATTCTGGCTGCTCTCTTTTCCTGCGGAAACTTTTAAGAGGAAGATTAGTGAAACAAGCCACGTTGCCCTTATGGCTGCAACTACCATCATCTTCCTCCCCTACTGCCCTTCATCCCCGGCTAGTCCCTCTACTGAGCCACCTGCGAGGGGTGGGCTCCCGGTCGTCATGCCCTTTCCGGGCTGTGGTTGCCAAGATTAGCCATTTACCATCACAGCTGGGTAGAGGACTGCCAAGAGATGTCTCAGTGCAAGCATTTTCCTCCCTGCCCCATTATGGGACAGCAGTCCTATGTCCCCCTGATCAGGGTCATTTACTCCCGATGGGATAGGGACTGCTTTTTTTTGGTCTCTAGATTTCTTATCTCTGAAAGCCTAACGTGACTAGGAGGCGTTTGCCTCAACAAATTTAACAGATTTTTGCTGGAAAGTGATGTGTCAATAGCTCCCTGCAATAACCGTCTGATTCCCTGCTCCTTGTGCGTCCTTAAAACTTCTCAAATGTCCGAGATAACGTACACACCGACATGTTCCTTTCCTCCAATAGCACATCTCAGCTGACCACGGGTGAGAGGGTTAACAGTTAACAGTTAACACTGGCTATACGCCCGTTAAAGACAATGACTGCATTTTGCAAACTACGGTATTCCCAGCGGCTTGCACTGACTCTGACAAGCAGTCAGTGCTAAGTGCTGGGAGCTGAGTTGCTCCAGCTGACTGTCTCCGTGAGGTGCTAGTGACACAGTGGTGAGTGAAACTGCTGTCACCTCTATCCTCACAGAAGTCACAGAGTGGGAGGGGATACAGATCTCAGTCTGGGCAATAATTACGCGCTATGACCATGAAGATACATTGTAGGGAGCCCTGAGAACGCACAGCCAAAAGTTCTGACCGGGTCTGGGGGGGCCGGCTCAGGTGCCCCATCTGGGGGGCTGGTTGAGGGATGCTGAGATGCTAAAGCAGCAGTGGGAGCTATCTGGGACAGTAAATACAGGGTCCTTTCCTGTTCTTATATTCCGTGAGAACGATAAAGCTAGTCAGAAGAAATGAACACTTTACCTCAAGAATTAAGAATTACTACACTAGGATGGCAGAGAGAGAGAGAGTATTCTTAATTCTTCAGTCCCCATTGTTTTCTAGAATGTGTCAGAGTGTAGAGTCGGCACACATTTGGAAGGGTTCCAGCACTGCTGGCCGTGTCCTGGGGTGATCAGGAGGCCAGCGCTCCTTCCCACCACCCCAGGGCGAGGTTGTCACTTCTGCTTTTGGTCAGGTGGTAGCTAGAATCCCAGCTAGCCTGGTGGACAGTGGAGGCCAAAGCCATTCCACTTAGCAGCTTTCCAGTGACAGTCCCTGTAGCTATCCCAGGCTGTTTTAAGTGACCACAGAATTCTCCTCTGGCTAGCTGAGTATAAAGGAGACAGATTTTATGCCATTCTTCTGCCTTATTCCTCTTGCTTTACAAAAGCAAGAAAGCCTCAGATTTCCTGCTGCCCTACTGTGTGCTGGGGATTCCCATAGGCATTACCTCATTCTATCCTCCAAGATGGATATTACTAATTCCATTTTTTTTTTCCCAGATGAGGAGACTGAAGTTCATGGAGGTCAAATTACTTAAGCAAGCTTTCGTGGCTATCCAATGGCAAATGCATACCTCATATAACTATATTCTAATCACTGCCATTTTGGAAAAGTTGGTGCTGGAGCATCTGCTAGTCTTCCTCCATTCCACTGTTCTCCCAGCTACTCAGGGCCAAGGCCTTAAACATGTCCTGGATTTCTCTTTTCCCTTGAAACTCCACATTTAATCCATCATCAATAAATGTAACAGTCATCATCGATGTATCCACAAATGACATTTATACATCAATTACTATGTACCAAAGACCATTTCCTTGAATGCTCACAAAGCACAATGAGGTAGGTGTTCTTAAAAGTCCCATTTTTCAGATGAGGACACTAAAATGCAGAGAAGTTAAGTAATTTGCCCAAGTTCCCGTGGCTAGTGTATGGCAGGGCAAGGATTTGAAACCACGAAGTTTGGATCCAGAGTGTATGTTTTTAAATCATTACATTTTAAATGTATCTAATTGACTCTACCTCTAAAACACATTGTGAATTCATTTTTACCAACTCAAGGCTTGCCACCCTAGTTCAAACCACCTGTATGTTGTACCTGGACCTCAGTCATAGTCTCTCTGTTTCCATTCTATAGGTCCTTCTTTACAAAGGAGTCGGCACGGGCAATTAAAATAGAAATTAGGTCATATCACTCTCTACACAGAGTTCTCCATACCCTTCACCATGACTCACAAGGCTTTTCATGATCTTTACATTGTCTTCCTCTTCGATCTCACCTCATACAATATTTCCCCTCATTCATTAGCCTCCAACTCCACTGGACTTCTTGTATTCCTTGAATATACCAATTCCAGCCACAGGGCCTTTGCATAGGCTGGTGTGTTTTTGTCACAGACCTTATATAGCGCAGTCCCTGATTTTTTTCCCTCAGGTCTTTGTCCAAGTGTAACCTCTGTGGAAAGTCATTCTCTGACCACTCTGTCTATAGTAGGCAAAATTCCAAGATGGCCTCCATGATCTCTGCCCTCTGGTATAATGTCCTTGTGCAGGTAGAATCTGTGATTTAATGGGATAGAACCTCCATAATTAAGTTATTAATCACTTGACTTTGAGTTAATCAAATAAAGACTCTCCTGAATGGGGCTGACCACATCAGAGGAGCCCTTAAAAGAGGACTAAGCGGTAACAGATATTCTCCTTCAGTCTCCATGAGTTCTACAGCTGTAAAAAACCGAATTCTGCCAACAAACACATGATCTTGGAAGAGGACCCCTCACCTCGGATACGACCCAGCCCTGGCTGACCCTTTGACTACAACCTTGTGAGATTTACACGGAGAAGCCATGCCTTGATTCCCGACCATGGAAAATGTGAGATAATACATTTCTGTTGCTTTAAGCCATTAAGTCTGTGGTAACTTGTTATGCAGGAATAGAAAGTGAATACAACATCTAAAATACATTCTTTGCCCCTGTTCTCGATCTCCTTTTCCTGCATTATTTATCTTTATAGCATTTTTTGCCACCTGAAATTGTGTCACGTAATTATTTGTCTAGTCTGACTGTCCCACTGGAATATCATCTCCATAAGAGAAGAGATTTTGGCTTGTTTATTGTCAAATTTCAGCTTCTTAGAGTCATGTCCAGCACACAGTAGGTACTCAATAAATGTGTGTTGGATGAATGCATCAATAAAGGTATGTACATTCAGCCTTTACCTAATTCAAATGAGGATTCTTGGGTCTATCTCAGTTTAGGCAAACTTGGCATGAAGAATCTTAATTTCTAGATAAAAGTTTAGTATTGATTTTTTTTATTGTGTAAAAGAACATGAAACATGAGATAATTTGCAAAATGCCACTTACACGCAACATTTTAGGAGTCTGTGTATTGCATAAAGCAAGGTAAACCTGACTGTCCATGCCCTCACTGCCATGACTTTAAACAAATGTTCGTGTATTTTAACATTTAGAAGCAGGACAGAAAGAAGACAACCTTGACAATAGGCACTTGTTGAAAAACATCTTGGAGAAGCACATCAAATGAATGGAAAACACGGTCAGAGTGCTACCAACGCAATTTAATGGCAGTCAAGAATGAATTTACTTTTAAAAAAATAGTCCAGTGATGGCAGTGCCCAGAACAATCTAATGGATTATTTGAAATGGTTATAATGGTGAATTGCTCTATGAATTAAACATTCATAACCAAATAAAAATGGACAAAATAAACTTGTTAATACCCAGCCCTATCCCCTTTTTGTTCATTTATAATGATGGATGATCCTACCCTGGGAGACATTTTCATTCATTTTTTGAGGGTGGAATGTTAACATTTGCAATTTCAAACAACAGAAGGAAGAAATGTTTACTGTTCTGAAAATGACGTGGTTTTGCTCGTGGTGGAGCTGAAGTGTGCTTTCTGTCCACCCGGGACTGTCTGCTAGAGAGCTCTCTTGGTATCCTCGCTGTTGGTTGGGGTGGAGGAGACACAGGGGAGTGCCTTCAGACAGGCCACCCAGTGATGGACCCTTTGCCTTCTGCAACGTACCAGTAGCAATGCTGGGAAAGCACACATCGGATTCAAAATCCTAAGCCACTTCGCCACCAAAGAAGGAATTTACGGAAGCTCAAATTCTGAGGTCTCCTCTCTGACTTCAAGTTCTGCATTGCCTTCCCTGCCACCGTGAGGCATTTTTCACACCTCCAGTAGCAGGAGCCTGGGGGTCTGACTGTAGGAGGCAGCCCTGCGGCAGGCAAGCACCTGTGGGAGCCCCGACTGTGAACACTCATTCCTCTCTCCATACACAAAATAAATGACTTCTTTTCCCTGGAGAAAACACCTCATAAAAGAACAAAGTGTCCTGTAAAGTTACTACTGGGATAGAGAGTGTTGCTCGGAGCAAAACCTTGTCACCTATGTAGAAACAAGCTCCAGCCGCTCTCAGTTGCATGCCCGGGGAGTTCTGGGAAAGAAGGGCTAGACAACTTGGGCGACTTGCGCCCTGATACTGTCAAGGTTACCTCTTTAACAGTCCCCCCTGGCCAGCTCTCCTCACTCTCCTCACTGGTCTGCTTGAGTTCAGTCCTCAATGGCTCTCGCCTGGATTACTACAAAGTTTACTAACTGTTTTCTTCCTTCCATCTTGTTACTCACACCCTCCACTCCTAGCCCATGTGCCCTCCTCTGGGGCCCCTCCCTGTGGGTCAGCCACACTGAACTTGGGAGTTCTCAGAGTGCTCCAGCCTGTTTCATGCTGTTTTTGTTGAAAACAAAGGAAAACCATTTTTTAACCTGTTGTGTTGGCAATAATCCAAATGCCAAGTTTAATTGCTGGCAAGGGTGTGGACAGTCAGGTGCTCCAAGAGTGTAAATGGATACAATCTGTGAAAAAATATTTTTTTTAAAGCGATTACTCTAGGAAGCTATCATCTAGAAATAACAGCATATGATGTTCAAAATGCATACAAGGCTGTTTGGTCAAAGCCAAATATCACAAATCAGAAATGACCTAGAAGTCCAGGAAGAGCCAAATCGTTAAAAGTGAGTATAGCTCTCCATGAATGCTGTATGCTTATGGAGGAGACATGGATTAAATCTGTATGTTCTGGGGGCGCCTGGGTGGCTCAATGGGTTAAAGCCTCTGCCTTCGGCTCAGGTCATGATCCCAGGGTCCTGGGATCGAGCCCCACATCGGGCTCTCTGCTCAACGGGGAGCCTGCTTCCTCCTCTCTCTCTGCCTGCCTCTCTGCCTGCTTGTGATCTCTCTCTCTGTCAAATAAATAAATAAAATCTTAAAAAAAAATCTGTATGTTCTGGCATGAAAAACACTTAGTAAAAAATGCCAGATTACTTTCAATAAAAGGGTAGCAACATATATACACACTAATAATAGGAATAACCCATGGTTGGTTAGGTGTATATATACTCATGTTAGTGTGTGGGTTTGGCAGTCATTTTTTAAAATTTTCAAAAAAATTTTTAAAAAGATTTTTATTTATTTACTTGACACAGAGAGAGAGAGATCACAAGTAGGCAGAGAGGCAGGCAGAGAGAGAGAGGAGGGGAAGCAGTATCCCTGCTGAGCAGAGAGCCCAGAACCCTGAGATCATGACCTGAGCGGAAGGCAAAAGATTAACCCACTGAGCCACCCAGGTGCCCCCTGGCAGTCATTATTGATTGCCCACCTTACTTTCTAACAGAATCCCAACTTTATCCAGACATCCACCCTTTGGGGGTAAAAACAACAATGGCAACAAAAACAGAACATTCCCAGTTCTGTGAGGAATGCTGACTAATCTATGCCAATCCCCATAGTTCTGCTCCTCTTCTGGTTTGGTTAAGAGTGGTTATGTGACTTGGTGGTGAGAGGTGATGGGGGAATCCACTGAAGGAATTCTGGGAAAGGTTTCTCTGTTTTTACAAGATAGAGACTTCTGTGTGCATTGCCTTTTGCACAGTGGCATCTCGGTGGCCATTTTGGAACCATGAGATATTTGAACCCAGCGACCAAGTGCACACCCAGAGGATGGCAGAGAAGAAAGATGGAAGGAACCTGGGTTGTGGTTGATATCACGAGTTTCTGAGTTAACCAATTTTGGATCCGTGTGGCCTTGGGACTTCGTATTCCTTTAGACAGTCAGTGTCTTACTGCCTACATCAACAGGAGCCATGTGTGTGCTCTTCCTTGCTGCCCAAGGCTGCCCAACTACTAATGAGAGGCAGAAGGACCTTCACATTCTTTAAAAACTGGTGAGATTGTATATAGACAATCTTTACTTATCCTTTTGTCATTTACCGTATCTTGCAAAGAAAAAGCAGACTATAAAACTGAGGCGGGCTATGGGGAAGCCTCCCTGTCATCATCCAACACAAGAGGGCAGTGGGGTTGGCCCTGACCGTGGGTCAGACCAACCTGGCCTCTCCATTCTGGCTGGGTGACTTTGCCTAAAACTCTGAGTGTTAGCCTTCTAGCCATAATCGTTAAAACTGCCACCTCCCAGGATTGCTATGGAGATTAAATGTGGAACTCAAGGATAGAAACTGGCATCTTAGTAAATGCTATTCCTTTGTTTCCCTGAACCTGAGCTCTAATTTTTCAGGACTTCTGTGGGCCAGAAAATCAAGGAATGAAGGCTGATAGGAGACCGGCTTTGGTAAAGAATGGGCATTCGGGCCTCATTCCCACCAAGATGGTCCAGGGAATGAGTTGAAATATATCTCCGATTTGGGACAACAGTAATCCTAAGGGTACTTGATAATGTCCGGAGGGACCAAAACCTGCCCTCCCATTCCCAGCTGTTGCTTATAGTTACCTTGTGCTTTTGAGATGAGGCCCAGGCCACACCTAAATATGGCGGCTCTGCCTCGGGGCTGCTGCGTGGGAGTGTAGGAGTTGGTTGTTTGTTTTTCACAACCCTCATTCAGGGCAGCTTCAGCCAAGCATGTGGCCTCCACCTCCTTTGCTATTGGTGCCTTGCACAAGTTCAGAGACCGCCGATCCCCCACAGCGCCCGGGCCCTCTGCTCAGTGGGCTATAAAACACTATTGCTCTCAGCAAGCCCTGGTCATCAGTAATAATGAGACGGCTTTGAAACTGCCACTCTGAAACCCTAAACCAGGACCAGACCCGCGTGTTGGGCCAAGTGCTTGGGAGAGGTTGGCCAAGGTTCGTAAGCTCTAGACTGGGTTTGCAGGGAGCCTTCTCAGCCTGGGTTTCCTCAGGGCTTGAGACTGTTTCAGCAGAGGCTGGTCTGGGTGGTATGTGAACAGGCTGATTTACTGGGCTTGGGCAGAAAGCGGGCAAAGCCTGGGGCTTTGACTAGTTCTCCTTTGAGGTTTTTGGGAGAGTGATTGAAGCCTGATTTTCATCTCCAGGAGGGAATTCTGGCCCTTTCTCCCCAACCTCATTCCCAAAAGGCTCAGGCAGTTCTTTTACCCACCACCCCAGCCTTCCAAGGTGCAGCGAGCGAGCGAGCGAAGAGAGCTACCTCGAGCAGACTGGCTTTCCAATAATCTGGACATGGAAACCTCTGAAGGGAATGGTTTTTGTTCTAATACGGTTTTAAAATTAGGCATGTAATGGTAAAGAGACTCCAAAAGATAGTGTTAGGATCGCCCTTCTTTGAACAAAATATGACAAATCCTGGTCTGGGTTGTCACAGTTGGAGCCCGGGAAGACCTTGCCAGCTGCTAACCTCTGGGTCTAAGCAGTAGGATAACGGCCTTACTTGGTGCGGTCCCATAAGCAAACCCCCTAGGAAGGAACCCGTGGTGGCCCGTGTTACACCATATCCCATATGTGTGCACACACACGTGCACGCACGTGTGTGTGTATAACCTAACTGCACAAAGTGCCAATCAGGGTCCCAGCAGGGAGTAGATAGCACATTTAAGAGGTATATGGAACAGAGTTTAGTGAGGGACTCTTTTCAGCCATGTGGGCAGAGCTAAGGGGGATCTAGGAGGGGTGCTGAGGGCAGTAGGCTAATAACAACAGAGAACCAGAAGGACTGCAGAGGTGAGGGAAGGAGCCCTGATGGAACCCAGGGAGAGAGCTGCTATTGACAGAGGGCTGCCTGATGACTTTGGTAAAACAGTCATGGCGCCCTGGGGCTTGGTCAGAAGGGAGCTGGGGCATTAATACTCCACTTTACTTCCTTCCACGTTGATCTTCTGCTGGTGCCTCCCCATGGCTGGACCCAATTGGCTCCAGAGGGCAGGAGCACTTATATGTGTGCTCTATAAAGTTCCCCTTCCTTGGTCACAAGGTGGGGATGAAGGAACCCCCAAGTCACTTCTGCATGAAGATCACATGGAGAGGTTTGATAACAGGTACAGGTTCCCAGGCTGCCCCTGGAAGATTCCATTAGGAGGTCTGAGATGAGCCCAGGGTCACTCTCCCTTTACAGTGCTCTCTGGTGGTTCTGCCGCTCAGCCAGGTTAGATCGCTCTTTCGTGAGTCAGTGATGTTCTTGTGAGTAAATGTGATCATCTGGGTCCAAGTTCAAGGTGTCCACTGAGCCCTGACATTATGTTCAAAGCTTGCATTGAAGTTTACTCATCCATTTATCCCACAAATATTTGCTGAGCACCTCTTGTGTGCTAGGTACTCTGTTAGGTGCTGGGCGTCCAGTGAGGAATAAAGCCATTGCCCCTTCCCTGAATAGGCTTCTTGGTTTCTCTTGTATCTGGTGGAATTCTATACCCTTGTGTAGCAGAATGGGAACATTTTTGGAAGATCGCCTAGTATTACTAGAAGAGGCTCTGAGCCTGTTGCTTAACCTCTCTGGGCTTCAGTTTCCTTGTTTGGATTCAGGCACAAGGATGGTACTTTCTCCAAGGAGCATTATGAGGACCAAGTGAAATAACAAGTGTAAACCTTAGTCCAGAACATTGTAGATCATAAACCTCTAATACCATTGTTATCATTGTTAATCTTACCACTAGTATTTCTTAGTAAGTCTTTGTCAACCATCTTCCTCATCCCTAACTCCAAAACAACAAACAAATGGGAAAATGGCAGCTCCAGACTCATACTTCGAGCACTCCTCCTGAAGAAATCTGGGCAACATCTCTGATGTGATGGAATTTTTTCCTCCACGGCTGCCCTATTCATGTGTTTACTTGACACATTTTTATACAATTTTTTAAATAGGAGAGCAGTTTGTAGGGGTGCAGGGAATTTGGAATTTTGAAAGTTGGGATTTTAAGTTGGTAAACAGGACTAATGGGGAAAGATGAAAGGAATTGGAATTATTAACTTGCAGGAGAAATGGCTGAGGTGGTTGGGAAGCCATCCTCTGGGACAAAAAGATTATTAAAGACAGAATGGCAGCCAGTGCTTCTTCAGGAAAGACAGAACAAATGGAAGGCAGAGAGCATGGCAAGAGGGATTTCAGTTCTGCCCAAGGATCTTTCCAGGCAGAGATGAGAATAGGCTGTGAAACCCTTCACCGGCTCAGAAGTATAAAGAATTTGCACAATGATCTCTGAAAGTCCTCCCCTGATGGCGTCACATTTGAACAGGCAAAGGGCAGTGTCATGGGGTGGAAAGGTACACGTGGGTCCCACCTCCAGCTTGGACCTGAAATACCTGTATGACGTCCTGCGGGGCCCCTGAGATATCCAGTCTCCTCCTCCGGAAGGGAAGGTTTTGGACCCTGCCTGATCCCCAGATACTCTGTGCAAGTTCTGGGGCCCATCTGAAGTTTCCAATCACCACGGACACCCCATGTGGTGAACACCTTTCCGGCTGGCACACCTTCTGAAATGTTGGATTCCACTTTGAAGCTGAAGGGTCTGTGTCGACTGGTCAGTTGAAAATTCATCAGACCCGCATGTGGGAGTTGTGTGTGGCTCTAGACATTTTTTTGGCTCAAAAATGACTTCGCTTTGTAGTATTTTGCAGAGTTTTCTGCCTCCAGCTAAGGAAAGAAATAAAACAAAATGCCTTCAAGAGAGGCGGACCCCCTAGGTCTCATCATGGGTGTGTCTTGCCCTTGGCTTTATTTAGGTTGCAAAATGGTTTCTCCTCGCTGCACCTTTCTGTCTCCCCCGACGGCTCTACACGTAAGCCTGGGATGACAGAAGGAGAGAGACCCTCCTTCAGGAATGTACCAGTAAAGAAAAAAACCTTGAATCTGGGCAAGGTGGGAGTCCCGCTTATTTTGCTGGTTTTGCACCAAGAGCCAAGCCCATCCTCCGCCTTCTGGCTGACCCAGATCATCCAAGATCATCCAAGAAGACACTTGAGCAAGCTCAAGGAGTAACAAGCAGTGGAGGAGTCCTGGGGAAGGAGGGAAAAAGCAAGTAAATGCCTGGGAGGCTGGGCCAGAGGCAGACAGGAGGTGAGGTGTCCAAATGGAAGAGGGTGCCCTGCCAGCATCAAGGATGTGGTGTTGTGGGCCCTTGACAGCTGGGAAGTGAGAACCCCCTATAAAGAAGAAACTGGGAAAGCTGAAAGTGGTACCTTCACATGAAGAAATGCCCTTGCATGCTTATTCCTTGGTGGAGTCTTGGAATGTCCAACTGGAACCTATAATAAAATATTTTTTGAAAGCATTCTTCCAGATCAGGACTCAGCACACTTCTCCTATAAAGAGTCAGATAGTAAATATTTCAGGTTTTGAGGGTCTGTCCAACTACTTAACTCTGCCATTGTAAGTGAAGACAGCCATAGACAACACATAAACAAACGGACATGGTCATGTTCCAAGAAAACGTAATTTACAAACCCAGGCAGCGGACTGGACTTGGCGTGCTGGCCGTAGATTGCCACTCCCATCCCAGACCAGGGTTCCTCAAGCCTTAACGTGGGTGTAGATCGCTTGTGGATCCTGACTCCGCGGGTCTGAGCTGGGGCCCGAGGTTCTGCTTCTCAAACACACTCCCCGGTGTGGCTGGCACAGGCCACACTTGGAGAAGCAAGTTCAAATGGTGGTGGCCACAGGAGCCAGAACCGAATGACCAGGAATGAGGTGGCTGGTGTGGCTATAGGACATCTGAGAGCTGAGGACCATGGGGACGGCAGTGAGCTTGCCTGTGTGGAGGAAGCCCTATTCCCAGGTCCTGCTGACTAGTGCTCTCTGGGAATACCATCTGCATGCCCAGACATTCTGATTCATCAGGAGGAATGAGAAGTACAGCGTTTTTGGGAAAGTCTTCTGATTTCCAAAGGTTTTTTAACCTCCTGACTTTTACAGTTTTTAAAGGTTGGCTCAGAAGATTTTTAAATCCTGCGTGAGCCAAATAAAACATCTATGTGGAATGGTTCCTGCCCACAGCCTGCCATTTTGCAACCCTGGTTCTAGAGCTTTGACCAGCTAGTGACTGCACTGGGCCTCCCTTCCATCAGGGGGTATGGGGCTGTGCTCATATACATAGCATCTCTCAAGCTCAGGACCTGGAAAAGAAGGTATGCTCTTGATTTTATGGAAGAGGCTAACAAGCCTTGAAGAAGACAGAAAACAGGGCTGCCACTCGTGCGTACAGTGATGTATATATTTAAATTTAGGGGGTGCCTGGGAAGCTCAACTGGTTAAGTGTCTGACCCTTGATTTTGGCTCAGGTCATGATCTCAGGGTCCAGGGATCCAGTCCCACATCAGGCTCTGTGCTCAGCATGGAGTCTTCTTGGGATTCTCTCTTTCCCTCCCCTTCTGCCCCTCCCCATGCTTGCACTCTCTATATATCTCTCCCCCAAATAAATAAAATCTAAAAAAAAAAAAAAGAATAAAGAATAAATTCAGGCAGATGAATTTCAAAAAATGCAGCCCCTTTAGACAGACTAATTGCATGAAGCTCTTTTTTGCAGGGCAGAAATTCCACAGCTATAGGGACTGAACTGCCAAGCAACTTTCTCAAAGTTCCTGGGCTGGTAACGAAAAAGCTGGTATTTGAGCCCAACCTTGTGGACCCTGAATTCCATGTTCCTTATACCGCCACCCACTGATTCTAGTTTTTGGGTTTTTTTTTTAAGATTTTACTTTTATTTATTATTAGAGAGAAAGAGCAGGAGGGAGAGGAAACCTGAAGCAGACTCCTTGCTGAGCGCAGAGCCTGATGTGGGGCTCAGTCCCACAACTGCGAGATCATGATATGAGCCAAAACTGAGAGTAGGACACTTAGCCAGTTGAGTCACTCAGGTGCCCCTGACTGTGACTGTGTTGGGTATTTCCAAGTGACAAAATTCAACTTATCATCTCCCTGAGATCCATATATAAGCCACATTTGTAAGACAGAGCCATAGCCAATGTGATATTTTCATCTGAAATATTTACAGGTGGAAAGAATTAAAGCAAGTGATGGAGTATTGAAGGTTAATGCCATCTTTTAATATGGAAAAACTACTCTCTCTGCAAGAAATATACTTGTGGGATAATCTTGAGATATGTGTGTGCGTGCTCAAAATGTCAGCCAGAGTTTCATTAATTTTAGCCTCCCCCTAGAACACTACGTTATGGTTCTGAGGCTGTGTGCTAGTGTGCTGACACAGGCGGGACCACGGCGCCTGGCCCTTGGTGGGGGGATTTATAGTACGATGTGTGAGGAATCCATCATACAATTTGGCCTGTGCCCCCGGCTTCTTAATCAGAGATGGGAGATGTAAGACAAATGTTGCCTCCCTAGCTTTGGGTGCTGTGTCTCAGCTCAAGCTTTGATCCATTAGGACAAACACTTCCACCAGGCAGCCCAAATTAATAAAATGGCTTAACATCCACCAACTCAGGACATAGAGGAGGGCTCTGCCCTCAGCTACCCCTGGTCTGTTATTTAACAATTCTCTAGGCTAGAGGATCATGTAGTAGAGGTTTTAGGCAAGCAAAGGGCCTTGTGAAGGTGGCTAAGACCTAGCCTCATTTACTCCTGCCTCGTTGTGAAGATCACACTCACAATGGAACCACAGCCAGTATCTAAAGATTATGGGTCCAGCCATTCCATCATGGACGTCTGCTTTGTAAGCCCATTTGAAGGGCTCGTCTCCTTCTCAGCGTAACGCACATATTAAGAGGCAGCCCCTAGAGGCAGCTGGCTTTGTCTTCGGCTCCCAGCTCCTCCATGTTCAAGCCCTGCGACTTGGGGGAATTACACAAGCATTCCCTCCCTCACCGGCAACAGGGGATCAATATCACTTCCTGCTTTGCAGCAGTGCTGGGAAGATGACAGAGACTGGGTCGAGGGCACCCAGCACAGCACTTGGCATGCTGTAAACCACTGCTGGGTTATTGTCTATGTGTGCAGGTTTTCCTCTCTGTGGTTTTGCCTCTGTGTGGTGTCCTGGATCCAGCTCCGGCTTTGGGGCAGCTCAACCAAGGTTTGAGTTTCTGCTCTGCCCCTCACCAGCTGTGCAATTTGGGGTAAAGCCTTTAATCTTGCAAAGATCTTTCTCTTCAGTAACATGGACGTAATAACAGTGTTTGCTTTGGAGACCTATAGTTAAGATCGAACAGTGGTTGTATGTAAAGTGGTTATGTGACAACGCTTGGCATATACTAAGCATTCAATAAATGTTTATTGTAAATATGAATTAGGATATGCACTTTGGAATCTGAGAAGCCTTTGGCTACATGTGAAAGGGGATAGTTCTATACCTCCTCTAGAACATATCAAAGACCTCCAGAGAGTCTAATTAACCTTAAGAACTTTTATCTTTAAACTCTGAGATTGTGCCAAAAGCACTCATTTGCATTTATTGGGAAAATAACATTCTAGGGTGCAAAAGGTATCAAAAATGTATTTACTGCAGCCCAGTTCTTTCTGCAATGGACCTGTGGACCCAGTGCTGGGGAAGTGCATCAACCCAAAGCAGAGTTATTCTTCATTGAACAACTCTGATGCGTGGAGCACAGGGCTGGATGCCTGGTGGTGAATGCTAAGTCTGATAACCCTGTGAGGCCACGTTTATTGTCCACGTGTAAAGCAAGAGGAGCCTGAAGCACAGAGGGGATGAGTAGGGGGCGTCTCAGAGCTTGGAAGACATGGAGCTGGATCTTGAGTTGTCTTGCTGCAAAGCTCCATGTTCATCGCTCCCATCAGGGCTGCCAAGGGGCGACCCTTGCACACAAGTTCTGTCCTTTGTACTTCACTTTCCTGCCCCATCAGACAAGACAGGTGTTTCTATTTGTTTTGTAGAAGAAGCAACAGGCTAAGGGAGGCCATGGGACTGGCATGTGCCCACACAGCTGGAAGCAGAACTGAGACTTAACACATCTTAATCACACCTGTGCTGCTCGGACTCAGAACCCGGACAGCTTCCCCAGTAAGCAGAACCTGCTCACGGACTTGCCTGGGGTGGGGGAGGAGAGCAAAGTTTATCTGAGGGTCCCTTCAAGAAGTTGTATTTTCCCATTATTGCCGTCTTGCCGGCAGCTCCTGTCATCTTGAGAAGAGACCCAGAGACCGATGTGCAGGCTGGTGTTATTGCCCCAAATAAACCACGGAGGGCAGATTTTCCTGCGATGCCGAGACAGCTAGCCTGGGTCTGCAAGTACATATTTCTCACTATAAAGCAAACAAGCCGACTGGCAGAGCACTGTAGGGAAAATGACATCACTGCAGAATTTTAGGGCTAATCATTTAGCTGGATTAGCCCCAAAGTGCTGTGTCTAAAATCAGCATCCCTGCCTCTTTATGTACTCCAGATGAAACACATTAGCAGAAATATGGCAAGGGACACTCACAATGCTCGGTTCTACACTCTCAGCAGTTTTTGCAAATCTGCAATTAGTCTAAAGGGCCTGGGTAAATTAGGCCTCTTGATAAATGAAGCACCTAGACAGGCCTCAGATTTATTGGATCCCGCTGTCCCGCTGTCCAGAGCCCTTGTCAGCTCCTTATAGGGCAGCGACGGTGCAGGGGGAAAGGGAAGAGGAGCCAACTCGGTCCTGGAATTGCTCCCCAAATCTTTGAAAACACCGTGCTCCAGGCTGCCGCCTTGTTGGCCCTAAAAAGTCTCTGCCAGGAACATAGTAGGTGAAGTCGGAAGCCTTTGCCAGGAAGTTCGTGGGGGGTAGGGAGTGGGGGTGGGCACAAGAGGCCCACTCCACATTCGAGATGGCAGAAATGTGGGAGGCAGGGTTCCGACCCATTCTGGGCCACCCAGCGCCTCCAGATTCCTTGAACTTCCCCTGGTTACTGATGGACACCGCAGGCCTACCCTCCCGGGGCTGACTCTCAGTTGCTGTTCTTAACCCATTACTTCCCCAAATGAGGTTTTCCAAAGGCTTCGTCCAATAGACTACAGGGGTGTTTTGATGATATGGAGAGGTTAAACAGATTTCAGAAAAGTACCCCCGGTGGGGAATTGGAGGGGGAAGTAACTGGTCGTTTCATCAAGCAAACTCCAGAGGCCAGAGGGCTGTCCGTGCCTTGGCTCAGGGAAAGGGGGCAGGTGGGGAGGGCACAGCCAGAGCCTATTACCCTGATTTATGCCTGTGAATCACGGGACGCAGTTCACAGCCATATTGGGGTGACACCTGCCAACTTTGCTGCTGTTGCCGCGGAAGCTGGTGTGCTGACGTCAGCTCAGCCAGGCCGACGAAGAGGTCCAGCAGATGTGCGTGCGTTTTTTTGGGGTGGCGAGAGTGATTTTTTGTCAACTCTTTCTCATTTATTGTTTTTAATAACATGTTCTTTCCTGATCGCCAGCCGTGATGCGTGTTTTGGGGTGCACAGTCTGAATTTTTTAATTTAAAAAGTGGTAAAGTGATAGAGGCTTATGCAGATGATCTAAAATTGAAGTCCTTGCATGCGTGTGTGTGTGTCTGCCTCTCTCCTTCTGTCTCCACCTTACAGTCTCAGGATCTCTGTCCCTCTCTCTTCTCTCCGGAACCCAGCAGGATGTGCTGTGGCCCCACGGCCCCCTAACCTCATTCCCCAGACTGAGTACTCTGTCCCTCAATTCCTAGCAGCCCCGCATGGCATGGGCAGGCTGCGGAAGAGCCAGGAGCATTCCAGGGTGTGAGTTTTCCAAGACCCTGTCCTCCCAGAGGCAGCAGGAAGTGCCTTGCCAAAGTGGCGACCGCAGCCTGTGTGATTCAGGGTCTCTGGTCTGCAGATCAGCTGGGCGATTCTCCTGATTCACATTGATTTTCCTGTAGATTATATTACTTCCAATCACAAAAGAAATTGTGCTCCTCTCCTGGAGTGTCAGGGCAAAATGAATAGCAAACATTTTCCTGCCGGCAGCTCGGCTCTCCTATACAAGACGCCTGAGCAAGCAGACACTGTCCTTGTCCCTTCCTGCAACCACCGCCACCCCCCCCACGCCCCAACTGCCTCAAACCTTTCCTTGTCCAACTCCACAAAAAAGTTTCCAGGCCGAGGTGGGGCATGCAATCCTACTTGGGAGACGCAAGATACCCAATTATGCCGCGGTGAGATCCTTCTGTGTCTTAAGACCTTCTAAATTATGGAATTAAGAGGGTTTAGAGTGGGGGGGGTTGAGCAAGGTGGGGGGGAAGAGCTGGTGACACCAGATGTGTTCAGAATGTAGAATGTCTTTCTCATATATTAAAAAAGATCCTTTGAATATCATCAAAGAGATCGGGCAATTTTTATTCCTTTTAAAAGTTGCTCTAAGTACTGATTGGGGTCTCTGGTCTCTGGCTCATGTGTGTGCTTGTGCTTGTGTGTGTGTGTGTATCACAAGGGCCTCTCTGTGTTTGGTTGGTGCCAGGTTCACCTTCTAAAACCCTGGCGTGCAGGGAACATCTCGCTCATGTGGGCAGCTTTGGCACCGAGTCCTGGCACCGAGGATAAAGAGAGGTGTCAGCACTTTTCCGACAATGAACTAGCGGCAGAAGGCAGGCGCCAGATCTCCGAAGCAGGCTTTGTGGGAGAGGTGAGGGCTGCGTCTGGCTTACAACCTGCCTGCGAGGCCTGGACGAGGCAAAGGCACAGACATTTGAAAAGAAGACAGGGGCATCATGGCCGCCACGTAGACCTAAATCCACCCCGCTGAGCGTGGGGTTCTGTGTATCCACATGAAGTAAAACTAGCAAAAGTTTTAGTTGATCAGGTCACCAGTATTTATTGAGCAACTATCACATGCCAGGCATGGGGAAGGTGTTCTGTCATCTGTCTAGCCTTCCACTTGTCTGATAAACGTAATCCTCCCAACAAGGCGGGGGGTCGAGGGGCATCCCTGCTTGATTGATCAGAAACAGAGCTTTAGAGAATGTATATGACTCTCCAAGATATTACAGATCGAATCATTCCCCCCCCCCGGCCCCCTGTACACTGAAGTCCTAACCCCTCGTGCCTGTGAATGTGACCTTATGTGGAAACAGAGTCTTTACAGACAATCGAGTTAAAAGGAGGTCATAAGGGTGAGCCCTCATCCAATAG
Source organism: Lutra lutra (assembly GCF_902655055.1). Classification (NCBI taxonomy): domain Eukaryota; kingdom Metazoa; phylum Chordata; class Mammalia; order Carnivora; family Mustelidae; genus Lutra; species Lutra lutra. The sequence goes on along the minus strand of NC_062290.1, from coordinate 42,816,600 downwards.
GACCACGGTCCTTATAAAAAGGGGATAGTTAGGCTAGAGGGAAGACCTTGTAAAAGCACAAAGAATGGATGGTCATTTATTTACAAGCCAAAGAATGCCCGTGATTCCAGTAAACCACCAGAAGCCGGGAGGGAGGCCTGAACAGAGTCTTCTCGCATGGCCCTCAGAAAGAACCGACCCTGCCAACACCTTGATCTTGGACTTTTTGCTTCCCGAACTGTGAGATGATACATTTATGTTGTTTAGAGCACCCGGCTTGTGAAACTTTGTTATGACGGCCCCGATGTAGGCTGCACACTGCCTTTCTCCGTGAAGAAGTACACAGAACTCAGGCAGGCCCAAGCGGGCCTCGAATCTTTTGTAGTTACTATACTGGGGTGGTTGGAGGCAGAGACTGAAGAGAGAATTTATGATAAATCTAGTATCATATATATTTTAACTTAGGAAATTTAAAAGCCTGCTAATTTGATAATTTATAGGACCTTAAAATGTTTATATCCTTTGACCTATTTCTAGAAATTCATTCGAATAAAATAATAATGAATATAGATACATATTTATGTAGAGCTATTTATCACAGTACTATTTATATAATAGGAAGTAGTCCCCAAATGGTATAAAAAGCCACATTTCTTGATTTTTCAAAGTGGAATTAGATCTGGTTGAAGCCAACACTAGCTAAGGGTGATGGCAAGAGTTCTCCATTCTTCAACCTCAAGCTGGGTTTAAGGACCTTGGCAGAGCACCCCCGGCCATGGTGGGTGGTCCCCACCCCAGAGACAGTCACACAGCAGACCTTCCCTGAGGTCACCCAGGGTGCCAGGCTCAGAGTTCAAAGTCCAACTGTTAATTCTCATCTAGTCTTGGGGGGACCCAGCCTCTTTTCCAGCCTCTCCTTGGATGGTGTAGCCTACAGCTGCTAAGAGCCTTCATGCTTGAAACACGAAGGATCATACCCTCCTCCAGAGTTTTCGGTTTCCATCTGGGAACAGAGCAAAGCCTTCAGGAATACCCTGCCTCTCTCTCTCTCTGTCAGCAGAGGTATAACTCAGCAGATACTGGAAAAGAGATGTTCATCTCTCATATGAGCATAGAAGCCAAAACAAACATAGACAACCAAAGCAGGAAGAAAGCACTTACATTTTCAATAACCAATCTCTAATACCTGTGATGACAGCACCTACAGGCTGGTTACATCAGTTATGACCCATACCCACATTAGATGTAGACATGAAAATTTTAGTTAATAATAAGAGAAAAGGTTTCATGTGAATGAAAATGTAGAACATTCTGTTGGTTGCAGAGCAAATTACTACAAACTTAGCCACTTAAAACACCACCCACTTATTATTTCATGGTTCTATAGATTCTATAGGTTCTATAGGTCCAAAATCCCAGCAGGTTAGGCTGGGTTTTCTGCTCAGGGTTTCATAAAGACTAAAATTGCTATGTCAGCCAGGTGGTGCTCTCATCTGGAATGGATGTCTTCTTTTATGCTCATGCAAGCACAGAATTCAGTTCTTTGTGGCGGTAGGATCAAGGTCCCTGTTTCCTTACTGAATGTTGGTGGGGGCAGCTCTTAACTTGGGTAGGCTTCTAGCCTTCCTTACCATGTGGTCCTCTCTATCTTTAAAGCCACCAAGGAAAGATTTCCTTTGTTTCGGACCCTCTCATTCTTCATGTATATCTCCCAGTAAAGCCCCACCCTTGGTCAGGCTCACGTGATCAGGTCAGGTGACCAGGAGGATCAATCTCCTTTTCTGGAAGTTAACTGTGCCAACTAATAGAACCTAATCATGGGGGCACCATCCCAACGCATTCACAGGTTCCTCCTCCCCATGTTCACAGAGAGGAGATTAAACAAGGGTGAGGGCATTGGGAGCCATCTTAGAATTCTGTTGAACACAGATATATGCAGTGTAGATGGTAAAATCTCAGCCATGGAACATTTCTATGCTCAGAAAACCCTGGTGTGACCTCGACCTCCATGTTAATAAGATCATTCTGTAGGGTAGGGTATGGATGCTCCTGTTTCCTTCTTTGTACTTTTCTGTATTTTCCAAGCATTTTATAATTTGCATATATTTGTTTTGTAATCACAGAAAACCCCACATTATTTAGATAAAGAAACAATTGGACCTTAAACTAGGAGAGTAGTTTCAAATGCCTGACTAACAGGCATTTGATCTGTGGCATTACTCATGTAAGGCTGAGCAGTTCATTCATTCATTGGCCCGTTCATTCGTTCACTAGCCAAAGCATAGTGGTGCAGGCAGACTGTATTTTCCTGTAAGAGTGTGTGATAATGGAGACCTTCTGTGTCTCCATCCTTCCCGGAACCACTTGATGCTTTTCAGCAAAAAGATTCCAGAAGGCAAGTGGCATTTCTGTTCATCATTACTCCTGGGAAAAAATATTGAAGGCAAGTTACTCAAACCAGTTGAGAAATCCTTCACCAGTTCTATTTTCCCACCACAATAGCTTGATCATTTTTAGGTTTTGAAATTTCCCGTTGTCTTTGTTAGCAGAAAACACCAGCTTCTCATAAATAACCGAAATGAGGCAACAGAACTCTTGGCTCAAATTCACTTTTTCAGGCTGACATGTCAGAAGGATCCTGACGCCAAAACTCTCTCTCGAAACAGAAGTGTGGCCCTGGGAGACCCAGCAACACAAATGAGCCAGAAACCCCTGTGGTGGGAACCCCCTCCACTAACATTAGAAAGAGGAATTGCTCAAGAAGGAGAATCGCTGCATGTGGCAACATCACCAGGGGCACATTGACTGGCCATCTTGGGGGCATTCTGTGTTGGTAACAAGCTTAGGGCTCAGATAAAATAATGAAGAGAATGTGAAATCAGTGGGGATGTGTAGAAAAGTGGACTAGGCATCCCTGGACCAAATGGGATGCTGGCCTGGCTTGCCTCTGGGGCTCCCTCACCTCCTTCTCTTCTGCCATGCCTCTTCCCTGCTCGGGTGCCCTGCAGTATACCCCCAACCCTGGGATCCCATTCTTGCTCTCAGTTAATGAAGATCACTAGGGTGTTGATTCTGGTGTGGATACTTTCAAGGGTATTTGGATTTTAATAAGGGAATTTAGCAAAAGGTGGAAAAGCTTTGAAGTTGGCAAGGAAAACCTTGCTACTAGTGGAAGGACCCATAATGGCTTATTTTTCTCAAGAGCCCTACCCCAATGTGTCCAAAGTCACCCCCTTCCAGTGTGCACAATTACTGCTTGGTTTTGTGTGGTGTTGACCTGGCCCAGGGACAGGTCCCAAGGACTTGTCTTTTGACTGTCAGTGGGTGTGGCTAGCTGGAGAACGGGAATGAGGCTCTTTTTTTCTGAGATTGGGTATGTTCAGGCAAAGCTGAAATCATGTCAGCTTTATTTTTAAATGTGTGCAGTTTTCAAATACATACAAACTTACTCATTATGAAGCATGAGAGAGAAATGGATAATCATGAAGCTGCTGCCCAACTAAAGATAATGAACGTGGTCCTCTTCCATCCATCCCTGGAACAAGTCCTCGTGCTGATCCCCTGCCTTCCTACCCACCCCCTCCAACACTTGGCAAGTAACCACTATTTGAATGTTGCTTTCATTATTTTTTTTTAATTCCTTATTCCTACTTTTTTCATTATAGTTTTATCACATCATCACTAACCCCATATTATTTAGTTTTGGTTGTGTTTTCAACTCTGTATAAGGGCTGTCACAGTGTGTGCACTCTTTTGTGACTTGCTGCTTTGATTCAACATTACGGGTTTGGGATTCAATCATTTTTGTGCCCATGGCCTTGATTCATTCATTTGCATTCCCCTTTGTATCCCATTACATGGATACAGGAGAATTCAGTCATCTCTTCTCTTCTTGGGAGAGCAGCTTCAGCTTTTAAATCGGTGTTAGACATGTTTTCACTGTCAGATTTAGGATGCCATTTATTCCAATAGTGGCGAAGACCAGGTGTGATTGGATAGGACTGGGGGACTGGGCGGAAGAAAAGGTAAAAGGAAACATTTTGAGGGTAAACCGGGGAGTGGCCCCAGGGATCTCAATGGTTTCGTTGTGCATACCATTCCACCCATGCTCAGAAACACTTTTGCCATGACATGAAAGAGCTGGATGAACTTCAGGTGTCCCTCCAAGGCAACCCTTGAATGCAATACGTTATTCACTCACTGGACACAGAGTGAGCACCTGCTGTTTACCCCCATTGCTAAAGATTCAGAGGAAAACAAAACAGACACGATCTTTGTCATAGCAGTACTCTTAGACTGGGGGTGTCAGAAAAGAGAAGGAGTAGACCAAGATCAAGTTGTTGTTGTATTAATCACCCAGATATGGCCATCTTTAATGTTATGGGAGCAACATAGGGAAATGGAAATATTTTACTCGGTAAATGGAATAATAATAACGAAAACAATAATAGTTCGTAGTGATTGAAACTTTGCTGTGTTAAAGTTGTTTTTAAGTGACAAATTCTGGTTAGGACCGCACTGCAAGCAAGCACACATGGGATGGTGCAGAATTCTTGATGGGCTTCCCGAGATAAAATGCTCGGGAAAGGCCTCCTGGAGGATGGATGTTGAGGCTTAAGAAGAACCAGCCGCACATAATCAGGAGGAAGAGAATTCCAGACTAAGGGAACGACATGTGTCAAAACTCCAGGTAGAGCATGAACTTCATGTGTTCCAGAATCTACAAGAGCTGTAGGGGAGGGAAGCATGGCTCCAGGTGAGCCCCAGGCACATCTGGGAGGGGTTCTGTGGTCTGTGGTCAGGGTTTTGGATTTTATCTCTTGTGCAAAGGGAAGGTGATAAAGGGTTTTAAGTAGGGGAATAGCAGGGCCAGATCTGTGTTTTTAGAAAGTGGGGGGAGGCAGCTGGAGTGGAAACAGGCTCTGGTGGCAAGGGACAGGGGCTCAGACCACAGCAGCCCTGGGGGGCAGGGCAGAGGTGAGAGAGAGGAGCGACCAGGGGTTCCATGATGGTCTGGAGCCAAGAAAGGGGGCATTGTTACAATTTGTTTTTAATGAGAAACATAATCAACATTAGGGATCAAAGGGGAAATAATCAGACCCAGCCTGTTTCACCTGAGAAGAGAAAGTTCAGAAATGACCAGCTGCGCAGATAAGGAAAGTTGTAATCCTTCAGTAATGGGACAGCCCCCATCGTCTCTCCATTTCCCTGCCTCACTTGCTTCCATTTTCCTAATTGTTGTAGCTGCAGAGCACCTTCCAAAATCTGGTTGGAAGATGTCCTCTTCTGCCGGGGTGCAGCAGACAACTACCACCTTCCCCAGTCTTCGGGAGGACAGAGGACATCCTGGTCCCTGGCACTCCCTTCCCTTCCCCTACCTCTCCCCCAACTCCCGCCCCCATCCAGGCAGGTAGCCGTGACCTTTCAGGGCCAGGAGCACCCGAAGCCCCGTTCTTGCCAGATCCCCAGCTTGTCACAGCCTTTCTATCTCCCTAACAGCATCTTGCCCCCTTAAAGTACCATAAAACATGACCGAATGGGGAATATCGGTGGCTGTTTAGTATGCTTTAAAATTTTTTAATTTGCTGTACCACAATAACTTGCACTTTAATAAAAGCCATCTCTCGTCTTAATAGCCACACAATAAAGAGTTATTTATAGGCGGCTGTGTGCAGGCCCGAGCCTTCCAGGTGTGCCCCAGATTTGAAGCCCCGGGCGAGAGCTGCGGGCCCCGGGCCGCCTGCCGGAGCCCAGATGAGCCCCCTTAAACGTGGCCATTTCATGGTGTCCCCGCCCCAGGGGGGTCAGGGGCGGGGGGACTGCAGGCGACCCCCGGGCTCCTGGCCCCCGCACAGCACGCCCGGCGCGCTGATTTATTTCGGTATTATGTTTAATTGTTTCCTTCTTGTTGAAGCCTTAACATGCGAGGCTTGTAAATCTGACCCGAAGCCTCCATATGGCACTCTGGTTTTCCATTTTCAAATGCATTCGCCCTGCAATAATGACGGTGGTATAACTCAATTTGAGTTCTGCTGCCGGGGACTTTATTACATAATGCTTTCTAATTGACCCTCATAGTTTAATAAGACAGAACATTTCACCAGAACATTGACAAAAGTTATTAATTTTCACTTCAGCAGAGACCCATGTCCCAATTAAATCCCCGGGGAATGCCTGACTGACTGACTGACCTCATTATGGCTAATGCTTATTAGTCCTGTGGAGAGGATAGCATCGCACACTGTTAAAATGCCTAAATGAGCACATACAAGCGTCCAACGTGATTACAATTTACATACATGACTAATTTTACTCCCCTAATCCTTGTCGGGTGCAATGGATCTGGTGTGTGGCTGTCATACCTCGGGATCAGCCATTGAGGATTTGGAAGGGGTCGGAAAAATGGCCTTGCGAGGGTGCTAGGCTACACTGCTTAAATCACAGCTGCCTTTCTAGGAAACTATCTGAAGTGTCTGGGCATCTTTAAATGGGGAGGTTGACTTGTACCCATTCCTTCTTTAATAAGGAACAACCAGAACTTTTTTTTTTTTTTTTGGTCAACTTTAGGAAGAAAGGAAGGAAAGAAGGAAGGAGGAAAGAAAGAAAAGAAAAGAAAAAGACTGCCACCAGCAGCAGCAAGGAATTTCTCCAGTTCTTCCTGCTTGCGAAGCATGTAGTTCCGGAAGTGGATTCTTCTTCGCGGGGTCTAATTGTATTTGCACATTTCCTTGAGCTTCCATTTCACTGGAGACAGTGGGTAGGGGCTTGCCAAGTGGCCTCACCTGCTTTGTTTGGTCAGCTTTAACGTGGGGGCTGCCCTGCGTCACCAGTGATGCGACCACTATTGCTGGAGAATCAGCTGGAAGGACAGTTGGATGAAAAAAATGTGTATTTGCCCCTGCTGGTGGAATTGAAGGCTCAGAGTGGCAAGAAAATGAAAGCAAAGAAGGTCTGAATCTTCAGATTGTTTTTTGACCTTTCTTTTTCTGGTCTACACAACAGTGTTTATCTTTCAGGCAGTCTGACCATGGCTCAGTGTCTGCTTTTCGTGTGCATTGTACTCATTCCTCCTGGGTTGTGTGATTTGACACATGACAACAGTCTAACAGTGGAGATCAAACTTCTCAGACTCTTTGCAATGTGACAAGTAATGTATATTGACACAGCAAAGTGCACTCTGGAAATATGAGTGTTTGGGCGGGTCCCAGCCTCCTCACTCAGCTAGAGATAGGTTAAATCATAGGCTTCAGTTGCCCACAACGATAAAGCCCAAATTTAAATAATGATAACCAGCTGGAAGCTGCAATTCACTGAAATCTTTTCTGACCCCCCCTCCCTTTTTTTCTTTTGTACTCTCATACTGAAAGCAGGATTTGGGTGGGAAAAACAAAAGCCATAATAGCAGAAGAAAAAGACAAAGGCAAAAGAAATTAAACTACCTCCCCAGGGAATATTTGAAAGTACTACGTATTCTGCTCAGCCCCCTGTTCTGCAAGTGTTTACTAAGTACCTCTTTGTACAAGGCAATGCGGACAAGACCCCTGCCCTTCTGAAACTCACAGCCCACAGGCAATCCTGCCAACACTGAAATCCAGGTATACAGGGTGAGCAATTCTCCTGATGGCAAAGGTTGATGGGAGCCCAAAGAAGGGACCTCTAAATCCACATTAGAGGGGTTGGGGGTGTTAGGTGGTCCGAGAAGGGCTTGCCACAGGAGACATTTAAATTGAGCCTCAGAAGGTAAGTAGGAGATAGCCAGGCAAATCGGGGAGGACAGGTTGGGCGTGAAGTAAGAAGATATCATTTCTTTCTGTCCTTCATTCATCGGGCAAATGGGTATTCAGCCCTACTGTGTGCTCAGTGCTGTTCAGGCTCCTTGTCCGTGCCTGATGCTGAAGAGCGCCTCCTGCTGGCAATTCGAAGTATAGCAACCTCTTAATGGAAAGAGGATTCACCAGGGAGTCATGGAACAGAAAATCCTCGGGACCCATTCGTGGAGTAAGTGGTGGAGGCAATCCACACTGTAGAATAGTGCACTCATTCACCCAGAAGAAGCTGTTCAAAAACACTAAGGTGGGAGAGGAATCAAAGAACCCTGTGAACTGGGGAAAGAGAGAGCTCTCTTTTGCTGGGAGGGGATGTTCATTCAGAGGTGTTGCGGAGGGCAGGGCTGCTAAGCTTGTGTGTGGTTTTGGTGCTTAGACCTGGTCATGCATGCATCCTTGTTCCCTGCTGGAGTTTCCCACGGTCGTGGCAGAGCCAACTTCAAGTTCAATTGCATCACATCAGTAGCTTGAATTTGTTCCTGATCAGAGTATTTACACCACAGGAACTGGTCAAGCTTACAGACCAGAGCATCCCTTCCCTATCTACCCCCACCTTGGAAAGCCAGTTGTCCAACATTGATCAGCCCATCGCTGTCTGCACACAAGGATCCCCAGCTGTATGCAAAACATAGCATTGCTCTTATCAGAAGCCTGACAAATGTCCAATATCACAATGCAATGCTCTGGTAGATTTCAGTGTATATGCCTGGGGACCCTGCCTCCCATACAGGGCAGTCTTGGGATACTTACGCCCGGGTCATCTGCAGAGAATAATAGAGAGGCTTCTGGGTCTCTGAGAAGATTCTGAGTGAGTTTCCTGACGCAACAGCATGGATGAAATACAGAAATGGAGTGAGTCGGGAGGTGGCCAGATGGCTGCTGGAGATGTCCTATGCAAGGTTCCTTTATTCGATGGAACAAATAGTGAAATAATAGTAAGGGAGAGGGTCCTGGGCCTCACTGAGAGAGTGCCAAATGGCAAAGAATGTGTTCTGAGATGTGTGTTTTCTTTCAGTTCAGCAATCCCATCCTCCATCCTCCAGGAAACATGGCTCTCCTAATGCTGGGCTCTGCCCTTTCAGTCTGAATGCCTTGTTCCCTGGGGTGGAGGCTGTAGGGGACAGGGAGGACTCACAGGTGTGAAGAATGTCCTTCTAGGAGTTGAGTTGAGGAAGTTGAGGAGTTGAGGAGTTGAGGAAGAAAACTGAGGTGAGGACAGACACAGGCCTGTTCCCTCCCTGGCAATGAAGACTTAAGAAGTGTGCGGAGCTGAGAAAGGCAATAGGGCAGAGAGAACAGCATCACAGATTTAGGAAGCCATGGAAAGTTCTGTGGGTTCTTAAGGGTGTGTTCCGCAGGCGGGAGGAAAGGGTGATGGCAAGAGAGGAGCATAGAAATGAAGATGGAACTCAGACTGTGGGCCAAGATGTTTGTTCTTTACTCTGTAGCCAATGAGGATTGATAAAGATATTTAAAATAGGGGAACAATAGGGTCACTTTTACCCTCCCCCCCCCCCCAGGGATACAGAGACTAGAGTAGCAGATGAAGATTCTGGTGACCAAGACCAGGCTGCTGCAAACACAGTTATTTTTTTTCCTGCAGTAGCAATTCTCCTTTTTCTTTCTAACAGAATTTCAACTTCAATAAGGGAGACAGTGTGTCCTGCTTAAATCAAACAACCCACCCCAGTTACTGTTCCCGGTCTTCCCGCAGAGAGTGGTCACGTGACACGGTTCTGGCCAATGGACTGCATGTCATTAGGTGGACCTTCCAGGAGAGCTCTTTGAAAGGAGGTTGGCTCATGAGGCATTTGCCTTTTGCCCTTTTGCCCTTGCCCTTTCTTCTTGCCAGGAACATGGGGTGTGGAAGAGAAGCCACTCTTCTGTGAACACAGGTAGCCACATGTCAAGAACGGCTGCCCGGAAAGGCAGAAGAACCTGGGCTCCCTGGAGGCTTTGTGGGTCTGCCATATTGGTTCCTTCCTTGTCTGTCTGAATTTCAAATTGTGTGAGAAAAAATAAACTCCAAGCTCTGTTTGGTCAAGCCACAGCAAGCCCCGCTTTCTTGTTCTGTCAGCCAAACTTCTTCTTATCTATCTTGGCTACTATTTCAAAGATCCAGATGGGACAGCCTGAGGACTGATGCTCAGCCGCACTGGTAGCATGAAAACGCAGGAATGCCTCTCAGGTAGACTTGGTAGTAATGTTGTTTTAGGGAGAACGAAGCAGGAAAGACCATTCAGCTTCAGAGACCAATGGAAATATGGAAGACAGAATGGGCTGCAAAGGATTCAGGTTTCAGAGGGCGGGTAGGGTATATGCAAGAAGACAGTGAACTGAGTTTGGGGCAGGCTGAGTTTGAGGGGCTTGACATGCAGCTAGACGGGTCCTCCTCTGGGCAGCCAGAGAGGCAAGACAGCATTCAGAAGAGAGACCAAGAGAGCTCTGAAGTAGAGATATGGCAGTCATCCGCAAAGAGACGGGGGCTCCAAGGGAGTGGATTGAATCACTTAGGAAATGGATGTGTGATGAGAAGGGGAGCGAGGAGGGAAATTCTCGGGAATCCCATCAGGCAAGGGGGACCCGGGTGGGTGCAAGGAGAGGGAAGCAGGTTGTGAGAGAAGTGGAAGAAGGATTCACAGAGGCAGGGTCCCAGGAGCCAAGAGCAGAGCCGGTTTCGAGAAGGAAAGAGCAGTCAAGAGTGTGATAGGCAATGGAGTTGTCATGTAGGATGAGGAATGAAAATTAGCCTATGGATTTGGCAATTAGGATGTCAGATTTTCTACTAAAACTGCTCCCACTGAGGTCACTAATGAAGCCAGAGAAATAGAATGATTTGCCCAAAGTGACATCGTTAGTAATGAGCCAAGCATTAGAAATAGAGGCCCCTGACTCCTGGCAAAGTGCTCTTTCTCTTCTATTATATGTACTTTTAGGCTGTCCCCAAATCCCAGAGATAGGTTTACATTTTAAAAGAACAGCTTTTGGGGGGCAATTTATGGTCAGATGCAAACGACTTCTAGCTGTCTGATTGGTAAGTAGGTTTAAAGAGGTGTCATTTTGTCCCCAGGTTAAATTATCTCCTTCACTAATATTTTGATGTGCTGAGATCTCTGAATGAACAAGGAAGCAAGACATGGAGAGGAAGAGTCCACACGAGAGCCATTCACTCCTGCACTACTCACTTGTGGCTCTCAGCCTAGCTGGAGACGGTCTTCCTCTTTCATTCCATGCCTGCCCCACAGCAAGAGGCCAAAGGGACCGTCTGCGATGTTACTTAGTATAGAAGAGCTCCTTTTCTCCAGGGCTTCTCTGAAACGAGGAGCCCTTTCTGAGACAGTCCGTCCTGAGTGGACGTCCCTAGTCCATCATGAAGATCAGAAACAGCCCAGGCACACGACTGTGAAAGGTGCTATTTTAGCCAAAAGGTCTGACTCCATTCCAGACCAAGACACATGAAAATCCCAGAACTGGTAAAAGCCGTATCTATCAATATGAGAGGTGTAGTTCAAAGGAGGCAAGGGAGTCCGTTTTGAAATTCGGAAGGCTGAGCTGAACCTGAGTTGTTTTTTTTGCTTCATACCAGAAAGCAGAGATCGGCAAAGTGAAATATTGAGGGGCAAAGTTGCCACAGCCCCAGTGTATTTAAATCACTGGTCCCCTAGGCGATCCCTGATAGGGATACACCTGTCGGTACTGAGGTTAGAGCATCAGGTGTCCTAGCAGAAACCCCTCTTTCAAGACACTGTGTACCAGAGAGCACAAAGTAGAGCAAATAAAGCCCCCAAAGCTGTGAAACTCTCGCCTCGCCACGCCCTGCCCTAGGCTGCCAGGGGGTGGATCCACAGCTTGGATATATGGCCGGTGGTTGGCAGGGAAACCTGGTGGGTTTGCTGGGGGCACAGCAATCCATAAAATAGAGAAGGTCCAAGCAGAGCAAGAGGTTTTGTTGTTGTTGCTTTTTCCGAGCAAATGAGCACTGACGTCCTCTCCCATGTCAGAAAGCTGCCTCGGATCCGGAGACAAATTTTCTCTGATGGACAAGGCAGCAAGGGCTTCTGGCTGATGAGAAGTAGCTGCTATTCACCGTCTCTCAGAAGAGGGATATAAAGAAGGAGATGCAGCCAAAATAAACAGATGGTGGGATCGGGTGGGGGATGCTGTCAGGAGCAGACACACAGGTATCAAGGGCCCCGGGCAACCACACAAAGCCATTAAGAGGAGCCAAAACTCAGCAAAGAGTTCTAGAACCCCGGGAAACAGCATGTGCTCTGCCCCAGGGGGGGTCGCCTTGGAACTGTCACCGATCCAAGGGTAGTGAAGTTTGCACAAAGCAGGAGGGACCCAGCAAGCCGAGCAATTCTGGACACCAGGGAGGACTGAGCAAAGATGGAACTGGAGTGAAATAAGTCAGCAGAGTCAGCGTAAACTCAGAACCCCTCGAGTGTCGGGAAGATTGAGTGGCACATAGCGTGGTGTGCTATGGCAGGCCGCTTCCAGAACCAACTCAGAGTCACTGAGGCAATTCTGCAAACACTGACTGAAGACCTCCTGGGTAGCGGGCACTAAGACGGGACTCTCCCTTTGAGGACCTGGTGGTCTGGGGAGTGGAGTGTTTTTAGATAGATCAGTGACGCCACAATATAATGGTTATGAGCAGAGTCTTGAAGGATCAGGAGGACGGAGTTATCATGGAAGGCTTCAGGGAGGAGGCAACGTTGAAGCCAGGTAATGAAGACTCAGCAGGCATTTGCCGAGTCAAGAAGGAAAACTTGCACCAGAAGGCTAGAGCTGTGCAACTGGAAGGTTATATTAATTAAAGCTCTGGTTGCAAAGCAAAGAAATCCTGTTGAACTAACTGAAGTTAAGAGGAGTGTTCCTACAGAATTACAACAGATGATCTTACAGATCTCACAGCCTCGTGGGGGTCCAGGTTTGCTTGGGTATCAATGTCAGGGCCAGTTGTCTATGACCTTTGAGGTCAAGTGCCCATCATCCTGTGGGTACACCTGACTCAGACTCTCAGTTTTCTGATTCCAAATTCCCATGACAGAGAACGTCATTGGTCCAGACTTGGTCATTGACATTTGATTGGAGGATCGGTGCCTGGGAGTCATAGGGGGTGATGCAGTGGTTAATATACCCTTTGAGACATGAGTGGGTGTGGATGGGCCATGCAAGTGACATATTTACTACAGTGAAACTGCTCATGTGAACACTCTGGGAATACAGGAAATCTACCATAAACTTCCAGGAGGGACTATCAGCTCCTCCTCTGTGCTCCCAGGGCCCGTGGGGGCAAACGCCTTTATCCTACCACTGAAAATATTGTGTTTAAAGCTTATCTTCATGTGGATCTCTCCTTTAACATAACTTCAGTTCTACAAGAAAGGTACAAATCCGAACTCTATGGATCATTGTAATTCTAAAAGATAACATTGCATCCAGCACGTGTAAGTCTGAATAAACTTTGATGGTACTGATTTTTTTAAAAGATTTTATTTATTTATTTATTTGAGAGAGAGAGAGGGAGAGAGTGCTCATGCACACACAAGCTGGGGGAGTGGGAGGCAGAGGAAGAGGGAGAGGCAGACCTCACTGAGCAGGGAGCCAGATGTGGGGCTCAATTCCAGGACCCTGAGACATGACCTGAGCTGAAGGCAGACTCTCAACCTACTGAGCCACCGAGTCACCCCTGTACTGATTGTTGTACCTGACATTAACCTTCTTTCCTCATTTTCCATCCATTACCATCACCTGCTATATGCTGCTTCCTCTGGTAGGAGAGGAGCATACTTGGAATGCTGGGCTTTTCTTTTTCTTTTAAGATTTTTTTAAAACTTATTTTGGGGGGGTTGTGAATGTGGGGAGGGGCGGTGGAAGAGAAACTTCAAGCTGATTCACTGCCATGTGTGGAGCCTCATGTGGGGCTCGATCTCACGACCCTGAGATCACAGCCTGAGCTGAAATCAAGATTTGGATCCTTAACCAACTGAGCCACTCAGGGGCCCCCCACGATGCTATTTAAGCTGACAACTGAGAACAGAGATTTCATGGGACTACAACAGATGTCAGAACTGGGCTCTACTTGTGTCCAAAGAACAATATATGCAGGGAGCCCTAAATTGTGACCATTATGGGGCAGATGTAGTTGGGTATCTTCACCCAAAATCCTTTTTTTAAAAAAAGAGTTTATTTATTTGAGAGAGAGAGACAGACAGAGAGAGCACAAGCAGGGGGAAGGGCAGAGGGAGGGGGAGAAGCAGGCTGCCCCTGAGCAGGCAGCCTGATGCCCGGGGACTCAACCCCAGGACCCTGGGATCATGACCTGAGCCGAAGGCAGATGCTTAACTGACTGAGCCACCCAAGCATGCACCCAAAGTTCTTTTGCAGGCAAAACTAAGGAGCCACTTGTGGGGACCTCATTCTAATGCAAGACGAAATGGACAGACATATGTTGCCTCAGTGTCGAGGGACAAACAGTATCTGAGCATACCACAGCCAAGCCGCACGGACTCCTGTCTGAAGAGCAGTAAAAAGCTAGAAGAGGGGAAAAAAACCCACTCTGCTTCCCCGAAAGCTCTATAAGACCAAGACAGCACTAACCCGACACCTGCGGACCAAGCATACTATGGGAGAGAAGGTGTCTTCTACCCAGACGCAGCCTGGCTTTGATATACTGAGAGCTACAATCTCAGTCGTGGCAGCGCAGGGGACTGGAGGCAGCTTGGTGACCCCAGTTGATGTGACAATACCGCCACAGAGATGGCAGCTGTGCCCAGCAATGGCAGTCGTGCCTGGAGGACAGAAAGGCCTCCAGAAGGCGGACACTGACCCAGGAGCCCAGTAGGGTATCATTCACACCTGACTGGTCTTATTAGTGAGCGGACAGGAGTCACTCAACTACCTGCCAGTGTGGACCAAACACCACTGTAAGTGATCCTGCTTGTACCCGCAAGCCATTTGACTTGGGGAAATTCAAGTGACATGTAAATCAAGGCACTATGCTTTCTCTCCACAGCAGCCCAATGTCTGGGGGACTTCTCATTCCAAGTAAGTCTCAGCAGGAATGAGGACCCTCTTTAGATGGATTCGCAGGGGTTCCAGAATGAGCCAAAATGGAGAGCTCCTCCCAAGGAGATCCAAGGGTGCTAAGAGCAGCTGCCAATGGAAGAGTGATATCAGACAGAAATGAATAGAAGCTGCCCAAAGAAAAGACGTGCTCCCTGGCAACATCAAGTTTAGAAAAGAGGCCAAACAAAGAGCTCTAAAAAGGATGGGGGGTGGCAGGGGAAGTAATCAGAACTAGGAAAGCGAGAAAGTCTGAAAAAAAAAAAATCAAACAGCAACTCAGAGAGAGAAATTATAGCACAAAGTTAAGAAAGTGCAAAAACATGATAAGGAAAGCAAAGGTGAGGAATGAAAAGAAGATTGCAAGAGAGGCTAAGATAAATAATAAGGCATTTTTCAAGCACAGAAGGAATGAGAGGTCAGTACAAGAGCCAATAGGGCTTCTAAAAGCTGGCAGAGGTAATTTATTGACAGAACATGAAGACATTGTGAAAAAAATATTAAAAGGCATTTTTCTTTCCCCTCTTCGCCTCTCTTTTCACAAAGGAAGATGGGGACATATGCCAGAACAGACATAAATTTCCCAGGAGTGGAAAAAAGACATATTGAAGGAAATCAGGATCGTGTCAGCACAGGTGATCAAGAAATTAGGATGTCAGAAAAATTGCGGAAAGTCTAGAGCCAGGCCAGAGTCTCCTGGAATGAGGGACCCAGAGGCCAGTGAGGTCCAAGGCCAGGGAAGGGAGGGATGGGAGAGGGTCTGCGGTGTGCAAGGGCAGAGCGACAGCAAGATACCCATGAGCTGCTGTTGGAAGCAGTCTCATACTGCGCCCTTAAACTCATCTTGTGGCTGCTTTTTATCTCTGATGTGAGGAACACACCCAGGGTTTTATTAGGACTTTTATACTCCAAACTACCGACATTTAATGATCCCTGATGGGGAACTTGCTTTTAAGAGCACCCAGCATGACCCAGTTTTGAGTAAAAGTTCATTTTCCTTCCCATCCGAAGATCCCAGACTAGAGGAGAAGACCTGGGTTCAAGTTAGGATTCTGTCACAGACTGGTTGTGTGGCTCTGGGCTAATGGCTTCATCTCACAGAGAAGTGTGTCCCCCATCTCTAAAATAAGACAAGAACTACCTTACAGGACCACAGTGCTCAAATGAAGTTGTTTGCTCATGCACCAGTACGAGGAAAAATCCTGAGTGTATTTTATGGGCCAGACAATGGTCTGGGCCCCCAGGAGGCAGGAGTAATAACACAAATTCTATTTTTGCGGGGCTGACATTCTAGTGTGGGGACAGATCTATCCAGCAAAGGAAACAAAAGACAAGGTCATTTCAGAGAGTGTTGAGAGCTTTGGGAAAAATACACAGCTACATAAAGGCCTGCTCACAGGGTTAGTCAAGGAAGATGACATTGAGTTGAGATCTGAACTAAGAGGAAGGAAGATCTGGATAGAACATTCCAGAAAGAGGGCAGAAAGCCTCAGCCCCAAAGTTCTTGTATAAAAGCATTGTATAAACTGCACAGAGTTGTCAAAATGCTGGCTCTGAGTGTTAGCATTATCAGAGCTCTGTCCAAGCTTGAGAATTTGATTGTCTCCTTTGACTCCCGAACCTGGGTAAACCATAAGGAATTATTGAATCAAGGCAAGCCTAGTGACAAAGAAGTGCAAAGCATGCAACATTTGTGGAAATATAAATGAATTCCAAGGGGAGCAGGAAGGGCATGTTCTTCCTTTCTGGATTGTAAGGCTGTGGTCACTGCCTATGGCCAGCCTAGAAGTCCCAAAGAATCAGCTTCGGATGTGTGGCTTACCTTGGGCTGCCCAGGTTCTGTCTAGCAGGTGGGGGGAAAATGAAGACACGTGGATTTGGTTCCCTGTTCAAAAGCATTGGCTCTATTTGAAATTTATTCCTTTCCATCCCCAAACTACAGTAATTGTAGTCATGCAGCAATTAAAGAGAAAAACTTCATTTCTATGCTTTCAAAGAGAGTGATTGTCACAAAATAAGTCAAGCTTTTGGTCTGGAAAACAAGCTGAATGCTGACAGAGGAAAATAAGTAGAACAAGAAACTTCTAATACTTCGTCTTCACGCAATAGTCCAATGAAAGAGAAGTCAAATCTTACTTCCCAAGTGCTTATGGAGAAACTACTAGTTTCAGGGCATCACCAAAATAAATAATACCCAGCTGTGAAACAACCATCCCGGAAAGGGAAGGAGGGGGTTAGGTAAGAGCAGGGAAGCAGCAGCAGGTAAGAAAGACTGTGATCCAGGACAACTCGCTGGAGAGGGCAGGAGTCAGCCTGATCTCCAAGGGGAACTCTGCAACAGTAAGTTACACCCAACCCACAGAGAAGGACTTGCACTGTGGGGGGTGTACACAAACCCTGGCTCTCTCCCCCTTTGACCTGCAGGCAAAGCAGCTCTGATAGCTTGAGCACCACCCTCTGAAGAGCTGCAGGTATGCTGAAAACAAACCACACCTGGGCATAGGAAACCCTAAAATGGGATCCCCAGCCCACTGGGTGCAGTGCTGGGCCGGCTAAGCTTACTTAGGGAGAGTGACTGAGAAGAGAGTGGGCACGACTGCGTGCTGATGAGAAGAGAAGCTTATAAAGGAGACCAGGAAGGATGGTTGTTTCACAGCTACCCTGCAAAAGATGAGGGCTTACTAGTACTATTATCTCCACTTTATAGATGAGAAACTCGAGGCTGGGGGAGCTTTAAGCACCATTCAGATTAAGAGGAGAGTTAGGACTTGAATACAGGTCCCCAGACCTGAAGCTTAGAGCTCCTTCAAATGCAACAAGAGAAGGTTTTCCAGGAACTAAGGGCTCCAGCATTTGAGAGAGCTGGTCCTTTTTTGAAGGGGTTTACAGGTGCTCATATTCATGATGAAACATGTGTCTCTTTGGACTTGGAACCAGGGAGGCGAGAAGAGGAAGGGAAGCTACTCTTTCAGCAAAACTAAGAATCTCCTGCTTGGGGCATTATGTCTTCGAAGGCCCCAGGATTATGATTTTGTATGTGTGGTGGAGGGGTTTGAACCCTCAGCCCAAGATCATGACCTTGAACAGAGAGCAGCCTGCTGGTGGGGGCAGGGAGGGGGGTGTAAAGTCTGGAACCACCGCACCCACACCCCAGGAGGGACAAGTGGGTGCGAGGAGTACTTAGTGGAGAGGACTCTCAGCTGCCTAGAGCACAGGCCCAGCCGTGCACAGTGTACCAAGGCCCTGACTTGATTTTCTGACTCCAGGGAAGCTGGTGTTGACTTTGTCCATTAAGCAGGCTTGCCGGATGTCTGCTGACTCCAGGTCCTTTGCCCCCTGAGGAAGCCCCACCGCCTCAGAGATCAGCAGGGTGTGCTAGTTCCCAGGGCTTCCCCCGTCCAGAGGGAGGTGTCTGGGGTGGAGCAGGCTCCGGGCTGGGACTCAGGGCCATGCCTGCGAGACCCAGAGCATGACCCTCTGTTTGCCGAGTCTCTGACATGAGGGGCAGTGAGGAAAATTGGAAGTAGTAATACCTGCCCCCTGAATTGCCTGGGATTAATTAGGAGACAGATAATACACAGTGTGTGCCCAGGATGAAAATGAGTTATAGTCTCGTTATTAATGTAGCTGGAAGGATGATTCGTTTAGACAAAACAAGGCCACTGCGCGAGAAGCCGGAGGTCTTCAGATGTCCTCACAGGGCAACTTAAGGGAGTGGCCTACGGGTGTACTTGCGAGGGATTCCCGCTCATTTACAGGAGGGCGCGAGCCAGCAAACCAAAGCTGTTTTGCCCCGTCAAGTAAATAAAATGCGAAGACTGAGCACGACGCTCGTGTTTATTTTTTGTTCCTTGAGGAAAATATTTTCCACAGAGCTGGACACTAACATGAAAAGTAAAAACGGGGCTGGGGAAAGGAGAAACCCAAAACCGATATAAATTAGAAGCAAACTAGTGTTCATTTCCTGTGGAGGAATTTTATATTTTTTAATGGAGTTACTGCGGCTTTTTATTTCGGTATGAAGGTGAAGAGTCAAAGCATGAGGATTTAAGGCTTCCAAGTGTGTGTTGTTCTATGAACAGACCCTTAAATTTGCCAGCACGCCCTAGGCGCTGCTCCTGCATAACCAATATCTTCCTGCCAGGGCCAAGGCTGAGGGCCCTTTGACTCCCCTGGAAGTTATGCAGGGAGAAGGGGAGTGTCAGGAATGCAGGATTAGGCCCCATAATTGAGGCTGTCATTAGCTGAAGAGGCAGGTGGGTTTGTGAGCCTTTCCAAGTTTGCATTTATTATGGCATGAAGATATGGCTCCTTTGGTATAAAGAGGGTGGGGGGGATTTCTGCAAGTCGGCAATATTTTCTTCTCTCTCTCTCTCTCTCTGCCTGTACCCACCCCCCCAAGTTGGCTGGTTCTGTAACATTCATTATGCTTTTCTTAATAGATCCCAGAAATGCTGAAATCGTCCTTTAGAGGAAGCATTCACTTGAAACAACAAAAGATTAGAGAAACCTTAAAAATGCTGGATTTTCTTTACCTTTTGAGGAAGGCCAGCTGGAACCTTCTGAAATTATTCCTATCCATTGCGCAGCCACAAACAGTACTGATGGTGAGGATAAAATATTATTTTTGTAAATCGCATGTGGATACAGCAATGCCACTTAATCAGATGCTCCTTAGTGGATGGTGGGAACGGAGACCATGGCCAAGACGGAGGAGACTGCTACGGCACAAAGAGGCCGGGGATTAAGATTCAGAAGAGAGCAAATGGCCCGCGATCATTCTGGCACGTACTTGAATGTAACATTCTAGGAACACCCATTTTTTTTAATTAAATTTTTTTTACTGTAGTAAAATATAAGTAACGTCAAATGTATCATTTAATCAAGTTTAAGTGCACAATTAAATGACATTCAGTACATTCACATTTTTGTACAACCATCGCCACTCGTCTACCTCCTGACTTTTCCATCTTCCTCAGCTGAAATTCTGGACTTCCCCTCCCAGCCCCTGGTAACCACCCTTCTATTTTGTCTGCATGAATTCGACTACTCCAGGTGCCTCAAAGAAGCAGATTCCTACAGTTTCTGTCCTTTTGCTTCTGGTTTGTTTCACTTACCATAATGTCTCAATGGCTCATCCAGTTTATAGCTTGTATCAGAAGGCCTTTTCTTAAGGCTGAATAATGTACCACTATATGTATATACCACATTTTGCTTATCTGCTCATTCATTAATGCATATTTGGATTGCCTCTACTTTTTGGCTATAATGCTGCTATGAACCTGGGTTTACAGATAGCTCTTCGAGATCCCAATTTCAATTGTTTTGGATATATATACAGAGATGTGTCATTTCTGGATCAAGTGGTAATTCTAGTTCTGATTTTTTGAGGACCTGCCCTGTGCTTTCTATCATCACTGCACTATTTTACATTCTCACCAACTGTGTAGAAGGGTTGCAGTTTCTATCTTCACCAACACACAATTTTCTGTTGTTGTTGTTTGTTTTAAAGATTTTTATTTATTTGACAGAGAGAGACACAGTGAGAGAGAACACAAGCAGGGGGAGTAGGAGAGGGAGAAGCAGGCTCTCCACAGAGCAGGGAGCCCGATGAGGGGCTTGATCCCAGGATCCCGGAGACACTTGACTTAACACTTAACGACTGAGCCACCAGGCACCCCTGTTTTTTTTTTTTTTAATTGTAGCTATCCTAATGGGTGTAAGGTGATGCCTCATTGTGGTTTTGACTTGCTTTTCCCTAATGATTAGGGATGTTGAGCATCTTCTCATGTGCTCGTGTACAAACATCTGTTCCAGTTCCCCCTTCTAATTATTTGGGGGGATGTACCTAGAAGTGAAAATGCACACCACTCCAACATCGAAGCAGGCCCGATAGAGACTTGCTGGGCAACACCGTGTCCCCTGGCCCATCGGCATCCCAGGTTGAGCGGGTGACTACAAATCCTCAAGAGGGCAATGAAGCTGTCATTAACCAACATTCCTAGAGCTAGAGGATGTTCTGGTTAATGGAGGGTTAATTAGACTTCTCCATTTTGGTTCCAATCATTGTTGCTGAAATTCTTCCCAAAATATTTTGGTCTATTTCCACATGACTTACACAGCCTCTCCTAGGGGGTTTTTCTTTATCTTGGAGGAATACTAGTGGATGACCACCTGGGAACTAGGTTCTTAGTAAGCTCTCCTGGAGATTTAGATTAGAAGGTATCAGACATGTCCAGTGATGTTATAAACCGAATGGTAAGCTGTGTAGGATGGTGAACTCTGGGCAAGTTAAACTTTCAGAGATGTGGTTTCGGAAAAGATCTTCTGTAGTTCTCCTTTTTGGCAGTCACTGGAGAGCAGGGCCTGTTGTCTATTAAGGCCACTCCTAGTTCATGAAAATAAAACCATGTCAACTGCAAATAAAAGAATGTTTATCTTTCTATTCCCTATGGAGGGAGTTGGAGGGTCCAGGCTGGGAATGTGTCTTATCCAAATGCGATAGCATATCATAGATGTTTCAATGGAAAAAAAGAAAAAAAAATGTGTTTGAATTCATCTGTGTTTCACTTCATTGGAAATTGTGAGTTAGGCTAGATGCTGTATTTATTCATTACGGTACCCCTGGCACTGGCCCAATGCCAGGCACCCAGTAAGTGATCAATAGTTGTGTATTGAAGGGATCAGTGTGGCCTGTTTCCTTAAGAGCCTGCCTGATTACATCTCTCTGTCATGAAGTGTTAAGGTGACAGTTCCCTGACAGCACTGGGATAGAACATTCTACTGGCCCAGCTGGCTCCCAGCTGCTGCTAGTGCAGACAGGCCCACTCTTCACCCCCACTCATGACCATTCCTTTAATTACATGGGGAACTTCTCTTTTCTCTTCTTTTTTGGGGGGAAACAGAGAGAAAGGAGGCAGGAGGGAAAGGAAGAGTTGGCTAGAATGGCAGGAACAACTATTTTGAGCCTGGTGTGGTGGACAGGATTTGAACCCATGGCTATAGGGATGAGAGCCAGAGCGTGAGAGAATTGTTCTCCTGGGAATGTCTGTGAGACTCAGGGCACAAAGGCAGCTCTAGGGGATCCAAGGCAGGAGAGGAAGGCAGTGTGGGCACCTCATGCCCTTGGAAGTCCACTGACAGATTGTAGGTTGAGGCAAACTCCTTGGACTCCCCAAAGAAAAAGGAGGGACAATTTAAAGATTCCTACCTGAATATATGTGGGATTCACAATCACAGCTCTGTGTGTGTGTGCACATGTGTGTGCATGTCATTAATTGCCAGTTGGTGACACATGTGAAAATATTTATTTGTGCTCCAAATTTCTACCTTTTTACTTATAAGCAACTAAACCCATGACAGATACCCATGTAGGTAGTAAATGAAGAAAGGCCAACAAAATCCATATGCAAGAATCATCTATTATTCAAACAGATTTATCCACAACCTGATATAAATATGGTCCTTGTGTCAAATAAGAAACTTGGGGTTGAATAATAATAATAATAATAATAATAATAATAGTAAGAAGAAGGAGGAGGATGAGGAGGAGAAGGAGGAGAAGAAGAAGGAGAGCTCTGCCCCTCTATAGTGTTCTCTATGTATAAGGCATGATTTCAAGCACTTTATGTATTTCAATTAATTTCGTCCTTCCAACAGTTCTAGGAGACAAGTCTTATTCTGTCCTCTGCAGATGTGGAAACTGAGGTAAGGGAAGTTAAGTAACTTGGCCAAAATACACAGGCAGCTTGTGGCAGAGTTGGGATTCAAACTTAGGAAGTTGGGCTTCAGAGTTTGACATTTCATTGATCATTCTTCACGTAAAGAAAAAGACGACCTTTAATCCTGAATCTAGTTTGGAATACATTTAGCTGCAAGTAACAGAAAAATCTAACAGCGGCTTCAACAAAACTGGGTTTAACAAGAAGTCTGCAGTTTGCTTGGATAGCTCAGTGATGTCAGGACTGATGTGTCTGTTTCATCCTGAACTTTTATCTCATGCTCCCAAAAAGATTGCCCAACTAGAGATGTCACGTTTGTATTCAAGACAGAAATGGGGGTTTGGGTGGGAGCAGTGTCAGTAAAGCAGAAGCGTTCCCAGAAGCCTTAGTGGGCTTACGCTGCCACCTCGTCAGAGGAACCAAATGACCACCCGTCCTCACAAAGCAGCTGGGAAAAGTCAAAGTCAGCCTCTCCAGCTGCTTCAGTGAAGGGATGTGTAAGAAAAAGAGTTGGAGGGGCGCCCGGGTGGCTCAGTTGGTTAAGCGGCTGCCTTCGGCTCGGGTCATGATTCCAGGGTCCTGGGATCGAGCCCCGCATTGGGCTCCCTGCTCAGCGGAGAGCCTGCTTCTCTCTCTCCCCCTCTCCCTGCCGCTCTGCTTACTTGTGCTCTCTCTCTAGCTCTCTGTCAAATAAACAAATAAAAAAAAATTAAAAAGAAACTTTAAAAAAAAAAAAGAAAAAGAGTTGGAAATAGACGTTGAGTTATTAAAAAAAAAAAATATTCACCACACTCCTCAGTGAGAGGAGGTGAGGAAATCT
Source organism: Lutra lutra (assembly GCF_902655055.1). Classification (NCBI taxonomy): domain Eukaryota; kingdom Metazoa; phylum Chordata; class Mammalia; order Carnivora; family Mustelidae; genus Lutra; species Lutra lutra. The sequence goes on along the minus strand of NC_062290.1, from coordinate 42,793,183 downwards.
AGACAGACAGAAAGAGGAGACAACAGCTCTGATGGAAGAGTCTGGCACATCCCCATCTCTACTCCAGTTGTGTCCCCTGGAGTTCTTCATTTGCCTTGTCTGCTCTCAGACTTGTGATTGTACCGGAACCACTCATCTCCCCACAGACACTGGTTTGGCTGCATGACGGCTGAATGTCAGGATGTTTTAGTAATGTGACCATAGCGCACTGTGACATGATGTGGTCTTGAGATGTTGTGACCAGAACCAGTCTGGCTGGCTGAGCCATGTCTCAATCCCACAGAATTTGTCCAGGGTTCTGGCACCAGTTTGGAGTGTCAGAAGGGTTCTGCAGAGAGCTTTCTGAATCTGTCCCTCCTCATTACAATTAAGATGCTCAAGGGTAGGGCCTGGGTCTCACTAGTCTGTCTTCCTCTTTCTGCCCCCTTCCCCAACCCCCCCCCCCGGGACTGTAACAGTCCTGAGCTCATCAATGGGTCTCAATAAATACTTGATGGGTAAACTCACATTCCTGGTGACTGGTCAAAGATGTGTCACTTGTTATGAAGTGTGCCAAGAAAGTCACTTACTCATTTGTCCAGTAAGCACTTTTGTGATTTAATCTGTGAACCAATTACTTCAATACAGCTTCCAGAAATAGAGTTCTCCATCCTTTGAAGCGAGTTAATTGTCAGCCGATATTTTATCTGTGTTCGTTCATCTGACAGACAATTAGTGAGGGCTTCCAAAGTCTCAGGCACACTGCTAGGCACAGAGGGACACAGAGAAAGAGGTAATGCTGCCCCCCCCTCCCCAGCCCCGGACTCGGAGGGGAGAGGGCTGGACAGGCATGTCAACAACTTGACTGGGGCTCTGAAAAGGACTACATCAAAGCACTGTGGGTTCACAGGGGGAGGGTGACTCATGATGGCAAGGGGTTGCAGGGTTGTGCAATTGGATTGGATACGGGAGTCTCCCTCCTTAGACATTCCAAGATGACTGCCAGCTTGGTTTCACTAAGGGGGCCGAGGGGGGGCCATGACCCTGTCTGGCTTCCTCCCTCATTGGGTTCACTAGTGAGTGCATACTTCTCCCTGGAGACCAGCTTCACACATGCTCTGCATATTGGCTCTTTTCACAAACAGGACAAAGGAAAACATGAAGGAGAGAGTAAGGCTGAGGTTTGGGAAGCCGGAAGGCCAGGAGCCTTCTCCGAGGGAAGGTAGCAGCTTGTATCTTTTTCATTCCTCCCAGGCTAGAACACGCGCTTTCGTTTTGGGGGACAGGACAGGGTGAGGTCTGGAGGATGTTTAGGGGGGGCTCTCTCTGCAAGGTAGCTCAGATGAGGTAATCTGAGGGCAGGGCAAATGCTACCCAACTCTCTTCACCAAAAGGTCAGTTAAGGAAACAAAACTACCAGAGTATTTTCAAAGGCCTCTTACTCCCCCTTTCAAAGGAAAACAGCTCTATGGAGTCTTCTGGGAAAACAAGTATATTCTTGCAACTTCGATGACCCACTTATGTGAATATTGGAACAGCAGTGAAAAAAAGACAAAGATACTTTTGTAGCCTCTAAAGGGTTAATATCAGAGCATAGTCGAGGCTTAGCAGCAAAAAGGGCAGCTTTGTGATCTTTTATTATGAAATAAGATTAGAGGCCATAGCACAGACTGGGGGAGGAGGGGTCCTGTGTGGAGCGGGTGACCCCAAGACTTCAGTCTGGAGCATCCGTCCCACACCACAGTGAGTGCCGGACTTAGGGAGCTAGGGTGAAGCCCCAAGCTCAGAGGGACGTTTCCAAACTGGCTCTGTCTGAAGCAGTTTTTGCAAAATAAAATTTGGACCTCTTGCTCTCCTTCAATTTTTAGTGTGCGTTCACAGACCAGATTTGTGAAATCTGGAAGTGGGAAAGCAAGTATGTAATCCCTGGTAATTCCGCATCCAAGAATCTCACCGAATATTTCATATGCCACCTCATTAATGCCTGTTCCTGCCCGTGAATTCTGGCCAATCCAGATACCAGTCAGTCCTATTTTACAGATGCGGAAGTCGAGGGAGAGGAAACAAAGCACCTTCATGGAGAATTAGTCATGCAACAGAAACCAAGAGCTCCGAGTGTCCTGGCTTCCAGTCCTTGGCTCTGGCAGCAACACTGGGCTCCCTTTTCTTCTCGTGGGAACAACTACTAACACTTCGGCTTTCGACTTTCACTTACAGGGCTGATGAAAAAATTACCATTTGCTGAGAAGGCAGTGAAATGCCGACTTCTCACCCTTTGGTCAAGGCGACTTCCTTGAAAGTGCTTTAAAGTAGATTGATGGAATCCAGATCCAGCCATCTTGTCCCCATTGAAATGGCGGCTCATCCACAAAGAACCCCTCCCCCGACCCTCGCCAAAAAGCAAAACCAAAAAGGCTATCCTGCATTCCCTGTTTCTTTGATTGAATTGATCCTTCTTTAAAATGCTTATTGAATTTGTTGGCCAATTTAATTAAAAGAGTTAAAAGAGTGAACTTCTCCTGTGGAAGAATCATGCCCATGCCTTTCTTGTGATGGCTCTTAAATGACAGAAAATGCCTGGAGCTGATTTGGGGGCCAAAGAAGTCAAAAAATTCTTTCCTAAAGCACACACTTGTCCCCCAAAGTGACCCCTCCTCCCCCCAACCCTGGTACCTCGAAACCCCCAGACAGTGGATGCCAATAGAGTGAAGAGGTGAATTTAGACATTTTTAGACATAGCTGGGAGGCTGCCTGGTTCATGTGGAGCTAGTCATACCCAAAATATGCCTCATAGGCAACAACTAGAACTTGGCCTGGGAATCAAAAGGGGTGAACCGCTTTGGGTCCATGAAACTTAGAAATAAGCAGAGATTTAAAAAAGAGTCAGAACACCAGCTATAAGAAACTACCATCTTATCCCATGGAGTTTCCCCTTGCCTATCCAATACTACTGATTAACAGTTAATATTTTTGAACAATATTTTATACCAGACTTGTGGCTCAGCTTTTATACACAGTATCTCACTTAATCGTTACAACAAGCACATGAGATGGGAACTCTTATTATACATTATCTTTTACAGAAGAGGAAATGAGGCACTTGTAAGTAATCTGGGCAGGACTTGAACCCTCATCTGTCCAACTCCAGAAACCACACTCTGAACTGTCTCTGCACCTCGTCAATATTAATTAAATCCTTGCAATGACAGTCCCCTTCTCATGGGATTACAACCATATAAGCCCTCCAAGATTGCTGCAAAGGAGCCAGTCTTGGTTTTTGTCATGGACAGCGGCATGAAAAGGCGATCCATTTCATCAGCCAAAGCGTAAGAGAAAGAGATCCTGAATTAAGACATTTCTGCTGAGGATGGAGGGGAAGAAAGAGTTCTGGAGAAAGGAGGGTCTCCATTTGAGAGAAACCCTATGAGAGCTCAGGGCTTGGAGAGTAGGAGTTGGGAATGAGAGAGGAAACGGCCTCAGGCAAAAGACAATAAAACTTGATTTTAGTTCCAGGCGGAGGAGGCAACTTGCCTTAAAAGAGAAAGGAGGGGCCGGGAGAGAGAGGGTAGTGAATAGAGAGGGAAGACAGTGTGTTCAGGTGTTCTTTTTTTTTTTTTTTTAAAGACATTCCCTCAAGTCGGCTACAGTTAAAAGTGAAGGGACAGAGGAGGTCAGATAGAAACAAAGTGCAAAGGGAGAATTGAAGGGCGCTCAGAGAACAGAAGGTAAAAGATCACAGGAGAGGTAGGAAGAAAGCCAGAGGTAACACAAAGCCCCAGGGAAGCGGCGTGGCAGTGGAGGAGCCCAGTTTAATCAGCTTCGCCTAAGGCGGCCACAGCTAAATAAAGAATGCCGGACGCGGGAGACTGGCCATTCTGGAAAGGCAAGGGTCAGTGGTGGCTTCGGTGACAGCTACGTGGCAGCAAAGGGACAAAGGGGAAGAGACCACGGAGCCTGGGTTCTAAGAGGGAAGAAACAAAGAGTGACCAAGAAAATGATGAGGGGACAGAGGCGGAGAACTGCTGTGTCCCTAAGGGGTGTTCAGCGGCCGGAAGTGGCTGGCAGTAGGGGACAGCGAAGGCAGCAATGACCACGGGAGGCAGAGGAAAGTCTGGGGCAATCATAAAGTGGATATTTAGATGCATCTCTGAAAACTGAAATTCACTGTGGCTGTAAATTGTGAACAAATCTGCCCCAGGCGTGTACAGCTTTGTTCCATCTGGCCAGCTCAGGGCTGACCACAAAGAGACCTGATTTGGTCGTTAAAGTGCCCAAAAGCCAGCCTAAATCTGCTGCAACCTGTTCGTGAGTCGGCTTCATGATGGAGGAGGCAGGCAGCTGGGAGGAGGCACTTGATGGACATGTGTGGATGAAAGAAAAAAATTAAACACTGTAAGAAATGGCTCTCTTTAAAAAAGAAGAAGAAGAAGAGGAGGAGTCCATTTTTCAAAAGGCAAGAGCCCAGGGAACTCAGTTTTGGAGCAGAGTGAAATCAGGTGCAATGTGTAAGTTCTTGGTCAGCCCGGCCTGGGGTTGAAGCCTGGTCCTACCACCTTGGAATTGAATTTTGGCACATTGTGTCCTTTCCTGGGCTGCCTCTGCAGAAAAGCCACCCTCACAGGTTATCATGGGTGAATTTTGTGGCGAGAGGGAAAGCATCCAGAGAGGGTCGAGCAAGTTACCGGGGTCTTCTCTTAGCTGCAAAAGTGATAGGGAGACACAAGGGCAGACTCAGAGAGCAAACTTCCTAGAGACAGATTTTATGATGTGGTTGAGTCATGAAAACTCTAATTCTAGAGCCTTCCCTCTTTGTATACAATCATGTCTTGTTTCAAAACAACAGGTGCCAAATTTTAGGAAATCTGAGAGTAGGGGATTCTGTGATAATAACATAAGGTCAACCATGGAAAAAATAAGCTTATCATGGTATATTTATTAAATATTGCAATGACTCCTACCTACCCATCTACCTACCGACCATGCCTGGGACACTTGGCAAACTGAGAGGTCCCTATCACTGCCTTTTAAATACGCAAGTCTGAGCTTCTGTAGTGCGAGGAAAGTCAATTTTATATCTGCTTTTAGTGCCACATTCAGACTGTGAAAGCGGCCGTTTAGAAAACCTTTAGGTAAATATTTGAAATATTCTAAAACTGACATTCTGAATGATATTCTGATACCACTTCAATAATGTTTTATAAAATTCAGAGGAAAAATAGAATTAAGTAAATTTGAACTTTCCCTTTGCCGAGGCAGTTAAAGGCCGTACTATTTGCATATTCTAATGTGGGATCACTGTAGCTCAAGGTACAAAGCTTCCAAAGAAACTGTCCCTAGCAGGCCAACAGTGCAGGCGCCATTAACCTTTGGCCTTTCATCTGCATAAGACAAAAATCAAAGTCGCTGCTTTTCAAAGTGGCTCCTGTGTAACCACTCTGTGCAGCCCATGCTTTCCAGAACAGTCTTTGGAAGCACAATTAGAAGGTTTAAAAAGCAGAAACAAAAGCTCCATCCTATTTACACATTTAAAGTAAAGGTCATTCTCAGAAACTGGGCTTCCCAGATTTCTCCCCTTGAAATCCCTTAAGATATGTAATACCAACATAAAGGGAATCACAAATCCAGTTTTCAGAAAATGGCATTAAATATAGATTTAAACTTTGACCTTTAGTCCCAAGTGAGAGGACAAAAAATTCTCTTTACAGTGAAGGGCATGTTGCTACTAAGCTTCAATGAGTAGGAGAGAACCTGCCTGGTAGGAGCCAGGATTAAGAAGCACCAAATCGATTTACCTCCAATGCAGGTGTGCTGCAAATCCGCTGGGTCCGGACGTAGCGTGTGATTGGGCCAGGCTCATCTATATTCTAGAGTTTGTAGAAGTAGCTTCTGGGAAACGGGGGGTCTTCTTGGCCTGGGGAATTGACGTTTCCACGGCAATATCTGAAATGCATTCCGAGTGAGCAGGAATAAGAGATGGAATACGCAGGGTCTCCCACTCCACATTAGGGTCATGAGCAATAGTGGGAAATCCGTGGGTAGCAGAGTGACGGATTGGGCAAACAGGGAAATCATGGAGACCCAGAGCATTCATATTTTTACATCCCTTATTACCCTGATTGCTCTGCAGGTGCTGACCAGGGCCCCAGGCTGATGACCTGCTCTGTAGCTCATCTCCCTGCTACATCATTGGCAAGTGGATATTGGGGCCCGGGTGGGGGAGGGGGTGCATGACGGACAATGGGAAATGGAGCTTATTGGAGAGAGGGACTGTCGATTCTATGCATACCCAGAGGCAAAAGAAGAAAATTTCCCCGACTATGGAATTTGCTAGAACAATTAGGGAAGTGGAGATAAACAGGGATGATGAGTACTGGACTGGGGTCCGTTCGTTTTGCTCTTAACTAGGTAGGTGATCTCATGATGACTATGTAGCACAATTATTCATTTCTTGGTCTCTGCCACCAGACAGTAATCTTTAGTTAGCAAACCCGATCTTGCCGATTTTCCATCAGTGCCTGACTTATACAGGGCGCTCAGCAAATGTTTGTTGATTGGATAAGTGAGGGAAAGAAGAAAATTCTTTGTTGGGAGGGTCCCAGTACAACTCTTTCACTTTAAAGATAAAGCAATTGAAACCCGGAGAGCAGAGGTCCCACTGCTTGTTGGTGTTAGAATGAACAAGGGTAATGGGAATGATGATCCTGGTAACAGCTAACAATCAAGTACCTGAACCGTGCTAACTTCCCATGCTGGTGATTTCTTAGTTGGTTCTCAGCTCCATAATCACCTTGCTATTTTCCCTTCTATGTACAGTGCTTGGCAGCCGAAAAACTACACTTCCCAGACCTCCTCGTCAGCTTCTGGTAGGTCCTATCACTGACAAGCACTCACAGAATCTTGGGAAATGGGAACAAGGGAGAAGTTATTATGTTAGCATTTATCTAATTAATTAAGTTGTCTGTGGCAGCAGGTGGTGGCAGCAGCAGCAGGCCGTGGAAGGTGACCGCAGGGTTCTGGGACATGATTGGTGAGTGGCGACACCTGTGGGTTTGTTGGGCTCTCTCAGCCCCACAAGGGCACGATCTCCTGGTTTCCTCAGCATGGCAACAGTGGTGGCCCCCGCGGCCTCGGGAGACAGGAGTTTGTGAGCTGTGGGTAAACCCATGTCCTTTTTGGTGTCTCCTGTCCTAGACGGAAGTGTCTTCCTGCAGTTACTGATTTCTCTCTGGGTAACACTGCCTTCCTGGTTTGGCTCCAACAGCCCTTGTAAAACATTAGTACCAGTTTCTGGTATTACGTCCCCCCCTACTGAAATACCCACAGTGTTTTCTGTGGACGTTCTCGTCTTCTCACAGAAACCTATGAGTTGTGAACCAATGGAACTATACACCTATTTTACAGATGAGGAGATGAGGCTAACAGACACTGACAGACTTGCCCAAGAGCACAAAGTGAGGTGGTGGTACAGCAGGGACACAAACCACGTCTGTCTTCTGCCTATATTGATGCATTGAACTATGCTCTTCAAGGTACCCTGTTACCTCCATGGGATTATTTTACTGAGGTCATTTGGGTGCCTGGCAATGGGGCCTTCCGCCTCTGTGCTGTGTAAGAGTGATTTTACTGGGCCCTCTTCTGGAGTATTCTAGAACATTCTTTCTCCAGGATGCTTGTTTCCTTGCCCTCCTGATCTAAGCCTCATGATGAAGTTATTTCCTTTATTAAAAACTTTACAGCGGGGCACCCAGGTGGCTCAGTCAGTTAAGCATCTGACTCTTGGTTTAGGCTTAGGTCTTGATCTCAGGGTCCTGGGATTGAACCCCCAATGTGGGCTCCATGCTCATCGGGAGTCTGCTTGAGATTCTCTCTCTCCCTCTCCCTCTGCCCCTCCCCCGCCCATATTCTCTCTCAAATAAATCTTAAAAAAAAAAAAAAAAACACTTTACAAGGACTAGTGTATCTTTTAACAGTAGAAGTAGCTAAGGGTCTGGAGCTGTTGGCAGAAGCCAGGAGGTTACCTGGAGTAAGGGTTTGGTAGAAGAGAAGAAGGTAGAGTGAATGGGCCCAGTGGTATTACATAGCAGATGGGGCCCCTACACTGTCAGGACAACACTGAGGGCCCTGGCCCCTGGCTTTGGTGAAGACCAACCAGAGGATGGAGGATTAGAGGAATTTTCCCCCATAAATGCCTTAGAATGGTGCCTGGCTTATCACAAGCACTCAATTACTATTAGCTTAAAAGTAGGCCATGGGACCAGGGACTGGAGGAGATACCAAGGCAAATCAGAGCCAGCTCAGCCTTTGGGGATATTCAGCCATGAGGGGCTGAGGCAAGTGCACATCTGAACTGGGAGGGAAGAGCTGGAAGGCAGCACAGGCATCCTGAGAGTGTTCTGGGGACCCAAAGGGGTCAATGCAGGCTCTGGGCTTTGAGTAGGCTCTTCAAGCAGGGTGCGATGTAAAGCAGTGGCAGTGGGGGAGGAAAGCACAATTTCCGGGCAAAGAAACTGTACACAGAGGTATTTTTGAATTAAAGTCTCGAATCTCCTGGGTGATTTTATGAAGCTCTCCCACCTTCCTTCTAAAGGTCTGAGAACAGTTTCTGTGAACCCCCAGGGCCTTCAAGAGCTGCTCAGAGTTGAAATGTCCTCTACAAAAGCCAAGCTCAAGGACCAATCTGGCCTTTTCCACATCTTTTCCAATCTCTATCTCTCCTCAACCACTGCTCGCCTCCCCCAGCCCCTAGACCCCAGGACTCAGTCCCTCCAGGGGCTCAGCAGAGAGCCTTCATTGCACCCTCCCTCACATCCAGACCCTTTGTCCCTGGGCCTGCTCCTTTAGGCTCCTGCTATTGGACCAGACAGCGATTTTGATGGACTCCCCCGAAGTAAGATGTCAATGGCTGTTGTAACTTAAAAATGTTCCCTCTCAAGAGTGTCTGTATTTTAACACTGGCCTTCAGCACTTCATTGAAAGGACTAACGTGAATTTCAAATGATAGGTCATAGAACTTACATCAGTTAAAAATGAGTTTGGCTGTAATGTAAAGCCATTTGTAATGTAAATGGTTTAAAAAAGTAAAGGTGTTCTAGGAATACACACACACACTCACACATGCGTACATACACACACAAACGCTGTTGATGCATCTGTTCAAGGAGAGCAAAATATGCCACTTTGGCATATGGGCTATTTTGAGATGATGGCAATGAAGACCCAGAAGACTCAGGAACACCTTCCACCTCTCCCTTAACGACCTAAAAAAATTTAGATAGGGAGTCTGGCCCAGCAAGAGAGCTATCACCAGAGAACTTTCTATATGAAAGACCTATCTGTATGGCAGGATAGACATCTAATTACTAAACATCTGTTCTTCTCCTCCTCCTGTGAATCGCCCTTCTTCCCCTTCGAAGGCCCAGACCCTGAGCCCATTCCTCAGCTCAGGATGGCATATTAGCCTCAACTGCCCTCGAATCTCATATCTTTGTGGCTCTTGAATAGACAAAATTACACTGTCTTTCTCTGTTAATCTGTCTTATGGCAATTTAATTATTAGACGGACCAACAAACCTGGAAGGGAGGAAGGGAAAATTTTCCGCCCCTGCAAGGGCTTAGTATGGTGGCTCTGTAATGTCACACCCCGGCCCCCCATCCTCTTCCTCTCTTCCGGCTTCCTCCCCAGGCTGGCAAGATGGCTGCTGCTTCTTGAAGCATCGCAGACCTTAAGGAGCAAAAGGAAGAAGGCAGAAGCGGAAGAGGGAAAGCGGCTCTCGCCCCAGGGGCTCTACCTCTATCTCATTGGTCAGAACCAAGTCACATGATCAGTCTCCAGCTGAAAGGGAGGCAGGGAAGTGATCTTCATGTTCTCGCTCTCTCTCTCTTTTTTAATAATTGGACAGAGTGACACTCAAAAACAAAATCCAAGTTCTTTTAGTCCGTAGGAAAGGAAAATAGATGGGGAGTTGGCAACAGGAGAGTCTTCCAGGGCTGGAGAGGCTTTCAAGGGCATTTTGTCCTGCTTTCTTTGTCTCTGGAGAAGGTGTAGCATGAAATGCAGAGAAGCGCGGCTTGGAGTTGAGCAGAACTATACTGAGCACCCTGGTCTCTAACCCCCTGACCGATGTGCACTTTATTGTGCCGTTTTTCACCTGCCAGAGTTTAGGGCGCATGTGCTAAAGCCAGGCAGCAGACGGCACCCACTCTTCCCATTGCATAAGGTAGACCCCTGCTTCCTTTGGGTACAGTTAGAAAGGCTTCATTTTTAAATTTTTTAAAACCATTTCAACCCTGTTTAAGTGTACAGTTCAGTGCTATTAAGGGCCTTGACCACGTGGTGCAACCATCCCCACGATCCCATTGTTTACTTTTCATTGCTAATCCAATGCTGGTTTCCTTAGGTATGGGGTTCAGAGGTGGGGATTTGAAATAAGGGTAATGAAATTTTAATTCATTCAAAAATGCAAAATATTTTTACTTTTCCAAGTGTTAACAGCTTAAAAGCACATGTATTTTCTGCCCGGAAACATGTGGTTTCTTATCTGGATTATTTATCCCCCCCCTCCAGTAAAAGTTGCTCCATGCTACTCTCTTGCACAGAGAGCCAGCATCAGGGCTCTGAGCTGCTCCATATTTTATTCAAAGGGCATCAGTATCAATCCCTTTGGTTTGTACTCCAAGTCTGCAAATAAATTATTTCCTTTGTATGTTACCATGGCCATTTTGTGATTTTGGACAGATGAACACTCCTCCGGATTTCTAGTCCCTGTGAATTGGGTCAAAACCAGAAACAAGGAGGAGACATTTGGGGGTAGAAAGACAGTCCCCAGCCCACAAACAACCTTCCACTCTTGGAAAGATTCCCACAGAGTTTCACAGGCAGAATAGTGAGTCCTGTAACTTCAGTAGACCGTGGAACTCTGGAGGGAGACAACTGGTGCAATTTCCATCTCTTGAAACATTTAAAATGTATCTGATCAAAGGGGGAGAAAATTAACCACAGTGTAGGAAGCTGGCAAGGGGACGGACAAGATGACCTAATTTGCCTTTCCCATTACTAATTTCAGTAAGAGTCTTCTCTGGGACTTTCACACTGAAATTCCAAGGCAAGAGCACCTCAATGGGATTCTCATGGCTGCGAGAATGACAATCAGGACTTGTGATTTCTGAAGCGTCTGCTGTTGTATCCTTGGGGGTTTAGCATGGAACTAAATTCTCCTCAGATAGATACATTGGGCCCCATTCTTATCTACATAATAACTATGGAGAAATTTTCCCTTTGGGTTTCAAAGGACGTGAGTTTGGTCTATCAAAGTTGGGGCTATGCAATGAATTCATTACTCACTGAAATAAAAATCAACACAAATATGTCTTTGCCTTAAGAAAAAAAAAACCCACACCACTTAGTTGCTTTACCAACCTCTGGATTCAATTAATTTTTAACATGGAAGTAAAGTTCCCTTTTATTTTTTTCTTCCTTTCATGCCAGACATTTATTTTTAACAAGGGATGAAATCATCTGAGAACAAAACGGGACATCTGTTACTTTATATCTGTTTATTTTAAGTACTTAAATCTGAGTTTGATTTCACACAATTTTGACATTGTTGCTTCATTAATAATCCTTACGTAATTGCGACCTCAGAGGGTGCCCTGTGATTGCAGCATTCACTTCTCATTAGTGCAGAGTCTGATAGGAAAGCCAGAGTCACCCTGGGATGGGAGAGACTTCCATGTTCAAAGTTGCTCTCAATGCTGACCTCAGCAACAGCAGGAAACCACCTCAGAAATCACAAGGAGAAGGCCTCGAATGGGGCCCAACTTCAGTAAGCAATGGCCTATAGTCCGTTGTTAACATTTGCATGGTCCCATTTTTTGGGAGTTGTTGGTTGGACAACCTAGAGGCAGCAGTCATTGCAAGAGAAATGCAAGATTGTGTACACTTGCACACAATTAACACGTACACATGTGTGCACACCAAGTGTTGGAGCAAAGAGACCATCTCACCCATCTTCGAAGGGTAGCACAGGTTGGTGGGACAACTAGGAGGTGGGTCTAGAGGAATGGGCCAAGACAGATGTGTGAGAGCTTCAGAGAGAGGCCTCTGTGGCCACAGTGGGCCTGGCCGAAGGAACAGCCTAATACCTGTGGCTGAGAATCAAGGTGTGGGGCTCAGAGATGGGTTGAAATAAGGGCAGTGGAATTTTTAATTGGTTCGTTCATTTATAGACCAAATACTCAATAATCACTATGCAAAGCATTGCATATACATTGGTAAGTAGATTGTCCTTCCTCTTCTGAAGGTTACCAGATCCGTGTGCTATGAGAAGGAATGGCCAAGGGGCCTAACTGAGCTCAAGGGGGTCATAGAAGGATACTCAAAGAGGTTAAATGTAGGTTGAGACCTGAAGGATGAGAAGGAGTTGAATATGGGGAAGGGGAGGGAGAGGGAACTCAAGCTCATGGAAAGAAAGGAGATCCGCTTATTGGAGGAGTGGAAAGGAGGCCAGTGTGGCTAGAGTGCTATGAGAAAGAGGAGTGAAAACAGGGAGAAGGGAGAAGGTGGAAAAGAAGATGGGAATCATGCCTGGTCTCGGGCTGAGGGGAGGTGCTTGGATTTAACTGTATGCATAAGGGAAATGATACATGCATAGTTTTAAGCAGGTGAGTGATACGATGTGGCTTATGTGAGCAGAAAGGGAGAGATTAATTTCATAGGCTGTTGTCATGGTTTCGAAAGGTGGCAATGGAGGAAGTGGGAAAGGGGCGGATTAGGAAAATCTTTAGGGAATGCTGATGGACTGGATATGGGGGGTGACAGGGGAGGAGGAGTCAAGACTCTCCTGAGAGTTGCTGGCTCAAGTATCTGGGTGAACGGAGGTGCAAGGTGGGAAATGTGGGCTGGGGCAGGGAACCAGCTTGTTGGAGTAGGGTTGGGATGGGGAATCAACCATTCCATTTGGGACATCTAGCTTTGACATGTCAAGTTGGCAGTGGAGTATTTGAGTCTGAAGTTTTCCTAGGAGAGGTCTGGCTTGGAGGTATAAATATAGAGCTGTTGGCAAGTACATGGTTTTTAAACCAAGACAATGACTGATGTTAACAAGATTTTGAATAAAAGTGGGTAAGTGTTGTGCTGGCTAGAGGTTCTCCATGGAAGAGGGAAAGGTGCTTATATTTACTTATATTTAATATTTAATATTTTAATATTTAATATTGGGGGAAATTTTAAAGGGAATTATAGACATGATATTTTACCCCTAAGTTTCTTAGTATTCAAAAAAAAAAAAAAATCAGGACCTCTTCCTACTTAAGCACAATCCCAGGAAACAACATTTATAGTCCTCAACTCAGTGCTCTTTTCTCATGCCCAGCACTATCCATTTATATTTTTCTTTAATCCTCACAAGAACTTTTTGAATAAGATGTGATCAGCCCATCCTACCAACGAAGACACTGCAGCTCAGTAAGGGTCAGTAAATCACCCAAAACCAGGTATCTAGAAACTTGTGAAGCCAAGACCCAAACCTAAGTATGACAGACTCTAAATCTTTCCCCCCATCCCTCCTTAGCTGCATGCCGACGCCTGGAAACCCATCTTAATGGAAGGCATATGATCCTTCTATCCTTCACTTGGCCTCTATTTTTCAGAGAACTGTCCTCTCTTCTGAGCATTTGATCCCATGATTCCCATTCTTTGCTGACATTGGGGGACTGTGTTCTCCTTTGGCCAGGCTGCAGTGGACTATTCTCTAAAGGCATGGGGGTCCAGGAGGAATCTGGCTACAGCCTGTCAACCCAATTATCATAGATTTGAAAAGCCAACTTTCATTCTGGCCAGCATGCACGGGGTTAGGACTCTGCCAATCCCTCAGAACTTGGCAAACCAGTGGTGGTCGAAAGAGGGGCGTAATTGTAGTGACCATTCTGCTTTCTGTGGTCACATCAGTGCCTCATGCTCCCAGGGCTGCTCACCAGAAGAAAGCCTGGGGTTGTGCCCCTGGACATGCTGCCCCCAGCTTCCTGCAAACCATGACCTGGGAAGCTATGGGGTGGGGGCAGTTGACTCAGATACATGCCAGTTCTACTTTCCCCAGGAAGGGTGTGTTCTCGGCCCATTGCTGCCATCATCCTTATTGTAGATGATGCAGAATTTACATGTAGAGAGGCCTCTATCATTCAAAGGAGGTATATGTATTCCAGAGCCATCCTGGTGGCCTCCCAATCACTCCCCAATCCCTAACTCTCCTTTATTTTTAACATTTATCATCATCTGCTATAAAAGCATTTGTTGAATAATGATTGAAACAATCCTATAGCGTCCTAGACATCTAAATATTAACCTGGTGAGTCCAAAATAGCCCATAACAGACTTTTGTCCACTCTCCTCTACAAAGCTCTGAAATACTTTCTTGTCCCACAAATCTCAGCAAACAAAAAGAAGAGAATGATGAAAGAAAAACAGGAAGAAAGAAAGAAGGAAGGAAGGAAGGAAGGAAGGAGAAAGGAAGGGAGAGAGGAAACAAGGGGAAAGCAAATACAGAAAACATGGGAACACACTAGAGGGAGCCATGTTCAGAGCAAAATGGAGACCCTGGGCTGGTTTCTAAGACCTCGAGGTGGGGCACGGGAAAGTTGCCTTCCTCCGAAGCCAGAAACCTCAAGGAACTGGAGCTTTCCATCATCAAGTTATTCCAGGCTGGCTTAGAGGTCTGGGGAGGACATTCAGGCGCTCTGAAATACAGCGATAATCAAGAGAAAGAGGGAGTCTTAAATTGAGGATGGAGAGCAATATACTCAGGTTAATGGAAGCACTAGCAATATTAAATGAAATTGCTCTACCACTTCTTCATAAGACGACACTGGGGAGCCTGCTCTTTGCATAAGCAGGGAGGGTCCTGGGATTTAGTGGGAGGGTGGAGGGGTTGGGGAATCAGTCATGCAGCAACCATTACAGTTCATGGGAGCCCAGCTCACAGCCCCTCGGCGCACCTGCTGCATATTTACTCAGGCCCACGCAGGAGCCAGGCAAATTTGGGCAGGATTTCAAGGGAGCCTGGAGCCAGGGGAGCCTGCTTTAGTCCAATTAAATGAAGCAGTATCAGGTGGAAAGTAATTCTGAGTATTCACCATTATAGGGAGTTTTGTGTTTAAGCCCCTCTGTGGACCTTCTTTTAATGAAGAACTAAACTGCGGGGTCTGGAGGTGGGCAGGAGGAACTGCTTCAACTCACAGAGCTGAATCCGGCCCCAAAGAAGGCAGACAAGGGCCTGCAGAGTCTCCTGAGGGGGGCATCTTCCAGGTCCCCTAGCACTCCCTCTCGCACCCTGGGACCCCTCTGTGGATATGTCATTTCTGCTTGGTAAAGATGCTGGGGAGACTTCACCAGGCCCCGGGGGTCAAAGAACCTGTAAATGAATGATTGCAGGTGGATCCAGTGCCCTGAAATCTTTGGGGGGTCTTCTTTCTGCTTCCTGCCTTTCTCTCTTCCTTCCCCTGTGTTGGTCTTCAGAGGCAGCAGAAGCAGAAAGAGTGAAGATGAGCAAATACGGTTGCAGAGGATCAAAAGTCTTATGTAAGAGTGTTAGGGAAAAACAAGCGCACTAGGGAAGGTAATAAACAAAAGAGGAGGAGGGTATGGTTCATGAGTTCCGACAGCACAGAGAGGATGTCGCTTTCAAACTGTTGAAGCAACTGATTGGAGAAACCCCACTATCGGTAGACATTTATGGAGGACTCGAAGGAAACCAAACATTGTGCTCCATCAAGGGGCCCAGGCCAAGGACAGAGGCCATAGAGAGAAGCACAAAACAGGGCTGGGGCTCTTGATGCCAATGCACTGAAAATATTTGTCAAGTCGAAGAGACAAAACATAAATATGTGAAATGAAACAACTGGGCCTAATTGGACACCATAAACAACATAGACCCTATTTCAGACCCTAATTCTTCTTTGACCACCACAGTCCTCTGGGTATATTCAAGCATGCTGCCCTGCCTGCCACCCTCATGACTCTCCAGCCCCGGCCACCACATGTATTGAGAGCAGAACCCGCTACAGACAGGTGCGGTGTCAGTCCGCCTCTGATTTCCAACATGCACCAGTGACTCTAAAACATGCCAGTGATAAAAATTGGTCTTCTTTCCCCCCAACCTCCCTCCCCGCCACCCCAGATTCTTTTGCTGGTCTAAGGCAAAGGATTGAGGCAGTTACTGTTGGGTTTTGATTGTATGTGTATATTGCCTGTATAATATATAGATGCGCAAACACATTGGCACATTTTCATTGAATAAATATTGTATTCTATGTGGAAGCTAATTCAGAAATCTTTGGCTACAGTCTCCCATACAGGCGGACACACATTCATGTTCCTTTTGGAGGGAAATTCTTTTTTTTTTTTTTAAGATTTTATTTATTTGACAGACGGAGATCACAAGTAGGCAGAGAGGCAGGCAGTGAGAGAGGGAGAAGCAGGCTCCCTGCTGAGCAGAGAGCCCGATGCGGGGCTCGATCCCAGGACCCTGGGATCATGACCTGAGCCGAAGGCAGAGGCTTAACCCACTGAGCCACCCAGGTGCCCCTGGAGGGAAATTCTTGCAGGTAGGGATCGTTCGAGTTCACGCTGGCTACAGGTGATGTCTTCAGCTCCTGTGATGGAACGTGTAAACCTGCATTTCAACACTAGATGGAAAAACACCAGTCCTGATATGAGACTGTATGGATGCAACAAGGACAGGTGGGGTGCACCGACTGTTATTTTATATGACCTCTTAGAGTTTTTGTTTCCAAAATCCAAGACAGAGAGGGGTGCCTGGGTGGCTCATTCCGTTAAGCCTCTGTCTTCGCCTCAGGTCATGATCCCAGGGTCCTCAATTCAAGTCCCGCTTCAGGCTCTCTGCTCAGCAGGGAGCCTGCTTCTCCCTCTCCCTCTGCTGGTCCCTCTGCTTGTGCTCTCTCTCTCAAATAAAAAAATAAGATCTTAAAAATAATTCCAAGACAGCGAAACAGGGTGCTGACTGTGAGGTGCCATATTTTTGTTTAATATGTCGTAAATTTTAGTGCATGCCTGAAATATTTTGCTGAGTCTATCTTGTAACACTGAGATTTCCTCCTTTAAAACTGCTAATTTTTAGTTCTAAAACCGAATACCAAATAGAGGTAACTGTTATTGAATATGACAGCTGATTCCTGAAAAGAGATGTCATGGCACAGGGGAGGGGTTGCTAACGAATTTCCCTGCTCTGTGTGCCAAATACACCAGGGACAGCACTGCTTTCCAGAGAATCTAGAACCTGTCCTGAAATGGTTAGGGCCTCACTCATGACCTGGCTGTTTCTTGGGTTAGTAGTTTCTATGTTCTCATACCAAGGCAATTCGGGTCCTTCCCAAATCCCACTCTGTCTCTACCTTTCTTCTTCCTATTCCCAGACATGTTCTACTCTGAACCCCTTTCTAGTTTCCCTTTCTTATATTCTCACCAAAAGAATTTGGGAAAACAGAATTGACTACCCCCCCCCCCTTTAAGCCTGCTACTTGTTTTACCCTTTTCTGTTTACAGATTTCTGGCTCTGTGTTAGTTCTGTGGTATCTATAAAGGAAGACAACCTAGGAAAGGTGCCCTTGGAAAGAGTACAGATCAGTAGATTTGAAGGAATTGCCCCCCCCCCGCCCCAATTAGAAAACTGATCATAACAATTGCTTAAGAAGTCCACCTATTTAAGGACTGAAAAATATGAATCATGACCAGGGGATTTATCAGAAGTATCAAAAGAAGACATGTGGGACCGATTTCCAAAATAGGGAAGCATTATTTCCCTGGAAGTAATCCAGGGAAAACATACAACTGGGAATTTCAACATTTTGCAAGAAAGTGGAACAAATCTTAGGAGAGAAAGGCTCCATGAGCAATACAACAGGACTTCAAGAAGTTAATGTATCATGTTTGTGAAAAACCGAACTTGCCAAATCAATGGTATCTTCTAAAATTTCAGCTTCAGGATTAGCAAATGAGGTAGCTTCTGACCACTTTGCTTTTACCTCCATATTCACGATAGATTTGATTTTAAAACTGGAAAAGGATTTGCAATAATGGGAATTCAAAGTGACTAAATGGACCCACAAGTGGGTGACTTCTGCCTTAGACCTGGATGGGAACTTTCCAGCAAAGTGTCAAGAGGCTCTCTGGCCAGGCTCGTCTCACTGATGTTCTGGAAAGGGAATCAAGCAGCATATCACTGGATGGTATGTATGCTAGAGACTGTGTGCTAGAGACTGGGGGAGATGAGCAGATCCTGCCACCAACACGGGCCACGCTCTGCACACCTAGGCGGCTGAGAATGTGAACTCAACAGGCACTAACATGGGGAGGTAGTAGCTGGGCTGAGGGACCAAGTTCCCTGAGCCCAGCTGGCCCGGTGTCACCCTTTCAGTCACTGACAAAGAGAAGAGCATGTTCAGAAGAGCCTCCCAGGACAGAAGAGGCTGGCATAAAGCTGGGGGTTGTTAAAGCAGAAAAAGCAAACCCTCAGAATAACACACGTGTCTTTTTCATAGGTCTACGCGGCTCATCTGCAGAAGAGGGGCTTTTACGGGTTGAATTGTGTCCCTCTTTCCATTCATATGTTGAAGTCCTAACTGTCCCCCCCCCCCCATTTCTTTAGAATGTGACCTTACTTGGAAATAGTGTTGTGGAGATGTGAGTAGCTAAGACGAGCTGGAGTAGGGTGGGTCCCTCATCCAATACGATCCACCAATGTCCTTAGAACAAGAATTTTGGAGACGGGCACACACACAGGTGGAACTCCCAGGGACCATGGAGGCAGAAATCTATAAGCCAAGGAATGCCAGTGATTTCCAGTGAATCGCTAAAAGCTTAGAGAAAGAAATAGAATGGATTCTCTCTCACAGCTTCAGAAGGAGCCCATAATCCTGACCCTTTGATTTCAGACTTCCAGGCTCTAGAACTGTGATATATCAGTTTCTATTGTTGATAACACCCTGTTTGTGGCAATGCCAGGAAACTAACAGAGGGACTGAAGTCATTCAGTGACAGATATGACTCTTGCTGGCTAGTGGCTTGGCATGTCCGGCAGGCAGACTCAGCATGAAGTGATGGAAGGGAGACCTTTGTAACAATCGAGACTTTGCAAGAGCGGCTGAGCTGCCTTTTTGGGAGGAGTGCACTTTCTGGCATTAAGGGTGTTTTAAGTGGAGATTGGTGGACCATCTGCTTTGGATACTGTAGGGCCAATTCCTGCCTTGGGAGCAAGGTGGGCATGGGTCATCTCCAATGTCTCTGCCAATCGTAAACTTCTAACTCTAATTCTAAAAGTATTCAATGACAACAGAAAATCAACTTAAGAGTTAAAAGTGGTACTTGTTCTGTTCTGGGAAAGGTCAGATTCTAAAGAACCATAAAATAGAAATAGAACCAGTAAAGGGGCTCCTTGCTGGCACAGTCAGCTAGGCATCCAACTCTTGGTTTCAGCCCAGGTCAAGATCTCAGGGTTGTGAGATTGAGCCCTGAGTCTGGCTCCGCTCAGCTCAAAGTCTGCTTGAGATTCTCTCTCTCTCTCCCTCTGCCCCTCCTGCTCGTGCTCTCTCTCTTGCTTGCTCTCTCCTAAAATAAATAATTAAAAAAACCCAAAAAACAAAAAACAGAACTAGTAAAATATAATTCCACACAAGAAAAAGTACAGGTATTAACAATGGAGATATTTCAAGATATTTCCAGTAGGCAGGAGGTACATGAATAATGATGAAGCAGACAATAAAAGGACATATTCAAGTCAAATTAAAGATGTGCTTGTATGTTAGGGCTGAAAACCAAGGTGGTTTAATATGAGCATTACCTGTAGGGGTTAGAAGTATGGAGTTTCAAGTTAGGCGGGTTCCTGGACACTCAGGAGCTCTGTGGCCTTGGCCTATTGCTTAGCTTCTCTGAGCAAGAGTTTCCTCGTCTGCAGAGTAGGACCGTATCACCTGGTTCCCAGTGTCAGAGGGATGACATGAGATAATGAAAAGTGTGGGGTGCCTAGTAAGAATGCAATAAGGGATTGCAACTCTTATCATGAAATTATTGTCCCTAGCACCAAAATAGGAGGCTAATCGCACACACGTACACACACAGAAACAACGATGACAGAAACTGATTTTTTTAAAGATTTACTTATTTTGAGAGAGAGAGAGAGAGAGAGAGCATGCATGACTGGGGGGAGGGGCAAAGGGAGAGGGAGAGAATCTTAAGCAGACTCTCCGCTGAGCGTGGAGCCCAATGTGGGGCTCCGTTCCACAACGGTGAGATCACAACCAGAGCCAAAATCGAGCGTCAGATGCTTACCTGACTGAGCCACCCAGGTGCCCCCAGAAATGAAAGTTTTAAAAGAAAAGTCATCATTAGATTTCATGACTTCAATGACCATCTTCCCTAGTCAATGTGAAAGTTTCCCTTACTGATATTAAATTTAAGTTAAATTATTGGGAATCATAGTATGCCACCTCATTCCCCATACACTCAGAAGAAGGGCAGAAAGGTGGGCAAGTTTTGTGGGTGACCAGTTCCTTTGAAAGCACTGAGTGCTGGCCAGGGTTAGAGTCCCTGGTCTGTTGTGTCACCTTGTATTGAGAAGGAGCTAGCCTCGCCTACCTCATCATTTGGTGGGGTGACCAGATGGGGCCAGGCTTGGGAAAAGTGTCAGCTAGAGGGCAGTGTCGGCAGGTCATGCTCCGGGCTTTGGGACGGTGATTGGGGGATGGGGGTGGGCGCGGCTTACTCTGCACCACCCCCGCCCCCCCAGCTCCCCCCACCCACCCACCTCCGCAAGCGCCCTGATGCCAGGGAAGTGAGGGTCTATTGGTCCTGATAGGGCCAGTCAAAATGAGGAGTAATGCATGAAATTAAGCTAGATGAGGCTTTAAGGAAAAGAAAAAGTTCTGTTCTGCGGGATCTTTTAGATAATGAAGCGGTCATTAAGGACACCGGGAGATACAGCCCCCCACCCCACCCCGCCCCTACCCGGGAACTGACACTGAACCAGCCCTGCCTGCGCAAACCGGAGGGAGTCCTCGCTTCGTCCCTTCCTGGTCTTCACAGCTTCTCCTTCCTCCTTTAACTTCAGCCTTTTCCCAAGGACGTTCCTTGATCTGAATTGCTCCTTCACCAAGGCTCTATTCATTCATTGCTGGGGTTCAGATCGGCCGAGGTGTGTAGCATCCGGTGATAGGACAGCCTTAAGAAAGCGCCAGCTGTCTCTGTGGCCCGCCCCTGCTGCCTCCCTGCCCCCCCCCCCCCCCCACGTTTGCGGCCTGACTCTCTGAGCCTTGGTGTCAGCCTCATTAGGTATGCTCTGGGGCTGTCTGGTGTCAGAACTGGCCGATGCATCAGAATGCAGGGCATGCCTCGGGCTCCTGGGAAGCTGCACACTCCGCATGAAATATGAAGGCAGCAGCCAGCCCTGGGGAGACCCGGGGTGAATTCAGTGAAATAGCAGCAAAGGTGGCTGGTGGGGGAGGGGAGGGCGTGCAGGGTCCGGGAGAAGATGTGGGCACCCTCATGTATTTTCAAGCGCCCTTTTGGGTGGGGGGTGGGATGCAGGGAGGGGGCACATGGTCTGTGTATCCTCTGGGCTGTTCCGACATACACGCCCCAGGTTACACTCTTTCTGCATAAGCTCCTGGTCTCTCCATGATTATGGTGATGTGCCCTTTTGAGATAGGCAGCCGGCCCCCTCTCCTGCTGTGCTCATCACCGATTCTTGAGTTTCTCTTTTGGGACAACCTGAAATCATAAGAGCAGTCCACGTGGATTTCAGAGCACCTGACAGTAAGAAGCATAATAAAAGTAATGATGGTCCAGCGGGCCCTGGGGATGCTTGTCGCACACCACCTTGGGCCTGCTGAGGTTAAGCGTGCTTAGCAAGTTGTGGCCTCGAGGGGCTGAAAGGCCTGCTAGAAAAGCCTGTCCTCACCTTTGTCCCCAGTCTCCCAGCTTCCAGCCAAGGCTCCCGCTGGGGGTTCTAGGCAGCCATTCTGAGATGAAACCGTTTCTCCCCACCATCAGCACAAACAGCAGGCCATGCCTCTTGGACGCAGTGCCACATAATGCCCTTGGACATCTCCCTTAGAACGCTTCCCCACCATAGTGAGGTCCGTCTGCGTACAGGTCCCGGCCCTAGTTTTTCCGTGAAGCAGAGACACTGTGCTTTCTTGTTATTGTCTATCTGGGGATAGGCACATAGGAAGTACTCGGTAAACACTGAAGAGGTTTTACTGGGTGAGACTTCCCTCCTACCATATCAGTCATCTGAGTTACCAGGACCTTCAGGAGGCACACTTCGCGCTCAGGCCACATCGCTATTTGGAACGTGGGGACCCATATGCTTGTCTCACATGTAGGAACCTTCAGCACATAACATTGTATTTGGTGACTTTCTGTTAATTTTGCCAAGGATTTGCCAGGACTCTGTCTTTGTTTGGTTCTTGATGGGGAACAGCAAGAGGCAACGGGATTCCGCTAAAATGCTGGCTTCTCACAAGCCTGTCAGGTCTCCGGGACAGGGCATTGTCTGTCTCACTCCCTGCTGTGTCCCCCGGTAGCTAGAAGAGTGCCAACCACACGCAGAGTAGGTGATCCACGAACATTTTGGCCAACTACCACAAGGCACATATGGCACCTTATCCTCTAGCCAGGGACAGGTTCGGAGCTGAGCCTTCCCTGGTGTTGACTTACGGACACTGAGAGAGTTTCTCTTTCTGCTGGGGTTGCTAAACCAGAAGCAGCAAGTTAGTCATGAAAAGGAGAGAATTCGGCTATCTGACAAAATGAGAGAGGGAGAGAGAGAGCGCGCAAGAACAAGTTAGCTCTCAGTCCTGCTGAGGACCTAACCCAGAATGTCTTGATTATATGAACCAGTGAATTCCTTATTTATTTATTTCCTTCAGGTAATATTAGAAGAGGGTTTCTGGCACCTAAAACTGAAAGCAGTCTGATGCACTTGTTCATACTCTCTCTATCTCCTTTCAAAGCTCTTCACTGACTCCGTACTAACAGCTGACTCTTTATATTTTACGCATGTGGATCTTCAAAATGTCTGTTGTCACATAGCGGTCCTCCTCTTGTCCATTGCTTTTGCTCGCTTTAGGCAGAACTGTGTTTAAACCATGCACTCAGGGTATCTTCCCCATAGGAATACTCCAGATGGAGGGAATTCTTCGAATCCCCTGGACTTCACAGTTCCACCTGGTGCCAGGTCCCTGGGTCCCTAGAACACGCATGATGGCTTACCCTCACTCCACAGCGGAACTCGCACCCAGCTCTGCTGGGACAGCACTCAAGTGTTTGTACCTTGTCTCCCAGGAATCTGTCTCCTGAGCTAGACTGTAGATGGGCGATTTTCAGAGAACCAAGAAGGGAAGAAAGATGGTCCATCGTTATCTACTCCACGGCCAAAATCGTCCACGGCACTGCCCATCCCTGTGGGACAAATAACTTCCTCGCCCACAGCCACAGACACAGGCTGAGTCTGTCTGATCCGTGTTTTCCTTCCTTCCACTAAGTGGCCTCTGGGGCCATGTTCTGATTCACTCTGGTCAGGTCCTGAGTGCTTGGCACCGTGCTGGCCGTGCGGTGAGTCCAGCCATGACCCTGCAGCGTTTACTACCGTTTCCTACGAAGCTAATGAGCAGGGAATGTTAGACCACCCCCTCCACGGTGGGAGAGAATGGCTCGACATGGGGGTGCACAGAAACAAGAGAACTTAGGAGTCTCATTTCCTTCCTCCGCGGCCCACCCAGTCTCTGGGATTCGGAGCCCGGCCCCGGGAAGGCATTCTGTTGCGGGGCAGGCTGGATGTCCGCTGCTGACCCACCTCATTGCCGGTCTGCAGGTGCTGGAAAGGGGCTGCCGCCGTCCCCAGCCCCCAACAGGGAAGGGTGGAAAGTGCTGCACTGTGCACGGGTGTGTATGTGTGGTCCTTGGAGCGAGGGCTGGGCAGGGGCCCATCTGCAAAACAACATTAAGAGACCGAAACATTTTCCACTGAGAAACAGAATTACTGCCCGTGGAATTCTTACCCAGCCCGAGAAGGGAGGGCAGCCCCTCCTTTTCATTAGTTAAACAAAGAGGGTTATTTTTCAAATGAAAACTTTTGGTGTGGAAAACAAGCTAATTCCTGGGGCTTTTCAAGAGGCGAGATGCTCAGCACTCAAAGAAACAGGTCTGTGTGGACAGGCAGCTGCAAAGAGTGGTACAGGTACCGGGTCAAATAAAGCGGCCAGCCTGACTGGTGGGGGGACGCAGGACTCAGCTTCAGGGTCCTTGAAACAATTCCAGGTAGGAAAAACCAACAGAGGAAAGGACCCATAGCCTCAGATTTGCCCAAGCCCCCCCCCCCCCCGCCAAAAAAAGCTGAAAATAAAAATATTTTTTATATGTTCATGAAATGATCCTCCTTTTTCCTTCAGGTCAATGAGCTCCTTCTGATTGGAAAATAATCTGCAAACTCCAGCCCTGCCTGGTTCCACGGGGCATGTGCAGCTTTACTGAACTCCTAGCTTTTAGATTTCTTTTGAGCACAAACTGGCTTCCACTCACAGCCCAGTGGGGTAACATCACGGCTTTCCATCGTCGAGGTGTCCTCTTCGGGAAAGCTCCCAGGTACTTGCATTTGTTTAAGAGCCCGTAAGAATTAAGAATGCAGAGGCGGGCTGCCAGGGTCCTAAGGACCCTGTAAGTAAGTTACTGTAACCTGTAAGTAAGTTACTTGTAAGTAATGTGTCACTTACAAGCATAGTTCATGCACTCTCTGGGCCTCAGCCTGCCATCAGCAAAGGGGGACAGCGATGGTGCCCATGTCACAGAGTTGGCATGGAGATGAGGTGGGAGCATGCTTCCTGGATGCCTCAGCACAGTTTCTGGAAAAAAAGAATTTCTCCCTAAAATGCTGGTCTTTCTTAGGAAGTTAAAGGGACATGGCGTATGATCATAGATCTAAACTTTTTAAATGAACAAATGCCGTTCTTTGAGGTTTCTACTTTTCCCATCTCACTTGCAGAGAGAGTGTTGTTTAAAAAAATACAAGCAGGCACAAAATAGCCGCTCTTCAGATCGGAGCTTCCTTCTCCAATCAGCCCGTGAACGTTTCAGGGAGCATTCTGTTTGACTTGGCTGGCCCCTGGTTTTGCCGTGAGTAATATGTTGGGCTTCATTTCAGACTCCACACGGCCAAGATCACTGGATACTTGAGCTTCCCTAAACTGAGTTGACACAGCTGCTCTGCCCTTGGTCACTGGTGAGTTGTCCCTGTGGGTTCCAAGAGGTCTTAACACGGACAGGGCAAGGTGCAGCTGCCAACCGAAATGCTCGGTGATGAGGGCTCCCATGGAGAGGGTGCCCGAGTGAAAGAAGACCCAGGAGCCCTGGGGAGCAATCCTGGGGAGTGCGAGAAAGCTGGGACAGAAAGGGGATGGTCAGAGATGGGTCATAGAGGGTGGGGGAGAGCAGAGCCATGTGGAGAATCCTCACTCCCATGGAGGGGTCACTGGACGTGAGAAGAAACCAACGGGATATGAAGGTGCCCCGTGATAAAAGAAGGGAGCCGCCATTCCCCATGCCAGAGTTCTGAGGCTCGTTAGAGCCACTGAGGGATACTTGCTTTAAAAAGTATTGAGTGGGGCTTTCTTTTAAACACACTCTTCATTTCAAACAGAACTGAATAAACTAAATTTAATTTAGACATTTTTTCCCCCCAGGAACATAGCTCTGGCATGAAACAAGGTTTGCCCATGGTCACTTGAGAACACGCTCTGTGAGACAACAATGCTGATGGACAAATAGAGCAAAGTGTTAATGTTGAGGCCAATCTAACCTCAGTGACAGGCAGGCTGGTAAACAGATTGAAGGAGCTAATGACTGTCTAGTGTTTTCTTTCCAGGCTAGCAGACATCTCTTTGACTGCTGGGGTAGCAACACCCTTACCTTAAAAGGTTTGGATTGATGATCTGGGCCTCATAAAATCCCCTTCCCACGTCTGCAGGGAAACCCAGTGAAAGTGAAAGATA
This sequence comes from Lutra lutra, assembly GCF_902655055.1. Lineage (NCBI taxonomy): Eukaryota > Metazoa > Chordata > Mammalia > Carnivora > Mustelidae > Lutra > Lutra lutra. Next base: position 42,767,152 of record NC_062290.1, on the reverse strand, counting down.
ATGTGAAAGATAATGACGACGTTCTAGAAGCCGTATGATTATGAGTACCCATTATAAATGTTAAAATGATCATTGCAATTAATCAGACCGCCCGTCATAGTCTCAGTCTTATAACTAAACGCTGGTAGATTCATCTTCCCCATGTGCTTTTGAAGACAAACTTGTGTCAACCTACAAATTTCCCCCTTTGACCTCTATCTCATGAAGATAGTCAGGTGATGGGAGTGAGGTTTGGGCATTATATGAAGGTGGGGAGCTGTGATGCTCTTGCAAGTTCCAGAACTTTGGAGTCTACGGGACCCCCGAATGAGGCACTCTGGCCTCTTGTCTGATTATTTCAACACTGACTGTCACAATCCATTTGTGCCCCCTGCATACAATTCATTGGGGGAGGGGCATTCCCTGACCCCCTCCCTGCCGTCTCCAACAGGCTCCTTCTTTTATTCTCTCTCCTAACCCCCTCTTCTTTTGCCTTAAGCAGTAATCATGGTTTTTATTTATTTCTTTATATTTATTTGATGTTTAGCTTCTCTATTGCTCTGAAACTTAGTAGGGAGAGATCATGCCTTTTTTGTTCACAGCCATAAGAGGTTCCTTGGCAAATGTAGCCAGTAAATAATTGTTGAATGAGAGACCGTGTAAGTTGCACAGCTTGGAAAAACATACCCATTAGAACGAAGCTCTCCCTTCTCTTCCCACTGACACTAAACACTCATGCTCCCAGTGATTTCCCGCATGCCGCATCCGGGAGCTCCCTCAGTCCTCGCCATTCACCTGCTCTGTGGAAGCTCGTAACAACAGCTCACCTTGATTGAAAACCCTGCTTCTCGGCTTCCATGGCTCCATGCTGCACTCTGTCCTGTGCCGTTGGCCCCTCTCTCTCACTTCCTAAGGGGAGCTGTTAGTCAGTGGCCCTGGACTCAGCCTGGTCATCTCCTTCTGCTCCCTCCCTTGATGACTCATTCAGTCTTGGCATCAGCCTTCAGCTTTATGCTGGTACCTATGAAGTCTAATTCCTAAACGCTGAAGTGCTCTTTCTCCTGCCTTTTGTGTTTGTATTTTCTCTTATTTTTCTGGAAACATCACTATCCTCCCAGTCACCCTGCTGGAAAACTTGGGAGTCTTTCCTCAGCATTGTTCCTCATGTTTACCAAATACTCAAGAAAACAAAATATGGCAAATTTCCACTGTCTTCTCATGGTCTATGACCCAAGTCTCTTGTCAGTCTCAACCGTCCCATGTGTCTTTCGGGTGTCTCCCTTGCCCTGATTCTCTGCTCTACTTCATCCAAATGACTATTTCCAACATTCCCTTTTGCCAACAGTGCCTTTTCTTCTCTGTATACTGCCCCAATTCTCCCTTTATAAGTTTCTCTGGGCCTTTCTAATCATAATTTCTCCTCCTTTTAACCATCACTCACTATATACATTTCAGGAGACATTCTCCTAATGCTTTATTGTATAATGGTTTTCTGTGTATTTGTCCATATCCTTTAGAGAAAGACTAAATAAATCCCTGGAGTGACTGAACTGATAAAACAGATAAAGAGAGCTTGCATAGATTACCAATACACACCATACAGACATTAAAAAATATTAAGAGGATATCATGAATAATTTTATATTAATGAATTTGAAAATGCAGGTGAACAAATTCCTAGAAAAATGCAAAAAGACTGATGTGAGAAGAAACAGATGATTTTAATATTCATATATTTATTAAAGAAATTAAATCCATAATTTAAATTTCCCCACAAGGAAATCTTAAAGCCCAGATGGCTTGAGTGGAAAATTCTTTCAAACATCTGAGGAAAATATGAGTGTTACACAAACTCTTCCAGGGAATAGAAAAAAAGGATACACTTTTCTACTCATTTTATGAGGCCAGCATAACGTTGATGGGGAAATTTATCAAGAACATTATAGAAGAAAAACATAGATATAAAATTCCTAAGGAAAATATTAGCAAAAAGATGTATTAAAACAATCAAATATGACAAAACAAAGTTTATTCCAGAAATGCAAGGTTGGTTTGACACTTAAAAATTAATCAATATAACTCATCACAGTTACAGGATAAAGAAGAAAAACATGATGACCATCTCAATAGGTAAATAAAAAGCATTTGATAAAACTTAGTACTTTTTCATGATTAAAAAGATAACTCTCATCAAATCAGAACTAGAAGGGAACTTCTTCATGTATAAAGGATATACCTGATAAACTTATAATCAGCTTCTCCCTGAGATCAGAAATAAGACAAGGATATTCACTCTTACCATTTCTATCCACCATTGTATTGAAGGTTCTACCTAGAGTGATTAGATAAGAAAAAGAAATTTTAAAACTTAAGGATTAGAAAATACATAAAGCTGATGTTGTTTGTGGACACGATTGCATAGATAGAATCTATGGGTAAATAAATATAGCAAATAATTACATTTAGCTAGACTAATGAATATAAGGTTGACATAGAGACAGATCAATTATATTTTTGTATACTTACAATAAATGTTACAAAAGAATAAAGTTGATGCCATTTATAATAGCATTTTAAAAATCAAGTACCTTTATGGGAATAAATTTAGCCAAATATGCACCTGACTTAGGGGTAAGAAATGCATTACAGAGATTAATTTTGGAAGATTTAAATAAATGAAAGGCTATATCATGTAAATTGGATTTGAAGACTTAGTCTTGTAAAACCATTAATGCTCTCTAAATTGACCTGTTGCCTTAGTGCAAAATCGGTTAAAATCCCAGCAGGTTTTATCTCTTCCTCCCTTCCTTTCTCTCTTCCTTCCTTCTTTCCTTTCATCTTCTCTTCCTTCCTTCCTCCCCCTTTTCTTTCTTGTAAAACTTAATAAGCTAATTCTAAAACTTACATGGAAATGCAAAGGTTAAAAAATACTTAAGAAAGGGACACCTGCGTGGTCCAGTCAGTTAAGTGTCCTCCTCTTGATTTTGGCACAGGTCATGACCTCAGGGCCATGGGATTGAGCCCAGCTTCGGGCTCCACGCTGGGCATGGGGCCTGCTTAGGATTCTCTATCTCTCCCTTTGCCCCTTCCTGCCACTCACTCTCTTTCTCTCCAAAATAAATAAATTAAAATAATCAAGATAAAATTAAAGAAGAAGTTGGAAGCACTTGCACTCCTAGATAACAAACCTTATTATAAAGCAACAGTAATTAAGACCATGTGAAATTGGTGTAAAGAGAGATAAATACACCCCTGGAACAGAGCTGAGAATCTGAAAACAGAGCTGCATATAAGTTACATGGCTTATAACAAAGACTTCAGTGTAATGCATGGTGTGAAGAATTGTGTCTTAATTAAGTGGTTGGGTTAACTGGATTTCCAGGAGAAGAAAATTACTTTTATCCATGTCTCACACCATATACGAAAGTCAATTATGGATGAATCATAGACTTAAGTGTGGAGCTTAAACAATAAAGCTTCTGGAATGGAACATGTGAGAATATCTTCATCACTGTGGGTAGGTCCATTTAAATAACCTAAAATTCATTAGCCATAAAACAAAAGATTGATAAATTGGTCTTATTAAAATTAAGAACTTTTCCATGAAAAAAGAAAAGAAAAGCAAGTAGACTTGTGCCATGAAGAGAACTGAAAGAATAGAATAGAATAGAAGAAGGTATTTCCAAAAATATATTGAAGGACATGTATGTATCCAGAATATGTAAAGATTTCTCCTACTAAAACAACAAAAACAAGACCTACAGTTCATTTTTTTTAAAGATTTTATTTATTTATTTGACAGACAGATCACAAGTAGGCAGAGAGGCAGGCAGAGAGAAAGGAAGGGAAGCAGGCTCCCTGCTGAGCAGAGAGCCCGATGTGAGGCTCGATCCCAGGACCCTGGGATCATGACCTGAGCCGAAGGCAGCGGCTTTAACCCACTGAGCCACCCAGGCGCCCCAAGACCTACAGTTCATTAAAGATGGAAGAAATCATTGAAAAGCCACTTCACAAAAAGATATCTAAGTTGATAACAAATTTATGAAAAGAGGCAAAATTAGACACGCAACATTAAAATCACAATTCAATTTTTTGTTAAAGATTTTATTTATTTATTTGACAGACTGATATCACAAGTAGTCAGAGAGGCAGGCAGAGAGAGGAGGGGAGGAAGCAGGCTCTCTGCGGAATAGAGGTAGAGAGCCCAACATAGGGCTCAATCCCAGGACCCTGGGATCATGACCCAAGCCAAAGGCAGAGGCTTTAACCCACTGAGCCACCCAGGCGCCCCATAATTACAATTCAATTTTAAGTGCTTATCCACTAAATGTGTAGAATTTAAGGTAAATCGGCAATGCTGAGTATTGGTGCAGAAGGGAGTGAGAGGGAAGGTGGTTGCTTTGGGGGTTACACCAACATTCCACGGCCAGATCTGAATGGTGGTCACATGGGTGCGTTCACTCTGAAGAATTCATCAAACTGCACAGTTATGATGGGTATATAAGTTCTATTGCAAGTTACAAAGCTGACCAAAACAGCAATAGCAAAAGCCCTAGACCCCAAGTCCTGTGTAAATTCACTTGATTCCTAGCATTGACCTTTTTCAGGTTGCTTTATGTCTTCATATTTCTTTTCTTTTCTTTTTTTGTCTTCGTATTTCTGATACCGTCTCCATTCCTAGTTTCCATTGCTCCTGCCGGTCGACATGGTTCTATCCCTTTCCTCTACTCTGCACTTTGCTTTCAATCTCAATTTGATACATTGATCTTGATCCTTCATGTAGGTGGTTTGCTCTCCCGCCCCACCCTGAGCTGATTTCTCATCCTCGACTTCTGTCCGTATTTCATGCATAATACCCCATATTGACTTAGTTCTATTTTCTTCTATAAATTTCATTAATGGCCTTGGTATATAAATTTTGTGTTGAAATTTTCATTTCTTCCTTATTTAATTTTTTCCAGGTTTTGCTTGATAATTTTTGTGCTCCTACTGATCTATAATTTCAAAATTTCTATGAGGTCATTTGCTTGGTCTCCAATTTCCCCAACAAACCCACAACTTTACAAAAAGCCTTATCTCTACTTTTCTGTCCAGTGGAATCGGCGGGGGGCGGGGGGAGTAGAAGGAGATGCTCTTTCTCATTCTGTCCCTTCCAGCTTTGACAGCAAAGAGCCAGGTGATCTGACATGCAATAGGAGAGGGGAGAAAAGAAGATTCAAACATGATAACGAAAACCAGCACTCCTCAGGTGCCCAAAGCGGTTTAACAGATAACTTTCCTCACAGATTAAGCTAAGAAGCCATCTGACCTGGGTCCACTTGTGGAACCATTGGCCTTGTTTTTACTTTTTTTTTTTTCTTTCTTTTTCAGAATAAATCCTCTCGTCCTCCACTGGAGCCACTGAAGAAACAAGGGGGTTTGTATTTTTTTTTTTAAATCCAAATGAAGGTTGTGGCCAGGAATTTTTCAAACACTGGAATAAATTTTTAATTTGGACTTTGATATCCAGACAAGCCCCACTCGCGCTCTCTTGGGTCTCCTTCCCAAAGACCAGACTTCAAACACACACGGCTCGCCGTCTTCGCAGAGGGGGCAGAAAAGCCCCACACCAGCCAGGGCCCCAGTTGACAGAAACCCCAGAAACATCTAGCCGGTCTGGGCTGGACCCCTGTTTGCTACCTGGTCCCAGAAACCCATGCATCCTATTCTCTGGACCTGAAGCAAAGTTCCTCCGAGGAGAATGAGTGAGTAGGTCATCTGTCCACGCAGGAAATGCTGGAACATTCGTGCCTCCACCCGGGGACCCCGCCTGGAGCATTTTCAATAATGCGGGCATCACATCTTGAATGGAAACGGGCAAATAAATGTTATTTCATTTGGCTTTATTCTTTGCTTCTTAGTCTTTCAGTTTGTCTTTTAGAGTGTGGATGGTGGGAGAAATGGATGTGTTTCTTACAGATTAGACTCCGGAGAACCTTTGCTTTAACTCTTAGTTTAACTTTCTGAAAATTGACAAAACAGAAGATGGGAAGAAGGGAAAAAAAAAAATACAAAACCGTGATATTCTCTGACAACCAAGAAAGAAGCTCATTTCCTTTTGGAGACCTAATTCAGAGACTCTAAGTAATTGAAACTTAATACCCAGAGTCCCTTGGAAAAGTGACCACCCTGGGGCTCTTACCATCATTTCCTGCTAATTGTCACCTGAAATAACCAGTTGTGGAAGTCGTGTGGGGGCCCGAAGCAAAGGAATGTAGTTTGGGGAACAGCTAGTTCACTCGTGTCCCATAACAAAATACACATGATTTAACAGCAATGCTGACAGGGTTCTTAGAATAAATCATTTCCATTCCCACCACTGCAAATCACTTACTGTGATTGCCTTGAGACAGATTTGGGGAGCTGGCTATTGGTCACCCAGGCTTTGGGACAATTCCCCCTAGTTACCTGTGAGGATAAGTTGCAGTTCTGACCTAATTTACTGCTCTTCCCTATGGCCAAGGGGCAAGTGCGCTCTGTACTTTGGGAAGTCTAGAAGCTACAGGTGACCTGGATAATTAAGAAGTCTTTCCAGGAACCCCCTTCCCCCATTCAGCAGCATTGGCTCCTCAAAGCCGGGGGAGGGGGTAGGGGGGCTCAATTGGGGAACTGTGGCTAGGCCAGCACAATTTTTCTACCAAACTGAGTGCCTGGCCATTTGCTCCACTTTCTCCTGATCTTTCGGTCATCCCATTGCAATGAACAAAGTTTGGAACCTACCTTTTACTGTTTTGGAGAGGCCAAGTTCCTGTTTGCCCTCTGACCAGCTGAGAGGTACCTATGTCACAGGTTAGTCACATGGTCCTCTGTGCATCAATTTGTCCTTCTGCTGTGGGCTGAGAACACCAGGGAAGAGGGACAGGCTACATTGCATCTCTGTACCCCCACTACCCTCATGGGATGGGTATCTGAGGAATTTTCATGGACTATGGGAAGATGTCTTGGCTTAGGGGTCCAGTTCTCTGGATCTGATTGCAAACCAGTAAAATGTGCAGAAACAGAACTTCTAAGGAAGTTTCCTGGAGAGGCTTTATCCCAAGATGGAGAATCGGATATGAATGCCACCACAGCTTTGGAGGATTGCATGGCTGGGAGCCTCCCCCAAGACCTGCCAATATTATGTCTTTTATCTTGATATCCAGACCCTTAGCCCTGGCCCTCATTATTCCATGCCAAAGTGGCCTCCCTGGACAGATCATGTGTCCTGACTCCCAGCGGCCCCTTCCTGATCACTCCTTTATGGCCACACAATCCTTCCCAAAGGCAGAGCCTGCCATTCTCCTATTCCAGACACCGATGCTGACTTCCAGGCCCCTCTGGCATTCAAAGCCCCAGCCAGATCTCCAGACTTCCTGAGGCTCCTCAAGTTAACATCACATTTCTGTTTGTCCTACCCTGAATCTTCTGATGCTTCTCTACCAAGCAGAATTCAGCTGTTATTTCCTAACCCAGGTAAAGTGTTGTTTCAGGAATACTTCCTCAGGGAGAACAGCTCAGCTGATCTTTCCGTCACTTTGCACACTCTCTTTGCTTGAACACCTTGTCTTCATCCTCCTCCTCTTCCTCACTCATCCCTCCTGCCAATGGGGATTTAGTGAGACCTCCTGGGTGCCAGGCCCACACAGAGCAAAGTCAAATCTAGGTCTCAACCACCAGAGAGGCCAATTCTCCATCATAACACCACCCCTCCCGAGACGGAGGGCCACACTCTCCTCGCTGTCAGGCTCACTCCTTATCTCAGAGGAGAGAGATGTGGCATTGGCTGTCAGGTCCCTGGAGTCTTGCCACTTGGCTGCGACCACCAGGTCCCTCTCCTCAATAGTTTCCATGCCCCAGTTTTTAAATGAAATAGCTATGCAGACCCAGGGGACGCCCCTCTTGGAATACAAGATGGTGCTTGGCTTCAAAAAGAACCCAGATGGGGATAGAAAACAGATAATGTTCCTCCTTCCTCCTCCAGCGCTGTCTCACACTCTGAAGCAGAGAAACTCAAACCGATGTGCATTTCTCCATTGTAGGGTGAGGGGAGAGAGGGAAGAAAGGGAAGGGGGAGGGTGTGGTGATGGGAGGAGGCTGTGGACCACGGCCCAGTTGCTGGACCGAGGGGAAGGGTCTGCATTTGGACACAGGGGCCGTGCCCTCCTTCCCTTCTGTAGAGGTGACAGCCTGATCCCGAGTAGGCAGGGCCTGCGGGGAAGGAGTCTTTGGACATGGGCCTGAGGTTTTGAGTTCACTCGTAGTGGGCGACGAAAACGAGATGGTTATTTGTTTTATGGTAATGATCTCCACGAGGCTCCAAACCGTAGGGCTGCAGCAGGCACGCCACACGGCAGGCCTTCCTCTGGGTGCGAGAGGATTTCTTTGGTATGGTGGGCTTCATTTTTTTTTTTTTTTAAGATTTTTATTTATTTGACAGACAGATCACAAGTAGGCAGAGAGGCAGGCAGAGAGAGAGAGAGAGGAGGAGGAGGCAGGCTCCCTGCTGAGCAGAGAGCCTGATGTGAGGCTCGATCCCAGGACCCTGGGATCATGACCAGAGCCGAAGGCAGAGGCTTTAACCACTGAGCCACCCAGGCGCCCCTTCATTTGTTTTTTAAACGAGGCTGTTTATTTTCTCTTCTTTTTAATGCGAGGTTTTTTTTTTTTTTTTTTTTTCCCAGACTCACAAGGCTCCATCACTTACAGCCGGATCTGCGAGCTCTTATTTTGTCAGCTGCTTGTGTTGATTAAAACTTCAATAAAGATCCTGTGATAAAACAGAGCTGCGTTCAAAGGGTCTGGTTCTGTTTTTAAAAGGCTGGGCTTGGCAGAAAGGACGTAGAGGATAAAGTTTGCTACCTTGATATTCTCCCCCTTCCCCAGGTTAGAGGGGGAGCAGACTCGGGGAGAGATGCACGGGAGTTTCTGGTGTCTGTGGGAGAGTTAGCCTGGTGTTTAACCACATCCCGAATAGTAAGCAAGGCCTGCTTTCAATGACAGGGAAATTGTTTATCAAACTGGTGTTAAACATGTGACCCGATTGCCCTCTACCCTCATAGGTCTGATTGACAGCCTCTTTCCTCCAGGGGCCACAGCCTAATGCAGCGGGAGAAAAGGAAAGCCACGGGCAAAGTGAGGTCACAGAGTCCCGGAACCCTGCACCCAGTGATTCAGCCCATTCGCCCAGGGTGATCAATTCCAGCAAGATTCCACAGCACTGCCCGGAATGCATTGCTCTCAAGACTGGAGATCACTCAAAGATCCCGAGGAAAGGTGTCAGCCGTGCCCACCTGCTCCGCACCCCACCTACCTCTTCCTCCCGCCCCGCAGCGGCCCATTCCTGGCAGCCACCGACATCTCTCCACTCTTGTTCGGAAAGAGGCCCAGAAATGGCTGTGTGTGAAAATCAGGCTAGCCAAAGTCGCTGACTTTATGCAAAGCAGGCAAGTGCAGTCAAAACACTTACAGCAATCAATTCGAGTTGTTGGGTAAAGTTTTTTCCGTGTCCCATACATTATTGAACAGTTAATTTCGTCTTTGTGCCTGCAAGACATTCCAGCTCTCAGATGACAGCTTTATCCATTAAGCAGCGCGCGGTGACAGCCGTACCGTGAGAGCTTTGCCAGCCCTGCCTGCCGGGAGGCGAGCCTGCATCACCACCGAGAAATCCTGGGACACATCAACATCTTAATCAATATGCGAGAGTCAATTACCGGGGAAGCGAGGGCTTAAGCAGGAGCTGATGATGAGGTTCACGTGCAAATGGGCTGGATCAATACGCAGCTGAATCTCACACGCGGATTCACATCAGTCCTTCTCCCCCAGTACCCGGCTCCCCACGCTGGCGGGCCAACCAGTCCCTCTCCCTGCCTTGTTCCCAGCCCGCCAGTCACCGGCTTTGCTGGACAGTCCTGGATTCCTTTCCTTGACGGCTATGTGGGGAATGGAAGAAGCCGGCGGGGTTGAGGAGAGCCATCAAAGCCAATGGGTATGTACACAAGCCAATAGCCGAGCCGCAATGATGGACGATTTGAAGAGTTTCAAGGTCTTCTAGAGACATTCAAAGGGACGATTGAACCCAGCCAGGCTAGCTGCAGGACCCCTCATTCAGGACTTAATCCTCTCTCACCTGGACGACTGCGGTCATTTCCTAGCCTGTCCCTGAGATCCTCATGTATACGCCTCCACTCAACCCTTCACTGGTTGTGAGAGTCACATGGGTCCTCAAAAACCTTCAGTGTCTGGGTAATAAAACCCCAACTCCATCAAGTGTTTCCAAGACCCCCGCCCCAGGCATGAGCCCCCCCCACTCTTGAGTCATGTGATCTTACTCAACCTTGTTTCCTTAAACACTAACACACTCTTTTATACCTTCATGCATGGCCTTACCCTTTTCCATCTATGTCATCTCTTAAAACTTTTGATACCTTCTCTGATTTCCCCAGTCAGAAGTTAATGACCCCACCATGGTTGGTTTGAGGTCATTGTGCTTAGATTCAAGTTGGGTGTTTGCATATTTGTTTTTTCCATTAGATCATCTACTCCATGAGAACAGGCACTGCGAAGTTTCTCATGAAAGCCAGGCATCGGTGGTCCCTTTGTCTTCCAGCTTCTGCCTCTTCTCAAGCACTTCTTACTGTTGTCCCACACCAAACCAGCTGCTGAATTCAGCCCCGATGGAAGTTCCCCAAAAAGAATCCATTTGCCTAAGTACTTTGGAGAGCAGCACAGATTTTACTGAAAATCTGGTAGGAGTCTACACGGACTCTACGGCAGACAACTTAAATCCCCATTGGCATTTCTGGTCTCTGTCATCCCTCCTCAGGGCCCCCCGGTTTCCCTGTCATCCCTCTCCCAGGCAGCAGCTGCACATCACAGATTCTCCCCCACCCCCAATGGAAGCAGACTCTTCGGCTTCTAGTTCCTGTCGTCGAGTTATCACCATACTTATTCCATAACACGGTTCCCTCTTACAAATTTCTAAGAGAATCAAGTTGTTGTTACATGGCAATTAGTTATCTGTACCTTCTTCCATCTCTTCCCAACTGTTTTTTTCAGCACCTTGAGATTCTCAATGAAATACAGTACAAAATGCTGCAGAGCCACTATGGAAACCAGAAGTAAAAAGGCTGGGGGAAGGAAGACAACACTTCTCTCCTCTCCTTTCTCTGCAGTGAGAACTGCCAGTGGGCTCACTGGGGAACAGAGAGATGAAATTCTAGGTTCAGAAGGCTTGCAAAAGGGGCCCCAGTCGGGATGTTTCCATTTGGGTGTGGACTTTCTGGATCTTTGGAGAGGGGCACTGTTGACTCTGAGAGCCAGAAAGAAGTCTTGTGGGGTGCGGAGAGAACAGACAATGCGGTTTCCTTCTGACTATGGGCCTAGGGAGCAAGGTCCTCTGTGCAGGCTTAAGAGGGGAAGGAAGGAAGGACAAGGGGGAGAAGGAGGTCTGCATTTGAACCCTATGCCCCTAGGTTGGAAACACCCTATGCTGAACTCTCCAGAAAGCTGAGAGAGTTCACCTAAGAAGAATCCTTTTATTTCTTTTAGAATCCAGAAACTCATAAGGACATTCAGACACTACCCATCCAGCTTTTTTTTTTTTCTTCAACTAAGTAAGCTCTATGCCCAAGATGAGGCTTGAACCCAGGACCCCAAGATCAAGAGTCACATGCTTTGCAACTAAGCCAACCAGGCACTCCTGTGGGTCCTTCTTGTATGGGGTCAAGAGCGAAATCCCAGTCCCAGGAGAGTAGGGCCTCTGTTCTTGAGGGCTGCTTCCTGCACATCAGGAAAGCAGGGGCGTGGGGAGGCATGTGGGCAGGGTGTGGGGGAGGGGAAAGTGGATTAAGAATTGGAAGTGACCGGGGTGCCTCGGTGGCTCAGTGGGTTAAAGCCTCTGCCTTCGGCTCAGGTCATGATCCCAGGGTCCTGGGATCGAGTCCTGCATCGGGCTCTCTGCTCAGCCAGGAGCGTGCTTCCTCCTCTCTCTCTCTGCCTGCCATCTTTGCCTACTTGTGATCTCTCTCTCTGTCAAATAAATAAATAAAATCTTAAAAAAAAAAAAGAATTGGAAGTGACCAACATTATTATACACCTAACCCACAAAAGGCCTTTTCACAAATGCTATCTTATTTAATTTAATCTTCACTGTGGCCCATTGAGATATGCATCATTAACACCATTTCATAAGCATGAAAACAGAAACCAGAAAGGAGAACAAGTGACGTAGCTTGACTAGGATCACACAGCTCACCAGCTGGAGAGTTAGAATTTCAACTGGGGTCTAAAAAGTGTGTGCCAAAGGGAGTAAGGTCAGCTCCTTTTCTGTGGTGTCCATTGAACATGACCCTAGAAGGGTCCAAAGTTCAAGTTGCTAGGTTAGTTCTGCTGGACAATGAGGTGGAGGTGGGCCTATCTGATGACCAGTGTGCTAAGGCACTCTGTGTCTCCTAGACTAGACCACAAATCTGTCAAGGACAGAAACAGATCAGTCAACAACCGCAGCCATACTGACATACCAGCTTTTGGTGAATGACTATATGCCAAGCTCTGTGCCAAAGATTTTACATGCATTCTTCTTTCCTCTGCCCTGTCACTCTGAAAACTTAGGATTCTAATTCCCATTTTATAGACGGAGAAACTGGTACAGAAAGATTACGTACCTTTCCCAAGTTCACACAGCTGATAAATGGAGGAGGAGATTCAAATCCAAGTCCAACTGACTTTCGTCCTTGATCCCTTTAAACTCTTGCCTAGAGTAAAAGTCTGAGGACTAATGGGAAAAGCAAAAGTAAAAGTCTAAGTGCTGGGGGGGAGAAGAACTAATGGGAAATAAGGTCTTGGTGGAGTTTACCTTTCTGGAGAGGCAGAAGTGTAGGCACAGTGACATTTAAGTAATATTATAGATGGAATAACCCCTGCATTCATTTCATCCAAGGTCATTGTGTTGTTCATCCATTTGCTCAATGAACAAACACTTACTGAGGGTCTACTCTGGGCCAGGTATCATGCCAGGCACCAGGACACAGGTGGACAAGACAAGCTTGGTTCTCTTGAAGCTGACCACCCTGTGCACAGACAATCCCCAAACCTTGACGTAAGGTAGTCAGGGACACCCCAAAGGAAAGATCAAGACTGGGGCACCTAGTCAAGTTTGGGGTGGAAGCAGAGAAGGTTTTCTGAGAAGGTATAGAGGAAGGCCATTCTCTGTGCCCACAGTCCATCTGCATGGCTGCTCTGGTCATCAGTGTTTATGGAGTTCCTTCTCTGTACAAACCACAGACAGAGAGAAAGAGATTCCATTCCCATCTAAGAGAACCAGGGACATAGGATGGAATAGATCAAAGGCAATGAGGACATCTCAGTTGTACTTCGAGGCTTCATCACTCGCTTCGCCAGTGTTCACCACCATACCAGGAGGTAAATAAATTTTTCCATCTTCCCTGAGAGCCGGCTGAGGTGAGAAGGCGATCAAGGGATCCAGTCAAAACTGGGGGCTGTGAGGGCTGTAGTCAGGCTGAGTGTGATGGCCGGGGTGTAGGAAGAGGAGGACTGGGTGGTAAGCAGAAGCCCCAGATACATTCTTAGTATAGGGTCAAGGAGCAGCAGCTTCAGACTGATGCCCTGGAGAGCATGGGAAAAAGCTTGGGCGGACTCGCTCTAAGACCAAGACAGAGTGTTTCTGCTAAGAAGCCTTCTCCCCACATTTATGTCCTTTTCACCACTTCCTAATGGAAAAATAGATTCAGCTTTTGAGGGAACAATATTCCTTTTTCACAGACAAGAAAGTTGCGATTAGAAGAGCCAGGTTCCCAGGGTCGCACAGATAGTGGACTCAAAGCTGGGACTTGAACCAAGGTCTTTTGATTCCAAGTTCAACTCCATGTAATAGAGTTGTGTAGCTAAGGGCTGGAGGACTGCAGAATGAGAGAGCCACCAAAACTGAAAAAGTAAAAAATATATATAAAATATATAATATTATATATTATAATATTATATATTCTATATAATATTATATATCTATTTTTTTTCTTGGTTGCAAAAGGAATTTCAAGTTGGACCCAAGTAGGGTACGAGTATGGGGTGAAGAAGGCAGCCTTCTGTGAGGGAGGTGGACCTGTGGATGTAATGAGTTGAGTGGAAACACACTGATAGCAAGTGGCTGCATTAATGGTGGGTGACATGGAGGAAGGTAGGATGGGGCAACGTTTTCTGAGGTGAGTGAATAATTGCGTTTGTAACTCCAAAACCAGGATGAGGAATTTGAGCTTGATTCTCTAGGGCAGGCTTTTCTACTTAGCATGCTATGGAACTCTCTCCCTGTAAGGTGCTTTATAAAAGAGAGGGCATCGTGACCAAGAGAATCTGGAAGATGCTATATTCTACCAAGTCGCCCCCTTGGAAGGTCACGCTACATTTTAGCACATTGTCAAACTTTGCAAAGACCTGGAATAAAGAAATAGAGTTGGTTTCCTTCAACCCAATGTACACCTCTAAACACCCTATGGATCTCCCTAAAAGAAAGTTCCCAGACCAGCTGGCTGGATGAGATTAGATCAGGGGCCCCCATAACCATTCTGTACTTTTTCTCAAACCATTCATCACCTCAGTCCTTACCTTTTCATTAGACTGAAGGCTCCATCGTCTGGATTGTCCCCTTCCTGACACAGAGGAAACTCTTGCCCCTCCAATGAGGGGGCTATATGGGGAATATTCCAAGATAAATTTGTGTAAGGTCGCTCTCATGGAGAACCACTGGAGGTTGTTTCTGGCTCAATTTAGTAAATATTGTATCTTAAAAGATGAGCTCTGGTAATGTTTCTGATGGGAAAAGTCTGAATCCAGGGAAATCACAGTGCTAGCGAAATCAGCTTCAGAAGAAAGATGGTGAGGGGCAAGGTGGCCTGGGAATAGACCAGAACTGATGACTTCAAGAGACATTTCTGCGGAAGAATCGGGCAGACGCTATCTGATTGCCATAGAGTCTAGAGAAGTGAAGTGTGGGCTCTGGAGAAGGACAGACTAAGATCTGAATTGAACCCACGCCTTGGCTTTCCACACTCAGTAGTGTGACCTTGGGCCAACCACTTCCCATCTCTGAGTTTGTTTCTCACCTACAAAATGATAATAATAATAATACTGGTTTCGTAGAATTGTGATGAAGGCTCAAGGGGACTAGAAGGCAAATGAGGCAAAGCACAGGGGACACGGGAAGAATCCAATTAAAATGAACTCTTATCATTAATTAATGGCAACTATTTTTAAGACAAAGTTGTGAGAATCAGAAGGGTGCCCGTATCTCAGATGTGGGTAATTGGCAAAGTGAGGATGTTACTACCTAAAATAGGGAATTCTGGGAGAGAAAGGGTATTGTTGTTGGTTTTTTTTTTCTTTTTTTTTCTTTTGTGGTGAGTTTGAGATGAGGCCACTGTGTTCAGGTGTCCCACGGGTAGCTGGCCACATAGTACCGAAGCCCTGAGAAAAGGTCAGCATGAGATGTAGAGATCAGTATGGACATCATGACCGAAAGGGAGAGAATAGATAATTCTTAGAAGGAAAACAGAAAGGGAGGGTACAGAGCTGGGGCTGCCACCAGCCGTTGCCTTAGTCTGGCATCAAGAGAACAAAACATGGTGACCTCGTTGCCATTACGACTTGGCACTGTGGTTCTCAGTTGTTTTCCTGAGTTGAGGAGCATCTCCCCAGCCGGGGCCAAGGAAAGGCTGCCGTGTGGGCTGAAGCTTAAGCGATACTCACAGGAGATGTGGGAAGTTCCCGCGGCAACTTCTTGAAACTTCTTGAAAATTTTCACCCCAGTTATTTTTCATTTCTGCCAAGACAGCCCCGTGTCCCTCAGGTTATGATATAAATATTTTACCAAGTACAGAGGGTTCGGCTACCTTAACACTTTGACTGAAAACTCGTTTTTCTGAAAGTTAAAGGATATATTTTCCACTCACAAAAATATGAAGCTCTAGATTAGACTAAGAAATGGAAGTGGCAATATTTTATGCCGTGCTTCTCAGGGTTTCAAAGTACTTAAAATATTAATACGATTCCTTCCTTCATGAGGTTCAGAAGACATCTCATCCAACTTTAAAATTAGACAAGGACTAAGCATAGTTCCCCAAATGTAGTAGGTGTTCAATAAATATGTGCCCTCTTCCCTTCTTACAGGATGAAGGTTGAAATATGGTCTTCAGGCTCGGGGAAGGTAAGTTGTTTGAGATATTTCCAGATATTTCTAGATTAAACTTCCATTAGCAGAGGATAGAGGAGAGGAGAGAAAACAAACTTGATCAGAAGCAGTGGGATAGAAAAATATTCTGGAAGGTAACTAGAGGATTCTGTGATAGGGTAAAATTGCAGGAACCCAGGATTGAAAAGATGACCCTTACTTCATCAGTGGAGTGTAGACGTTGATGTTACAAAGGGACCCTGTGCAGAAAGAGTTAAACACCCTTTGCCAAGCCAAGGTTCTGGCAAAAACATCTGAGGGATCCACCCCCAGTGGATCACAGTCCCAGTAGAAAGAAAAAGTCAACGTGAAGTCCCCAGGCCACGTCAGTCCTGCTTCCACTCACCACTGGCATAGGGAGCTGTGGGTCAAGAGTCCTGTCTCAGCTTCTTCATTATACTGTGACTGAGGAAATGAGGCACCACTGGGGAAATATGGCTTCGGATACTCAAAAGTCTGTGTCCTGGCCTGGGTCTGCCTTCACTTTTATCAGAAAAGGGTGGGTAACATGTGAGGAAAAAAAAAAAAAATTGGCCCTGTAAAGGGATCCCGAAAGAATGACATATTTGTCTGTTAAGTATAAATACGAACAGCCATGGAGATATGGTCCTGTGGTGCTAGGTTTTCACTCCAGCAACATTCATCTATTGCCAGGAAACACTAGATTTAGTACCTGAGGGACTGGAGTTTCAAATACCTTATACTTTTTTTTTTTAATACTCTGCCAAGAATTTAAATTGGTAAAAGCTGGGGACTGACAAAACTTATCCCCAAGAGCTTTTCTGGCACTGGTTTATCAGAGAATATGGTGCCATTATTTTTATTATAATTATTATTTTTTTCCCCTTTGGTGGGGTGAGAGCTCATTTATAACTCAGTGACTTCTACTCCCAGATGTATTTTTCTTTAAAAAAAAAAAAAAATCCCAATGCTTAAATAAACAGAGGTTTGCCTTTTGTGGTAGTGTTAGAAGCTGTCATTGGATTTACATGCATGGGACTTGCAAGCCTTTTCATGTTTTTAGGTTGGAGAGAAGAGCTAATTTTAGGTTCCAAATTGCCACCAGCTTCCCAGCGCGCACACCCGCCTGGCGAGCCTCGGCTCCCCACAACGCCTTGCACCCTGATCGGGATCACTTGGCGGGACCCCACAACAGGGCCAGCTCCGAGAAGAGCAGCCCAGAGCAGGAGCGAGGTAGAAAGCCCAGGTGGGAGCCCTGGCCTCATCACCTCTTAGCAGTGTGACTTCCGACAACTTGGCCTTTCTTGGATTTTTCAGCTATAAGGATGATAATTGGATTTTCCACCAAGGGTTGTCGGGAGGCTCAAATTAAGCAAAATCTATTCTGTGAGAAGGCTTGGCACCGTGAATTTTTTAAACTGGGATCTTCAGAAGATAAGAGCCAGGAGGGGAGAAAGAAGGGAGAGATCGTCATGGAGCCGCGTTGTGGATTTCTTTCCAAGGTTAGGCTCTTGACACAGACGTTCGAGCAGAGAAAACAACCTCCACCACGGAGACACATAAAACAAGAAGATACTGTTTACGGCCCAACATCTTTATGGCCCCTCACTGCTCCCTGCAGCCATCTTCCCCACTCCCTTCAGTCCCCCTTCGGATTTTCCCCACAAGCAATTTCCAGGGTCAGCTCACCGCTCTCCCGCCCAGGGCGGTTGCGGCAGCGTGAGCTCCTCCGACAGACCCGGCAGGTCCGATCCTGCTTGGAATGATTCGAGTTTTATTATACAATTAGATCAAATCTCTTAGGTGTAGTAGCCCTTCTCGTACTTAGAAGAATAGATTAGCCATTAAGACTTTGTATATTTTTCCCAGTAATTGACACCACATCCCATTTTCCTCACCAAAGGGAGAGAGAACCGCATAAAACAATCATGATCTGGGGGGCAGGAGGCAGGGGGCGGGGGCACCGGTAATGCGGCCCTATCTGGGTCTTTGCCTCTATCCACTTTCCTCCCCCAGCTTTGAACTGCTCCAGAAGACGGGCAGAACCAGCCTGGGTGTTTTCTGATTCGTGGTGGTGGTTCTTCCATTCCAGAGTCCCTCAGTCTCACAATCCCCAGGCACTCGACCCAGAATCACCCAGGCATCATTCTGTCCCCGAGAACCGGGACATTCTTACAAAGCCTAAGGAAACAGGCTTGGGACATAACCCCTTCTTCTTTCTTTTTTCTTTTTTTTTTCCTTTCCTTTTTCTTGTTCAGGCTCGCTCTTTCTTTCTTTCTTTCTTTCTTTCTTTCTTTCTTTCTTTCTTCTTTCCTTTCTTAGGGTCTCCTCCTAGGAGAATCTGTTATACACCCTTTCCCTCAGCCTCACCTCTCTGGTCCCGGTTGTGGGGTGGTCCAAGCAGTGCTGATTTGAGGTCTCTTAAGTCTCCCAAACTGGGAAGAAGTGAAGGGTTCAAAGCCCACAGGATGCCTGGTGCCTGAGACACCCCAGGTCCGTGTCTGTCCCCTCCCTTCGAACACCAAACGGTTAGGTTTGGAATTAAATAGGAAGAAACTCATCTCACCGAAGGGAACTTAAGTAGGGAAAACCGCAATCCCCCAAACCGGCTTTGCCCATATTTGGCATCACCCCTGTGTTTACAGTGGGCCTTTGCTTCGCCTCTCAGCCAAAAGCAGACACCTCGGGCCAGGCGGGTGGCATCCGCACAAGCAAAACAAAACAGATGTTCTCAGATGTCTGGTCAAACATTTGTTTCCTGTGGTCACGTCCTAGCAGCCTAAGCTCAGATTCCACCTGCAAGGCCTGGTGGCACCAGCAGATGCTTCACATGTCCCACCCTCGCTGCAAAACATTTGCAAGCTCAAGGACCTTCCCAGCTGCACCAATCTTTGTGCCAAGGCTCCATGGGTCCCTGACAGCACGCATAACCGCCCACCGGCCTGTTTGCAATGCTCTGGCTGCAGACCTGGGTGTACGCCGTCTGCCAGGAGAGGGAATCCTGTGCCTCCTCCTTCCCTTTCTTCCTCAGTGGACCATCAGACCCAGCAGTCAGTGGTACTGAGGCTCCAGCCAGAATCCGTGGACATGAAATGTTATAAATACACTTCTCAGCCTGGATCGATGCGTCCAAAGGGGCTCTTTGCTGACACGTCCAGGCTGACTCCTCGAAGAGAAGCTGAAATGCCCATTTCCCCAATAAGATCAATAAACCCACTCATCCCTGAATACAGAAGTTTCCTCAGGTCCCCTCTGAGCAAGTCGGGCTGTGCTGGCCCCTTAGGATAGTAAGGTGACCCAGCTCAGCACCCAAGAGTTTGCTTCCCTGAGAAAAAAATGTTCCAAAGCTTTTGATCCAGTCCCCCAAGGACTGTGGAAAATCACAGGATGGAATGTGACTTTTCTTTGGCCACAACTGGTGGTGACTTGTGAACATGTCTCTTTGCCCGGTTTGGCATTAGCTAAAACCTACTGTTCTGAATAAAACTCAGGGCCACTCTCCACCACCTTAATCCCCTACCCTCAAGTCCTGAAAGGCTTCCCTTTCCAGGACGAGGGACAAGGGATCCAAAATAAAATTATAGCCCTAACCTCACTTGCTGATCCTGAAAACATGCGGATTTTTTTTTTCCTTCCTCCCTTCCTTCCTTCCTTCCTTCCTTTTTTTAACCTTCTCAACATATACATGTCCCTTCCTTATTTTTAAACATTTCTCTCCCCACTCCCCCACCCCTGCCTTGGCTGTTGTTAAACGGGGCCCAGTTGCACGGAATGTTCTGGGGCTCACCCAGCAAGCACCTGAGGGCAATACACCGTGGACCGCTTTCCCTCTCTGTCCTTTGCCCTGTTGCCAGAAGAAACCCAGCTGGGTCCCTCAGCCGACACAGATCCCTAATTTACGTTTAATAGTACAGTATTTTTACTGCTTTTGGCCAGGGCATTTTGAGAAAGGTTGAAATATGTGAAAAATACACGCTACAAAAAAAATCTGTTTAGAAAACAATTCCAGTCTAAGTGCTCCATGCTCTCAGTCTCTGGCCCCCTTTCCAGGAAAGCAGCTACAGCAACCGCACAATTTAGCTCCATTTGGGGGGTGGGGGGTTTCCATTTCCTTCCTATGGGATTTTTTTATTAGTTTTTTTTTTAAACTGTTTTTCTTTCCCTATGCTGGTTTACTGCCTTGTATCTCTCTACCCCCAAGGAGTTTAAAAACCTCAAGTAAGTATTATTGGATTTTTCTTAGTGTATTTTTCTGATTTTCCTGGTGTGAGAGCGTGTGGTCAGGACCAGTGTGTATGTGTGTGTGTGTGTGTGTGTGTATCGGTGAGGTTGGAGGGCTGTGGGTCCAAGATGTTGTCCACAGGAAGTGTCAGCGGAGCCTTCTAAGTGTGAACTGAGGAATGAATTGCCTATTGTTTTCACTGTCATGGGAACCCTACTGGTTAAAGTCCGTGCACACAGTAGGCATAGAATAAGCATCCACGGTATGGAAAGGGGGTAACAGAGTAGTAGATACTGTTTTTTGAATGTTCACTCCACATATTGATTAGAATGGGTGTTTACATAGTTCATTTCATCCAATGGGCCAACAGCACCGGAACAACGAGCGCTTGTGTGGAGGAGGAATCTTCAAAGGTCTCTCGCTCCCATCCCACGTGGAAGAGGGCAGGATTCTAATCCAGTCCCGCCTGTCTGCTAGAAATACCTTCAACGGGGAGAAATGATGCACACATCGTGATCCCTGCTCCCCAAAGGACAACATGTATCGATGGGGAACCATGAGCAAATGTTAGGATCTGTTGGAAAAAGGCTATTCGAGATAGAATTATTGACTCAAAACATTTGAACAGTTTAGTTAATTTTTTCTGGACTTCTTTCTCCTCTGGGAAAGGAACATATTGGGCTTGATCAAAGAGGCCTCACAAGTCACTATTGGTTCCCCCCAAGCTTGCATGGTGCCCCAAGGCAGACATCGCTAATAGGTAACACATGGGGCCTCAAAATTCTTCTCAACACACAATTCAAGACAGCTACTGACGATACTCCTGTTTTCCTGCTCCTCAAGGCAGTGTGGTCAACTGTGGTGGTCCCTGACCTCCCGTCATTTGTTTGCCTCTCTTGTGAGATTTACCACATCAGCACTCTCAATGGATTTTACTTAGTTGATTTACATAGATTCTCTTTTTAAACAGAAAATAGCCTTTTCTAAGAATATCCATGAAATACATGGTACAAGGTGGTAGCGATATGATTTTTTAAATATTGGTCGAAAAGAAATATGCAATTATATAATTTTTTATGAGTTTGCCCAAGACCCACTCAAGGTCACGTTGGCATGTTTTCCACACTTTCTGACATTGGCATGGTGCAAGTCCACAGATTTCGAGGGTTGAAGAGACTCAATCATATACCAACCCTATGCATGTGGACACATTAGTTAACCTTTCTGAGTCTCAGCATCCTTTTCCATAAAATGGGAATAAAATGACTTTCTTTGCTACCCTGTCATGAGGTTTAGAATTAACATAATAAAATAAAGTACATAAAGCTCCCAGCACAGGCTTTGTTAGAGAGCCGATGTTCAACAAATGGCAGTCATTGTGACTCTCCATTGTGACATGTGGTATCGCTACAGCCACAATATCAACACTGTTCCACTATCTCCTCCCTCCCCTGAGATACAAGCTAAGTCATGTCTGCCCCAACCACTGGGAGTCCTGGGGTATAGAAGAACCGAGAATCCTAAAGGACGACGTTCTAATGGTCCGTATTTACCCAAAGAGGGAAGACCTTTAAAGAATTCTGTTCTTGTGGTTCTCCAAGTATGGCGTCCCTGTCGTGGAAACGTGGCTCCAGTAATAAGACTCACCGATGATTAGGGAGCTATTTCATATTTGTGATCACTGTCACCCCCGGACTCAGCACACCTGGTTACATATGTGGTTTTCCTTTCCTGCCTTGGCTCTGTTATTACTTCTCATGTTATCACTTCTAACTTTCTCTTTTGGAGGGAGGAGCGGGGAAAAGCCGGCCTACCATGAACAAGGATTCTGATGTTAGGGACCAGAGTGGAAAGGACTCAACCATCTTCACTGGTCCCTCTGATCAGCCAGGTGCCTGTGACGTTCCACCTTTATTTCTCAAACCCAGCGAAACACACCTATTCTCTGGTCGACTTTACGTCAACTCACAGCAGCAAATGGCGTTGAAAAAGTCCTATTTAGAGACCCCTGTCATCCCAGTTGATCTATGAGAAGCAGATGACAGTCAGCTGTGACATTGAGTCCCCCCACCCATGTTTTCGTCTGAAAGAAAGATGTCTTTGTTTATTTACCCAGAGAAAGAAGGAAGGGGAAGCAGGAGTGGCAAACTGCGTGTGTTGGGAAAGATTTCTACCGTGGTTGCCGGTGCTATCCTTCTGCGAACTGTAAAGGTTGGGCTGATCCCCAGGAGACGCGAGAAGGGAAGGTGTGCTGCCCGAGGAAATGGTGAGATCTGTTCTCGGGGGGCCGTGTACCCTCTCTTCTGCTTCCCACTCCCATGTTTTGTTCTCTTTGGGGTCCAGACCAGCTGTGTCCCCAGGTCAGGGGGGAGAGAAGCCTGAGCTCTGACGGATGGTGCTGGGACGAGATCTAGGTCCAAGGGAGAGCCTTTTCTGCCGGGCAGAGGGGAGGGAAATTCCTGATAAAAGCAGTATGACTCAAAGAGAAAGGCAAGAACCAAAATCATGTCCGGAATGTAGGGAATTCACAGGGATGGGAAAGAAGACCAAGGCGATGGAGGGAAAGGACGCTGGAGGACAGACAAGCAGCAAATCTGACTCTGAAAAGCAGAAGGAGCCTCGGCCATACAGACAATGGCGAATACTTGGCCGATCGTCTGCCCCTTCATTGCTGACCATGAACTTCTATGCTCACTTCGTGTGCGTGTGTATGCAGAGCAATTAAAAAGGAAGACTGAAGACCAAACAAATCAATGTTTACGGATTCATAATCAGTTCCTCTCTATATATTTATTTATTTTCTCTTGAGCCACGAAAGAAGCAACAGCAAACTTGCAGGGAGCAGTTGTTGCCAGAGGGTGAATCATGGCTATATTGATTTGATTATGTAAAAGCTCAGAGGAACCTAAAGCCAGATACAGAAATATCTCATAGCCCTGAACCCTATGGGACACACACTAGTAAAAAAGCAATCTTTATATTGTTCCTGATAAAAGCATCATTAGTTTCCTCATAGTGAAACCATTTCTCTGCTGATACAGTATATGGTTTTCTTTTTCTCTAGAATCCACTCAGACATAATTAACACTCAGTTACTAGACTGGAGGTTCCCTGGGGTGAGCTGCTCAGGTTGGGGAGGGGGTGGGGGCCAGAGAGGAGAAGAAAGAAAGACTGAGAGAGGAGAGGGAAGGGAGGGACAGAGGAGGGGGCAGGAAGGAGAGGAGCGATAGGAGCTGGAGGGAGACAGAGGAGGGGGTACAGTATTGAATCTATCCATCTTTGGCCTTCCTGAGCTTCCCCCACTTGCTTGCACCGCGCGCAGCAAGACGAGAGTCAGCGCGGTGGCGTCCTCTGCTGGCCGCGCGGGTCATCCCCGCCGCCAAGCAATTCTGGTAGCCTCTCCCCCCGCTCTCCCTCCTCCCTGTTCTGGCTTCTTTGGGAATATCTGCCCGGCCATCACCTCCGGTGCAAGAAGCCTGGGCTGCCACTCGGTTCCAGTTCTGCAGACAGACAAATGCCCCCAGTTGTGCTCACAGTTTGTGTTGAAGCGGCAGCAGCCACAACGCTGTTCCTTTTCCCTGTCTGCTTGTAGGCAGCAGATCCTTGAAAAACCCTTGTAGAAACAGTATTTCTGAGGACAGCAGGGCTGGCCTTGAATGGGGTCTTAAAATTTTAAGGGTTTGGGGAAGTGGGAAATAGGCCCTCCCAGGTTCCTAGTTCATGGTCAGATGGTTAATGCCTGTGAGCCCCAGCAGTAGGTCGTGACTGCCCACGGGAATGGGCTGTGGGTTTGGGGAGCCAACATACCAGGGGACTCTGTGGTCCTCTCCAGCTGGCCTCAGCTTCATTAAAGAGGAGGGAAAATCACCAAGTATATTGCTCATCCTATGGCCTTTTGAGGAAAATAATAGCCTTTTCCGGGAGGCTGGAGAGGAAACGATTCTTTTAGAATTCTTTCTCTCTCTCTTTCTCTCTCTCTGTTTTCTTTTTCTCAGCTTCATTTTCTTTTGGCTCAAGGGGAAGAACGATGGGAATCACTCAGTGGACTGGGAGACTCCTGAAGCTGAGTAACCCAGATGTGGCTATGACCTTACTACATAGGCAGAAACTAAGTCACTCTAGAAGGAATTTATTCTAGCACCTTCCATACATATCAGCAAGCCCACAGGTGCACACACACCTGCACACATGCATGCACACAGTGGGTATAAAAAACATGCAGTGGGTAAAAGCATGAGTACATAAACACTTTCACACACAACCAGAAACACATGTGGGCAGACTTCAAAACACGTATACATATATATCTTAATGTAATCCCAATGGATTGAATCTTAAATCCCCAGCCTCATCCTCACCCACCTTCCTCCCTCTGTTCCCAACAAAGCTGAGGTTTTTGTAGGAAAACCTCCTCTGGGCATCTTAGTGTTTCTTCCTGAGGATGCTTCCAGGGACCCCTCCCAGCCTACAAAGTCTACATTCTCACCAGCACCAGATCTGGACATGTTCCTTAGTTTAGGCAGATCACAGGGGATTGCAATAAACTTCTGAAAAACATTAAGGTGCAGAGGTCTGACATAAGGCAGGCTTCGGGGTTAACAACACAGATTTGGAGACGGACACCATGGGCGCACCCCACCTCCATCATGTGCCGGCTGTGTGTCTCAGTTTCCCCATCTGTACAATGGAGATAACAACAGTACCTGTCTCCTGGGGTTGTGATGATCGTGAAATGGGTTCATATTCCGCATCTGCCTGGAACAATGCCTGACACGTAATAACCACTATATGAACATTTATCAAAGATCCATAATCCAGGCTGGTTGTGTTACAGTCACAGGTAATGCTGAGTAATCACAGGGAATTGTGAGCAATTCCTCTTCCCCTATCTTTCCTTAGGTAAAAGCAAGGAAAGAAAGCAAAGAAGTGACGACCAGGGGGACAAACCCTTTTGACGCTATACTGGGGATCCTTTTACTACCTCTCATGGATTACCTCCCAAACCTATGTTGACATTGCATTGTCACCTACAGCAAGTCACTTTGGATGGCAGTCTTCTCATCCACAAAGCCTCTTAGATCTTTGCTAAAATCCGTTTTAGTATAATTTATTTTAAAACCGGATATAGTTCATTTTGAAACCCCATTTTAAATACCAGTTTCAGCCTCCTGCATTGATTTCCCCCTTTTAAAAAAAAAGACTAGAGTTGTCAAAAAGTAGGACACGTGATGGCTGTAGATTGCCTTTCTTCTTTTGTATTGTCCCCACTTTCTGATTGGAAGTAAAATCAACTTTCTGAAATGGCGGAGAGTGGGGAGAGAGGGTTCATGAGAGAAGTTGACCAGTGAGCTTTGAACAATCAGTGCATTAGGAACAAAGCCAGAGACAATATAACCATAGTGGGAAGCCCAATAATTTAGTATCTCTCTAAAATGATTTTTTTTAAAATCTGTTCATCATTAACATGAAGGAGGAGAAGTGAGATGGAGAGGACAGTGCCATTTTTCTCCTCTGTTCTCTCAACAATTCTGTTTTGTCCCAGATCTGCATGCCCCACTCAGACAAACAAAAGCCTGGCAACCAATCACACCTGCCCTTCCTTGGTGATAAAATGACATGCAACTAGTGTGAAACCTCACCCCATTGCAAAGAGAATTTTTTTTTTTTATTCCAACTGCACATATACTTCCAGTAAACCCAACTTCTTCCATGTTGTTGTATTTCCAGTAAGGTCTAGCACTCCCATGATGCTTTGTGCCCTTATAAAGCACTGCCCCTAGAAATTACACTCTGACTTTCTTCTGAAGCCGTTTTGATCATCAGGGAAGTTTTCAATGGATGCCTTTCTAGCCAGGGGTCAGAGAAACCCCGATAGAGTATTCAGGGTGGCACGTGTCCTCTGACATGGCTCTGCATTCCTCTTTGATCTTTTTCTTTTTCCTTCTCAACCTGATATATCTAACCTTACCATCCTAAGGTGGACTTCAAGAATTCCCTAACATCTGCAGTGCCATTGAGTCTTCACAGAAATACCAAATCACGCACAGCATTATCTTAGAATAAAGTGATGTCTTACTGGATTCTAATTCTTTGAAAATTAGTAACGTGTGGGTAACTTCTGTAGTAACCCCTCGCTAATAAAATCATCAACTGGCCACCACAACTTGCTTACTTATTCAGGCTAACTAGGAGTTTACTGTGGCAATGACGTGGCTTCCCTTGTAACATCCTTGTATAGAGGTATGGTTCCTGTCATGAAGACATGTGCTTTTAGGCCTCCCATCCATGCCCAGTAATGCAGGTGGACTTTATCCAGCTAGACTGTGACCAGCCAGACACACCAGTGGGACAGCTGGCTAGGTCAGAGCTGTCATGGTCCCTATCTGTGGCAGTGATCAAAAAAAGCAAACCAGACCATATGGGAAATGAATTTATGGGGACAGCTTTATTCCTAGTCTGCTCTGAGCCACATGGTTAACTGAACAGAGACAAGCTGTAGACAGGTTCCTCTTTCTCCACACCTATCATGATTTCCTCAAAGGTCTTTTTGGTGCAGGGATATTCAATTGGGGATGAACCAAAAATCAGACTGTGGGTATGAACTACATGAAACATAGATGTGAATACTACAGAAAGCTTTTTAATAGTCACTGGAACATATATGAGGGCTGTGGGAAAATTCCAGTAACTCTCTGCACCCTAGCCTCAGTGTCCACAATTCCTCGCCCAGACTATGTTCTTACATCTCTTTCACCTTTCTGCTTAACAAACTCCTACTCATGCTTCACCACCCAACTTAAATATGTCCTCATTCAGGATGACCTTTACAACTCTGACTACCACCCAGACTGGAGGAGGCCCCTCCTCTCTGGGTTCCCTTAATCCAGTGGCTGGGCTCCAGCTCCAGCAATCACTAACCATCTTTGTAAGTAAGTGGGAATATTATCAGTACCTACCTCATGGGGTTGTTGTGACGGCTATGTTACTCAACACAAGTAGAGCCTTCTGACTACATGGGCATACTCAGAAAATCTTTGTCATGGTTATTATTTTTTTAATATTTTATTTATTTATTTGACGGAGAATCACAAGTAGGCAGAGAGATGGGGCAGGGGGGAAGCAAGCTCCCTGCTGAGTGGAGAGCCTGATGTGGGGCTCGATCCCAGGACCCTGTGATCATCACCTGAGCCGAAGGCACAGGTTAACCACTTAACCAGCTTAACCCACTGGGCCACCCAGGCGCCCTCTTTGTCATGGTCATTAACTGGATGCAGCGTACTGTAATCATCTCCCTGCTGTATTCATGACTCCATGCTTCTTAGAAGAATAACCACATCTTTTTTAGAACTCCAACAGAGCAGTCCTGTAACCCACCTGTGACCAGGTGCATGAATAAGACGCATCTTTATCCTTCTGGTTCCAGGACCCGAACGTTGCTGGAGTCGTAAATTTTTGAATGCTATGGGGATTCCTCAGTGCTCTGGAGGGCTGGTGTGGTGAAATCTGTAAAATATGATCAGGAACATTTTGATAGTCCTTCTTGCAAGAGCTAGACTCTAATTCCCTGTTTTGAATGTGAGTGGTACTTAGTGACTTACTTCTAACGAATGGAGTGTGGCAGAAATGATGGAGTGTGACTTCCAAGATTAGAACATAAAAGGCATTGGGGCTTCCTCCTTGCTCTTTCTCTTGGATCGCTTGCTCTAGAGGAAGCCAGCTTCCCTGTTGTGAGGACAGCCAAGCGGTGCTATGGAGACGACCACATGGTGAGGAAGTGGGGCCTCCAGACCGTCATACCTTCCCCTGGCTGCAGCCTTTAACAGACCCTGAGCCAGAACCACCAAGCTAAGTCTCCAAAATGCTGGACCCACAAAAACAAAGAGAACTAATGATCACGTTTTTAAACTGTTACGTTTTCAGTTAATTTGCGAATCACCGATAGATAATCGATACAGATGGTGACTAAATCAACAACACACTTTGGGCGTCACACTTTGAGTAGAAAATGAGAAAGGAGAGATGAGGTGTAGTATTTTCCTGTAGAACTTTCTGTCCTGGTGACAAGGAAAGTTTAAGTCATCCCTCAGTAGGACTGGCTAAACTTCCATCCACCTGGGGTGGGGCGGGGTGGGGGCATGGCCTCCCACGGGCTACCCTCAGAGAAAGCATTTGGCCTGCTCCTAGGGACACTACCCACAGCCTCCTATGTTCACCAGCTAAAAAGCTGACTTGGAATAGTTTGTGAGTATCTTCAGTTCCCTGGAGAGTCCATCTAGAATAGAAAGAAGCACTCCCGCCCCCAAGGACCTGAGTCACCAAGGACCTCTGCTTCTTACATATGGATCTTGGGAAAGTCACAGAAGCTCTCAAAACCTCAGTGTTCTTACCTGAAAGATGGAAATAATATGAACATTTGTGTTATCTATCTTTTGTGTATTGTCGGGGGGTGAAATGACTTATGAAGCATTTCACAAACCACAGATTCATGGTGCTACAGAAATACTAGACTTGGGTTTTTTGGGGTTTGGGGGGTTTTTTGTTTTCTTTCTCTTTCTTTCTTCCTTCCCTTCTCTCTCTCTTTCTTTTCCTCATGGCTCCCAGAGATGCCCAGTATTATCAAATTCACCAGAAATCCTGTACTGCCCTGAAGAAAAAGTTATTTTCTAAGTTTATATAAAGATCAAAAGAACATGCCTGGAGATATGCAGCCCAACCTATAAAATTTTAGACAGTAATGGAAAAGAGATTCAGAAGAAGGGCATTTACCTTCAAATAGATCTCATGCAATCAACTCTGGCTAAAGTGGCTTTTGGTGACACAATCCAGATAGGGAGGAGGGCATGGTCTAAATATATATAATACCCTCATTGCTGATTTTATTTTATTATTTTTTTTAATTTTATTTTATTTTTTCAGTGTTCCAAGAGTCATTGTTTATGTACCACACCCTGTGCTCCATGCAATACGCGCCCTCCTTAATACCCGCCATGAGGCTCACCCATCCCCCCAACCCTCTCCCCTCCAAAACCCTCAGTTTGTTTCTCAGAGTCCACAGTCTCTCATGGTTCATCCATTGCCAGTTTTAAACAGGAGACACCTCCACCCTGGATTCAGGGCAGCCCTGCCTGCGTGGAGGAGTTGCAGCAACTGAACCCCTGAAATCCTCTCTAGGTTTCATGATTTTGTCTCGACTACATCCTCTCACTGCCTCCCCTCCCCCCACTTCCATCTCGGCACGCTTCTACTTTGTCAGACAAAACCCAGAAATATTGAAATGTGGTTTGAGTATCACAGCAGCCAGGAAGTTGAGAGAACAAGTTAAAACTATTTTCTTAACTCACGGCTTCTTTCCAGGAAATATAGCACTTACAATATATAGATAAATAGCTTGAGCCATTTAGATAATTTCACTTGTCCTTTCCCACTTGTCAAAGCATTTAGCTACCAGCATGACGGGTCCGATTTAAGCGAACAGATACCTCCCTCAGCTATAAACAGCAGCTGGTCTCCAGGGTTTTGTTCACAGAATTAAGTCAGAGGCAATTCAGAAGATTCCCAACCAAGAAAACTGTAAGTTTCTCCTTAAAGAGCTGAAAACTCAAAGACTCTGTGTTTCTGAATTAGACCCTTCATTTAAGGTTCCTGCATGTACCCCTTCTCAGGATAGTGAATTCTCAGTAATAACATTTTTCAGACCACAGTCAAAGTCATGCCAAGTCGGGTCACCTTCAATTTTTAGACTTCTGAGACACATTAGAGAGAGAGACTTTCAAGGTCTCTTCCTCTGAAAATGCACTGATAGGACAAAATGTTTAGAGCCTCAGACACAACAAGGGTATATGGCAACTTCTAGTAAGAGTAGACCTTGGAGACTTGGCTCACTGAGGAAAAGACACAGAAACATCTCCTGATATTTGTGTTTGCCTGGACTCATCATCAAGATGTATCTACACTTGCCAACCTCTCCCCTTCATCTGACTATTAAATGATTCATACCTTTTGGATTGCAGGGAAAAAAAACTAACTCTTAAAAAAAATTGATGGTTTATTGTGATGATATACAGAGCCATGTATGGAAATTAGAAACCTATTAGCATTAGATAGTTTTAGGGACTTGTCCCCATCCCACTCCCTCATTCTGTTTCTCCCTGTGCATCTTTCTTTTCCGTCCTTTAATGACCTGTATTCTCTCTGTACACCACATCTTTTCTCTGCCTTGGAGCTCCTGCCTCCTGTGGTATTTGCTTCCTCATCTCACTCAGAAATGGTTTCCCCAAGATCTTGTCCAGCCCTCCTCCACCACATCATGTTCTTTCTACTTCCTCTTCATTGACAATACTTCATTCTCTCCTGTCATCTCAAATAAAGGTCTTGCTTGACTCAGTTCATCATTTTGGGGCCAGGCCATGTCTTGTGTGTTGTCAAAGCTTTGACTTGGCTTCCTTGGGTCAGTGTTCACCCCTGGTCCAATTAGCTGGGCCTGGGGCAAGTCATGCCCCATATAAAATATGGTCACCTAGAGTTGTCTTTTAGCAGGAGATATAGGCATAGAAACATCTCTAGGAAAAAGGATGGGGTCATGTTGGGTGGCTTCAGTGCTATATCAAGGTAATCATGGTAAGACAGGTGACTAAGGCAGGGTGACTGGTCTCCAGCTAGTCATTCAAGTTTCCTTTATTATCGTCATGTTAAAAAATAAGGACCCTTAATCTATCCCAAACTTGGTTTTTCATCAGGTACCACCTACAGATTTATAGTGTTCCAATTAAATGTGTATTAGTACTGAATACAGGAGAAATGGATTCTGGGCTGGTTAACCCCAGGCCTCAGAAGTGCTCAGTCTATTCACCAACTCAGCATTCAGAATATCCAAGAGCTCCCCGAGAATGAAGCTACAGATCTGAGTATTGGTGAAGCCTAATTTACTGATTTGCTGAACCTGATTATCATATACAGGGATCAGGTTCCCTGTGTGTCTTATAATAAACCCATGGTCTAATTTGGAAACTCCTTGAAGCATCAGCATATACCAATGATGTCCCAAAGAAAAACAATTTTGTAACTGTCAGACACATGATGGAATGGTCAAAAGGACATGAAATCAGCTATGCAAATTGTGAAACGTAAGTCACACTTCTATTTGTACTGTGACAGTGTGAAAATTGGAATTATTTTTTGTCAATATAGAAAAAAAGTCGGAGACTATGCGCACTATCTTATGAGCAAAACTGCTGGGCTATGTTCAAATTCCTCTGTGGCATGCCCCACAGCAACCTTGATTTTTTTTTCCCCTCACTTTACCTATAGTTCAAGGACCTTCGGTGCTGTGTTTAATTTGATATTTTAAGAATCTAATACAATGAAAATATGTATATGACTATTTAATAAACACCCCACTGGTTAATAGTGAAGAAGCCAGTCCTGCCATATTCTCATTTGTTTAGTTTTGCCAAGTCACTCTCAAAAGATGTAGAAAGTAATTTTTAAAAAGGTGAATCTGAAGTTCAAATATGTGACCATCAAACAGTTACATTGGTTAAAAGATCCAGATCACTACGTTAAAATACAAGTTGGATGGACTACAAGCAGCATTACACTTCTTTTTGGGAGATGGCATAGTGTTGCATTAAGAATATGAGCTCAGCAGATAAAAATCTCTTCTTCCAATTACATAACATTTCTAAATCTTGGTTTCCCTATCTGTGAAACCATGATTGCAATGGTGTGCTCTAGAATTCCTTTAAGGGCTTAATGATCCAATGGCTAGGAAGTGCTTAGTACAGTGCCTGCCGCATATTGAATAATAATATGCAGTATTTAGTATTATTTTACCCAGTTTTCCTTTAAAAAAATTAAAAAGCAGCTAAAAGCAAAATTCAAAAATAATAAATAACACAACTCCCAACTATTCTTAATTTCAGTCTCACTTAAGTTTAATTTCATTGAAAAATACATTCATAATTCTCCCTGAATCTTTATGATAAAATCTGATTTTTCCTAGACTGGCACATCAGATGTTGAGTTGTCAGACATGGCTCGTTTTCGGTCACTGGTGGAAAATAATATCAACAACCAACAATCAATAATATAAAAAATAATAATAACCACAGCAACAGCAACAATCTCTTTGACTATTGACTATTGATCCTTATTGAAGGGAGAACATTGGCTTGCCCATCTAGTCTCTTTATGAAACTCTTTTCTTCCGAATTCCTAAAGGCATAGGAGAGTGACCACCCAAAACCATGAGCTAAAAAAACCCACTGCAAGCAGAAATTTACTTTGATGCTTCCTATTTTATTTTAAAAATTCACATGAATTTTGAATTCTACTTTATAGTATATTGGTTATTTATTTTTTTTAAATTTTTAAAGAAGATTTTATTTACTTATTTGAGAGAGAGACAAAAAGAGAAAGAGCATGAGTTGGGGGGAAGGAGCAGAGAGAGAAGCAGACTCCCCACTGAGCAGAGAGCCCAACACCATGAAGCTTGATCCCAGGACCCTG
This sequence comes from Lutra lutra, assembly GCF_902655055.1. Taxonomy (NCBI): domain Eukaryota; kingdom Metazoa; phylum Chordata; class Mammalia; order Carnivora; family Mustelidae; genus Lutra; species Lutra lutra. Next base: position 42,734,225 of record NC_062290.1, on the reverse strand, counting down.
GGATTATGTCCTGAGCAGAAGGCAGATGCTTAACCAACTGAGCCACCCAGGCTCAAAATAATGTTTATTCTCTGCCTTTGCATAATCCCAGCACACCATACCAAACATCAGTGCATGAGTTAAAAATGCCTTCAATGCAAATAACAAAATATTCAAATACAGTGGATTAAGCCCTAAGTACCCACATGATTACTAAATATATTTAGTGATTCACCTTTATAATCAGGAACCTGATTCTTTCAATCCTAGGTTAATCTACCATCTTAACTGTGATGAATTTCCATGATTGTCCTGTTTTTGTTTTTGTTTTTTCATGATCACAAAATGACTGCCACAGCTCTAGGCATCACTTCTCACACCATCACCCCAAGATGAAAGAAAGGGAGGAAAAGAAGCCCTCCAAAACATATAAGCTCCCAGAAACACATATTCTTTGGCCAGAATTTGTCCCTAGCTATAAGGAAGAATGAAAAACAAGTCCTGAGAGAAAGGTGAATGGAATTTCCATGACTGGCTCAGACTAATCTTCCTCTCCTGGAGTATGGCTAACTGGGAATAAGTAGGTGGGACTCTCTACAGAACAGACAAATTATTGTGTTTGCATTTTAAGTTTGAAAACACAGTGATAGGAAGTTTTGCTTTTCCTGCCTCTTCTGAGTCTTCCCTCTTCAGGCATCAGAGAAAAACAAAATTCATAGCTTTCTTTCATGAAATTCACACCTTTCAATCTTTCTCTCTTTCTCTGAATCAGAAAGAAATAATATTCTAATTTTCTTTTTTTTTATAAAGATTTTATTCATTTATTTGACAGACAGAGATCACAAGTAGGCAGAGAGGCAGGCAGAGAGAGAGAGAGAGGAAAGCAGGCTCCCCGCTGAGCAGAGAGCCCGACGCGGGACTCGATCCCAGGACCCTGAGATCATGACCTGAGCCGAAGGCAGCGGCTTAACCCACTGAGCCACCCAGGTGCCCTAATATTCTAATTTTCTTAAAAAACAAACAAACAAACAAGTATTTTTCTTCCCAACAGGATTTTCCAACATCAAATGGTATCTTCATGGTATAAATGGATACATCCATAGACTGAGGGAGGTCTGTTGCTGGACCTGCAGGGAATCCACATATAATCAAGACTCTGGGTTCCTCAAGTGTCCATTGATAGATGAATGGATAAAGAAGAGGTGATACAGATATATATCAATATCTATAGATATCGATATCGATACATATATATGAGATATCTAGATATCTAGATATAGATATATATAATTTGATTTCTTGGCTTTATCCTCCATATCTCCTATCTTTTCACTCATTATTACCATCCCTTTGTATTTTTGTTCTGTATAGTGAGACAGCTTGTCCATTTAATCTTCTAAATCACTAGCTGAATATCCTTCAGGATCCAGTCTATTGTTCAATTTCCTTGCTGTCTTTTAACATTTAGAAACTGTTACTTCTTTCTTCAGAAACATTTATGATCTAGAAACATTTACAATTATATATAAATGTATATAAATATTATTTTTATATATATAATGGAATATTATTCAGCCATAAAAAGAATGAAATCATGCCATTTGCAACAAGGTGGATAGAGCTAGAGAATTCAATGCTAATGCTAATGAAATAAACCAGTCAAAGAAAGACAAACACCATATGATTTCACTCATATGTAGAATTTAAGAAACAAAACAAATGAGAAGAAGGGGGAAAAGAGAGAGAAAAATCAAGAAGCAGACACTTACATATAGAGAACAAACTGATGGTTACTAGAGGAGAGGTGGTGGGGGAGGGGATGGGTTAAATAGATATTGGGGATTAAGGACTACCCTTGCTGTGATGAGCGCCACGTGTTGTATGGAAGTGTTGAATCACTATACTGTACATCTGGAACTATTAAAAAAAAATTTTAAAAAAAAAGAGCTAAGGAAAAAAAAAGACTTCAGGTTCTTAAGAAGAGGTACAGATGGTGGGCTGATGAATGGTGACTTTCCTGAGCCATGTTTTCACATGCGTTTGTAAGTCAGGACATTGAAGATGTGACTTGCCTTTTTTTTTTTTTTCTTCTTTAATTTTTGTTTAAATTCAATTCAGTTAACATACTGTGTATTATTAGTTTCAGGGGTAGAACTCAGTGATTCATCATTGCATACAACAATCAGTGCTCATTACATCACCTGCCCTCCTTAATGGCCATCACCCAGTTATCCCTTCCCCTCCAGCAACTCTCATTTTGTTTCCTATAGTTAAGTGTCTTTGAAGGGCTCTGCAGCAAAGACCACCTTTCCCAGGGCTTCCTAAGTGGGCTGGGTTGCTGATCCCATGGATGCCCTTAGCACAGACAAAGGAACTGCCCCATCTGCTCCCTGCATGTGGCTCTGGGAAGGCCTCTCATCCCATGGGTCCTTGCTGCCTTCAAGGGCAGCACCAATCTGGGAATGAACATCTTCCTTTCTGTAGGCTTAGGGCAGCGTGTCAGTGTTACTAATGGAGACCCATAAGATCCCAGAGAACTGCCCGCCCGCACCCAACACCCCAAGCAATGGGATTCACTTTGCTAATCTGTTGATAACAGGTGGGGGAAATGTTCCACTTTTCCTTTGGTCACCTGCCAACCTTCCACTGTGTGTATATGCCCAGGAGACATTGGCAGCCTTACCTGCACAGGTATCCAAACAGCCCACAGACACGAACATAAAAATAAGCAGAGAAAGATGACCAAAGAATCAGTGGTCTCTGAAAGAGGAGACCAAGGTGAAACCGGATGGGTGGCACCTGTTGAAGCCAATTTAGTAATAGAAATAAGATCTGACAGGGCACAAAACAAAATAGAAAACTAAGAAAACTCCTAAAGGCATATAAGATGATGGTGCAACAGAACCATCCAAGATGGTAAATGCTTCTGAAGAAAGAAGTAACAGTTTCTAAATGTTAAAAGACAGCAAGGAAATTGAACAATAGACTGGACTCTGAAGAATATTCAGCTAGTGATTTAGAAGATTAAATGGACAAGCTGTCTTACTATACAGAACAAAAATACAAAGGTATTGTAATAATGAATGAAAAGATGGGAGATATGGAGGATAGAGCCAAGAAATCAAATGTGAACATAAGGGGTTCAGAAGGAAAGAAAGTAATGGTTTGGGGAAGAATACTCAAATATGTTTTGGAAGAAAATTTTCCTGGCCTAAAAAATGACTTGCATTTTCATATCAACAGGCTTACTAAGTGCCAGGCAGATTTAACAAGAAAGAGAGAAAAACCCATCTAGACATATCTGGATCAAAGTTCTGAAATTGGACAACAGAATGAACCTGGCATTGATTTTCCTATTTGTAAGTGAAGGATGATAATTTCAAAATTATCCACTTAACCAAAAGACAAACAAACAAAAACCTTCACATGTGCAAAGACTCTTGTGCTTTTTCTAAAGGAATAACTAAAATACACAAATCAAATAAAAATAAAATCAGAATACAGATCTCAAGTTAGCAGATAACGGAGTACAAGAATCAGGGGAGACCAAATGCAATAATGCAATAAAATTTATAATTAAATCTAACTGTATGGTACTATTCTATTACAGTTTTTGACTGCTAACCATGTGTCAGGCATTTTCCTAAGCACATGTATTACTCACTATTACTTTCCTCACATTGTACACACACACACAAAAATCACATTTTACTATTACCTTTTCTTTAGTAACTTACCCAAAATCATATAACAGGATTTGAACTCAGATTGATTCTGGAGCTTGCACACTTACCTTCTATACTATAAGACCTCCATAAATAGCCTCATAATAATGAAAGCATAAATTATAATACAAATATTAAGAAAGAATATTTGAAAAGAAAGAGATATTCTCTAATAAGAAATTAATAATTGGTTGAAAATAAAATCCCATATTAATTAAGCAATACTCAGAAGGGGGGAAGGTGTTTATACAGGAATTAAAAGTGGGGAAGCAAAAGTCTTCTAAGGGTCCTGTGCTTTTGGGGGGAAGGGGTAGAGGTAGAATTATTATTTAATTTTGGCAGAGGGATATAAGTTTCAATATGACTTCTAAAAGGATGAAAGTATTTACGAACAAAATGAGATACATAGTGGAACTTCATATTAAAGATCAGGAAAAGGATATTAAATAATTTAAACCAGAAAAAGAAGAAACAATTAAAAAAAGAAAATCGATAATAAATAGAAGATATCAGAATGTCAAGGGTCACAATTCATGCAAATAGCTTTACTCTTCTCATTAATAGTCAAAAGACTCACAGATTAGGTTAGAAAAACCAAACAGAAAAAAAAAAATTGGGCTAGATGTATAAGAGATGTACCTAAAACAAAACAAAAAACCAAGTTTAAAAATAAAGAGTAGTTGCAGCTGTACCATCCAAATACAAATCAAATGAAAGGAAGAAGAGCAGTATTAATGCAGATTAAGTGGAATGTGAGGCCAAAACATGTAATTAGGTTAAAGAAGAGTATTTTAAATCGTTGAAATCAGTAAAATAAATAATATGAAAACTTTGAACCATATAAGACTAATTTGACAAAACCAAGTCATACTGGGGGACTTTGGCTCATTTTGATTCTGATGGATCAATTTTGAGGGAAAAGTGAGGGAGAGAGAAGCAAACTCCCTGCTGAACAGGGAGTCTGGGAGATTGGGCTCGATCCCAGGATCCCAGGATCATGACCTGAGCCGAAAGCTGATGCCTAACCGACTGAGCCACCCAGGCGCCCCAATTAAAATTTTTAATAAAATTCTTGAATCAAACTGAACAATAAATCACCCCAAATCAGCAAAAAACACTTTATATTAAAAAATTATGAACAGTAGCTAAAGCTGTATCCAAAAGAAAGTGTGTAGCTTTATTAATTAATAAGATACATAAACTGAACTTGCCACTCAGGGAAATAGGGGAAAAAACACAGCAAAAAATAAACTAAAAGGAGATTGGAAGATGAATTGCATAAAAATAAAAGCTGAAGGTGATTAATTTTAGAAATTTAAAGAACAAACTATAAATGACTAGTAAAATCAAAGTGGGTTCTTTGAAAAGACATTTCAAATTGACCAACCCCAGGCAAGTCTAGGAAAAAGCGGCAACAAATACACACACACACACATCATGAGTACAAGCAAGAAAAGGCACAGTCACAGATACCAGAAGGACGAAATTCATTTTATGAGACAAATGCAATCACATCTCTTAGTTGCTGAGGTCGCCTCGGAAAATTTCAACTTAATAACTGCCTGGAATAAAGACTTCTTTGTCTCCAGTTCCTCAGAATCGGTCTATAAATGGGTTTGTATTTCTACCAGAACGAAACATTTTAAAACTGCATTAAAACAAACCATAACAAGAGTTTAAATAGAGTGTTGCAGGGATTTTATTACATATGTTCATACAACTCTGTTTTAAGTGACATCTGTCTTCTCTAGAATTCCAAGTGTAATCAAATGCCCTAGGCCTTCCTTGGGAAGGTAAATTAACACATCATTTTTATACTCAAATCACAATGGCCCAAGTCTCCCACCTAGTTAATTGCCAGAAACAGACCCCCCTTGAAGGGTTTCTGTTATTTCTTGAAGTCCCTAAAGGGATGTCTTGCATGTCCTAACCCATGACAGCAGCTGCCACCTACAGTTGGATCAGCTCTGTCCCTCCATTATCCTGGGGCTTAGAGAACACCAGGGTTCCCCACTCTACCTGCTAACCAGTTCTCAGTCACCTCATTTCCTCTGGGGAACCACTGACCCTCCTCTCCCAATGCAGGAACTTGGTGGATATGGTTTCTCCCAGCTCCAAGGGAGGATGGATGACTCAGGCCTGACCAATCAGAATGATCATTGCCCTAGACTGGGTGCCTGGTTCCAGGATGGTCAGGTGGCTCAACCATAGGCAATGAGATACACGGGCATTTCTGCTGGGCATGCTGGGAAAGAGCATAGCATTCCCTTCACCTGACTTGAACTGCTGGCAGCCATCTTGCCACCATGTGGCGCCTCATCATGAAACCACCTGGGAAAGAGCTGAGCCAAGAGAAGGAGGGTGGTGACATCATTTGGGCCCTTGGCACAGCCTTCTAGATGAAGCCAGCCTATTCCTGAACTTCTTAGTCATATGAACCAATAAATTCTTTTTTTTTTCCTATTCCTTAAGCTAGTTGAGTTGTCACCAGAGCCAAGAGTCCTAACTGAATTATTTGCTTGGCAGAGCAGTGCTTAGTACTATCTAGGCCCCAAAGCAGCTGTGATTGTGTCCTGCACTTCTCCAAGTCTTTCTTGAGCTGTTCAGATGGCTTTTGCCTTTCACTTGTCTTTCTAGAGAAATGTACAACCAACCCCAGAAAGTGGTTGACATTCCATCCTCTCTCTCCTCATTGTCCCCCACTTCCACTTCCATCCAGAGTGCCTCCCACCTTTGCCACTGACACCAGGTCCTATCAGGGAAAGCACACAGACATGGGGAGCCAGGGAGCTGGAGAAGAGGGATTTACAGGAACGGCATCTATGGTCTTGAAAGTCTAGCCAAGTTGTCCTCACTCCCTAATTCACCACATTCTCAACCTGCGTGACAAGAGACCCACCCTTTAAGCATAAAAAGCAAGTGCATAGAAAATGACCTTAAAGTGAAGGATGAAATAGATAGGGAGCAATATCTCCAATCAAATATTTTGGTTGAAATTCCATATACACATATTTAAGGCCTTTTGCAATTCTTCCTAACATTTAAACATTTTCAACTCACTGACTCAGACTTTTTAAAGATTAATAAACCTTCACAAATCTGCTCTTGTCAACCATTTTAATAGATTTGTCCTGCAGCCATCTTATCCCCACCCCCTCAAAACAAAACAAACCAAACAATAAATCAAGGCCACTGAAATGAAATCCAGTCTCACACCACAGAGCAACGGTTTTATGGGTGAAACGTGTGCTTGCTAATTTCAAGAACAAATTATTGGGCTTTATTTAGTGCAGTTCAATTTATACACTTTTAGCTACAGGAAATAAAAAATAAAGCCCACAGGCCAATTTTAATTTGGTCAATTTTTTCTCTCACTAGCATCCCGTGGTGGAAACTGGCTGACATCAAATCAGAAAACCCCTCTCTGCTCTCTTGCTTGAGAGTAAACACAGCCACTGGAACTGAGAAGTTACCTCACTTACGGTATCAATGATGCCTAATAGACTTGCATTATTAACAGAATAACGTTTCTGCCTGGCAAAGCTGGAGTCAATATTTAATAGATTTGGGTCCTATTTAGCCACTGGATTTGGGGGAAACCTGACAAAATAAACTCAGTGTGAAAGCTAATAGAGTAGATTCAAAGATTGCAAAATGAACATTTCCATAAATATGCATTCCTCATAAATATTTGAGGCAATGAATGGAAGGCGATCTTATATTCTTTAATCACTTCCTAATTAATATTCTTTGGCTAGGGCAATCTGAGTAAATATTAGGTCTCTGTTAAAGAGTTCTGTCGAAAAGAGCAAAATATCCAATTCAAGAGTTTGAGATTGTTGTTGTTAAGGAAATATAAGCCAGGCTTTTTCTAAATAAACTAACTTTCCTGGCCTCAATGAGAAGAAATTCCTTCCTATATTCTAACCATTGTAAAAGAAAAATGGAAGGAACATTGTTTAATGGTCAGGAGAGGCGCCTTTCCAATGCACAGGATCTGATGAGCTGGCTGGAAGGACTCTGACGAGCCACCGGCTGAGGAGAGGCTCAGAGCTGAGGGATCTAGAGCCACCAAAAGGGAGACAGGGTCACAACCCCACTCCATCCAAGCCAGTCGTCCTTGGATGTCTCTTCAAACTCCAAGAGTCTGTTTTCTTGGTTGTAACGTGGGAATGGCATAGCCTGCTTTCTTCCTGGAGCTATTTTGAAGAATCAGGGAAACTGCTCTTATGAAAGTCTGCAGACTGTTCAAGCCTCTAGCAAAAGTCACACAGCTTGGGTCCAAAATCCAGCTGTAGTAAATGACCCACTGAAGAGCTTTAGGTGAGTCATTTAGCCCTCCTGGGCCTCAGTTTCCTCACCTGGGAAATAGGCATAATGACAGTATGGGGGCAGGGGGCAGGTTCTTGAAAGATTCAGAGGGATTCACTCACAAAAAGCACTTAGGTGGTAATAATGCCTGCCACAAATGTTAGCTCGTCGTCTTCTCCTTCTCCTCCAAATTCTTCTTATTATTATTATTATCAGTTGTTGTTATTGTTATCCAAGATGAGGAAAAAGTCCGAGGAAACCTGAGAGGTTTCTTTAAGGTCGCAATTCCATGAGAGAAAGCACGATGTCAGGGGCTGCATTTCATTCGCTTTCTGTACCATGATGAGGTGTTTCATTCTGCAGATCTGGCAGGGTGCCATCCAGCATGGCATTGACCTTCCCCCTCAGGGAAGAAAGCAGGATTGATCAGAAACCGTGACTGGTCGAACTGAAGTACGACTTGGCGGCCGGCGCCCCAGGATGGGTGGCCGCCTTCCCAGCAAGGACCGGGCACCCATAACCTGCAGCCCCGCCGAAAGTAAGCAGGAGAAATCCTCCAGGAGGCGTGGTGGGAAGGAATAGCACCAGGTCCCCAACATTCTCAGAAGGAAGGAAAACAAGAGAAGCCCAGCTGCCCTATTGCTGACCCTGGGCTGGAAAGACGACCATAAAAAACGTCATTCTGACTGATGAAGAGGTGATAAGGTGTGGAGTGATGCCCCAACCCCATTTCAAGTTTGGAGTGTGTTCTCCGCACCGCGCTCCTCGGGGCCGGTCTTGTAAATCTCGGGCAGCGCTGGTCATTATAAACACGGGGCTGGTCTGGAGCGTGACAGCTGCTTTATCTTCTAAGGGGAGTCCTCCATGCCCAGGGACCCTCCGCAAAGGCTGGGGAACCTTCTTAGGAGAGCGTGGGAGTGTCCAGGCCTACCTCCCAGCCCACCCACTTGGCTGTGGTCTGACCGCTCACCTTTCCATATAGCACTCCCCTCCCCCCATTGACAGTCAGATGCCCACCCTCTCCGTCCATAACAACAGCGGGGTGCCTCTCCTTTTTTGCCCCGAGGGAAAACAACCAGGCATCACCCAGAGATGCCAAGGAACTGCGGAGGGGCCCGAAACACCAGAGGTTCCTTTGCCCATGAGCGGATGGCTTTCGCACACTGAGTTTCTGCACAGTGGGAACCTTCCTGTGGCCAGGAAAGAGCACTGTGATATTTGGGGTGGGGGCAGGTGGCACAGAGACTAAGACGCTGGTGGAGGGTTTCCCTGTGATTCTTGTCACCCTCTTCCATGTCTCTCATCCCCCTCCTCCTCATTTTCTCTGTTCCAATCTTTTCTCTGACTTTTCCTACCTTTCTTTCATGTATCATTTTCTCCAAATAGTGGATATTCCAGAGAACAGTTTCACAGAAGATCATTATTTTAACATTTAATGAAAACATTTACAAAAATGTTTTCATTAGCTTGATAGTCATTTGATATAGAGTTTCTAGGCAGTACTATGAGTTGAAACTCCTCCTTGCCTACAGAGAGGGGACTAACCATTTCCTAAAACCCTCTGGCACTGATTTCCGGGGCAATTTCAGAATCCTGTAACTCCCCTTCCCCCATGTGGGCCCTTCTGGACCTATAGTCACCCTCCCAAAGGAAATATACCCCCCAAAAATGTGCAATCAAGAAAAGGCACCAAGAAACACATTCAGGGATGTCAAGTCCTCTGGGGCAAAGCCTTCTAACATTTACCAGGGCCTGCTTCTTCGAAAGCTGCCTATCGACAAATACTGCATGGCTTCACATGGAAGCCATGCAACACAGCAGCAAGACCCAACCTCCCCTCAGTCTTAACCTCTGACCTCGAGCTATTTTTATCTTGGTGATTCAAGGACAGGGAGGTGTTTCCACCATTCAGGTGGGTTTCTGCCCTGAGGCCAGGGCAAGGGCTCCAAGAGACCACCGGCAGAAGTGATTGGATTATTTACGACATTCTTTGGCTGACGTCCCTCGCATTGAAGGTAGACCCACACCAGCTAGCCTATGACCACCCGGGAAGTAGGCAGTGATGCCATCTTCTTCTGTTGTTGGCAAACACGACAATAAGTTTGCCCCTGTTGGAGTGGAAGCGTCCGTGGCAGGTCCTCTTATTACTATTAATAACACACTAAGTGGATGCAAGAGTGCCTGCATCCAGAAATGACAATCAAAACCCCAAACCAGTGAGAATTAACTTTGAACTTTGCAGTATACAGTATATCACACTCACACAACCAATTAAAAAGGCATGTCATCTTGTTTGGAAAGTATCTATTGATTTCCCACTTCATCAGATCAGGTTGATGTGTCTTTCAATGGCCTCGATGACATCATCAATATTTTTCTATTTAGAATAATGACTTATTTTATATGCCAACAGCTATAAAAAACAACCCACCTATATATATTTCTACCGACACGAGCTTAAGAGCCATCTGGTTTTCTCTCCTTAACATGTGATATTGGTAATCTGGGGCAAAAGAAATGTTTTGTTCTTGTCATGAGACTCATTTAGAGACCACAGTAAATTTGTTTAGTTTAAAAACCAACCACTAAATCATATTTTCTCTATTAGAAGCTGATGCTCTCCACTGCATTTGGTGGCCAAATTATATTCACTTTAGAGTGAATTACATTCATTTCAGAAGCGGCCCCCCACTCCCCTCTCCCTCCTGTCCAAGAAGGCAATATACTCACCAGCTGTGTGATCTTTGGCAAGTGACTTAATCTCTCGGAAACTCATTCTTCTTTTTTATTAAACTGGCGGGGGGGGAGTGCTAGGTTCCTTATGCACATTAACCCTCACAGTCATGCCACAAGATTGGTGCTATCAGCCCCACTTTACAGATGGGAAACTGAGGCAGAGAGAGGCTAAGTAATGAGTATAAGATGAAGCCAGAGTATCTGAGCACCAGTGTTTGTAAGCAACTGCATCTGCTTCATAGGTTCAATCACACAGTCAAAACACCAGAACACCAATCTGGGCTACTTAGTAGGTGCCAAGGAGACATTACGGCAGGGGGATGGGAGTCCCACAAACTGACTGCACAATCCAGCTTTATCATTTACAGCTGACATGACCTTAGGCAAACAACTAATCTCTGTGTAATTCATTTGTCTTCTATGAAATCGTGACAATAGGAATGGCACCTGCCTTGAAGTTGGTGGTGAGGATAAAATAGCTCATGCCAAAAAAGAAATTAAAAAAAAAAAAAAAAAAAGCTCATGCCATGTACAGCACCTGGCCCAGTTAGTGCTCAATAATGGGAGCTTGAGTATTCATAGGCACTCCATAAATGCTCTGCTCTCTTCCCCCCAAATCCTTAGAATCACCCAAGTGTCTTTAGCATACATTCATATGTCCTTCTCAATCTATGACCAGGACCAAAAATGAAGGGTCATTATGGCCTTGTAGGAACTTCCAGCTAGAAGAATGGATCTTTCTCTACCAAAGGGCAGCACTAAGGAGCTATGAAGGAGGAACTCGACTGTTGCCCCCCTACCTTTTTCTTCTCGATGGAAAAGACCCATCGTTAATGCCTGCAAAGTTGCATAACAGAAGAGGCCCTGCTTGATGCTGAGTGATGACATAATCTGAACTGGAAGTGGCAAGAGTTGGGGACAACAATGTGGCTTGAGGTCTGGCTCCACACCAGGTAGCTGTAAGATTTCAGGTACACATGTCACTATCATGAGTTTTTGTTTTCTCTTCTGTAATCTAAGATTCATTCTACCAACTCAGAGTGGGGATGTGGGAAGGAGACAGAGCACACTGAGGCTGAGTTCCCAACAGATATCAGTTCCCTTCTTCCTATTACCCTCCACGAAATTCATCTGGAGAAAGAGTGATACGGAGTCTATAAGTTTTCCAAGTCAGGAATGTTTTTCCACTCTACTTGGATCCTGTAAGAGGCAAAGGCTCATCTTGATGGGCAGTGATCATGGGGCGTTTGCACATATGGGGAGTGTGCCAAATCATTGAGGGTGATATTTCAAGGCAGTCTTCAGAATCTTTTCAAGGAACCGTCGAGTTTTAGGACAGAACCAACCATTTTCCAGCCTGGGGAAATCTAGCAGATGAGCCAGTATGCAATGCTCTCCAAGAGGCTGCCCAGGTGGGACTCCAGCCAAGAACTGGCCGTACAGTAGCTTTGAGGACAGTCTTGAGGCCTTTGTCCATTGCTTCTCTTGTCTGTTTGGCTAATCTCTCCAATCCATTTTTGTCTTCCCTTTTTCAAGTCTAAATCTTGATGATTCAGTGTCTGCCTCTATGGAAATGAGCCCAGCTGGCCCTTTCTATTTCATTAGGCAATGAAAGGACATGAAGCTAAAGGCTTGAGGCCTTTGGAAAGGTGTCTTGGATAAAAAGCTGGAATCTCAGCTTTAACTCTAGCACCCATGAGCCAGGTCACCCTGGATGAGTCATCTCACCTTTCTGAACCTCCATTCCCTCCTCTCTTAAGACAGGAGATTGGAGAGATCTGTGGTCTTCAAGCTGTGTCCCATGGGGTCTGATTTTCATGGCATTGCCCTTAGGGTTTGCCAAAGGGGCCTGGGGAAGAAGTAAAATCAAGCAGATCCTGGTCACTTACAACTGAATTTCTCTTGACCTTTTGAATGGTTTTATTTTCTTTCAATATTGAAATAGCAGCTGAAATTTCCCAAAATGAAGAGTTTTTTGATTACCAGATTTGCTTAGAGCAGTTTTAGATTCATAGAAAAATTGAGTAGAAAGTACAGAGTTTCTAGATATCCTCTCTCTGCCTCACCCCCATTTCCTTTATTATTAGCACCTTGCATTAGTATGATATACTTGTTGTGCTTGATGAATCAATAATGATATATGAGTATTAACTAAAGTCCATAGTTTACATTAGGGTTCACTCTTTGTGTTGTACATTTTATGGGTTTTGCAAATGCACACCCAGTATAGTATCATACAGAATATTTTCACTGCCCTAAAAATCCCCCGTGCTCTGCCTAGTCACCTTTCCCTTCCTCCCAACCCCTGGCATCCACTGATCTTTTTACTGTCTCTACAGTTTTGCTTTTTCCAAGAATCTCATATAGGTGGACTCATACCGTGTGTAGCATTTTCAGATTGGCTTCTTTCACTTGATAAGATGCATTTAAGTTTCCTCCATGTCTTCAAATGGCTTGATAGCTATTTCTTTCTAGCTGTATGGGTGTATCACAGTTTATTTATCCATTTACCTACTAAAAGACATCTTGGTTGCTCACAACTTTGGGCAATTATAATAAAGCTGCTATAAACATTCATCTGCGGGTTTTTGTATGACATAAGTTTTTTTTACTAATTTGGATAAATACCAAGGAACATGATTGCTGGAGCATATGCTAAGACTGTATTTAGCTTTGTAAGTAATAGCCAAACGTCTTCAAAGTGGCTGCAGCATTTCACATCCCCACCAGCGAAGACTGTGAATTCCTATAGCTCTACATCTTCACCAGCATTTGGTGTTGTCAGTGTGTGTTTTTTTAACCCCATTCTAATAGGTTGTAGTGGTATCTCATCGTTGTTTTAATTGGCAGTTCCCACAAGTCATAATATATGATGTCGAGCATATTTGTATCTGCCTATTTGTCATCTGTATATCTTCTTTAGCAAAGGGTCTGTTCAGATCTTTTGCCCATTTTATTTTATTTTTTTAAAAGATTTTATTTATTTACTTGACAGACAGAGATCACAAGTTGGTAGAGAGGCAGGCAGATAGAGAGGGGGAAGCAGGGTCCCTGCTGAGCAGAAAGCCCGATGCAGGGCTTGATCCCAGGACCCTGGGATCATGACCTGAGCCAAAGGCAGAGGCTTTAACCCACTGAGCCACCCAGGCGCCCCATCTTTTGCCCATTTTAATTGGGTGACTTGTTTTCTTATTGTTGAGTTCTTTGTATATTTTGAATACACATCCTTTATTGTGTATGTGTTTTACCAATATTTTCTCCCAGTCTGTGGTTTATCTTTTCAGTCTTTTAACAATGTGTTTCACAGAGGAGAAGTTTTAGAAACCAGGAGTTTCACACAATAATCCAGCTTTCTGGCTGCCCATGGAGGTAGGAAGATCTGACTTGAGACTCATCCTGCAGGGCTGAAGCCATCTTGTGGCTCCTCTTTAGACCAGGGCTGCACTTAGCGCACTTCACCTAACCTCATGATCTACCTCGAGATGCTCGACTGGTGGAACTTTGGCCTAGAAAGTTCCATCTTCATCTGTTCTTTACATTGGGTTCCAGATAGGTTTGCTTTGTATAAAACTGTCTGGAACTGAAAAAGAGAAGTTTCAATGTGACTGGCTTAGATGATCTTCCTGCTTTTCCACACTAGGCTTACTCATTTGTTGTCACATTGTCACAAGAAAAAATTTTATAAACACTCTCAGGGTGGTGTCTCCCAATGAGCCTGTTGTGCCTGGTCCGATCCACTCCCTGGAGTGTGACACCTCTGTGAGGCTGCCCCAATGATGCCATTTGTCCACTGGAAGTGTCTCATTGTGAGGTCACCTCCTATGTAGGGACGGGGATTAGTCTTTTATCCCCAGACAAAGTAATTTAAACCCAGTATCATGAAAAATAGGTCTCTTTATCCATAAGAATCACCCTGGCCTAGAAGATGCTCTCATGTGAAGGCATAAGGAAATTGAGAGCAGGAGGAAACAGAAGAATCCTGTGTCTCAGCCCAGACTCATTGTGAAACATTAACGTACTGAGTAGGATGGTGGGCAAACTCACTAGCATCATTTGAACTGCTCTCTTTCTCTCTCTCCCCTGAATTGGTGTCACTGACATTCTTTAAGGTTTGTGACATGAATCTATTTCACCAAGACCACTGGTGCAGCAGGAAAAATGATTCTCAGGTCCTGAAAAGCATCAGTAAAAGACAAAGCCAGAGGGATTAGCACAGGCCTTCACAACAAATTAGAGGTGAGGAAAAGATTTTTTTTGCGTAAGTGCTTTGTTGTCGGGCTAAGTCTGACACCCTCCTGTGTACACTTGTGGAGGCCTATGAAAAGTTGCTAGGACTGCTGAAACAAAGTACCACACATTGGGTGGCTTAAAACACAGAAATTCATTGCCTCATGATTCTGGATGCTAGAAGTCTGAAATCAAGGTGTTGGCAATGTTGGTTCCTTCTAAGGGCTGTGAGGGAGGGATCTGTCCCAAGCCTCTCTTGTGGCTTGTAGATGGCCATCTTCTCCCTGTGTGTATTCATATATCTTTCCTCTACGCATGTTTCTGTGTCCAAATTTCCCTGTTTTATAAGGACACCAGTTGTACTGGATTAGGCCCCACCCTAATGACCTCATCCTAACTAATTACATCTCTAATGACTCAATTTTCATACAAAATCACAATGCTGAGGTGCTGGGAGTTAGGACTTCAACAACATATGAATTTGCCAGAAGGACACCATTTAGCCACTAGTGTAGGAGGACAAAAATCCCTTAGCTCTCTAAGCCAGCTGAGAATAGGTCATTGGGAAAGTGAATTAATGAAGAAAGATCACAGAAACAAAGATTAGTGATGACATTCTCAACTTTCTCTAGTATAGAATCATGCTTTTTCAGCTAATATAGTCGTAGTAGAAACAAAGAGATGATAAAAACTAAAAGGAAGCTTATTCTAAGTCCCCAAATCTAGCTCCTGGGCTCCCCCAATCCCCACGATATCTTTATGAAAGCTGTTTTTAATAGTTGCACTATGAACAGCCCCTTCAAGCAGTTGTCTTGGCTAGGTAAACAGAGCTCTGAACTAAAGGTCAGTTCTACACTTTCTACACATTCAAAGACATGGTCCCAGAGGCTCCTCACCTAACTACCTGGGTTCCTGCAGTAATCTTCTTTCTATTCTCCTGACAACCTTGACCACCCACTCCAACTGCCACACCACCCTGCTGTTATATCTATGACTTGTGCCTTCAGACCCCTGATTCCTTTTTCCTGGTGACCCCATTCCACCAGCTTTCCATTCCAGCTGTTTCATCTCATGTTCTTTGGTTTACCTTTTAGGGTTTCTGGCCCATGGGACACCCCATCCTGGATAGTCCCTCTCCTGGACTGGAGCATATTCTGTTTCCTTTCTGTAGTGAAATAGTAAAGAAAAAAATTACAGATGAACAAAGGGGAAGAAGAAGAAGGAAAGAGCAATTAGCAATAGGTCTGAAAAGGTAGATCAGCAGCTTCCAGGTAATGGAGGGTCAGATCACTAGTGTGGCCTAGTGGGGAGAGCAGAGGCTTTGTCAAAAAACAGATGTGTATGTGTAGGGATCTTAGCTACACCAAAGTCATTATCTCTCTGAGTGTGACTTTATACATGCAGTCCTGATCTTCCTCCCAAATGGGAGGGTCAAATTCCAACTTCCTTCCAGACATTTCTAATTAAATGATTGATAGTCATCCCAAAACTAATATGCCCAAAACTAAACCCTTAATTTAATCCTCAAATCTTTGCCCACTCTTTACCATCTCAGCCAATCTTTTCTCTTAGTACTCAAGCTAAAACTTTTCAGAGTCATCTTTGACCTTACATTTTCATCTATCAGGAAATCCTTCTAGCTGTATTTCTAAATATATCCAGAATGTACACTTTCCTCACCATCTCCATTCCTGTCACCCTAGACCATGTCACCCTAGACCATGCCATCATTATTCATTACCTGGATTATTAAAATTGCTTCCTAATTAGTCTCCTTACTTCCATTCTTGCCCCGCCAGATGACTTTTCAAGCCAATGTTTACAAAAGTCTTTAAAAACCGTAAGTCAGATCATGTAACTCCTCTCATCAAAAGCTTCTGTGACTGAATCCTAGCTATCCCCCAGCATCCATTCTCCCTTTATTTATCCATTCTCCAAAGTTTATCTGACACTTGGTAGATCCTCAGGGCACATAAGCATCCATTGCAGTTGGCTTGCCCATGTGACTCCATTAGAGCCATGTGACTCACTGGAGCCATATGACTAGGTTGGAGAGAGTGGTCCATGAGCTAAAGCAACATGTACAACGCTGCATGCTAAAAGAAGGGAAGGCTCCTCTGCCTCCCTTTCTCCTTGTTGGCTGGTGAGCTGATGTCCACCATCTCACCCCAGGGAAGCGTGGAGCACAGTGACTCCAACAGCTCTGGATTTCCTGCCTTGGGATATCACAGGAAAGAGAACTAGACTTGCATCTTATTATATTATGATAGCAGCTGCATGTGTGCTGCTCATTCACCCTCCGGTACCTTGATTTTGCAAATTAGAATAAAATCTAAAGCCTTCTCAAGGTCCGCAAAGGCCTGTATGATTTCGCTCTGGACTAGAGCTCTAGTCTTCTCACACTCTTTTGTTCTCGATGCTCCAGCCACCTAAGATTCTCCTCCTCCTGGCTGTGCTTACATGTCACCTCCTCAGGGAGCTCTACCCTGGTCACCCAATGGCACCGTGCTTTATTTTTCTCACACTTGCTTTATTTTACTACATCACTCTTATGGCTGCTTGACATGTAACGGTTCATTATCTATCTCTGTCTTACTCCACATGAATGTGATCTTTCTGAGAAGGGGATTTTGTGGTTGTGTTCACTGCTTTAAGCCTACGATAAACTCTCCAAAATAATTTACTGGCTAAATGAACAAACAAGCTTCTGTCTCCCCATCTGTAAAATGTGGATAGTAATTTCTGTCATAGAGGCTTGTGGTGAGAATGAGGGGACATAAAGCCCCTGGCTTCATATGTTGTCTGACACTTGGTGGATCCTCAGGACACAGAAGCTACCCAATTTGAGAGACTAGCTCTTCTGACTTTCTGCACAGATGGGTGTGTTCTAGCATTCTGTTTTCCCATGTAAACCTGGAAGCTGGTTGGTTTTTCCCCATTGAATCAGAGAAGTCCCTTTCAATTAATATTTTCTGTGTTATAATATCTTTGCTTGTTCGTTTACTGCCTCTCAATCTCCCTTACATTTGTCTCCGTTCCCCAGCAATATCCTTTTATTGGCTCTGTCATTGATCCAGACATCTCTGAAACTGGTGATGCTGTTTCTCATCATCACTATAAGCATATCCAAGCCTGGAACTTTTAGAAACAGGAGACGTCCCCAAGACGGCAACCTCAGGGGATGCTCCCTGCTGACCATCTCTTTCAAGTTGGTGGACGGAAAGTGAATTGTGTCTAGTATTTCTCCAATTTGAACAGAGCTATGCTGATTTAGCACAAATTTCCCATAAAAAGCTGACCCCCAGGGAGCAGAGACTGAACTTGGAAAGTTTTATCCCGAAAGGGGAATTTGTCATAAAGTTATGAGTGACTGAAATGTGAGGGGCTGGGGCGGCTGGAGTGGGTTGAATGGCAGTGGTTTTTAATGCCTGAGATTGCGTTTCCTCCTGTGAACGCTCAGCTATTCCCCCAAGTGCCACACTCCCCATGACCCTTGGCCAAAAGCATCATTACCCTGTTCACCCGCTGAAAAAGAAGATTAGGACTGTTACCAACAAAGCTACTTCCCATGGTAAAAAGAGTCTCTTGGATCAAGTTTTCTCTCTACGGTCACTGAAAATGACAATTCATTTCTTTCCCACTAGCCAAACGCTGTCTCCAGATGCACACATGTGGATCCCATTGAAGTCAAAGAGGCCCCAAACCCGTTTGAGGTCTCTTCTTGGTGGCAAGAAAGTGGAACTAGATACGCTCCGGAGCAGGGGGGAGAGAGAGAGAGAGTGTGTGTGTGTGTGTGTGTGTGTGCGCGCGTGCGCTCATGCATTCTTTCTCCTGGGCACATGCGCACATGGGTGGAGGCTTCTTACCAAAGTCGAAAACCCATTTTTGAATCTTCCTCGTTTAAAAGCAGCCAACCTGATTATCCTGGGAATCCTCTGACATCCATGCTCCAGTATATGAGCAAAGGTGATGGAAAAGTTCTTTGGACAACATCTGCCAAATTTATAAAACCATGAGACCTGCAGGTCAGAAAGCAGAAAGCACCATAGGTAACAGTTGCATACCCAGGTTCTGAGGCCACAGACCTGGGTTCAAATCCCTGTCCTATCATCTTCTAGCCCCGTGCTCTTGAGCAGTGTCCTTAATTTCTGTAAGCTCAGGCTTTTGTGACGTCCCACCTTTTGTCACCTGTAAAATGAAGATTGGAATACTGTAAATGCCTGGCATATAATAAGTGTTCAAGTGGTGGCCATTATCATGTCAATAGCAGGAGGCTAGAAGACCTCATGAACACTGCCCCCTGCGAAAGCACCCACATCACACGCCGGCAAACACTGTCAGCCTGACAACTAAGCCTCCCAAGTGTGATACACTCCTGTAAGGCCTGCTTTCTGGCCACCAGGTCCTTCCCGGGCACCAAGCTGAGACCTCTTCCCTCTTCCTCGGTGGAGAAGTTTCTGGAGTGTCCCAAGCCAGTAGCTTGCATAGTTCTCATTCAAGCCATTCTCAATACCTAGCCCCGCTTGGAAGTAGAACACTGGGTTCTAATCCTGCTTCTGCTCCTGCTAGCCATTGTTAACTTTGTCCATTTTGGCTTAAGCATGACATATGATGATGGATATTTGTCTGCAATCTTCACAAGAATGCAAAATTCAAGTAAGATAAAGTATAATAGACACCCTCCTACTGTTCTGTTACTTTTCATGTGCAATACTGGTCGTGGTTAAAATCTGCCTCCTTCACTAGACTGTAAGCTCCTTGAGGACTATCTTGCTCAACATAGCACATTATAGCAGAGTGATTAGATCATAGCCGGCCTTCAGGAAATATTTGCTGAATAAATACAAGTTCGAGAATGAAAAAATTCTTTGAAGACTGCAAGGTGCATACTAATGTCAGATACTATTATTATTATGAGCTATCATCCAAATACCAAGTGATTGGTTACTGGGCTGCTCTATTCAACCAATTTATGTGTGTATTTAAAAGCTTTCCACTATGAGGTTTTTAGGCATATTGTTTCTACATAAATGAATATGAAGTTTTTTATTTCTATAGAAATTAATCATAGGGCCCTGGTTCAGGAGTATAAAATCCTGCATTTTATTATTGCTTCTTTGGAAAAATTGATTTCTTTCTGGCTGGGCATGTATGTGAGGCTACCCATATTTTATCTTTATCTACCCATTCATCAATTCATTCATCATTCATGGATTCATTCATACACTTAAGAACTATTTATTAAATTCCTGTTCTGTGCCAGGTACTGTATCAAGTACTGAAAATACAATGATGAATATGGTGGATGGCCCTTGTTTTTAGCTCACTGTCTACTGGGAGAGCCCAACCCGTGAATACAGTTACAACAGTGTGACATGAACACAGTGGAGAGGTATGTATGTACACACCAGGGGGCTATGGGAGCTAGAGGGAAAAATACCTACTCTGGGATGGGTGAAGGGTTGTAAGAAGCCTTGCAGAGGATTTGGTACTGGAACCCAGTCTTGAAGGATGAGTATGAGTCGTCCAGGTGAACTAGGTGAAGATGTATTTTTGACAGTAGGAAGAGCATGTGGTTTGATGACTAAAGGAAGATGAATAAAAGTCATAATGAAGAGATCCTAAATGACCTGCCATCTTGTATTTTAACTGCGTGGAAAGTTGTGGGTGGAGGTGAACGCAGCAAGCTCCTTTCCACGCTGTCTGCAGCCCAGAGAGCCAGAAAGGACACCTGGAACCATGGGAATAGGAGGGGCCTTAGCAAAGGAATATTAAGGAAGGAGTTTCAGGCAGATACTGGCCACTTGCCCACTTCCAGGAGAAGGATAAGAAATAATCCTCAACGCCCTTTCAACCAATATGGAGATGTCAAAACATTACAGAGGGCTTAATCTTTGAATGTCACAAACATGTTCCAAAGAATGGACGGAGTGATGGACATTTTCTTCCTCTCCCGGATTCACAAATGCACTTTGGCTCAAAGCAGGGGACATTGTTACAGACAACATTATTCTTCCAGAAAGCCAAACCAGGAGCTTTTGAAAGCCTCCAATTCTGAATATAATCTCTGCATTTGAAATCATTTTCTAAGCCGGGACAGCGACACAAACATCCACACAACACGAGCTACGAGCTTCCGTGCATGAAGTTGGGCTGCGTGGTCTAGCCGAGCTGAAAAGTGCTGTTTCAGGGTGTCTTCATTTAAAAATTCTTATTATTTTTTTTAAAATTCTTGTTATAAATAAAAAATATTATTATTCAAGTGCATGCTGAAACTGAATCATGCCATTCTTACATAATTTTTCATTGGAGTGTTGCAACCCATAAAGAAATCCAATTAAATTTCCCTTGCAGGCACAGGCCTTCATTCAGGGGCCTTGAAAAAGCTGGTTTGTTGTATTGTATGGCAGGTCGATGAATCGAGAAGCAGAGAGGGCCTGTCCCATTTCTTGTCTTGTGTGTCATGATGTGAAGAGAGTCTGCCAGCAATGTTTCAAAGAGCTGCATTATCAGACAACATAAAGGGCCCTCCGTCCGTCCTTCTGCTGCTGTACCACAGAATATGCATACGCCAGTGTCTCCATTCCCGTGAACAGTTCTGAACACTGGACGGTTAACGTACTGCTCTCTGGATCTTGCGAGCTTTCACCATCATTGTCCCAGATATCGGACCAAGGTTAAGAGGGGAGTGAGCCAGAGATAAGATAATGTTTTTGAAGATACTTGAAAGGGAATATCCTGGAAATCAGACTATACAAACATGTGTTTTCATTACCTAAAAAGAAGGCAGAAGCCAACGTGTCACCAAATTATATTATTTTACATTAATCTGTTTCTTGGTTGCTCTCTGGATTGTTTATGCATTTTCCTTCATTGATTTATAGATCACGTGGGGCCTCAATTATTTCCAGACACGCAGGATTTTTGTCTTTAAATACAAATTTTGCATGAGCAGACACTCATACACATCTACTCCCCCCCCCTTCTTATATTCCCTCTAGGGTAGAAAAAGCTCTTCTAAAGTTCTATCTCGTAACTGAGATTTCCGTTAAGATGTCGGCCATGTTGTGGAATTCTGTCTTCTTGCTTTCTGTCATACCAGATGTGGAGAACTGAGGTCAGAGTCAAAACAAAGAGGAAAACACTCAGAGGCACGAGGGAGAAAGAGGCCATTCTGTATTCCTCACCAAACTTGCTATCTGGAAATTATTTTACATTCTCTTCTCCCACTGGGTTTCTGTGGAGGGTTTTTGGAGCGGGGAGGGGGGCAATGTTTGCGTTGCTTTTCAGGGTATTTCAGGAAAGTAGCAATTCCCTAATTCTTTTCTATCATCATTTATCAGCAAACACGAGAAGCTTATTTCACTACATGGGGGTTTATAGGGACAAAGGGTGAACTCTGCTCTTCTCTCTTTCTCTCTGTCTCTGTCTCTCAGATGGAGCAGGCATATCTCACAATCAAATTTTCAAAAATAATTCACTTATATTTTTTTCCCATACAAGGAATGCAGGCTTGTATTTGTCTTGCTTTAACATGAAGCGATGATTTGATTGGTGACAAGATACATAGGCAGATATAATTGTTTTATGTAAAACGCATCTCATGGAACAAAGCATGCATGGGTGTTAGCCTGTGCTTAATAATTGGGAAGCCGTGTTATGGTTTTCTAGATCTAGTGCTTGCAAATTATTTATGTCAGAAATGTTTCTTTCAAGCTGGAGTTCCAAAGTGAGCACTAGTGAATCTCATCCTTCTATCACCCAGAAGGCCCTTATGAGACAAGTAAAACTGGAGCCAACATAGCCCAAGGAGGATGTAGAACATTCTCTCCTTTTGTTTCAGGTTTCTGAATTTCTTACCACAGAAAATGACCTTTTTTTCCTTTCATACAGTTCCCTGAACCTGAGAGTATCCAAGTGAAATGTAGTTGGAAAAACCTCTTGCATACAAACCATATACAACTCAGATGTCTGTCTGTGCATGTGTGCGTGGCTTCCTTTAGAGGACCCCCAAATTGTCCTTCAGATCAGAAATGAACGCTCCTCACACATCAAGTCCTAATTGGACCCAGACTCTCTCCCACAAGCTGACCCGGGATCCTCCAGAAACCAGTCCTGAAGAACTATCAAATTTGCCCAGTCCTCAAGGGTCACAACCGCAAATAAGCCTTCTGCTGAATTTGGCCCATGCTTTGGGTTTTCAGTGAAACTTGAGCTCAGGGAAGAGCTCTTCACTTCAAATTTAGCAATGAACATTTCCTCCTAGATGCTTACAGTTTTGTTCTTCTCACCGGGACCCCAAGACATTCATACATACACACACACACACATACACACCCAGTCCCAGAGCTACAATTTCACTACAAAGGATAGCTTCAAAAGGAATTGGGTTTCAATGACTCTATCTTACCCTTGAAAAGAACCGTAACTAGCCATTAACCAAATTATTTCCCTCAGAAAAACAAGTCACATTTTGAGAAGTTTAAAAATTAGATAAAAGCTCAAATGTTGTTGTTCTTTATAATGTGAGGTTTCATTTTCATTATATAGCATTTGTAAAATGTCCACCCAGTCGTAGGGGAAATAGAGCAGAACATAGGCAAAAAATAAAAAAATAAAATAAAATAAAATAAAAAATAAATGGCTCTTGTCTTTTCTCCACATTCAGTGTGGGATCTAAAAAACATGAGAAACTCTGGGGAATGTGGCCAAATAACTCAGGCACTGGAAGATTAACTCCATGTCTAATCAAGCCACTAATTTGTTCTGAGGAATCTATCTGCACCTCATTTTGCCATTTGTAAGCCAGAGCTCCTCATCATTGTGAAAGAAAATTAAATTACCCCCAAGTACCTGGAGCCATAGGAACAAGCAGACAAGGTTAAGTAAAGACAATATCTGACATTGAGCACTTGGCAACCAAAAACCCATGAGGCTGGAAAGTCATACACCCCAAGGGGCGGGCATTGGAAAAACAGGAAAATTAAGGAATCCTCATTATGCAAAAGCTGGGGGAATGGGAAGGATGAAAAGACTGTGTACACTGGGTCTTGAGGTAAGTCACCAATATCCCTCTTACGGGCAGCATGATTGTTGCAAAAGAAATGGAACTTCAGAAAATCTTTGAGAAGTAAAAGAGGAAGCTGGGAAAACTATGAGGAATAAAAAGGCACTTCCAGAACAGGAGTGGAAAGATGGAAAGTGGAAATGCCCTTTTCTTAAGGGGAAAAGAAGTGGAGTAGACAATTATGAAGTTCTTAAAGATGCTGAACTTGACAGCAGGAGACTTGCCCCCTCTCTCAGTCTGAAGGAGGAAGAATTGGGGAGTAAGTTGGTTTTCTGGGGGAAACCATATCAAAAAGAACACTTCCAAGGCCTCTAAAAAGTTTGAAAGACAAAACACTAAAGAAACAGAAAACATCATTGAACTAAAACAGTAAATAAAGGTAGAGCCATGGGCTCATCTTTGTTCAGCAATTTCTAGTAAATGTTCCCAAAAACCAAAAATGCCTTAGAAATACACACACACACACACACACACAACTCGGAAGAAAACGTTGCAGCTCAGACAGCAGTAAACATCTGGGCACTTTGTTTCCTTTGGTGCTCCAGACCTAGGATGACTTTAGAAACTGGACACTTCCTTCGGATAGTGCTATATTGGATTAAAGCGTCTAGCTGAAAGAGGATTCCCCAGGCAGAGTGTGGCTACCTAGGGTTTGGGGCCATCCTCCTTCACTTTAAACCAGAGAATCTGAGGTTAGGGAGGAGCAGACATTTTGAGACACCTACTGAGTTTCACCTCAGAATCAGCTTGGTCCAATGTATTAGGGCCAGAAGAACTGATTGAGACTAGAGAATGGTCAAAGGGAAAGACAGGAGCTCACCTCAGATGGGAACCATTAGAAGCTCGCATCACACCATTCAAAAAAATCATTCCAAACCAAGCCAGTTCTCCAAACGAGCCCAGGTAAATACCACCCAAGAGGCAGCAGTGCCTGCCAAGTAGTGACCAGACATTATAAGCAAAATTAGCCAATTAATGGGCTCTCCTGTCTCGTGGCTGGATGGCTGCCCTTCCTGGGGCAGCACCAGGCTGGCCTTGGGTCTGCAGATCTTCCCCCTGCTGTCCCTGGGTAGGCACTCCTCCAGGTGAGCGACAGAAGGGTGGCAGGGAGAGAGGGCTCACCAGATGGCTGAGCTGCGAGGAGCTGTGGTAAGCTTTTTCTGGGTGAGTTCCTCTCACCACACACTCTTCATAACCTTCCAGAAGTGATTCCTGATCTGTAGATAAGTTGCCAGGTATGACCTGAATGGGTGATGTTAACGTGATGTCTCTGTTTTTTCCCCATGTAGGAACGAGTGTTTGAAAGATTTTCCAACAATGAACTGAAACCTCAACGAAGCCTTTGGATTACTATAGCAACATTTTCTTTTGAGGAATTGCAAGGGTTTGAGGGATCTTCTATTCATCTTTACAACACAGCAGACAGAGGACCATCAGGAAAATGAATGTTGCCCCCATCTTACCGATGAGAAGAAACCGGGTAGAGAAGTGTTGAGCAACTAGCCCGCACACGTCTGGAAGGCTAATAATGGGCTCCTGATTTCAATTACAAACTGGATGGAGTATTCCAACTGTGCACTTTGGGCTCTTTTAAAGAATGCTTTTAAGAGGAAAGAGGCAAAAAAACACTTTACCCCTAAATGAAGATAAGTAGAGCTGTTTGTTTTATATGCAGCAGACAGAATAAAAATCCTGCCTTTTGTGACATCTGTAATGTGACTGATGTCAGAGCCCGAAACAGGACCGTTCCCAAATAGAAAGTCATTAGCATAATAATATCATCTGTAAAATTAGTCAAAATAGTCCTATTAGGGGCGCCTGGGTGGCTCAGTGGGTTAAGCCGCTGCCTTCGGCTCAGGTCATGATCCCAGGTCCTGGGTTCAAGCCCCACATCGGGCTTTCTGCTCAGCGGGGAGCCTGCTTCCTCCTCTCTCTCTGCCTGCCTCTCTGCTTACTTGTGATTTCTCTCTGTCAAATAAAAAAAAAAAAAATAGTCCTATTAAATTCAAGAAATACGTATCACATATTTGTTTGCTTGATGTTGGTTTTGTTTTGTTTTTTGTTTTTTGTTTTTGCCAGACACTGAGCGAGGCTTTGTAGAGATTGAATTTTATCCTTAAAGGGAGGTATCATTCTCTCATTGTATACACAAGGAAGTCAAGAAAGTAAAGGTTTATGAAGGGGTAATTGGAAGAATAATTAACTTCCTGCTCTGTTTCTCACTTCCCCACCCAGAGCTTGGGAGAAGGAGGAGACCCCATTCAAGAACCCAGTTTGGCTGGGAAGCTTGGGTGGTACAGTGGGTTAAATTTTGCACTCTTGGTTTCGGCTCAGGATATGATATAAGGGTCATGAGATGGAGCCCAGAGTCAGGCTCCAAGCTCAGGTTTAAGACTCTCTCTCTCTCCACCCATCCCCCCACTCTCTAAAAAGAATACATCTTAAAAAAAAAAAAAAAAAAAAAACTAGCTTAAGGGCACCTGGGTGTCTCAGTGGGTTAAAGCCTCTGCCTTCGGCTCAGGTCATGATTCCAGGGTCCTGGGATCCAGCCCCACATCAGGCTCTCTGCTCAGCGGGGAGCCTGCTTCCTCCTCTCTCTCTCTCTGCCTGCCTCTCTGCCTACTTGTGATCTCTGTCTGTCAAATAAACAAATAAAATCTTTCTTAAAAAATAAAAAACAAACGGGGTTAAAAAAAAAACAAACTAGCTTAAGCATGACAAGCTCTTCCTGAGAGGCTCTGTGAAGAGAAAGCAGCAACTTCACAAGAAGGTAATAATCAAGGAGTTCAGAGCTGAGATGAGGAGTTAGTGAACAGCAGCTCCTGGCAGAGTGAACAGCAATGGGGTGAAGCAAGGGGAGCGGAAGTTGGGAAGAGGACAACACCGCGGTTCAGTCAACTCTTTCCTCACCACCATTACCACCCAAAATACCACCATTACTCTCTGCAGATGTATTCGGGGGAGATGACCCCTACATTGGAGAAAATGAGCCCAGGTTCCCCCAATGTGACAGCATGGTTCACTTTATCCCTCAAGCTAAGTAGCGAGCCCCCCAGTCAGTGGGGGAAGGCATGGAATCCCACCTTTGGAAACTCTAAAGCAAACAGGGCTCCATGACTCCTAAGGAAACACAGCCCATGGATTGTGGAACCTATACAACAGTCCAGAAGGGGCAGATTCCATCTGCCATGGAAACATGGAAGCTACCCACCTAACTCAATGTAGCGAATGAGCCACTCAACTGAATGTGAACTTTGCTGAGGTTTTTAAAACCCAGACAAGCAAGGAGCCAGAAGGTTCTCATCCAAGTCTTGCGCATTGTTTCCTTTGAAGGAGTCCTTCCCTGAAACACAGGCCTCTTTCCTGACTAAATATGTCATTTCAGCCCTGCTCATTCTGCTTGTTACCACGATGGTGCTAATTCGAGCATGGCTCACTTCAAAGTTGACACTGATCCTTCTCATAAGCAACTGTTTTTCAGCCAGACCCATCAGTGGCTCCCGTCAGCCCCTTTCAAGCATGGCGCCGGCTTTTCAAAATGTTGACAAGAGTTCCCCTCTGTTGCCTAGGACAAGCCATGGTTGTCCTTTTCGGAGCATGTAATTGTCTCCTGCGGAGAGCAGACCCCCTACCCCATTGGCCCAGCCACCTGTCTTTCTCTTCGCAACAACTGGTAGCTCAGACTCGGGCAAAGGCTAGGGGAAGTTGGAACTGTCTTAGAGGGGGGAGCCAGAACACGGGGATGAAGCAGAATAAAAACAGGACTAATTGGTGGAATCCGCTGGAGTCTTTGAACTGCTGCCTTGGAGTATAAGACCATAGACGTAGAAGGGCTTCCTTTTTTGTTTCCAGGGGCCACTGAGTTGCACTGCCCTGTATGGCAATCCTATCCCTTTTTAAAGCAATGATTCTCCAACTTTAATTTTCTTCAGGGGAATGAAATGCAAATTTCTGGGCTTCATCTCCAGATGAGTGAGTCTGGGGAGAAGCCTAGGGAACTGCATGTTTAACAAGCTCCCCGGTGATTCAGATGCAGGTGGCCTTGAACAACACTGAAATGCTGCTCTAGAGTCTTAAGCAAACAAAAGTCCTCTACCTTCCTTAGAACTCTTCTGGGGATTTCAAAAGCTTCAGGAAATGCTTCCTTATATCTTCTCCCTCAGGTTTCGGGACTTACATGGACAGTCCTTGAAAATAAAATAAATGCATTTCTCTGAGTGGAAGGACAACAAGAGCCAGGTGTGTGAGCCCCTCCTCCCTTCTCCACCTCTTCCCATTCCTATCTCATCACAGGTGCGTCTTCTGATGGGCTTCTCCTGCAAGGGCTGGAGGACCCGCAGACGTAAGGATGCAGGAAGGAATGTTTGTGGCTTCAGTTCCCCAACTGGGAGAGGAGGGGCCTGGAATTGAGTTATCCACCACCCAGACCCAATACCAGAAAGAGCTGTGGTCAGCAAGGCCACTGAGCTAACATGCCTGTCTGCTACCTCAGGCTTCCCACCTCCATTTTGTGAGCTTGGTATCAAATCTCCAGTATCTGCCTTGGCCCCCATTTCCCATCCTCCATATTGTCTCCCTCACTCTCAAACTCCTCTGGCTGGATATCAGCCCCGACTTGGAAAACACTCTCATTATTTCTCAGCACCCCACAGGACAAGGACAGGGTTGCACCAGTCTCTAATGCCATTCACCAGGTGTTTCCAGTCCTCTGCCCTCTAACTGCCAACTGTGAAGATTGTGTTTCCCTTGTATAGGGGTTGTGAAATTAGTTCTGGCCAATGTAAGCAGAATTTATACGGGTTGCTCCTAGGATGGAGCATTTAATGACCAGTGCAAGACACCCCAGGGTCCTCTTTTCTCTCAGGCAAGGTGACAGGCAACATTTGAGATGGTGACTGCTCCACCAGCCTGGGTCCCTGAGTGACCGTGATGAGCTGAGCCTCTTGCTGATGTGCAATGCACATATAGCATGAACAAGAAACAGACCTTGGTGTGTTGAAGTCACTGAGCTAGGGGATTATTTGTCTCCACAATATCACTTAGCTTGCCCCGGCTATGGAAGGTCTTTGTGCTGTTTGCAGCTCTTGCTAACCCCCTTCTTGGGGAACGGAGTCCTTTCCTTTTATCCCCGGCTATCAGCAGAGGCACTTCCATGAATCAACAAATAGACAATTGGACCAGAATAAGAGTGCACACCTTGGAGTCATGATTTTCTCCACTTTTCACTGGCACTGTTGCCTAATTCAGTATCACATGCACTTTGATACCCTTGGGACTGCTGACTCTCCAACGAGGTACATTTCCTCTAGCTTGCACCTAAGACCCTGGTAAGGTGGCTCTGCCAGGTCCTCCTTCTTTCTCTCCCTCCTGTTCAGTGTGGCTGCTGCCCTGTCCGATCAAAGCTTTCTCAGAGCCTATGCTCACAATGACAAGGGTGGTGGAAATCTTCATGATTTCTAGAGACATCTTCATCACTAAAAGTTTTTGCCTAGAGTTGGGAAATGATTACAAGTAGATCCAACCATGCTGCCTCTATTTTTCATAATGATGATAATATAACTGCCAGAAATAATTCATTTCCAGCAGTTGCCTTGTCTACCTTGTGTTCCTGTTCTTAAGGACAGTTGGCAAGTGAGCCTTCTCTGCTGCAGGCTTTGGCAGCTCACATGACTATCTGGTTTTGCAATGATGACAAATGAAATTACTGCAGGTCCTGGAGCCTTCATCCCTGGAAACCATCAACTGGATGACAGCTCCTTCTATCTGGCTTGTAACAAGCTCTTCCAGGCAACTAATCACCAGACAGGGTCTTCCATCCAGAATGCAGAGTTTCCTAATCTGATTTTGAAGAATTAATTGTGTGACCTCAGTACTGGGATTATTTTTCATCAAGAATTCCAAAATTGCAACTCAGTGTAAAAGAATAATTATAATCCCACAACAATCAGATCCCCATATCAGACACAATGATAGGAAAAAGGAAAAATCTAAAGAAGCGGCATGTTTAAAAACGAAGTGTAATTTCAGAACACACATGAGCATAAACAAATAATTTCCCACGTAAATTTTTTGCCACAATTACAATAAGTAAAACAGATTTAGTTAAGAGGTAACTGAATGGGGTTTTTCTGGAGAGAGAAGACCATTTTTATTCCTTTTTCTAGGACTTTCCTCTTGCCCCTGCTCCTGGTAAAGGGTTTTGCACTAAGAGGATGTTCAGTTAATACTTAATGAATTTGAAATGACCTCATGCCTAAATGTTTTGTGCTTAGTGTGTGTGTCATGTGTGATGGGATGTGATGTGTGTGTGTGTATGTGTGTGTGGGGAGGCTGGAGGCGTGTGTACTTGGAAAAAATATGTACGAAGAGAGATATCAAGACATGTGAACACTAAATATAAGGTATTCATGTCTTCTATAAATATTTATTGAATACCTACCACATACTTGGCAGTAACCTAGGAATGCAGATAAAGTTACTAGCCTCATGATATCTATATTTGGATGAAGGAGACAGAAAATAAACAATAAAAAATATTAGTCTTATAAAGAAAAGTAAGACAAGAGAATGATGGATGGGGTGTTATAGGGTGGCTAAGAAAGCCTCTTTGAGCAGAACTATGAACCAGTCAGGAACTAGATATGTAGCTGTTGGTGCAGAAAACATTCTAGGGAGATAAGACAGCAAGTGCAAAAGCCCTGGGGCAGGATCTGTTTTGTGTATGAGAGAAACAAATATGCCTGTGTGGCTAGAGCAGAGTGAAGGAGAGGAAATGGTCTAAGGTAAAGCCATGAAGGTAGGCAAGGGCTAGAGCATAGGCAGAGTAGGCAAAGTAGGCAGAGTAGGCAAAGGCCCTATGTATAGGGCCTTTTATGTCATGATAAGAAAACTTTGAATTTTGTTCTGAGTGTGAAAGGAAGGCACTGGAATATTCTGAGCAAGAGAATTTCATGATCTGATTAAAGTTCTGAAAAAATTTTCTGCTGCTGCAGTGTAAAAAATTGGCTGTGGGTTACCAGGACCAATTACACCTGCTTATCTTGACTTTCACTCTTCATGATTAAGATTACAATTGGACTTCCATTTCAAGGCAGGATATCACCAGAGTTTTCCGTATGTTTGCTTTTTCAAATGGATTCCTGTCTTCATGTGACCACCCTTTTCTCTTAGAATCTCACTTTGGGAATATTGCAATAAAACCAAAGAATCAGGACACCAAGAATCACTCCATATGGATTTGAGATGACAAGGGCAGGATGGGGCGGGGGGATTCTTGGGCTCCCAAGAGGAGTCAGTAGGATAAAAGTAGAATTTGTACCATCCTTCTAGGCTATCCAGCTTCAATGCCATATGTAATAATTCTCAGTTCTGAAAAATGATGACACAGATAATCCCCACATTTATAGCATCTCCAGTTTTGAGGATTACCCAAGAGTGAGCCCTCCCTAATATTCTGGCTCCTTACCAGTTTGAGCTGTTCAAGACATTTTCAGAGGGAGAATAAAATATTTCAGCAGGTTCTCCAAGTTAAAGTTTCCTTCTGCTGCTAAGAACCTCACAGGATAGTTTGGCTAACATAGGTGTGCCTTCCAGCCTTTTCATAACACAGGATACCTCCATATCTTTTGTTTTTAGAGCATGAGCGGCAGTCAGAAACAGAAAGACAGAGAGAGATGGTGGTAGCCCATGAAAGAAGGTGCGTTCATTGGATCAGTAGTGGCCTCGGAAAGATTTTCATGATCCTCCAGGAAAAAGAAAAACCTTCCCCTAAATCTGAAATTGTAACTGGTACCACTTCCCCAAATTCAGACTCATCTTGTGGGAGTGATAATTTTCAAGAATCTACCTTCTCTGGCCTTGGTTTCCTCCTCTGTTAGAAGAAAAGGGAATTGGACTATATGATTCATATGTGATGTACTTAGCTGCAAAATTCTGATTCTTAGAATCACACACAAGGAGAATCCAAACTAACATACCACAAGACTGATGACCTGGTCCCATAACATGGAGATTCAAGCATGAACTGCAAGACCTACTCTAAGTGATTTTGCTTACTCTTACATATTGTAAGATATTGTAGATATTGTTCTATGTTCATCAAGGAAATGTAGGCAGAAAGACAGAAGGAAAGACGAGACCTAGGAAGTATGCAATCAATACACAGTAGATAGAAAAAATCCTTTTCCCATTATCAGTGGAAATACGAGTTCTCCTATCCTCTAGTGTAGCCCATGTGTCGTGGGGTTGGAAAATTTGGTGGCCCTGGCCCACGTGACAACCTTCTTGCTCACTCATTTGTTTTAGAAAATAGTTGTTTTAAAAGACACGTTTTTTTTCTTTTGCATTTTCTACTGAAGTAGAGTGAATGCCTGGAACTAAGTTTGTTTGCAGTGGGTCTTCACCTGGCAAAACACTTCTTCGTGCTGTAACCAACTCCTGGCAATGAGAGACAGCTGGCCACCATGAGGAGTCCTTCAAGTCTTCTTCTATCTTTGTCTTGCTGTTAACTAGTGCTCCCCAGAGAATGGTGTCCCCTTTGGAGATACCATTTTGGGGATAAAATGCTACTTAATCAGTTCTCTGATAAAGAATAGAATGAAACCCAGGTTTTTACGCAGAGCACAAGACCAATCCATTGACTTATTCAGTCCTAAGTAGCAACTCTGAGAGGCCCGTGACCCACCATTTCTGATTTCATGTCTCTGCCCATAATGAAGTTCTGTCTCCCATTGTAATCTGACCATCTCGGCTCAAGTTGAGAAACACCTGTGGTATTTGAATCTCATGGAGCCAGTGGCTCCTAAAACTCTGAAACCTGAGAAGGAACATCTGTCTGCCTTTCTCCTCTTCCAGCAACCAGTCTATGGCACTACCAGGAAGTAAATACTGAACAAAGCTGGTGGCTGATGCTGAACAGGAGAGACCCTGAAAAGCAGTAAATACTGAGCCTTCAGCATGTGAGGCTTTCTGTCCAAGCTGGCTGGCTTCACTCTTTCCTTTCCCCCTCACACAGTGGAAAGGAAATTTATTAGGCAAATTCTTCCACAGCAGAAATAGTGCAAAAGTCTTAACAATTGGTGTACCCTTGACTTTTGGTCAGCAACGTGTCAGGATCATGATTTGTAGTGGCCAGAACCATTTGTCTTATGTTTATGTACGGTCCGAAGGACATCAGCTCAGAGGAATTAGTGTATTCATTCTGCTGACCCTTCTTGTCCAGCCTGACACAGAAGGTGGAGACAGACAGGAAAGAGGCCGAGACACCAGTGGGAGAAGGATCCGGTGAGGGGGTCACTGGCAAACAGAGCACAGAGCTGATGACAGCTTTCTTACCTCATTTTCTTGAGTTCTTCACCCTTCTCTAGGGGTCTGAAGCTGGAAATTTTTTTACTTTCTAATTTAAGCTCATCATCTCTTAAAGGCTCTTCATAGGAATCTAAATTTCTCTTCCTTTTTTCCTTCACCTTTGTGAGTTAGAAGGATGCCTGTGTTTCCAAGCACAAGCAGGACAGAAATGGGGTCTGATAGTGAAGGTAGGAGATGGATGTCCTGGTCATCTTGAAATTGGTGGGCTCCCTAGCTTCCAATCTCTGGGAACACAGCCACTGAGATGACCACCATGATTGGTTTGGGAAAATATAGTCCCAAATCCAACTGGATGCCCTTTTGGAATTCATAAGCAAGTGAACTTCTTGGAATGGTGTCAGAGAGGAAATGAAAGTGTTTTCCGAGTGCAACATAGAAAAGTAGAGAAACCATAAGTGTGTCAGGCATTGCCCCTAAGGTGGCTATACTCATTAATGCTAGTCAGATGTTGGTGCCTCTGATGGGAAGGGTTGAAACCTGTTGACTTAGGGGACAAGCATGGGAAACCAGACTGATTCACTAGCATGTGATACTCATCAGAAATACTCCCCAAATATGTGAACGATGGAATGAGCAAGAGAGTCACTGAACATTATTTTTTTTAAGATTTTATTTATTTGAGAGAGAATTACAGAGAGAGAGAGAACATAAGAGGAGAGGCCAGCAAAGCAGATTCCCTGCCGAGCAGGGAGCCCGATGTGGGACTCAATCCCAGGACTCCAAGATCATGACCTGAGCCAAAGGTAGTCGATTAACCAACTGAGCCACCCAGGCGCCCCTCACTGATCATTATTTAACATGGTACCCCTACAGAGCATATGCGTTTAAACAAAGTTTCTGGAAGAACATGGTTGGTTCAGTCAGTTAAGCATCTGACCCTTGATTTCAGCTCAGCTCATGATCTTGGGGTCATGGGGTCAAGCCCTGCATCAGTCTCTGTGCATGGCTCAAAGTCTGCTTGGGTTTCTCTCTCACCCTCTCTCCCTGCCACTCCCCTGGTGCTCACTCACACTCCCTCCCTCTTTCCCTCCCTCTCTCTCTCAGTTAAGTAAATCTTTAAATAGAGGCTCTGGGACTAAAACCAGCAGGGCAGGGCTTTGCCATGGTTCACGGGGAATCTCAGAATCAAACAATCCTAAAACTGAGCCCTGGCTCTGTCCTCTACTAGCAGTATTATTTCTGGCAACGTGTTAACGTTCAGTCTCAGTTTCCTGGTCTGTAAATAGGGATTACACTGGTGCCTGCTTCACAGGGTTATTGTGATCCTCAAAGGAAGAAAAGTACAGGTGATGATTCGTTTTGTGGGCCATCTTGGCTAGTCTATAATGCCCAGGTGCTTGGCCAAACACCAATCTAGATGTTACTGTGAAAGGATTTCCTAGCTGTGACTAACATTTAAATCACTAGCTTAGCTTATGAGTAAAGCAGATTACCCTCCACAATGTGGGTGGGGCTCATTCAATCAGTTGAAGGCCTACAGAGAAAAGACCAGGTTACCCAAAGAGGAATGAATTGTGTCTCCAGATTGCCTTTGGGCTGAAGACTGTGACATCCACTCTTCTTTGGGTCTCCAACCTGCCAGCCTGTCCTGCAGATTTCTAACTGCCAAACCCCACAGTTGCATGGGCCAGTTCCTTAAAATAACTCTCTCTCTCTCTCTCTTTCTCTCTCTCTTGTTGAATGGATAAATAGATCTTGTACTGGGTCTGTTTCTCTGGAGGATTCTAATACAGTGTGGAAAGAAGTCCTGAACTCAGCTCTTGGCACACTGCCTGCTCGATAAAAGTTTTCTATGCTCATTGATTCCCAAAATGATAAAGTTTTACATCCCAGGACAGAGTTCCAGGTGCCTGTGGGAAGGCCATGGGTGGGGGGTGAGGGTGGGGCAGAGATCAGAGAGAATAGAAGACCTGTACATTGACCCCTGCAACATGCAGTTTCGGTAGCACCAGCTCTGAGAGCAGTGTCAGCTTGACACTTGCTATGTTGCGGGACAGAAGACTGAGCCTCCCCACACCTGGGCCCATCTGGGCCTCCCTCTCTCACCCATTCTCTGCCCTCACCAGGGAGATGATTTGCAACTCGGGCTCCTTGGCAGCTGTGCCTGTGGATGCTGGCTTCTTGCTCTCCGTCCCGTAGCCCGACCTACAGATGTTTTCTCCTGGCCTTTCTTCTTTTAGACCTTGTTTCCTCTTCTGACCCAAACTCCCTGGGAGGCTTTTTGGTTAGCTGTGTTTTTCCTCCAGAGCCCCTTTGCCTCTGTTATCATTGCTAAATCATCTGAATCATCAGCTCGGTATGGAGTCACTGACACAGGAGAGAGACCCCAGGCTCACCCCCTCCCTGCTCTTTCCCCAGGGCAGTTATTACAGGGGGCAGGTAGGAGGGAAGGGGACCCTGCAGCACTGAAATGCCTGTCATTCTCTGTCCCCAAACCCAGAAGAGCCACAGCTTCCTCCCTGCCTGCCCTTCCTCTGCCCCTCCAGCCTTGGGCTCTCCTTGCTTGTCTGAAGAGGAGCCCTGCCCGGTAACTCACCCCTGGCCCTGGTCCTTCTACGTGTTGAACCTTCTACGTGTTGAACCTTCCCTTTCTGCTTGCACCTCTAAGAACAGGCCAGTCTGGGGGACTGGAAGCCGCTCTGAGGGACTCCCTCAATACCTCATTTCCAGGAGCTGGAAGACACAAGGTCCAAGCTGCAGATCCTTGATCATTCAGCTAAAGTCTTTAAGGAGTCTGTGGC
Source organism: Lutra lutra (assembly GCF_902655055.1). Lineage (NCBI taxonomy): Eukaryota > Metazoa > Chordata > Mammalia > Carnivora > Mustelidae > Lutra > Lutra lutra. Next base: position 42,698,073 of record NC_062290.1, on the reverse strand, counting down.
CTGCATGACTGGGGTTCCCTGTCACCATAGGCCAAGTGTGTGACAACTATGGGCACCTTCAAAGGCCACCTCCAGAGAACCATATTCTGATGGGCTTCAGCAGACCCCCTGGGCCAGATGCCAGTGTAAGAGAATCGGCAGCTAATGCCCAGAGAAGAATCCTCAATAAGGCCACACAATTAGCTAGGAGCCATTTTGGAGCCCAAATGTGGGTCTTCTGATTCTAGCCCTGTGCTTTCTACAGATGACCTGGAGTAGGCCATGGAGGTGGTATTCAACTTGGCAATGACACTGGATATCATATCTGAGGGTTGTTGATAGGTTGATTCAAACTTTGTTCATTCAGGAAGTAGGAGACAGGATTTGTAGCTGGCTTGTGACATTTGTAGATGGAAGCAGAAAAGAGAGGGAAGACCAGAATAGCCCAACATAGGCCAGATCATCAGTTTATTGATACCCTCACTGATTCACCTGTGTGGTCATTCTTTGGTTCCACTGTGGATCTCTGGGGAGGCCCTATCTAGCTCTGGGTATAATGATGGCTTTCACACAGAGAGACACAGACACACACAGACACACAGACACACACACATACACACACAGAGCTTTGGCCAAAATGAAACCCACACCATGAAAAAGACAATGATGGGACTGACAGGTGAACAGTTCCTCCTTCTTCCCACAGACCTTGAAGTTATAGCCTGCTCTCTGTCTGCTCCCCAGTGGGCCACTAAGCCTGGAAATCCAGTGCTGCAGTGGCCGTGGCTATAGTAGCTGTGGTTTTAGGGTCCTGACTGGACTTTGTGGGTGGGCAGCAGCTCTCAATGCTTCTTCCCTTCTCAGGTCTCCTCCTTGGGGCCTGATGGTGGGACCTCTTCCCCCTCCCTGGCCATCTTCCCTCGCCCCCACAGCTGTTAGAGCTCAGCCTGCCAAGTCTCCCAGAGTCATAAGGAACTCGCCACCCAGTGTAGGTGGGAAGAACATGGAGGTGCATTCAGCTGGGTGGGAAGGCCGATCCCAAGAGGCAATGCTCTGAGGTCTAAGCCAACCCCACCCCTGGAATTTTCAACAATTCCATGAGAGGCACATTTGGCCCAAAGGCTACCACTCTTCCCAGCTTAGCCCCTCAGACACATGACAGGGGTTCCTCAGAGAATCCCAAAGACCGGTACAAAGGCTGAAGGGAAGGAGAAGTGAGAAGACAGCTTCTCTGCAAGGACAAGCCAAGGCCCCCATGGACCCTGAGGGTCTGGTGCTCCTTGCAATTGGTTCTTGTGTGGTCCATCAAGACAGAGAAAAAAAGAGGACAAATACAAAAAAAGTATTAGGAGGCTGCAGGTTTTCCTTTAAAGAGCTTAGACTTTGGAGGTGGCATCTAAAACTCCCCAGCTCTGTGACTTTGGGCAAGTTACTTAACTTCTCTGAGCCAAATCTCTAAAATGGAGATAATGATACTTTTCCTGCTGGAATAGTGTTGTAAGAATTAGAGAAAATACATACAGAGCACCAAGACAGTGTCTGGTGGTGCCTTAATAGTAATGATGATAGTCACAGTCTGGGGAGAATTTACTATGTTCTCAAGCGCTGAGAGATAAGAAGTCACTTGCTTTTTATTCATAGTGGAAAAGAACGGATGTTGCAGGTACAAACACAGACTGGGTCTCTGGCCTGGTGCTGCATCTCCTTCCCCAGGAGATGGCCAGCCTCCATCTCTTCTCACAGGGGCACGTGACTCAAAAGAGTGGAGTCCATGGCCCTGTGGTCTCAGAGCACCTACGTGCCCTTGGGTGGACTCTTCAGCACCCAGAGATCAGGCGCAGCCCGGCTCTGCTTCTGCGACCACAAGGTGGTATGGCCAGCAGCCATGGGAGAGTTCTTCTTTTTCCAAAGTATGTTTGCTGTATAAACACAATCGTAAAATAAGAGCCAAGTGTCGGCGATGGTGGGGTCGGAGCAAGAGCGGGGAGAGGCGGCGTTCCTGGCGCTGGCCAGCTGCTCCCAGCCCGGCCCCAGCGGTCAGTGTGGAGGAGGACGGGCCCTGCGTCCCATCACGCTGTCAGGCCTCCCAGACCATACTTTCTTCAAACCTCACTTGGCTGGAGCCATCTAGAGAGAGGGTCAGGGGAGGAGGAGGCAGCCAGGGAGTCAGGCTAAACTTCTCCCTCTCTCTGGCTCCAAGGCCTCGCCGGACTCAGAAAAATAACCCGGCTTCCACCGTCTTGTCATTTGATCCATAAAATTCACTGCTTGGGTACTTAAGCTGTTCCCCTGGGGCGACATCCATGTGATTCTGATTCAAAAGCGAAATTACTGACCGTGGAGTTGGCTCCACCATCAAGTAGCCAAAAGAAGGAACCCAGTCTCAGAGACGCTCTGAGCTACATATGCCTCCATGGCTAAAATCAAGTGGGAAGATCGGAACGATGATCTCGGGGACAACACAACCCTGTGAACCTTCCAAACACAACACTGAGGGCAAAAACTTGCATCCATCAGGAGGAAGTAGGCAGAAGGGCCTGCACCGTCCCAGCAGCTGTCTTAACTCTTGGTGTCCCCACGGCTCTGGAATTCCATCTCCTACACCCGCTGCCCCTGTGACCTGCCTGCTCCTTTTCCTCACCGCCCCCCACCTTCCCTTCCCCAGGACTCGGGGACTTTAGGAATAATTCCAAATCGCCACCAGGTATAGCCACCCCACGTTCAAGCCCTGGCTGGGACAGCTTTATTCTTCAAGGAGGGCAAGGAGTCGGGGGAAGGTGCAAGGGGTCTGGAAAAGGCATGCTCGTTTCTGAATCAAATTCAGATGTACTGAACTCTGTCTGCTCAGAAGGAAAACTTACGGCTCACAGCTGCGGCGCAGAGAGCACGGGGATGAGGCCACGGAGGGCCCCCGCATATTTTCCTTGGCCTGCACACAAGCCGTTGACATCATTTCAGACATCGCCATTCATCCGCTGCTGCTGGGAGCTTGTGTGGCTGTATGAGGCTGTGTTCCAGAGTCTGGGGAAGGTCTGATTGCAAATTGGGTGGTGGTGGGGATGGAGGTGGTCCCGTTGAGTTTGTAAAAACAAACAGAAATGCATTGAACCTTGCCTTTCCTCCACCAGAATGATGAGTGAGACGAACCCCCACCCGCTCTGCCCAGCCCGCTTCCCCAGTGCAAACAGACCCAGGCCAAGGCTAGCGGAGACCCAGAGAAGCCTTTGTTCTGTCTGCACTATTTTGGGGAATGATGACGAATGTTCGCCACAGGTAAGAAAAGCTGGGGTTCCAGTAGCAAATTCTATCACGTCCTTCCAGACGTCACTCTGGGCCCATCTGCATTCTCCTGCAAATCCTGGGTAGCAGGAAAACTCTGTTAATGGTTCCCACAGGTCTCAGAAAAGAAAATGGCAAAAGTAGGAAATGTTAATATTAGGAAACAGGGCATGTGCGTAGGTGCACGTGGTGTAGAATTAAAAATCATTTTTTGGAGACAACTCTCAGATGCTGGGGATATTGTCAAGGAGTTCCTCTTTTATCTGAGCTGCCCGTGTCCTTGCATCCTCTCAATTCAGGTAGCATGGAGTGTGGCTGGGTTGGTGGTCAAGAATTGGGGGATGCTTCAAGGCAGAATTAGAGAGCGCATTTCCCCTCCCCACCCGCAAGTCACTTCCCATGCTGAGAATGTGAGACTTTTGTGTTTCCCACCATGGGCAAAGCTCTGGACCTTGTCACTGAGAAAACCCCCCAGACTCTAGCCACCATGGCAGTGAACTTGAAGCCCGACAGCCGCCACTCTTGGTCCTAATAACAGCCCGGCTATAGGACCTCTGCACAGACTTGGGAATAGGATAGCTTCTTTCTTTTTTAAAAGATTTTATTTATTTATTTGACAGAGAGAGATCACAAGTAGACAGAGAGAGAGAGAGAGAGAGGAGGAAGCAGGCTCCCTGACGAGCGGAGAGCCCGATGCGGGACTCGATCCCAGAACTTTGGGATCATGACCTGAGCCGAAGGCAGAGGTTTAACCCACTGAGCCACCCAGGCTCCCCAGGATCGATTCTTTCTTAAACATTATTTGACACAAAGTGTCGGAGCACAGCACCCTGCCCCAGGGATGCCCACCTGACTCGGAGCTGGAGAGGCCCCGGGATGTGCCTGGAAATGTTTAACCACCAGTCCTCTCTGAGGAAATAGTCCTGTTCTGTAGCATGTGCCGATTTCTATGGTGTAAATACTCCCACAAAGATCAGCTTCAAGCCACTGACTCGGGAGATGAGTCACTGGTTTCTTCCATTTCTGCACAACATGGGAGCAAAGGCTCAAATGTCTTTGTTCCCCACTCATTTTAAGGATATTTGTTTTCTGTCTGCCTGCCCACCTGTCTGTCTCTCCCTTTCTCACTCTCTTCCCCCAGCACTGGAAACATAGGACTCTATGTCTCTAGAAGATGGGAGATACTTGTGATGGAAAGACTCCTGATCTCCCGAGTCGGTTCCTATATAGGGGAGCCAGCCAGGAGAGCCGTCTGTCCAAAACATCCACATGAGACTCCGTGTGAATGAGAAATTGACTTTTCTCATGGTGGAACGTTGATATTTAAGACTCTGTGTATGGTACGTAGCAGTATTTAGTCTGACTACTACAAGGAGCCACCACTGTTTTCTCTTTTATAGAGATGGAAACTGAGGCTCGGGGGTGAGCAGACCAGGCGTTATTACTAGCAGGTGGCAGAGCCAGGATTCAAACCTGGACCCTTCTGCCTCCAAGGCTTTTTGCTATGCTTTGCTGAATCTTCACAACAAAGGCCCATGTGTGGCTGGGGTTCCGAGGTCCACAGATTTGCCCAGGGTGGGAAGCAGGTCTCCCTGCCGGAGAAAGCCAGTTATCTTTGGTAATCAGTCCTGCCTTCAGGGAAGTCTGGAAATCTGACCATCTGCAGCTTCCAGAAGATTGATTCCTCGAGTCTAAGCCACTGCTGTTCAGGGCAGAGCAAGGATCCCCCGAAGAACTCTTAACCTGATGAGTGTTGCGCATTCAGGACAGCTGGTGGACTAAATGAGCCCCCCCGCCCCCCCGCCAGCCACTGAGAGACCCTGTCACCATGGGATTGCAAACATTGCAACAATTCAGTAGGAACTCATACCATGAAAGTGCTGAACCCCACAGTCTGCCATCAGGCGGGAGCCCTCTGGGAGTCACAGCCAGAATGACCAGGACCCCAGGAAGCAACTTCCTGGCTTTACCTTACTAACCATCCCAAGTGACTTAAGATAGGCACATTTGAAGCACTTATTGAGCACCAGCTGTGTACATCACAACTACAGTTACTATGACTTTTGCCACACCGTTGCAAAGACCAACAAGGGATTTCGTTGTTCTGATCTCCAGATACGTTCGAAAGAAAAACCTGCCAAGGGTGCAAATGTAAGGTCACATCTGGTTTGACATTTCATGAATCACTTTCGCGGCAAAGGATAACAATATGTAAGTTCAGGCCTGCCTCGGAAAATGCCCAACAGGAAATGGTGCTGGGTGATGTGGATGACACAGAAGGCACGAAGGGGGCCTCCTCCTCCTTCTCCAGATGTGCCCTAGCGTCAACACACAGCAAACACTCCAGAAAGTATCTTGAAGTGTTTAGCTTTAAGAAACGAGAGTTTTGTGAGCTGCTGGGTAGAGCTTACATGCTTCCCGAGCCCTCCAGAAATCTGCAAGGTTCACCTCCATGCTAATTCCGGACGACGTGGTGGCCTTTCTGCCACAGTCTTTCCCAAGGTACTTGAGCAACACACGGGCGGCTCAGCCGCGGGTCTGAATAAGCCATTCGCTCTCCGAACCTCTGCCCTGCGGTCCCACCGTCACCACTTCCAGGCTCTTGGTGCTTCTGACGCAAACTGAAGACCACAGCCCGAGGTGTGAGTGGATAAGCATGAAATGACTAGCTGCAAGCCTGAGCGCTTGTCTGGAAAATGCAAACTTCACAGACCATTTCTTTCTCTGTGGCCTGCCCAGCTCCTCCCAAGCCTTGGCATTCGACAGCCCAAGAGTAGTAATAGTAACTAATAATAGAAATCATTTCCAATCATAACACGTGGCCAGATCTTACTATAGAGTCATAGGGATTAAAATACTCTCTGTATGAAAGAAACTGTTTGTCTCGCGATTCGACCTTTGGCAAACCCAGCTCCTGGGTCCCCAGCCATCTCCCTGGGCTGGCCTGTGCATCCGTGCAGAGGGAAACACCAGGCTGTGCATAACTTACAGGGGCCCTAGCCTCTAACACAGCTTGGCATCCTACTCCCTCCCCTCCTCCCACTGTCACCATTTCCCCATGCCCCACCCTCTGCCCCAAAACTTGCACATGAGTGTGTTTCTCCCCCTGTCAAAAGCCGTGGGTAGCTCCCCATCATTTAGGTAATAACGTCCAAACCACTTTGACTTTAAATGCCCAAACTCTATACCAATCTTTTATGTTACCCCTGTATCCCCCCATCCAGAATCCTATGCTCTAATCAAAATTATCTATTCATTTTCCCTGAACACACTTTTTAATTAAATAAACATTAAAGTAAAATGCAGTGAAGTACACAGATCCTCAGGGTACCATCAGATGAGTATTGATAAATGTACACAACCATATTACCAACCCCTCAGAATGTCCATAACTCACAAGTTTCCCTCATGTCCCCTTACAGTCAATTCTCCCCCCGTAGGCCACCACTTTCCTGATTTCTGTCTCCACAGATTAGTTTGCTTGCCTTGAACTTTATATAAAGGAATCACATAGTCTGTCCTCTTTTGTGTCTGGCTTCCTCTGTATAACATAACATTTTGATATTAACACACGCTATTGCAGGTGTCAGTAATTTATTCCTTACTTGTGAATAACAGCCAAAAGCATTCCATAGTATGAATTTGCCACGATGTTTTTATTCATTCACCTGTTGGCAGATACTTGGACAGTTGGCAGTTTTCACCAATACAAATAAAGCTGCTATGAACACTCCTGCACAAGTCTTATAGTAGACATTTGCTTTCCTTTCTCTTAGGTAAGTACCCAGGAGTGGAGTTGCTGGAACATAGGATGGGTGCATTGTTAAGCCTGTTTGAAGCTGTTCACCTGTTTTTCAGGGTGGTTGTACCATTTTACCCTCCCACTAACCATGTACGAGACTGAACATCCTCTATGTTCTTGCCTCTGAGTCTGTGTTTTCACAATTTCCTATACCTGGCAAGTCAGTCTACTGCCTGACTCTTCCCCCATTAGTCACCTCTATTGAGCCGCCTAATGTCTGTAACAAATAGTCCCAAACTGTATAATACCTTAAACTCAATGGTGTTTCCTTCTCATTCACTTCCTGTCCAAGGTAGTTCTATGCCAAGGAGTTCATTCCCAAAGAAGGCTTACAACGTGACCCTGTGTCAATGTTTAATTTAGCCAGTGGGTGGAGAATGAGAGGATGGAGAAAGAACAAATTTTTCTTTATTGGCTTGTACCAGAGGTAGCATCCCTTTGACTCATGTCTCAGGTCTGGGAACTCATCCCAGGCTTCCCTTATATGCATGGAAGGCTGTGAAACGGACAGCTGTTTACCAACCACAAGTCTGCACCTTGGGAGCGGGGACAGAAGTCTCTGGTGTACAGTTGGACATCTCCACCACACCTGGGGTTAAAGTCTTACCCTCCCTTCTGATCTGTCTCCACTGAAACTGTCCCACAAGCCGTGTGGAATTAATCCCTCCCACTGCCATACTCCCATCACACTTGCAGCCCCTCTTTGTGTAGCTCTTAAGATCCGCCTTTCATTAGTCATTAGTTATTTCCATGTTTTGCCCACTAGACGGCGACGTCCTGGAGGGCGCTGGCCATCTTGGATCGTGGTGTTTGGTGCTCAGCGATGCCTCCCTAAGTATTTGCTGAATTCATGTAGTAGAGACATATGGCATCCACCAACTCCTCCTCTTGGACACATGACTTGTCTACAGTCCTCAATTCCCCAGCATCTAGCTGAGGCCCTGTGACTTGCCAGGCCAACATGCACAAGCCACAGCAACTGGTCATCTCCAGGTTGATGTGGTAAGAATGGAAATGCTGGGTGCCTACATGGCTCAGTGGGTTAAAGCCTCTGCCTTCAGCTCAGGTCATGATCTCAGGTCCTGGGATCGAGCCCCGCATCAGGCTCTCAACTCAGCAGCGAGACTGCTTCCTCCTCTCTCCCTCTCTGCCTCCCTCTCTGCCTGCCTCTCTGCCTACTTATGATCTCTGTCTGTCAAATAAATAAATAAAATCGTTTAAAAAAAAAAAGAGTGGAAATGCTTCCCTATATTCTGGATCTCTCTTCCCTTGCCTGTCAGTGGAATGTGGAGCTCTAGAAGAGGACCCAACACCTGGCCCAAGCCGAGCCCCTCTGCTGACCCCACGGCTGAGATCGGGCATTGTTTGTTAATCAGTCAGCCTACTCTGACTAACACATTCACTTTGCATCCACACCAGCCACCAAACTCAGAGAGCTCAACCAGTTTCCTTGTCTTTCCATTTCCTTTCACTACTTCTCATGATGGGCCAATAATCTGACACCAGGCCCCATGCTGGTGTGGGACGCCAGTGTCTAGATAAAGAGAGCTCTTATGGTTTAAATGAAGCTGTGGTTTTGTTGTTCAACCTGCTAATAACTCCACTGAGTCTTAAATGTTATGCATCTCTTCTGTGCTCCATTTGACGACAAGCTCTTCAGAGTCAGGTACGAATTCTTCCCCATACCCTGAGTACATCACTATTCATTCACTTAGGACATATTCGCTGAGTGCCTACTATGTGTCACTTACTATTCTAGGCACCAAAGAGAGAGCAGCAAAGAAAAGACTCTGTCCTCAGGGAACTTAACGTTATACACTAGGAGAGATGGGCCTTGTAAGTGTGATTATTGGGAAAAAAAAAAAAATGGAAACAACAGAAATCCCATCACATAGCCTCACGTCTTTCCTTCCCAGGTTCTGGCACAGGGAACATTTTCACATTTATTTGAGTCAATAATTGATGAATGTCTGTCTCACTCCCAGAGTTGTGAGATCCATGAGTGTGGGGTACCCCTCTAGCACGATGCTAGAGAGCAAGCACTCCATAAATATTTCCCGCATCAGAAATAAAAGGAATGATTATGGTAATATCTATGACCTGCTGAGAGCTGATTACTTCCTGGGGGCTATGCAAAAGGTTTGTGGGCATTATCTCATTAGGTCCTTACACCAGCCCTGCAAAGTAGCTGCTATTATCTCCCAAGGGAAGTGGGGCCCAGAGAGGCTAAGGTGACCGGCTCAGGGTCACATGGCGAGCAGTAGGTACAGACCTAATATTGAATTCCCACACTTTCCGCAACAAGAAGCGCTTTCCTATGTCCCATATATTCCTTCTCCACAACAAGGAAGCAACAGCTATGGGCCACTGTCTCTGCGAGCCAGAAAATTCCTTCCCTCCTGCACTTTGCCCTGGCCAGCCCAGGCGGCCTTCCCCGGCAGATGGAAGATGTGCTTGTGGTAATTACAGACCGTGTTGTCCTTTTCATTTATGTCTTCACAATCCAGCTTGACATTGTGTCATAAAAGTTTATGTACTGTGTTCTCTCCGCTCCTTACTAATATTCTCTGGCATTCTCCCTGGCCATCCAGAATCAATACTATTGCTCCTCTCTCAATAAAGTAGGGAGCTATGAACAAGGCCCAAATGTGCACAATGGCTATTTGCAGCAATTAGACGTCACACTGAGAAATGACCGCACTGAAGGAGAGTGGGTAAGATCTAAGGACCAGCACGTCACTAATGTCCCTCACTGGGGACCCTGGAAATTGGACTGCTTTAAAAAAAAATACCCTCTCTCTGCTCACCTCTTCTCCTTCTCACATTCTGTGTCTCTTTCTTCCTCACAAGAGATAAGGAGAGAGAAGTGCATTCAAATTAGGGACCCCAGCAATCGATTTTTACTTGCAGTTGGTGGATTGTAATCAATGTTAATTAACCAGATTCTTTTTCAGCAGAGGTTGGGACAGGAGAGTAACTGCACAATATTTTTGACCAAGACAACAGATATTAATGGGCTTGGGTAGGGTTGGAGAGCAGGAGGGAGAGGGGAGGCAGGTGCTAAGAGGCTCAGTGGGAGAGAACAGGTACACAGAAAAAGGAAAGACTTGGACAGTTCAAGGTGGTCCTATCCATAGGCTCTGGTAGCCTGGCGGCTCAGCCTTTTACAGATCTTCTGCCAAGGAGCAGAATTCCTTTCCTGGGCCCAGTGGACAGCATGGGGGACATTTCCTAACATGGTCAACTGTCATGGGCAGCCACCAGGAGGATGGCAGGTGACTTGAGCCAGGCCACTTTCAATGAGCCAATCACTTGGGAGTGCTGCTCATAACTGAACAATGAGGCACAAAGAGAAGAACAAGGAATTTAACAATGGAAAGTTTGGGTTTGAGCATTAGAAGGTGCTTCCTGGTTCTGGAAATGTGGGTGAGTTACATAACATCCAGACCCTCCATTCCCTCATCTACAGTGGACATGATTACCATTGACCTCATGTGAAGACTCCAGTATGATGGCATATGGAGGCACACTGTGACATGCTACAGGAATGTCAGCAGCAACCACTGTTACAGGTAACAAGGGCAACACCCCAGGACCACTGATGGCAATCAGCCAGCATATGAGATGGGACTACATGTTCCTTTCTGATCTCTAATGACATAGGATGTTGTTTTTGCCATTATCCATGCCAATTTTACTTGAAAATCTCCCCTATCTTTAAAGAAAAATCTAGCATTGAGGAGAGGACTCCTTCTCAAAATCCCAGAGAAGTAAAAGAAAGTGGTAACAGCTGGAAACACAATAGAGCTGCCAGAAATCAACCCAAAAGTTGTACCTGCTTTGAAACAGTGCAAGCTTTACAAATTTTTGGACAAAATAAGAAATAAAAACAGAAGAAGCCTATGGGCACCATCTCCTTGAGCAACCTATCATGGTCAGGTTCTCTGGGCTTCCCCCAGCACACACAGGAGACTTGGAGGGTCACAGAATGGGGGTTGGCTGGCAGGAGACAAAGTAACAGATGCTCACCATGTAGGGCATGGGGGAGCCCAGAAGAGGGCTGCATTCCTTAGCTGGGGCTCTAAAGAAAGGACATTCTCAGTGAGGAGAAGAACAAAAGAACAGAAGGGGAAATGAACAGAGGAAACTAGAAAGGGAGGGAAAATCAGGACAGCACAGGGAAAAGAAATGATTACCTCACCCCAGGATTTATATACTAAGCTCCTATGCAAATCTTGTCTCATTGATCTGTGACTTCAGTGAATAAAACTGCCTTTTCTGGGGCTATTGATTGTGAAGCAAGCTGAGAAGGCCAGGTCAGTCCTGAGTAGACCTGGGGGGGTGGTGAGCTCACAGTGGGTGGGCCTTGCACTTAATTAGGGAAGACCAATTGCCCACAGTGACCTAAGGTGCATCCTTGTGGGAGAATGTATCTCCAATAGTCCCCCTCTCCCCCCTACAAAAAAATTCACTGTATTTTGGCAAACAGGACCATGTCTGCCATCCCAGAGCTTTAGAGTGGGGCCTCCCTGGGCCTTGTCTAAGGGCAGGGGACCTGGCACATCTTCAGGGAGATTGATCCCCAGAAACCAGTGGGATTCAACATCAACCTGAAAGACAGAGTCTGAGTCTTGAGTATGGGCAAATCTGAAGAGTTGGGGAACATAGGACAAGCTTCCATATGGTGCTCCTGGGAGCGACGGTGGAGAGATGGGAATGCGGGAATCCTTTTCACTGGCTCATTCCCCAGAGCTGGGTCAGACCGGTGGGCTGGGTGTACTGAGCTCCATGGGGGAGATGTTGCCTTAACGCAAAAGAAGTTTTGAACAAGAACATGATGATGAAGATCCTGTCACTCTCCTGCTGAAAATTTTTCAGTGGAAAGCCATGAAAAGTTATTGACTCATTTTTCAGAGTTTTGTCTCTTCACCGTTAGCACAGGAGATCTTTCGGTTACACCTGATGTTATCAATCTTGGATGTGATAGTAGAGGGTAGAGACCTCACCCGTATCCTACAACGGATGCAGAAGCATAAAGCTGACCAATCATCCCAGTCAGCCTGAAAATACGGTAAATCCTGTGTCCTGGGAAACCCCTTAACTCTGGACACTCCGGTTCAGTTGGTCACAGTAGGCACGATCATCAAGCACCCACCAAGGCCCCACTGAGGACCATCTGAAGCCATCTTAGCCCCATTGAGGCTCTCCCTGGGCTCCCTTCACAGCCCAGCTGCTTCCTTGGCACAACTAGTCCAGTCTCCCAGCCCTCCACTGCCACAGGCTGAATCCCAAGCTTCCCTCCCTAACAAACACCCCAATCTCTGCTTCAAGGCTGCATCCTGGAGACCTCTATCGAAATTTCCATGAAGTCATAATTATGGAAGGAAAGACAGAAATGTGATGCATGAAATCGTGACACCCCACCCCCTAAGAAGATGAACTGAAATCCTAACCCCCAAGCACTTCAGAATGTGGCCTTGTTTGGAAATAGAGGCTTTGTAGGTATAACTAGTGAAGTCAGATGAGGTCAAACAGGAGTAGAGTAGGGCATTCCAAGCCAACAGGACTGGCCTCCTTTCAGGAAGAGAGAGGTGTGCGGCAGTGATAACCTCATATGAAGTCACTGGAACATGAGAAAGAAGACGGAGGCAGGGACTGAGTCAAGTGGCCACAGATCAAGGCATGCCTGAAGGTGCCAGATATCAGAAGAGGAAGAGATGGCTCTTCCGTCTGAGGCTTTAGGGGGAGCCTGCTTCTGCTGACATGTTCACTGGTGACTTCCAACTTCCCAGACTGTGAGAGAATGTATTTCTGTTGCTTTGTGTCACTCAGTGTGTGGTACTTCGTTAAAACAGCCCTAGGAAACTAATAAATGATGTTAAGACAAGGAGAAGGGCCACAGAAACAATGAAAGAACTCTCCTTGTGCAAGCCAAGGGCTATGGATCCCTTCTGAGGGGATGTCCAGAAGTCAGCCTGCAGTAGGGGGAAAGAGCAGTTCAGGCTTGGACCCATTCCAACAAGTCCTGGAAAATACCAAAGGCCGAGAGAGCCCAGCCTGGGTCTGGGGCCTGGGGGTCCTTGCCCTGAAGGAGTATAGAGCTACAGGAGCAGACAAGTCCAGCAGAGAAGATGTGGAGAGAGAAAGGCAGAGGGCTTAGTGCTGAAGCTCGGAAAGTTGTCACAGTTGAGGGCTGGGAGAGAAAGAGGGATCTCGAAGACCCTGATAGGAGAGCAAGAGAAAAGCAAGAGAAGGAGTTCATAGAGGGAGACAGGAGAGGAGAGACAGAGATCCAGATACATCAGAAGGCGAGCTGAGCAAGAAGCGGGCAGTGACAAGTGGATTCAGTGCCTCAAAGGTTCGATACTCACCTCTTCATTACGCACTGTGCAGGATCAGAGAATATAGCAGAGAGCAGGACTTTCCTGCCCTCGTGATGCTTGTAGTCTTATAGAAAAGACAGAGCACTTGAGGGCAGACAAGGCTTCTTAGACTCTGTGGTAAAGAACCAGTTGCCAATTTCTTTGTGGACTGATACCATGTCACATAAATGTCAAGTTGCTATAAAAGTCTCTTAACACACATTTCTGTATTTGCCTGTTCACAGACTGACATGGACTGCCTACCACATCCTGAGCAGCTTGACTGACAAAGATGATGACTGTCTACCAAACAGCTCCTCTTGTTTTTTACTTCACCAAAGGCACCCAGTGTTGTTCAGGGGGCTACAAGACTATATACCCCAGTTAAGGAGAGGCAAGTTGACAGCTTCTGGTAGAGCTTCCAGGAGAGTTTATAAAGGGAAATGACTCATCTGGGTGACATTCTCTCCAGTTCCTGTCCCTTCATGGAGGCAATGCTTGCATTCCACAGCCATCTTGCAACCATGAGGCAACACTTAGCAAAAACTTGAAGGACCCAGGTCTCTGTCAACCATAAAGCTACAATACCAGCTCAGGAGAGCTTAGCTCTAAATTTCTCCTTATAGGGAAAGAAAATTAAAGTTTTAACTTGTTTTTGCCACTACAACTTGGGACCATCATCAAGTATATTTTTCATCTGTGTCGTAAGTTAATAGGCACTTACCATGCAGGGTGGTAAATACTATTATCACAACAACAAGGGAAGGACAGATTACTAAGGAATCCAGAGAAACGGCCTCTAAAACAGGTTGGACGGAGGGTTGGGGAAAGCTCTCTGAAAGAAAGAAACAATGGCAGAGTAAAATCCTAAAGGAGGAAAAGTTAAGAAGGGAAAGGGATTAATGGGGAAAGGAGCTTCCCAAGCCCCCACCTGTAATCCAGTTTTTGCGAAGACAAGGATGTGAGAGGAGTGGGGACATAGGAAGAACTCCAAGTAGTTCGTGTGGCTGGAATGAGAGTGCGCAGAGGGCGTGGGAAGGGAAGAAAAGGCATGGTCTGCCTCAGGGTTGTGGCTGCCAAGTGCTGGAACGTGGTTGTCCACATGAACAGAAGGCAGGCATGTGACCTTCTAGAAGCTTCTCCCCCAGCCAAACTCAAGAAACTTTCAGGAGACAGTGTTACAAGCTAGAAATCAAATAGCAGTTTCTAGTTCTGATAGCGTCTCTGATGAAGGGACTCATGCTCGGTTTAGCCAAGTTGCTCACCTCTTGGTTCCCATTCCCAAATCTGTGAAACAGGCTTCGTGACACCATGCCATGAACCTTACAAGGGCTTTGTGAACACAGGTTGTGCTATCTTACAAGTGAAGAATGTAAAGAGGCCATGTTCAAGCCTCTCATTTTACTGGTAAGGCACAGGAGGCCCAGAGAAGTCATCCCAGCTACACAGAGACAGCTGAGCCTGGAATTTAGCTCTTCCAGCAATCAGGCTGTTTTTCTTCTCCTGCAAAGAGCTGAGTGTTATGCACATGAAGTGGATGGTTATTGTTCCTGCCAAAGGGAACACAGCAGAGCAAGATGATACTTTCTTATTTCAAGAAACCTAGTACTTGAAGGTGCTTGGAATAACACATACTTTTGAAACTAACTAAATATTTGGAGTGTGTCTTCCCATCCTTCCTTTCTGCTCTGAAAGCAAAAACAAGTCTCTGTAATTTGGTGAGGGGGACTGAATTAGATAAAAGGGAAAATCGAACTCAGTAACCGCAGATGGGAAAGTGCCCTCAAGTATTTAGACCAGATTCACATCATTGGAGGTAACTCTTAAGTTTCCACTGAATCACTGAGAAAACACAGCCAACCCCCTTTAGTGACTTCACAGTGGCTCTCTGAAAAGGTCACTGTAATCCACCCTCTTCATTCCATAAACTAGCATCTCTGAAAGCCCTGTTGGGATGACCATTACTTGGGGGACTACAGAGAAGATTCGTAACCAAACGAAATAATATTATAGTAATAACTATTATTTACAGAATGTTTGCCTGTATTTGGTTTCATGCTTATAATATCCCTGAGGCATTGATTAGTGCTGTGAAGTGTGTAAACCTGGTGATTCACAGACCTTTACCCCTGGGGCTAATAATACATTATATGTTAATTTAAAAAATTAAAAAAATATATCCCTGAGGCATGAGGACCTCTGTCCCCATTTTCTGGATGAAGAAACCAGGCCTGGATGCTCCACTGACTTCCTTCCCATTTAATCAATTACCATGCCCTGCTGAATCACACTGTCACTTCCATGGGTCTTAGTTTTCCCAGTGCTTCCTGGAAAGCCTGGTGTCTTCTATTCACTTCTTCCCAGATGTTCTTGTCTGGGAACATCGCCCCCCATTCTCAGATATGTGTGGGATATTCTCTGGTATCATGGCATCACCGCAAACTCAACAAAACTTGTGTTCCCTTGCAAACTCCCTATTTATCTGAACTTTTTTCTTGTAACTCAATTGCCCAAGACTGAACCATACATCCTCCATTTTACCGAAAAAGGTCTATTTACAAACTCCTGAAAGTGCCTTGTACTTCCTACCCTTGCTCATGCTGTTCCCTCCCTCAGGCTCGACTAAAATTCCACCTTTTCTCTGAAATCCTCCCTGATCTTCCCAAGAAGGAGGTGCTTCAACACGTGCAGAAAAATAAAAGAACAAGGATGTTCACTACAGTGCTGTTTCTAATGGAGTGAAAAATCTCAGATTGGATCCAACTGTTGGTTAGTAAGAGACATTAGTGTGTACATACATGATGGAATATTATACAGCCAGTGAAAATAAAACAAGGATAAGATATACCTACATGTACTGATAAGGGTTAGAGAATAATATGTATAATATGGTCCCAATACATAGAAATGTTTCTACATGGAGGCACCTGGGTGATCATTCAGTTGAGTGTCTGCCTTTGGCTCAGATCATGATTCTAGGATCCTGGGATCAAATCCCGCATTATGCTCCTTGTTCAGCAAGGAGACTGCTTCTTCCTCTCTCTCTGTCACTCCCCCTGCTCATGATTTCTCTCTCTCACTCTTTCTCTATTTCAAATAATAAGTAAAATCTTTAAAAAAATGTTTTTATCGCATAAAAATTCTGAAAGGCTACAACAAAATTCTTAATAGTGCATATCTCTGAGATTAGAGATGGAAAAGTAGAAAACTATACTCTTTTTACTAAATACATTCCTAAATTATATTCATTTTTATGGCAGTGAATTACCTTTATAATACTAAACTTCCCCATTTTGGAAAAAAATTTTTCTCTTTTGAATTGCTTAGAGCCCATAGTATGCCTGGAGGGTCTGGATATGTCTTACACATCTGTTATCCTCCAGGGCATGCAGCACAATGCCTCGCATGTCAAAAGTTGTCTTAAATTGGGATATTTTCATTGGGTATAAAGCACTGACATAGAAGATTAAATTTAAGAACCCTGCTTCCTGGCATTTCCTCGTATATATTGTGGATGGTCCTGACAAACACACACATAATTCACCACCAACACCTTCACACTCATGAGTAGAAACTAAACAAGGCAAAGAATGCATAACCGTTCTTCAAAGGGAAAACCAGTTCGTCAGATTTGGAGAGAGAAGCTGGACCACTCAGAGATCTCAAATAAGGGAGAATAAATGAAGACAAATTTGTTGACTCTTACCTAATCCCTGTTTTCTCATGGTTCTAAGGTTTTAAAATGTCTCTGGGAGATACTGTATTATAACCAGGGTCAAAATCTATCACCAAGATAAAAGAAACTGTTTAAAGTGTCAGTGAAGGGATGGGAATGTATAGGCTTCTGTACTTACCTCTTCCTGCTTGTTTGCTTATTGTGATCAGTGTAAATAATTTAAACTGTTGGGTTATATTCTTGAATATCAGTCACTGTGGTAAGGTGTGAAACACAGGCAGCGGGACTGTCTTGTCAATGGACCTTCTTAAGGACAGGAAACAGGGTGCCAAGTGTCCTTTCAACAGACAGTAGCTGTGACTGCGGGATTCTTTGGAGACCTAAGGACATATCAGAAGCAGAGCTTCAAAAATAGAAATAGAAATGTTTGGCAGATTGGGAAGGAAAACCAGGCTCCAAAACTACCCAGCGATCATAGCAACGTGGTCTCAGTGGCTGGACAAGGATATTAGGGCATATCATCACCTCCAGAACCAGTCCTCCCACTCCAAAAGATATTTTTAAATGTTAGTTCCACCTGCCATACTAGTTCTTGAAAGGTGTAAGTTCACCAAAATCCCTTTGTGGGTTTGTGATCTGTGGGGAGACAATACTTAAATATTCTCATCCATTCATCATAAGCCTTTACTGATACCAACTTTGTGCCTGTTAGGATACAGGGTAGAAAAGAAGAAGGTGAGAACTTCCACCATCAAGGAACTGAGACAACATGTGAGAGTATACAACCACAAAATTAAGTAGGGTTCACACTGGTAAGATTTCAGGGGATTCGTTCATCAGGAGATTTTTTTAGGTGCCTCTTATGAGCCCAGCAAATGCAGAGAACCCTGTGGGACACCAAAGAAATACGAGATGAAACTCAGATGCTGCTCTCAAGGACGTTAGCATATTCTTGGAGAGTGCAAGACTTTCAATTGGAAACAATGTGAGAACAACGGTATTGAATGAGATACTGAAACATGAAGTACAAAGAGAAGGGATAAATTGAAGGTTAAGAAAAAGGACAAAAAGTAGTTGAAGGCTTCCATTCGATTCAATTCTACACATATCTGTGGAACTCCTTACTATGTAGCAGGCATTAGGCAGACACTTGGGAGATGAGACTAATGGGACAATTTTGGACAAAATAGATTTCTTCCCTTCACAGCACCAATAGTTTAGTAAGGCAGGCAAGATATATGTAAGTAAATACAACTAATACCAGATGCTATCAGTTGGACTTAGTATGTCTGGGCCTACTCACTCCATCCAAACAAAGATGGATAATGAGTTCCAAATCACTTAAGAAGATTTTGGCAATGAAGAAGGAGGAGGAGGAGGCAGAGGAAGAAAGAAAAAGAGAGAGAGGAACAAGGAGGAGGAAGGAAAGGAGGGAAAAGAAAAAGGAGGAGAAGAAGAGAAGGGAAGGGGAGGGGGGAGGGGAGGGGAAGGGAGGGGAGGGAAAGCAAGACCTTGAATCAGAATGGCTTAAACCATGAGAAATTTGCCATTCACATAACTTCAAGTCCAGAGGTAAGATGATCCCAAGCAGACGTTACTTCCAGCTCTCTGCCCTGCTGTCCTCGTTATTGACTTTTTTCCAAAGCTAGTTCCACGTGGCTGCAGTAGTTCTAAGCGTCTCTTCCAGATGTGACACCAAAAAGGAAACAAGGGACAGTTGTGTTTAGAGGTTTCTCTCCCAGAAGACCCCCAGCAGACTTTTGTTCTTGTCACATTGGCCAAAGTCAATGTAACCCTGGAGCTATGACCAGCTGGGAGCTGGACCCTGTGCTAGACATCATACTCGAGACAAAGTCTCTCATTCAAAACATGAGGAAACAGGAATATAATAGCCAGTTACAGCACCATGAGCTCTCAGAACACTCAAGAGTACAGAGTGCCTCTGTGGATCAATTGGTTAGGCATCTAACTCTCAATTTCCACTCAGGTCACGACCTCATGGGTTGTGAGATTGAGCCCCAAGTTGGGCTCCACACTCCAAAGGGAGTCTGCTTGAAGATTCTCTCACTCTGCCCCTCCCCCTGCTCACACTCTCTCAAATAAATAAATAAATAAATAAATTTTTTTAAAGAGTGGTATTAGGTGGGAATGGGGAGTGGAAGAATGAAGAAGAAAACTCATGGAATGGTAAAAGTAGCTGGCAGAAGAGGAGGGGGTCAGAGGCAATGAGAGAAGCAAGTTCTAAGACTAGAGGCAGAATCTGAGTCTTGACCAAGTCATGTGCTAGGTAGGCACTGCCATAGTGCTACATTCCCAGTGTCTGGTGAACTGGCTGGAAAATATTAACCCTTCAGGGAATGCCAGCTGGATGTCTGTACAACTGAGTGAATTAATGAGCGTGGAGTCTGAAAATTAGCTGGCAGTTGTGAATTTCTAGTCGGAAGACCAGGGTCCTTTATGCTGTGTGAAGGAGTAGGAATTCCATCTTGAAGACTATGGGAAGCTGCAGGATATCTGAATGCAAGGATGGTCACCACCACCCAGTGGTGAGGCTACCACACAGAAAAATCTGGATCTCTCTTCTTGGCCTTGCAGCGACCTGGGTGTTGTTGCAATGGTATTTCCTTATGACCTATTAGCATCCTCTTAAAAAAGAACCCTCTTGCTAGTTAAAACAGACTAAAAGCCTATTATTACTTGACCAGTTTCTGGAATAAGGTATTATATATCTCAAGACTTTTTAGGATGTGATTTCTTTCAAGTGCCTATAGAGACAGAGCATGGGATTAGCCGAGAGATTTCCTGCCTCCATAAAGGACTCAGTCATTCAGCTCTTCCCTGCCTGCTTCCAGTGGGCCCAGCACAGTCCATTCCCAAAGACCAATTGCTATGGGCTGTCATTGTCTCATCTATTAAAAAAAAAAAAAAAAAAAAAGAAAGAAAGAAAGAAAGAAAGAAAGAAAGAAAGAAAGAAAGAAAGAAAGAAAGGAAAAAAAGGTAAGGGCAGGGAGGAATCAAAACCTGATTTAGCCTCAGGGAGCTGTTGAGGGTGAAGAACATTCTGTCTGCTAGGAGCTCTGAACTCTTCAAAAGAGTGAAGAAGGTATATTATTCATGCAAGAGAGTGTTTTTCACTCTCACTGGGGAGACCCTCACTGGAGAGTGGAGAAGATGGAGCACTGTCCCTCCACCCTCTCTGCACACTCCTGACCCAAGCCCAACCTCAGAGATGTGGGGAGGAGGGGACATATTGCCCACAGCCCAGCCCTGAGACAAGAGAACCCGTGGCAGGTGCACGGTAGGCAGTCCCGGGGCAAGTACCCTCCCAGGCCAGCTGTGGTCTGAACCAGGCTCAGAGGTTGCCTGCTCCCACCCAGCTCCCCTCCAGGGCAGAGACCCTCCTCGACCTTCACAGAAGCCGCATCTCAAATCCTAGGTCAGACTTGAAGTCCATTGGTAATGAATCACCGGGACTAGAATTTGGTTCAGCTAATGCACATTTGTCGGGGTAATAATGAGGGTTTTTATCCATCTTGCACATTTTTTCCTTTTGGCTATAGTCACGACCCGAAGAGGATTACAGAAAGCAAAATATTGCAGTTCACTGGGGATCATATTTCCCTCTCCTCACACTTTGCCTCCACTTGCTGCTGAAAAACCAAGGCTCAGAAAGGCTACCCTGGAGATCAGGAGCTGGGGTACACAGAGGGGCCAGTGGGACAGCACTGTGGCACAGGCTTAGCAACCCCTCCCCCCGCCCAAGAACTTCATCATGCACGCAGTCAAACGAGGGCTGGGTTTCCAGAAACCTGTGCAGGGGCCAGGAGAGTCGATGTTTGAGCCTTGAGGCAAAGACCTCTGGGTGAAAAAATGTCCCTGGAGAGAAGCTGGCTTGTGTCTTATGCTTTTCCAGAGGGGAGCAAAAGGTCCAATGCCCTCACTTGTGCTGATGAGAGAACGACAGCGGGTCCCCAGTACCATGACAAGCTGCCTCCTGACACTCGAGCACACACAAGCACAGCCCACCCCACCCCCGCTTTCCTGATGAGGAAGAGGAATTTGATGATCTGTTTTTGTGGGCACCCCAGAAGGGCTTGGGGGCATTTACCAGTTTGTTTCTTCTCCGGGACAACTGTTGGATCTGCTCAGAAGGGAGCCTTGCTGGGATATTCAATATCATGCATTTGTTGCTTTAAAAATACCAGTGCCCCAGCAAGAGAAGGTCATGTACTTCTTGTTGGCACATGGCCCCAGACTTGGTGTTTTCTTTGTCTTGGAGAATCACTTAGGTTTAATGGGTGTTGCATACAAAGAATGATGGGAATTTAGTGATCACTTCAAAAAAAAATTTTTTTTTTAAAAAAAAACAAAAAACAGGAGAAATCGAGCAAATCCAGGCCATCCTCAGTTCTTGCCCAGATCCCTAACAAGCCACTCAGTTCTCCTCCCTCAGGAAAGCCTTTGGCGGCACCAAGGACCTCAGGGTACATTTGGTGCAAAAGAAGCCATTCCGAAATGCCCAGAGCCTCATCTTCTCTCCATGGGCCACATGAGCAATTTCCTTCCACCTGTCCCATGGGCTGCCTTTGGCTCCACCCCCACCAATCCCATTCCCAGGGCCCGTGAATTCCAGGAAGTGATTTCAATGTGGTCATTTCCTGAAGAACCCCACAGAGGTAGGAAGCTCATTCCATGGTATTTTCTCTTAAGCTGTCCTGGCTGATTCTTGCATCTCAGTAAGTCACACATTCAACCCAAGAAAACTGATAATAATTATTGCAGAAATTGAGGAAGGGGGTGTTCCTGATGATCACTGTTTTCTTTGCCCTTGGGCAACCTGCTCTTCGGGTGCTTGCTTCAGGGCATGTCAACTGGTCAGCTGGGGTGGGAGGGCTCTGCCCCTACATTTGAGAGGGGACAGAACATTGAGACATAAAGGGCCCCCAATATTCCATCCCTGGCCTTAGTTTGCCTGGCCTATACACATTCTTTTATTTTCTTTTTGGCTTTTCAAGTCAATCCTGGAAGCATCTCCTTCAGCAAGGTCTGCTTCTCCCCCCAGCCTAAGTTCCCTAAGGAGAAGGGCCTGGCCTGGTTTATCTCTGTGAATTCCCAGCCCTTGGCAACCCATAAACATAATGATAGTATTAGCTACCACTTAGTGAGTACTATACCTTGCACCGAGCACTTTGTAAATATCATCTCTTGCCATTAAAATATGCTTAACTGAATTTAAGTGACCCACAGAGCAGGAATGACACTAATTTAAGGGGCATGGTGGTAACCCGGATTGGAATCAGAGAGACTTCCATTCAAATCTTGACTTTGTCACTCACTGATCACTTGAAACTCTGGGCCTGAGTTTTCTCTTGTCTAAATTGGAGTAAATAAAAGTTACCCTACCGGGGCGCCTGGGTGGCTCAATGGGTTAAGCCTCTTCCTTCAGCTCGGGTCATGATCCCGGGGTCCTGGGATCGAGCCCCGCATCAGACTCTCTGCTCGGCGGGGGGCCTGCTTCCTTCTCTCTCTCTGCCAGCCTCTCTGCCTACTTGTGATCTCTGTCTGTCAAATAAATAAATTTAAAAAACCAAAAAAAAAAAAAAAAAGTTACCCTACCTGCTCCATAGAGCTGTCAGGAAGAAATTACAAAGAAATATTTGTGAGATATTTCTTTGTAAGTTTGAACATTTTTTAAAAATTGAAATGTCACTACAAATCTAGCGGTACCAACAGCCTGATTACACAGTGGGACTGTCACAGTTTATGGGGAGTTATGGTATGAAGAGAGGTCAAACTTCCCAAAATGTCTTCCCAATGACCTATCATGAATTATTCCATCTCGTCTGGCTCATAATTCCCACAACCAGCATGAGTAATAGCATGGACAGCAAAAGAGGTTGTTGCCAAGTCCCTGTTATTAGTTATCAGTCACCATGTAACAAATTAGCCCCAAACCAGGAGCACTTGGCAGTCCACAGATCTGCAACAGTGTTTGGGCAGAACAGACCCAGGAATACCCCTTTTATCAGCCTCCAACCATCCTCCAACATTTTTTCCAGTCACAACTTTTGGGGCCATCTTCTCAGCCACCTTCTGCCTCTGGAACCCATCGACACCCTGTTTTGAGCTTAGCTCCTTATTACCAATCCACCATGAGCTCCCAGATTCATCAGAATTATTCCACGGAAGTGGATGCCACAGTCAGCTGCCTGGTCAACATGTTTCTGCTGGCCTCCTACACCTATCTCTCTGGGCTTCTATTTTGATTGCAACAATGTGTCTCTGGAGGGCATGAGCCCCTCTTCTGCTAGTTGGCTGAGGAGAAGCACAAGGGCACTAAGTTTATCTTGAAGATGCAAGACCAGAGCAGTGGCCATGTCCCCTTCCAGGATGTGCAGAAGCCATCCCAAGACGAGTGGGGTAAAACCCTGGACATCATGCCAACTGCCCTAGTTCTGGAGATAAACTTGAACCAGGCCCTTTCAGTTCTGATGCCCTGAGATCCACCCGTGGAGACAGCCATCTCTATGACTTCCTGGAGAGCTGTTTCCTAGATGAGGAGGTGAAACTCATCAAGAAGACAGAAACTACCTGACCGACCTCTGCAGGCTGGCTGCCTCCCAGACTGGGTTGGGTGAGTATCTCTTTGAAGGGCTCACTTTCAAGCAGGACTAGGAGACTCTGAAGCCCCAGCATCCTTTGAGAGGCCCCTCTGGTAACCTCCTGGTGCCAGGGCTTGGGCCTGAGACTCTCCTTGAAGCCACTAGGAAGCTTTTTAACCACCCTGGAGCCCTCTCCCAAGCCAAGAACCAAATGGAAACAAGAAAGCTTTTTGCAGCAAAACAACCCCCAACAAATAAACAAACAACAACAATAACAAAAACCAATTAGCCCAAAACCTAAGTGGCTTAAATCAACAATGAACACAGCGTCTTCTGTAATTTGTATAGGTCGGGAATTTGGAACAGCTTTGCTCAAGGTTTCCAGTGAGGTGTGTAGTTAAGATTTGGGCTGGGTTTGCAGTTATCTGAAGACTTTATTAACCCTGAAGGATTCACATCCAAGATAGTTCACTTACACGGCTGTTGATAGGAGACCCCAGTTCTTCTTCCTATGACCTTCTCTACAAACTGCTTGAATGAACTTGAAAGAACAGCATGGTGTCTGGCTTGTCTCAAGTGAGCAGTCCAAATGCAAGAACAAGGAGGAAGCCACCATGCTTCTTATGACCCAAGCCTTGAAGTCACAGACTGTCACTTCCACCACATTTGATTTTTTTGGAAAGTAATTGAACTTTCAGGCCTATATTCAAGGGGAGAAGAATTAGGCTCCACCTTTTAAGATAAGACTTGTCGAAGAATTTTTGGATATATTTTAAAATCATTACCTCCACCATGAAAATCCACCTATTATCTTGGGGGGCCTCTTCTGCTAGTGCTCAGCAGGGCCAAGCAGATGGGGGTTTTAAGAGGCGGATAAGATTCCAGGCTAGGAGAGGTCCCAAATCAGGCACAGAGATGAAAGACTCTGGGCTACCAGGCCATAAAGTACCTTAGGGAGAGACATTCATGACCATAGGGCATACCCTTGGAGAGCTGTTGCCTTGGTCTTGCTTAAAGGCAGACCAAAGGTTTTCATCCCAGAACAGTTAGTCTTGGTCTCTCTCTTGTTGAATGGCTTACTCTCCATATTGACAGGGACCTTAAACAACCACTCCTGGAAGGTTTGGGAAATCGAGGCAAAATCTTCTGCTTTGAAAGGCATTTGTTCTCTTGATATAGGTCAGTACTACATCTCTTGGGCTTTGGCCCTGCCAAGAGTTGATCAAGGGTTTAAAGCAGGGGATCATGAACTTAAGAGCCAGCAGGGGATAGGCAAAGGGAACCTAAAAAATCTAAGAAATAATTAGGAGTGGTAAGCATTGTAACAAATAGGAAAGAAGGCTAAGATAATTTAATACTAGAAAAAGTGAAATATCTGGACCTTTCAAGAATAACTGGATGTTGCTTCTGAACTCAAGATAATCCTTAGTATTTCAGAAAACCACCATGACCCATAGGTAAAAATGGATATTTAAGACAATCCATTGAAAAATGGAATTTAGGAATAGTGGAATCTCTCAATGGGCCCACTACATCCTTGAACATATTCTTTTGTTATTTTCATAGTTCCTGACAATGTAGTTTGAGTGGATATACTTGGCAATCAATAGAAAAGCCACGGTGGTTCCTTGACTTGTAGAGGGAGGGCTTTTGGGATCAGGCAAGGCAAAAGTACCTGCAGCACTCCCCTCTATACCAAAATAATGAATCCTTGGGATACCAGCACAGGTAGTCCACCAACAAAGACTTTGGCAAAAAGTCTTTTTTGCCATCACATGGTGATCCCTCCCACATCTCTTTAACTGGCCTGTTTGGCTCTGCAAAAGACAGAAAATTAGGGGGCATTATTTTAAGTGTTATTAAGTGATGACTACAATTAAAGCTGCTCTTCTAAAGGTTGTCTTTTCATCCTGTGGGTCTGCTGTGTGACTATGGATCTGGTGAATATATTTTCTCTATTAGAAATTTGTTTTTACCTGATAGGAATAACAGTACATATTCACCATCCTAGACTCAGAACTACATTAATTCTTTTGCTTTATGCCATAACTTAGATCAGAGGGATTTTTTTAATGCAACTTTTTTGATTGAGGTATAATTGATGTATGACAATATAACCATTTCAGGTGTATAACATAATAATTTGACATTTGTATATATTGCAAAAAGAGCACCACAATAAATCTAGGTAGGATGTGTCACCATACATAACTACATTTTTTTTTCTTGTGATCAGAACTTTTTCTTAAGATCTACTGTCTTGGCAATTTTCTTTCTTCTTTTTTTTTAAGATTTTATTTATTTACTTGACAGAAAAGAGAGACAGCTAGAGAGGGAACACAACCCAGGGGGGAGAGAGAGGGAAAAGCAGGCTTCCCACTGAGCAGGGAGCCCAATGTGAGGCTCAATCCCAGGACCCTGGGATCATGACCTGAGCCAAAGGCAGACACTTGATGACTGAGCCACCCAGGCGCCCAGCAATTTTCAAATATGCAATAGAGTATTATTAATTATAGTTGCCACAGTGTACATCACATCCCTAGGATTTATTTTATCACTGGAAGTTTGTATCATTTGACTACCTTCATCCATTTGGCCTACCCCTATCTCCCACCTCTAGCAGCCACGAATTCATCATAGATCAGAGGAATTTTTGATCTTCTTACTAGCCCATAGAACATTATGCTGGACCACAGCTGAGATGCCATAATGCTTAAAGACCAAGTGAGCAAGCAGAAACAGATATAGACACAGATATAGACACCCTATAAAACCTATGTGTATCAAAGTTTGGGAAATACATCCACTGGAAACTAAGGAATCTGACAGACATTTCTAGAAGTTGATATGTCTGTATAATATCAAAGTATGTCTCCCAAAGTGAAATAAAACTCATTATACCATGCATAACTCACCACTAAGAACAAGTTTGGCTTGGACCTCAGGAGTTTGAAGGGATCATATACGAGGTATGGATGTACGCCTCCAACCCTGTTGCTGAGTAATGCATAAGGTTACTATCCTCAAGGGAGTCCCAAGCGGGAGAAGCTGATTCAGGCCACAACACAAACAATTCTGGCACTAGGTCTTCAGACTGGTGAATTCAATGGGGCTTGAAGTGTTAGTGTCTGTTCAGGATGGTCTATGGTTCCTGGGCCAAGCCCTGATGGAAGAGTCACAAAGGAGAGTTCTAGAATTTGAAGGTACAGGTTTGCCCTCAATATCACGAGGATATAATTTTTAAAAAATCAACTTCACTGAGGTACAACTAACATACAATAACATGTACCCACTTTTGCATGCACCTGAAAACACACAACTGGGTCAAGATATGGAACATTTCCACCAAACCAGAATGCTTCCTTATGCCCCTCTGCACCAATCCTATATCCCTTCCCCAGAACCTAGCCCAAGGTAGCCACTGATTCTGTCATTCTTGATTTGATTAATAGGTTCTCAGGTCTTACATAAGCAGAACCAGGCAGTGTGAACTTTTTTGTGTCTGGATTTTTTTACTCAGCGTAATGCTTTTGAGGGTCTTCCATTCTGTCACATGTACCAGTAGTATTAGCAATGTGTTCCTTTCTTGTTAATGACCAGTATTCCATTGTACAGACATACTCCAATTCCTTTATCCATTAATAAACATCTAGATTGCTTCCAGGTTTGGGTTCTCAGGAGTAAAAGGACTATAAACATTCTTGTAAAGTCTTTGTGTGGACAAATGTTTTTATTTCTCATGGGTAAACACCTAGGAGTGCAATTTCTGGGGCATATGGCTAGTGTATATTTAACTTTATAAGAAATGAATGAAGGGTTTTTCCAAGTGGTTGTATTTCTTACATTCTCGTCAAGAACAGACGAGAGTTCCAGTCACTGCATATCCTCAACAATACTTGATACTATCAATGTCTTTAATTTTAGCTCTCCTAACAGGTGTATAGCAGTCTTCACTGTGGTTTATATTTTCAGTCTCTGATATCTAATGATGCTGAAGATCTTTTAATGGGCTTATTTGCTATTTTTAAAACTTGTGAAGTGTCGCTTAAAATTTTTGCCCTTTTTAACTAGGTTCTTTTTCTCTTTTTTGAGCTGTAAAAACTCTCTGTGCTTTCTGGAAACAAAACATTTGACAGATGCATACATTGGGAACACTTTCTTTGAGTACCATATTAACCAATGACATATTAACCAATGCCCAGGATGCAATGTGTTAACAGTCATTTCTACAATTAAGGAAATCAAGGCAAATATGGCTTCAGTAATTTTTTTCTAACACATAGAAAATAAAAAATAGAAGTCAGGAGCCTCTAATAAATGCTTGTCAAATGCCAAGTTGCTAATAAATATTTGAGAGTAAATGCGAGAAAGCAAGAAAGTGTTTGAGTTACTGGATTATACAGCCTCCCAAAGAGCAACATAACTGTTGAGACTGGAGTAGTGAACGCCAACTTCTACCAACTCAGGATATCTTTCTTGTTCCATGAAATTGACATCAGGCGAGAGGTTTCTTGTTTTATTTACTGGGTTTAAAGCAAATGCCAAAGACTGTAAAATTTCAGCCCAATCTCTTCCAGCTTCCGAAACTATAGAATACTTGTGGCAGAAGTCAATACCACAGACCCTGAGATTTCCATTCATTTGTAATTAAAAATGTACTGTTGTGTTATTTTGTATAACATATGATATTTCATATTATATATTTTATATTGAAAGAAACTGTCATAATCAAGAAATTTATCACAATCTTTAGTATATATACATTATGTAGAAATGCATGGCATGTCCTATATCCTAATAAAATGTATTATTTTTTAATTGCTCCTTGAACGTGCCAGGCCCCATTCTGCTACTCAGTCTCCAAAGATCGCTAAGACACAGGTTCCCAACCTTGAGAATCTTACAGCCATGTGGAAAAAATGGAAGTGTTTTTACAAAAATTTTGTAAAAATGCAAAGAGAAGGGGCGTGTGGGTGTCTCAGTTGGTTAAGTAATTGCCTTTGGCTCAGGTCATGATGCCAAGGTCCTGGGATCAAGTTCCGCATCAGGCTCCTTGCTCAGCAGGGAGTCTGCTTCTCCCTCTGTCCCTCTCCCCTCTCATGCTCTCTCTCTCCCTCTCTCTCAAACAAATAAATAAAATTTTGAAAGAAAGAAAGAGGAAGGTAGGAAGGAAGGAAGGAAGGAAGGAAAGAAGGAAGGAAATGCAAAGAAAAGGGATGCCTGGGTGGCTCAGCTAGTTGTGTCTGCCTTCAGCTCAGGTCCTGGATCTCAGGGTCCTGTGATCAAGTCCTGCAACAGGCTCCTTGCTCAGCAAGGAGACCACTTCTCCCTCTGCCTACTGCTCCCCCTGCTTGTGCTCCCTCTCTCTGACAAATAGATAAATAAAATCTTCTTTAAAAATGTAAAAAAAAAAAAAAAATCTTTGTTTATAAGAAATGCTTTCTAAAATATTTAGGGGTAAAATATTTAGGCATCGTGTCCACAACTTACTCTCAAACAGTTCAGAAAAAAATTATATATACATGCATGTAGATATGCATGTATCTGCATACATGTGTACCTGTCTAAACAAATGTGTACACATGTGTGACAGGCACACACACACTTTTAGAGAGAGAGAAATAAAGCAAATATGAGAAAATATTAGCATTTGAGGAATCTGGTTAAAGGTTATAGCGCATGCCTTCTCCATGAAGCAATATTGCACTCAAAGAAATAAAAATTGTTCTTGGAGGCCAAAAAATCTTACTCTTTTTCCATGTAAAGTTCAAATATACATAGAGGCCATAAACAGATATTTATTATCTGTGGTATTAAAATTTCATGGCAGAAAGCAATTAGGGGGAAAAAATACCTAAGAGGCTCTTGGGGAGTGATGAGAAAAAGATTAAGAAATGCTGGTAGAGAGGAATTCTTTATGCTCTTATTGCAACTTTTTTAGAAATCTAGAATTATTTTGGAACAAAAAGTATAAACATTGCGACGTGCCAATGTTGAGAAAGTTAGGGGAGCACAGATGAGGTGGCCCTAATTCTGCAGGGGTGGGTGAGGGGCAGCTCTAGGTCAGGGGGCACAGGAAGTCCCCACCAGGAAGGTGACACTTGCCCCAAGTCTTGAAGGAGAGTCAGGAGTGTGCTGGGTAGATAAGGACATGGCCTAATCCCAACAAGCCTTGGAAGATTAAATTCTATATCATTTAGTTACATTGCTTAGCATATTTTACCATATTCTAATGAGATATACAGTGATAAGCCTTGTCTTTTCTAAAGGATGACTTGTAATTAAATAGCAATCCTTTGTGAGGCAGAAGATCTAACTCAAACTTTCTGAAGAAATGCGAGTTTGAGGGCCAAATAGCCTTCTTTCTTCTACGATTCCCTGTTTATCCAAACTTTCAGTCTCCTAGGGAATGGCTCTGGATTCATGATTTACAGGCTTGGGAAACCCTTTGGGATTTGGAAGCCGGAAGGGCCACCTGTGAAATCTGCCTTGAGCTCCAGGGCCGTGTTGGGTCAGCCGGTCTGAGCGAGGCGGAAGGTGGCTGTCACATTCAGGAACAGCAAACTCTGCCTTTCCATGGTCTGGAAACCCGACACTGGGCTGTAGAAATGCACGGAGTCAGAAAGCGTGCTGTGAGAAGGGGTGCGGGAAGGGGAAAACGCTGGAAAAATTGTACTTTTCTCCACATGACAGTTGCCTTTTGTTTGGACAAATAATTTGAGGAGAGAACAAAAAAGCAGTTGTTTGCTTAATGCCAAGCCACAAAAACATGGAGCCTTCCCGGCCCCAGCTAGGAGCACATTCCTGGTCCCAAGCATTCCTGATGATTTGCCCCCTGGTGCTGCAGATCGAGGTGACACAAGGAAGCGCCCACTGTTCCTGGCGCCCCTTTTGCTGGGCGGGGGCCACCTCCCTCATTCATAACTCAATAGGACACGGGTCCGGGGAGGCCAGGGAGCTCGGGGCCAGGCCAGGCCAAACCAGAGGGTGGCTGTGATGGGGTGGGGTGGCCTGAAAGCAAGTCATTAATGCACATGGATGCCCTGCCTGCCAGCTGTCTGTGTTCTTGGCCAGAAGAATCTGCAGAAAGAGTACAAAACCTTGTGTTCAAAAGCTTTGGAGTTTGTAACATATACAGACTCATACACACATATACACATGCCCAGAAACACACAAACTGCTTGTGATACATACATTTGGTGCCAACATAAACAGGGCCTGGGCCAAAAACTGTGTTGGTTAGCAACTGGCCAATGAAGTGTTTAAAGTTAGAGGCCAACAGAAAAACCCGAACAGTGGTGTTTTTCCTAAACCTGAAGTCACCAGTTAGTATTACTTTTCCTTTGCAGAATGGTTTTCTAATATCTTCACTCAGGAAAGATCCTGTCTGCAAAAAGGCCCACGACGGGTTTGCTCTTAGGTGAGTTCATTACCGTAAATCCATCCACGGCCGGTTCCAATAACAATTACAAGGCCATCAAGCCATGAAACCCAATG
This sequence comes from Lutra lutra, assembly GCF_902655055.1. NCBI lineage: Eukaryota > Metazoa > Chordata > Mammalia > Carnivora > Mustelidae > Lutra > Lutra lutra. The sequence goes on along the minus strand of NC_062290.1, from coordinate 42,666,876 downwards.
GCCGCTTTGAATCTGTGACCAGTGCCAGTGAGAGGTGGGGGTGGGGGGGTTCGTTCTGGGCTTCTAGAACAGCCAGGTCTCCAAGGCTTGTGGAAGCACTGAGGCCCCAAAGGAGGAAAGAGCAGCTTGTCAGGCCAGCCAACTGACACCTGGGAGAGCAGGCTGGGGAGGAAATGCGTGCTGTTCCCCCAAGCCAGCCTGAGTCTGCCCCTGGCACCACACAGAGTGAGCACATCATCCTAAGGCCATGGCCACATAGTAAGGAGAACCCATTCCCTACAGTGCTCCACATTCAGATGTTAAAGGCCCCTTCTACCTTCTAGTGAAACCCGTTCCCAGGGGAGTATCAATGTCTATTCTTTACCACTTAGTCGGACGTCACCCTTACCAGGTCACTTGATGTGTTGCACTTGATCTCTGTGGCCTAACAGCCTTGACTTCTGCTAGAAGAACTAGTGTCCTTAGCCAGCAAATAGGAGGGGATTTGGTAGGGCTAAGGGCAGGATTTCTCAAAGCTGTCCCAACCCCCTGCCCATTCTTTCCTCTCAGCCTCCAGACGTCAGCTCAATTCTCCATTCCTAAGTTAAGTTCCAATGAGATGGTGTCTTGGTCCCGACTCCTTCACCCTCACTGAAGTCAAGGCCCAGGTCTGGATTTGATCCATCTCCATTCTCCATCAAGGGTCCAGGCCTTTGCCCTGGACATGCTCAAGCAGTTTGTTGAATAAATAAATGAATGGTTAAATGAGGGCTTGGATGGATGCATGAGTGGGGTGGATGGGTAGATGGATGATAGATGGATGATGGGTACCTAGATGAACAATGATGGGTGGATGATGGAATTCCAATACAACTCTATCTGGACCCCACCCAAGTCCCTAGGATCCTGCCTCCCCAAGAACTCTGTTGTTTCGGAGCAGCTTAGAGAAGATAGCCAATAGGTGATGGCGCTACTGGGTGTTCATGATGAATTACTGCCATAGCGACTGAGAAAAGCCAAGAGAGCAACCAAGGAGAAGGGCTGGGATGATAAAAGGCAGAGAAGGAGAAATAGGTTGAGAAGGGTGCAGGCAAACAGACCACAGGCAGCTAGAGGAGAAAGGCAGCAGCTTCAGGGACCCGAAGGAAAAACAGGGAAGAGGGACGTGGAGACTAACCGTGGGGAGGGGGAGGCAGCTGAGGGGGGAATCGTGGAGAAAAGGATTTATATTATCAGGCAAACAAAACGGTATGGTCTTCTCTAATAGGACCGTAGGGAGGCGAAGGTTGAAAGCAGGAGGCTTTTCAGAGGAAGAGAGAGGAGGAGGAGAATCTCAACCAGAAAGATTTAAGGAGCAGAGAAAGAGCGAAACAAGACCAGAGACAAATGCTGGCTCTTCAAGGTAGGGAAGGGGTGCCCGGGGTGAGAGAGCCAAAGCCACAGCTGCTCTGCCAAGGGAGGAAACCTTAGGAGACCCGCCCAGCCAGAATCTTGAAGTCTCAGACTTTTTCCACCTTATGAGCTGTAAATTGATCTATTCAGTTAGAGAAACCTGGTTTTTATTGAGTAATTTCCTCTGAACGACCTCCAGTTTTGAAAATGTCCCCAACGTTCTCTGACTCCCCCACCCCCCGCCAGGTCCCTGCATCAATGCCTGTAAATCATGGGGAGGCAGCCCTCCTTCCTGCTCGCTGGGTCCCTTGGCTAATCCTGATATGGCACTGGGTCCTTCTGGGGTGGAGACCTCAGATCTGTTTGTTCTGTGGCCAGTTCCCAGCATGCACCTCGCTGAGCGCCCATCCGGCAGCTGCTCAGGAGCCCCCAGCCACAGAAAGGATTGCTAACTGGTCCGGAGCCATGTCCTCTGCCTGGCCTCAATATCAAGGAAATTTCTCCATTTTTCTTCCTAGCCCTCAAACAGGGCCTCTTGCAGATGCAAACAAGGGGCTCTTTATGGGAAACATTGCCCATCACTTGCTTTTACATTGCATCTTTTATGCCAACGTCCCTCAAAGCTCTTTCACAAACAAGTGTCATTGTCTCCCCCTTACAGATGGCACCAAAAGGAAAGCGCGAAAAGTTAAGTGGTTCAACGAAGGTCACTCAAAAAAGTCAGAGCAGAGGTGGGAACAGGACCCAGAGTTCCATGCTCCCAGGCCTATCACCTGCCCACTCCCAGGCCCAGTGGGAAAGAGCCAGCATCTGTGGGCACCCTTCCCACACTCAGGCAGCATGCAAGCCCTCCCCCACCCCAACCCATCTTTGCTATTTAAAGCTCAGAACAGAAACCCCGTCTTCATAACCAGGATCACACAGATCTTCAGATGGAAGGGGCCATCTTGCAAAGTTAACTGAAGGCCTGTGGACTTGCCAAGAGCCACTAGGGTGGGAGGGAGGCCGGACGGCCCCTCAGGAGGTGGGATGCAGGCGTCAGTCTTGAAGAGCAATTGCATTACCTGTGTGGCTAAGGTTTTACAGCTTGCTCAATCTGAAAGTTAGCAAAGTAGTAATCAATGAAAAGGAAATATAATTGAGAAGATTAAAAGCTGAGGGTGGGTATGGACAGGGGAGGGAAGTGATTGCTAAAGAGGTCCATTTGTATAATTCAAAGGTCGATGCCTCTCATTAAACTCGCATCTCCAGACACTCAGGGGATGAAAGAGAATCTCTCCATGCTGACTGGCTGACACCTAAGAGTTTCCTCTGGCCACTTTCAAGGGCAACATGAGGCCAGAGGGACAGAAGAAACTGTTGGAAAGAGAATTTAGGGGAATCCATAAGCAAAAGAACATTTGGAGAATTGAAACACAAAGCCAGGTCTTCTGACCCTTTTTAAAAGACATCCAAGTTTCTTCTAGACCATGAGGGCTTATTTACCCTGATCTGAATGAAAGCTGAATTAATGCCTAGGGACATTCTAGACTGGTACAGCCTTACCTCCTCTGTTCTCTCTCTCTCTCTCTCTCACACACACACACACACACACTTATCCTTCCATGGTATGCATGTATTTCTATAACTTCGGGTCAGTAATGCTCTCTGGCTGTCACTATAGGTTTACTTATAGAACTACCAACTGTATCTGTCTCTGAGACAAGTGACAAGCTTGTCCCCAAACTCCTCCCTGGAAAGGAAGTTACACTGGAGTGTGTGTGTGTGTGTGTGTGTGTGTGTGTGTGTGTGTCTCCAGTTCCAAACTGAGATTTTGGTTCTCTGGGGTCCAGAAGGCCAGGTCACGCCTTCCCTCTAGGACCCAGGCACCCAAGCAGACAATACTCTGGTTTGCCTTCTTGCCCTTGCTCTCTGTTGTGGGTGCTCATGAGACGTCCAATGTACGCTGGTCTCTCTTGTCCCTCCATCTGCTGTCCTGGCTGCTTCCACCAGGAGCCTATATAAGGGTGTTTGGGAGACCATAGGCTACAGATGGAGCTGCCAGATTTAGCAAATATATTTGTTTACTATTGCTACCTAACACATTACCACAAACTTGGCAGCTCAAAACAACACCAATTTTACTCTCACAGTTTCCAGGGCTGGGAGTCTGGCACAGTATGGGTGGGTTCTCTGCTCAGGGTCTCACCTAGTCAAAATCAGGGTGGCCAGGCTGCTATCTCTCCTGAGGCTTGGGGTCCTCCTCCAAGTTCTGAATTGGCAGAATTCAGTTCATTGTGGCCTAGGACTGAGGTCTCTGTTCTCTTGCTCACCATTAACTAGCGGAAGTTCTCCGCTCCTGGAGGCCAACCACTGATCCCTGCCATGTGATCTCTGCACACAGTTTTCTCCTTCAAGGCCAACAGAATTCTTGACTGCTTTGGGTCTTGGACTTCTTTTCCTTTTTTCTTTTTCTCTTAAAGTAGGGCTTTGAACTCATGACCTTGAGATCAAGATCTGGGCTGAGATCAAGACCTGGACACTTAACCTGAGCCACCCAGGTGCCCCACGAATATTGCACTTTTATGTCCCTGGCCTTTAGATCACAATTTAAAGAGCTCATGTGGTCAGGTATAGCCCACCCAGATAGCCTTCATTTTGATTAACTCCAAGTCAACTGATTAGCAACCTTAATTACAGTTGCATTTTTGCCATGTCCTATAACTTAGTCCCAGGAGCAACATCCCACATGGCCTCTGGTCTTCCCCCACACTCTAGCAGAGGAGATTATACAGAAATAAGGGTCATTAGAGCACATTTAAGAATTCTGCCTAACACAACAGCTAAAAATAAGGCTACCCAGTTAAATTTGAATTTTACATAAACAACAAATACTTTTTGTAAGATAGTTATGTATCATACAACATCTGGGATGTATATACTTACACAACACTGGTTGTGTATCTAAAATTCAAATTTAATTGGGCGTCCTCTATTTTTTCTGGCAACCCTAGATGTAGAGCCTCAGGACCAAGACTGGCCCTCAGTAAAAGAAGGCATTTCTTTTGTGAAGCAAGCAGCAGTAGAACTTTCTTCAGCTGGGGGCCCTTTAGTGATAAGAACAGGCCTCTGTGGCCTTATTTCTACAACATCACTTTCCCCACTTCCCTCCCCCAGCCCCCTCAGCCCACGGCTGTCAACACCCTTCCCACTCACAGAGAGCAACTGCTGTTCCCAGGCCATGTGCATAAGTGGGCCCCCAAGGTCAGCCACGGAGTCTCCCTCGCCCAGAATCACAGCCTGCTGGTGGGTGGGGTGGGGATTCAGGAGCTGAGCATGGGGTGTGGGGGGAGGCAGAACCCGACACAGGCTATGGGCCCTCTGCCCTGTGTGGAAGATTCTGGCCCCAGAAGAAGCTCTTGCCCTCGAGGCCGGCCACGTGGGCTCTTGGGGCCATGGAAAGCTTCCCTCACCGGCAGAGTTTTCCTTGTGAGCCACACTTGGCTCTCCTCGAGGCTGCTCCGAATCCTTGCCAGCAACACTTCAAACTCTGGCCAGCTCAGTGTTACATTTTAACAGGCCAGGCCCTATTAGCCTGATCCTAGGATGGGTTATTCTTTCCAGTTTTCACTAACTAAAATCCCCTTTTATTTGGACACTCAAGTGGCCTCTAGGAACGAGGCTTTCATGTGTTGCCAAAAATGTTCGGATGCGGCAGCATTTGTGTGTGTGGCCAATTACATCGGTACCTCTGGGGTTGATCCCACAGGCCTTTCGCAGGCAAAATTCCTGTGAACTTCCAGCAGACCCCCCCACCCTTTCTCCGGAGCTCTATCTGTACGAGGAGGCCCTGGGCGGCTGGAGATGGGCTTTTGCATGGAGTTTGGAGCCTCATGAAATCAATCTGAGTGGGGAGAGTGATTTATAGGAGCACTAGTCAATGCATTATTAGAATTAATATCATTATTTTGCTGCTTCCCTTTTTAGGTTTTTCCCTCTCATAAATCAATTTAGTTCGATAAGATTGGGCTGAGTTTTGGCTGCCTACGATGAGCGTGTTCTGCGTCGTGGAGCAAAGGACCGTTTGGCGAGGTCAGACAATGCCTCCACTGTTTTCTGATTTATTGAAAGCTCAGGTCTTGCTAGTATTACACACACTCGCTGATGTTTTGCAAACCAGGGATTAGTAAGATTTCTGTTCTTTTTTTTTTTTTTTCTGACCTGAAAGCCATCCCCATATAGCGCTGGTTTCTTGGAGTCTCGAGTTTGTCACAAGCTGCCTTTTCCACAACCAAGTAACGGCCACCAAAGGGGTGGGTTGGGTGTTTTTATAATCATTCTTTCTTTCCATCTTCATATTTGGCCAACACATACACTAACTTGTCCCGTGTCTGTTGTGAACTTCCCAACTGCCTGCAGAGGAGGATCTAGTCCAGTCTCTTCCTTCATCATCGTCCTGTTCAAACATCCCGGTCGCGCGATCTATCTGGTCGATGCTATCCCTTTGCCAACCAGCACAGCTGTAGCCTCCCATGGGAAGCCCACCAACACGGGCATTGGGGGGCATATTCATGAGGGCCCCGATACCCTCTTTAAATGGCTTCATGCACCTCATGCAAACGTCCACTGCCTGCTTTTCAGAAGTTTGTTGCAGAAGTCACCCGGGAGGGGCGCCTTGGTGGCTCAGTGGGTTAAAGCCTCTGCCTTCGCCTCAGGTCATGATCCCAGGGTCCTGGGATCGAGCCCCGCATCGGGCTCTCTGCTCCATGGGGCGCCTGCTTCCCCTTCTCTCTCTGCCTGCCTCTCTGCCTACTTGTGATCTCTGTCAAATAAATAAATAAAATCTTTAAAAAAAAAAAATAATAAGTCACCCGGGAAGCTGAAGGTATTTTTCTTACAGAAGGGACAACATCAGAAATGCGTAGACATCAGCCCATAGGAGGAACTCAGAATTGCTGATTTCTCTTCAGTCCACTCAGGCTCACTTCATCTCTTCCACCTGCTCCAACTCCTTGCCTCTGCACCCCACCTGCTCACCCGCCGTCCAGAGTTCTATGCCGTGGCTTTTTTGGCCCCCTTTCCTCTTTGTGCTGAACATGAAACTTAGGAGGATAAACTCAGGAGAACAGGGTGAATTCCCACCAGCACACGCAGCTGCTCCTACCAGGAATTCGGATGGTAACCCTTCTGAACTGTGGCCACAAGCCTGGTGGTGCCTTGCTTTATTCAATCTAGCAGAAACTGATGTTAAATTAAGTCTTAAAAGTGATGGGCCTTTCAAAGCCAGGACCTTACAAAACATAACAGTCACTCACTAAATAGCTGTTGAGTCAACTGGATTAGATACCAATTTGTTTTCTGTTTTAAGAGACATTATTAAAATAAAATTTCAAACTACCCCCCCTCCAAGAAAACGTTCCCGAGTAAGGAATTATTGCATTATCGTTAGTGACAGGTCCTATGTCAGAGCTACAGAAGGGGCTTTCCATTCTCCAGGCAAGGTTTGGAGCTGGAAATCCTCTGAGCAGCCTTAATTTTACTAGAAACATAACATGCCTACACGCGAACACGGCATGTTGTATCATTATTGCTCCCCCAATCCCAATTCACACACCTCCCCTGGCTAACACATGCAAGTCGATTTCTTCCGGGGGGGCGTTACAAAGGAAAATGAGTCAAGAAATTGCTTTTGGAAACTGAGAGAGATCCTTAAAATGTTGGGTCTGGACCACACACCATTGAGACAGCAGTGAAAGGCAACAAAATCTGTACTAGCGGTGTTATAAGTAGGGCCACTCTTCCTGACTTGTAATTCCAACTGCTGAGGTAACAGGCTTCATTTCTTCTATGTCATTAACACAGTATCCTGGGAAACTGACACATTATTAGCCCCATTTTACCTATGCCCAAATTGAGGGTCCAGGAAATTCGGAGGCTTGCCCCAACACTCGAAGGAATGGACCAAAGCCAGATTTTTCATTCTCCTTTTGAGAAATGCCATTCAGCATGAACACGTTTTGTTGTCTAAATAGCAACTTGTACTTGCATATCCTTCTGAGCAGGCTTTGGAGTCACTGATGACAATGATGATAATAACAATGATGAGGAGGAGGAGGACAATGGGGACCATTTATTCTGACACACTACATTTCAAGTATCAGATTATGATTGCATGTAATTTAATCTCCAAAATGTCCCTGGAAGTTAGGGTGATAAGATTAACTCTGTTTTATTAATTAGGGGAAAAGGGCTCAGAGATGTTGATTACCTAGTCAAAAGTCACACATCTAAAAAAGAAAAAAAAAAAATAGCCAACCTCTGATTTGGACCATGTCCTGCCTGTCTTCAGTAACTGTTAGATTTCCCTGTACAGCATATTTGGTTAGAAAGCCGAGGCTAGCTGTTTCCATGTCTTTCTCTCTTTACAGCTCAGACTTTCTTTCTCCTTATTTCTTGCACCGGGCATTTCGACCTGCTAGCCCCATATAATATTTCTTGGTGTGAAATTGACTAGTTCCAACACAGAGCTGACCATCTAGAGCACAATGCACAAGCTGCAAAGGAGGGGGAAATGTAAGCTTCTCTCTCTCTCTTTCTGTCTCTGTCTCTCCCTCTCTTTCTCTCTTAATAACTCCATTTGAGGCTCAGTACTGTCCTTCCTCTGGCTTCTTGCTGACGAGGGCCTCCAAGAGAGACCCATTTATTTACTTCAATGAGCCTCCTTGTAAATGATGCAGCTTTTATACAACCCAGTCTTACCAAAGTTGGCTGTGAAAAAAAACCAGCAGAACATAGAAATGTATAGTCATGCCTCAACTGCTGGGAATGTTCATGGATCATTCTAGATCAGGATTCATTTTTTTTTTGAAATAGTGTGATTGCTCAGTAAAATCAGAAAAGTTGTGTTCTCCCTCACATCCGAAACCCACTAGCTGTGTAGCTTCAGGCACTTTACTTAATTCTACTGAACATACTTCCTCGTATATAAAATGGAGATAATGCCAGTCTACTTTCTGCTCCTACGAGGATTAAAATATACCCATTTTGGCAAGGAGTAGGTCCTCAACAAATATTGCTTTCTTTGAGGGAAATATGGACTATAACTTGACTTTATCTCCAAAATGACAGGTTATATAAACTGTGACCATTAACTCTTAGATTGTGTCTCAATCCCGGGAAAGACTCAGAGCTTACAGGTTAAGTAAGACTCTTGCACTAAGTTTACCCTTGCACTAAGCACTCCAGGCCAGCTGAGGGAACCAGCTTGGGTGGTTTACCGCCTCTAGGCCCAAAGTGGTAAGGAGAGGGAACACAGAACTTAGCTTCTACGGCCTTGAAGGAGAGAGAGACCCACTAGGGAGGGGCAAAACCTCAGCTGAAAGAACCGGGGGTTAAATACCTCAAACCTTCTCTCTTCCCTCCCTTCCATATCCTGCGAGAGTCTCCTATTAGACAAATCTAACAAGGAACCAAAAAAACAAGGCTTCCAGAGCACAGAGCAGGGTGAAGAGGGGTGAGGGGTCTAGAGGGGCACAGACACCAGAGAGCTCGCCTTGTCTGGCCCACGAGCCCAACGGCCAAGCATCTTTAACTTCTTGTAGCAGCATTTAATTCTCCTCTGGGTCTGGACTCACCACCATTCTAGAAGTCCTCCAAGTTCCGAGTATGGCAAGTGTAGGATAACTGGGGTGTGACTGTCATTTATGCAGACTTACAGGCTAAATTGTGTTTTCAATCCTCACTCCATTTTCCTTCCTTTCTTTAATTTACTATGGCCTGCTCTCCATTTTATGGAGCTATTTTAAGCATACACAGGAGATGATCTTGCCATACACAGGGAACAATCAATGTTCTCACTTAATAATTCATTCTTTCATTAAATGCCCTGAGTAATTAAATAAAACATTAATAAATTCCACGCTGATATTTGCTAAAGTTTTGTTTCTAGAGAGTTTTACCTGTTGGAGGATATGCTGGGACCGTGATTCACTATGACGAAAAATGAAACAAGGAAAACTTTACAGCACAGAGTCACAAAGTCCTTATTTCATCCTAAGAGTTACCAAATGCCTTCTAAGATATTTTGGGAGGGGGAAAAAAAGATATTTTGCTTCCAGTACTGAGATAGCTCTAAGAAGTTTTAAAGGACCCGAGGTCCAGTCAGTGTCTCACACTGGGTCATGGCAGGCAGAATTTGACATGGGGCTTTCCCTGGCACCAAAGCCCTGCTCTTTCTGCTATTCTCTGTCCCTTTCATCTTTCTCACACTTCTATGGGGAGGTAGGTGACATGGGAAAAATATCCCAGTAACTCAGAGTTCTCCATATCTCACTGCGTGCGTGCATGTGTGTGTGTCTGTGTGTGTGTGTGTGTGTGTGTGTGTGTGTGTGTATGCGTGCATGCACACAAGAGAGAAAGAACCAAGTGTGGATTTCAGAGGCTTTGGAAACCACCTCCGAGGAATGTTCTGGATGGATGGGAATGAGGAAGAGGAGAAAACTGGCAGAAAGTAAGATCTGCTCTCACCTCATTCCCTTGAGCATGCTTCCCCAGAAGAAGTTCAGGTAGCATTTTCCCATTAGCCCAAATGTTTCACTACATTCTCCAAAGAAGCCCACCCTTGCTGAAGATGGCTGTGTCCTGGCCTTGCTATGAATCATTAGGAGGCACAAATGCTCTTGAAAGGACTTTCACATTAGTACTGGGGTCACACTCCTTTCTAATAAATTGTTCCCCTGATGACCTCCCTGTTAGCACTTTCTGATTGTTTCACATCATCCTATAATATACTTCTTTGCTTTAACATTCATTTTCCAGAAGGTGTGGATTGATGCTAAATCTCCTGCAAGTCCTCTGAATGTTAGGATAGTCTCATTGCTGAGAGAGAAAGCTCATTCCTCTACACATTCCCACTGATCCCAGACTCACACCCCGGAGTTCTCCTCTTCCCTTTGGAATAATGGTCCTATCTATTGGTCCCTCTGGGGTCTCAGGAACCCCTGACTCATGCTCCTCCCCCAGACCCACAGCAAATCAGCCACCAGGTCTTCTTGGCCATGTGCTGTGAATGTGTTCCTCCTTTCTCCAATGATCACCATCATTTAAGCCCTAATCCTCTCTCCTCTGACACACACTCCGTGAAGGTTTCTAGAATGACAGAACAAATGACCATTTTCAGAAAGCTTCTCTTGACCACCTCTCCACTCCTTACCCATGTTCCACTGAGCCACTAGAGTTAACTTCAAAATATTTAGACTTGATCATTACCCTTGCTTAAGGTTCTTCCTAAAGTCTGCCAGTTGTCTATAAGAATATTCCAAATACTTTAACCCAATACGACGGGGGCCTTAGCTTCCTTTCCAGGTGCTCCTCCCAGCCAGCTGTGCATACTTTATTCATTCATGCCTCCCTGCCTTTGCCTACAGTGTGCTTTCTCCCAGCAACACTCATCACTCTGCATCACATGCTGTCTCCCTCATTAGCGTTTATCCTGCTCTTCACCACGACGTGAGGAAGGCTGGCTCAGTCAGCTGTGGCTAGGGGAACAAAATCAACTTACGACAAAATCACTTACACGTGGCCAGTAGGGAGCACTCATGTGTGGGGGGTAGGCATAAAAGGGTGACCCATTCTCCACCAGGCCCAAGTTATCTGTGATATTTCCTATGTTGCTGTAGGACCATGGAGAGGACAGGCCTATGCCCATGAGCTCGTGTGCCACTCGGGACCCAGGCATACCAGGGACCTGTCTGCCAAGTAGGAGAGGCTGAGGTGAGGACTCACTTTTCATATTGGTTAGCTAACATGCTTTCCTTGTCATCCACAATCTACAGAGACATGATCCTTTGCTCATTCTTTCTGACTTTTGGTAATGCAACCTTAAATCATTATGCATGTGCCCAAAGGAAGGGACGGGAGGACAGGGGGAACTGGTGGGCAACATCAGACAGGAGGCACCAAGAAATCGATGCCTTCTTATAAAATTGCTATCCTGTCTTCCTCCTTTCTTTACTGGAATCACCCACTGGAAAGGATGAGAGACCAGAGTAGACTGGAATAGTTCCACTGTTGTTTACCTGCAGAATGTTTTCCTCAAGTGGGATTTTGGCAGCACTCTATGAATAAGTCAGATAGAAACGTAGCTGGTGAGTGCAGAGTCCCAGAGCCTCCCCTGGCCTGTCCAAATCCCCCACCATGGTGGCCTGGGAAGCTCCCCGGGATGGAGCACATCAGATAGGTTTGCCCACCAGAGAGGACTGACTGTCAACCGGGTCAGAAGGCCCAGTCAGGGAGGGTGCAGAGCATCCCATTACAAGCTCTGGTTGAGTTTGCTGTATTAACTTTTCATCGAAGAGTTCTAACAAAACTGTTTTTCTTTTACCTTTGCAGGTCCCTTCCTTGAGACGAGAATATGGCTGCATCATTTGTGGCCTGCGTGTGTTGTGTCTGGTTCCCGTGGTTTGTTTTCTGGCTTTGAAAACGAAACCGTTCATGGCTCAGAGATGGAAAGCAGACCACGGTTTGTCAGCAAGGCCATCCGTCATGTCCCCCAGAGGGGCTGTGAACTCCCGTAGCCTTGTGCTCTGCCAGCACGCAGACCACCCAGGTGGTGGAGCTCAGAAGGCCACCAGGCAGCACTGGGCATGAGGCTCTGCTCCCAGATGCCCTGAGGCCTCGGCCAGCTCCCAGCTGCCCCCAGGGGACCCAGGTCTGAAATAAGCCAGTGTGATGATCCCTGGAGACTACTTTCCACTTGGCGGTCCAGGTCTGCATGAGGGGGCATCGGAGGTGGGCCCAGGGTAAACGTACAAGAAGGTCCAGAGTGAGCAGAGCTTCGCAGATCTGCAGAGCAGAGCCCAGTGAGGAAATCACTTTACTGCTCTGTTAAAAGTTGTTTGGCTATGTTTAAGCTGAACTCTTTTGTTTTTTACTGTTCTGCAGAAAGCTAGTTGTAAAATGCTCTGACAGACAGCAATACAGCAAAGAACTTCTGTTAGCAAATGTCTGCACCTGCCGGGTCGGCGGGGACAGAAGGAGGCATGCTGAGGCCTCCTCAGAAAGACAAGTTCCTGAGGCAGCTGTCCCGGGCATGCCAGCCGCTCTCAGCCACTCTGTCAGACTCACCTGGGAACGGACTAAGAATATGGCGGTCTGCAGGGGCCCACTCAGACCTCTGTGGAGGACAGCCAGTGATCTGCATTTATCACGAGTGTCCCAGGGGACCATTATGCAAACTTCGTTGAGAACCAGGGTACGGAGGCATGGCTGATAAGAGGACTCCATGTCTGCGAAATGTGTTTCATGGGAGCCCAGAAAGGTGCCGTTGTCTCCAGGGAAGCAGAGGCAGCCAAGACGGCTTCCAGAGCTGACAGCAAGGCTGGAGAAGAAGATCCTGGTGGGGTTGTGTCAAGACTGAGCACACAGCTCAAGGCTCCCGATTCCATACAAGGCTGGTGCAAATATGCCACCTCAACCTGGAAAAACAGCATGAGACAGAAGAGAACTAATTGTAAATGGGCTAGGCGAGTGACAAGTTGAACTTCGAGCCTGTAGTGAAAACCTTGTTTACTCTATTGTGTTTGTTCATTTGTATACCCAGTGATGACTGAATCACGCTGTAATTCTAACAAAGATGAAGCTGTATTAGAAAAAGCACGGAAGTAGGTGCTTTCTCACTTTCTCCCATTTGAACTATTGAATGTCCTATATCGTTTGGCTTAGGCGTACGCATCCAACGTGCTGTACCATTCACCCAAGGTACCATTCACCCCAGGTGCTCAGTACTTCTCTTGCAAACGCAGGGATACCAAGCCCGGGGCTGATCCTGACCCCAGAAGTGATCTGACCTTTCAGGGCTTCCCAGAACATGACATTCCAGAAGTAATCCCAGCCCTCCAGTCTCCCTCTGACTGATCTCTGCCCAAAAAAGCCCTCACACCAGGCCCGCGCTCCAGGGACTGGCTGGGTTACCAGTTGTCCCAGACCATTTGGCGCTTCGTCAGCTCCCACACTGGACAGTGACTCCTGAGTCAGATTTCCCAACTTCATGACTTCAGCATGTGTGGCCGAAGGGACTGGGCAGTCGTGCTCTCCACAACATCTGGCATGCTCTGTCTCTTGGGTTTCGTCTTGCAAATTTTCTAAGGAAAAAAAAATCCTAATTATCTCATTTTTTTCCCACTGGGTACCATGGTGAGTTTCAGTAGGAGGAGGGGATGCTGGCGGGGGGACGGAGAAAGCTTTCCCTTCTTCCTGTGCATGATCTGTCTTTGAAATCCAGTGATAAAGATGTATGTGGGAGAGAGGAGGGCTTTTGGGTGGAGGATGCATTCCAAGACCTACTGGCCCGAGCAGTCGGCCAGTCATATGTTACCCGCAGATGATTTATACGAATACAATCAGTATTCCCCGGGCTGGAGGGGTGACCATCACTCGCTGCTGCTAAATCTCCTTAGAAAAACAAAGGAGAAGAACAAATGGCACTATTGCTGGAGGAGAAAAAAGAGGGTTTAGAGAGCAGGTAAATGATGAAATGGGGATTAAAAAAAGTAATCGCCAGAGGGAAGAACCAGGAGACAATTCTCCACCTCGTGAGAATTACTTTTTCTATTTTCCTGATCATCCCTCTTACTTTTAAAAGGAAAGATATTTTTCTTCATTGAATTAATATCTGAGAAGTGCTTCGCTGCATCAGACATTTTGAGAACTGTTGATTTAGGAGTCTCTCTCCTTATGTTGGATATACAACTCCTCGCCAATGTTTGAAATTCATTTACACTTGGTAAAGGCTCAGTCAGTAACTGGAAAAACAGAATGAATTTTTTTTTTTTTTAATTACCTTCACTGGTGAGGGAAGTTCTTGCCTTGGGGACAAAAGGTAAGTTAAAGTGGGGTCATCATTGGCTTCCTTCTCTCTTCATTTCTTATTTCCCTCCTTTTTCCTAAGAGAGTCATTTTTAAAGAAGATAAAGACCACCAAGTTGCAAGCAGCGCTCCCACTCACATTTGAGATCATCACGGAGCCTTGGTCTCACTCATTCTTGCACAGTGTTTCGCACATAGAGAAGACCAAAAAAGTGTCTTATATGGATACAGACAATGTCCCTGGTGGTCAGCTGATAACTCAGCATCAACGCCACTTCTGCTACATTGTCCTCTGCATCACAGCAGAGGAGCCTGGGAACACATTTCTCAGAGACCTTCCCCTGTATGTCTGGACATTAGAATCTGCCCCTCAGAGGCATTGCCTAAAGTCTGGAAGCCAGAGCATTCCCTCGCGAGTTCCAGGCAGACGCATGGTCAGTCAGCAGATGTGGGGGTTTCCAGGAAAGCTCTAGAAAACCACCTGCTCCAGAGCTGTAAGCCAGTGGAATTCCTGGACTTGAAATAGTGACTTCAGGACAAGCGTTTAAGAATTACCCACCCCACAACTGCAGGGAGCCAAGATCTACACCGTTAGTTTCCCTGACCTTCCAAGAGTTTTGTAAGCCTCTAGTTCTCTGTATTAACACAATTACTGCTTATAATACCTAGAATTGCCACTATTTCCCTGACCAAGCTCTGAAAAATGCAGCGAGACGTAGGAATGGAACTAGATCACTTAGGGCGGAAGTGTAGATAAAGAAGATGAGAAAACACGGAAGCTACCTCCTGCCTCCCCCTGCCTGTCACGACCCTCCAGTTCCATGGGGCCACTCCCAGTCCAGGCTGGGTGGCTGGTAGACCACCTCCCATGCTCCTCAGAGTCAAATAAAAACAGCACCCTGGACTACAAGATACTCTTTACCTAATTTAAAGCAACAGCCCTTACTTTAAGTATCCTACTTTATAGATTTCAAACATTAATAGCACAACTTCTGGAATAAATTGATTCAGGGTTAAAAGGAACTACCTATGTCCAAAATTCACTCAATGGAATATCCTGTACAAACAGAGTCACTCAAGGAGAAAAACAATATTTGGGTCTCTTTAGTCTATCATTAACCTCAGCAAAATCGACTGCTCTCGAATACAGTCCTTGCACACACACACAAAATGGTGAGATCACTAAAGGGAGGGGCTGAAAACTGCCAGCATATACAGATGCTCAAAATTTTGTTAACCAAATGAGTTTTCAAAATCACAGAGAGAATTCCAGGAGATAGGGTTATCAGGACAAAATAATCTCTTACATGCAGAAACAGCATTGAAACGTTTTAACTCTTCCATGGAGGAGTTAACAGCACCAAAAGAGCCTTCCAACACCTGAAGCCTCCTTGTTTACAGAATATGAATTTCTGGATCTCAAAGAAAGAAAGGAATGTGAAGCTGTGTCTTTCTAGAACCACTCCCACGCTCACCGTGGAAACCATAGAAACCATAGAAACAATTTGACACCATAGAAACAATTTAACAGGCATGCCAGTCACAGCACCCAAATAAACAGTTCCATTCTAACAAAGAGAGTTATTTAATAACTCCACAAAATACCATTAAAACATCAGTGTCAATAACATCATGGACAATATTTGGGGATTACCTTAGAGTACTGTTTCAAACTTTGTTTCTTCCTACCGCAGAACTTGGAAGCTCCAAGTTTGAGCCCCTGAACTGGTGGCTTTGTAACTTGCTTTGTAACTGGGAATGAGCTTGGGAAAAATCACTTTGCTCCCTTCAGCTGCCTTTCTTCAGCTATAAAACAGGAATAATGCCATGTAACCCCCCCCCAACCACTAGGATTATTGTGAGGATAAAATTATAAGAACGTGAAAATGTCTTAGAAAATACAAATATTTTGGGGTGCCTGGGTGGCTCAGTCAGTTGAGGGACTGACTCTTGATTTCAGCTCAGGTCATGATCTCAGGGTCATGAGATCAAGTTCCTTTTCAGGCTCAGTGCAGAGTCTGCTTAAGATTTTCTCTCTCTCTCTCTCTCTCCCTCTCAAATAAATAAATAAGTAAAACCTGTTTCTAAAAAGAAGACAGGAATATCTTCAGAGTAGAAACAATTACTAAAATCTTTCATTTCTGATTATGGTAACCCTATCTAATGGCTACCACTCTTTTAACGGCAAAATAAAAACCCTTGATAACCTATTCCCATGGCATGGATGTGGATAGTGACTTTATTCCACTGACTTACAAAGAGTAAATCTGCAACCACACAACGTGGCCACCACACATGCATACTTACAAATGGGAAAGCCCATAGCACAGTTGGTATGGCAACAGCTGGCTGTGAGTATGAGATTGGAGTGGACCATGTCCTCACTAATAAATGTCAGCTTGATTTGAATTACTTGCTAAAGCACAGCTTAGACAAAGCCAGAAAGGAAAACCAAAGCTTTTTTGATAAAATGGAATCCCAGAGCATAAATAAAAGATTCCACCTGAGAAGAATGATGTATTATCTCTCACTCAAGAAAAGGATGCACAGTCCATTCTATGTGACCACATCTCTTAAGCTGTTTGCTACTGGTTTATAAAAAGCTCATGAATGTGTGTACATCAGCACACACACACACACACACACACACACACACATACCCCACACAGACTTGTAAGCTCAACTAGAAGAAAAACTGGAGTTATAAAATAGTTATTTGAAATGAAACTATGAAAGCTTATTCTTTTCAAGAATTTACACCTCTCTGCCCTAAAGAAAACGCAAATTACCCCACGTCCAGGTCAGAAACACAAAAGAAAGTTTACATTGGCTAAAGAGAACTTGGGATTCAGAGCACCAGAGGTTTACCAGTCCTTTGGCATTAAAGTCAAGGCTGTCACAAAAGCAAAAAGCCTGAATGTCTAAAGCTTACAAATGCATCATACTAAGCATGAAGATGGGTGTAAATTTTTGCATTGAACTAGTTTGGACCATATATAATTCACTTTCTTATAAGCTATTTGATTAGAAATGCTGGAAATAATCATTTTACATTAAACCCTTCATCCTCCAAGTTCTCCAAGCTTCCAGAGATATGACATACTGTGAGGAATATTTACATTTCTGTGAGGAAGACACCAAATAACTTTCCTACGAGCAGCCGTCTAGAAAAGAAAGGCCGCAATATATTTTTTCCCTTTTTTTTCAGTCATATATGAACTAAATGTCTCCTTTTTCCAACATAATTTAGGCAGTGATCCAAATCAACATCAGATTTTTGAGGAATTTTTTTTAAGATCCTTATAGTTATGTATCACTGTTAAGATGTGCCCAGCTCACCATATGATTACCACTATTCTGTAAATAAGATGGATGGAACTATTGGGATAAAATAGTAGATCAGTGGAGAAGTCATTTGAGGCCCAGTGAGCAACTTTGTCTTCCACTTAAAAAACTAATCAATAAAAAGCCAATATTTCAGTTGTATTATGCAAACATAGCTGACAATTCACCACTTAAAACCCCAATTGTCCTCCATGCAAGCCTAGCTCGGGAACTCCACTCTACCGACAAGAACACAGATTCCTATTTTCTTAAGGGTCTGTATCAGTTAGAATGTTTGACTATCAGAGGTATAAACAATGGAGAAAATGGGAAGGCTAGGCCCATCCTGACCCAGGTTCTGTTGCTCTGAAATTCTCTCATTTGGCCCTCTGCCTGTGTTGGCTTTGTCTTCAAGCTGGTTTTCTTCATGACTGCAGCTTGGCTGTCTACAGCATTAAGGCTATATTTCCCTCATTCATGTTCACCAGGCAAGAGGCAAAAGCTCTCTCTTAACTGTGAAATAAAAATAATTCCCTCCAGTCTTATTTGGCCACCATAAGTCCCATGGCCAACCCTGGATCAAGAGTTGCCAGGGGACCATCGAATGTGAGTTTTCATAAGCCCTGGTTCCAAAGTACTGACCAGCAAAGGAGATGTGCTTGTTATCTCTGGCTTGGACTGAGACTCATCCCTGAAACCAAGGACTGAATGAACCTCCCTTGATTTATTGGGCCTCATTATATGTGGAGAATGAACAACTGAAGAAAATCAGGTATTTTTTAAGAAGGAGGGGAAAATGAATGCTAGAAAGTGATTAAAAATGTCCATCTTAGAACCCAAAGGGCTTACTAGGAGAAGTGGTAAGAAGAATTTTGCCACTTATGGTGTATCTCGAATTTATGTGGGGTGGTGGTCCACCATTAGTAGGAAAGGGAGTTTCTATTTATAACTGGGTATGCTTCCACCTGGCTCCAGGAAAACAGATTCTAATTTCCTTAAGAGAGAGGGTTGCAAGTAAGTTTAAGTAGCCTAAGGAAACTTTATCAGAGCTTATTATAAGAGCTGTAAAATCTGTAGAAACAAAGACATTACTCGTATCAGCCAAAGCAGATGCAGTAGCTACTGATTCAGAACACCAAGAGGTCAAATGGAGAATGTAGCAAAATCATAGCAAAAAAAGCTCAAATGTTTTCAAGAAGATAAAGTCACCCCTGCTATAGGAAAGAAGGATACTGGGGTGGCTTTGGGAGTCAGTATTTCTATTAGAGTCCCTAGCCAAAGCTCAGAACACTTGCTGAGCCCTGCTTTCTCACTCAGGTGGGGAACAATGTTTCCCATAAAGGAAGATCTTCTGAGAACTCCCAAAAGGTGAACAGATTAGATTTCCTAACTTGCTGTACCACCATAGGAAGTTCAAAAAGGAGGAGACCTAGTAGCGTTCCTCTTAGGTAGATCAAGCCTGACCTTAGGTAGATCAACAAGCCATGGCCTTTTCACCTGCACATGCTTCAGTATTCTGTTTTGGAGCTAGAGAAAAGGAGATAGGAAGCAATTAAGGAGCTTAAAAAAATCAAAGAAAACCATAGGCAAACCAAATTCTTAAGACTGGAATATACTATATACCAACATAAACACACACACACATGCACACACACATGCCTGAAAGTTTCTTATCATTAAGACCAAAGTACCTGCCAGGCTGAAATCATCTTGAATTAGGTGGAAATGATAGAACTTCCCAGGAGATTACTGCCCACAACATACTCCAGTGAAGAAGTCCCTCACAATGATAAATGGCTTTGTATTAAAGAACAAGATTCAGGAAACCTTGATAGTCTAAAATGCTGAGGAAAAAAGACCCAGCAAAAAGATTAGGGATGAATGCAAAGTCCATTATTTCCACTGAAAGAATCAACTGCACCAACAGAGGTTTACCTGCTTAATAGCTATGAGTTTTGATCAGGTCTGTGAGTTGACCACAAGTTTAATATGTGATCATTAGTGTAATGTAACTTCTTTAAAAATCAATATAATATTTATTTTTTAAAAATATTTTTATTTATTTATTTGACAGACAGATCACAAGTAGGCAGAGAGGTAAGCAGAGAGAAAGGAAGGGAAGCAGGCTCCATGCTGAGCAGAGAGCCCGATGCGGGGCTCAATCCCAGGACCCTGGGATCATGACCTGAGCTGAAGGCAGCGGCTTTAACCCATTGAGCCACCCAGGCGCCCCAATATAATATTTAGATCATGGAAAGTGATAACTTCATGATTTTCTAATTGGATCAGACCAAGTCGGGGATTCTGGATAACTGTGGGAAGTTAATGGTGATGCTGACAAAGTAAGGCACGTTTAGAGGAGGGAGCCTGAGACAGTAAAGGCTCAGGTAACTATGTTGTAAATATAAGAGAGAGGCCATGCTGTAGAGTTACAAATAAAGTCAATCTCTGTTATCCAGAGAACAAAGGCTGTAGACCAGAGTCATCTATAAGAACAAGGGGACAAAATTAACTACCCTATATCACATGCAAGGGAAGCAGGAGGAGAGACCCTGGAGCCAGTATGCCTGGGTTTAAATGCCTGGATTTATATCTGCCACATACTGACTGCAACCTTCAGCGGGTTGATGAAACCCTCTGTGCCTCAGTTTCCTCATCTGGAAACAGGAGTACCAAGAGTCCTACGGCATAGGAATCTCAGGAGGAATACATGCGTTATAAGTAAAGTGCCTAACACTATACCTGGCAAGTCATAAGCACTATCTAAGTCTTTAATATTAACACAAAGAGCCAGCTTTTTTCATGAACAGAGATACCATGTGTATTGGTTTGCTAAGGCAATTATGACAATATACCACAAACTGGCTGGCTTGAACAACAGACATTCATTGTCTCACAGTTCTGGAGGCTAGAAGTCATAAATCAAGGTGCTAGCAGGGGTGATTCCTTCTGAGGGCTCTGAGGAAGAACCTGTTCCATGCCTCCCCTAGCATCTGGTTTGCTGGCAATCTTTGGTGTCCTTTGGCTTATAGAATCTTCACACTGATCTCTGCCTTCATCTTCACATAGAAGTCTCCCTATGAGAATGTGTCTATCTCCATGTTTTCCCTTTTTACAGGGACTCCAGTCATATTAGATTAAGGCCCACACTAATGACCTCATTTTAACTTGATTATCTCTGTAAAGACCCTATCTCCAAATAAGGTCATACTGTGAGATATTGCAGGTTAGGACTTCAACATATGAATCTGAACATATGAATCTGGAGTGACACAGTTCAAGCCATAATACCATGACACTGGGGATCTTTAAAAAGAGGCCAGATGATCAGAGGTGTTGCTGGTTTAATCCCGCAATGCATCCGACTGAGGACATAACTTTTACAAAACAATTTTGGGTCAAATCAGGACTCCCAGCATGTAATTTAATGGGCAATAAAAAGCTTGATTTCTTAGTCCACAGGCCTGACTCGGCCTCACAAATTACAGTGGTAAAAGGACAGAGCAACATTGCTGTTACTCCCTTTGTCCGCTTTCCTATAGAGATAATAGGGGAAACATCTCCCTATTACTCCTTCAGGGCTGCATTCTGGTTTCAGCATTCTTTTTGTTCTACAAGTACCAGGCACCCAACAGAGTAGTACCTATGGGGAAATAATATTCATCACTTCAGGAATACTGTAGATTTTCTCCCTCTTCATCTCCTTTTATCCCCCCCCCCGCCCACAATTACAGACATCAAATAGTTTCATTCTCCTGTCCACATGAGGGAACTGAGAAGGTAAGCTTTTAGTCTGAAGTCGTGCAATTAATTAATGACAGTCCTGTGATTAGGTTTAAGTTTCCTGATAATCTATCATTTGCTAGTCGATTTACTGAGCATCTCCTATTTGTTTAGTACTGTGCCAAATATTGAAGATCGAGACCTGGTATCAGTCCAACGGAATCACTGAAACTTCCAGCACTGAATGAGAAGCCACGAAACTCCAGGTCTAACTAAGCCATGATAATAAAAGTTCTCAGGACACTTTTTTCTTTATTTTAGCCTAGTTACATGCAGATCACCCAAAGGCCTTTGCTTCAACCTCCCACTGTAAGCAACATTTGGAAATGCTGTTTCTCTGCTCTTTGCTAGAACTGATCCCTCAGTCTTTGCTATTCCTCAGAAAACACTGGAGACTGTTTCATCCCTTCTCTCTCCTCCAGATGGTCCCATACTTTTGGAGAGGATGGCACTGCCATTTGCATTGGGCATCTTGCCACATAAAGCAATGGCTTAGAGTTTTCCTGGACTCAAAAAAAAAAAAAAAAGAGGCAGGGTGTGTCTTCTCCATTTATCCAAGGGCAGCCCTATTAAGTAAATGTTATCAGTCAGGTTTGTTATCTAACAACCAACCAAAACACAAAATTTCAGTGGAAATCAACAAACAGCTGGGTGTTTTATTTGTGTGTGTGAGTTTTTGTCTGTTTGTTCTCACACATCAATGAGTTGAGAGAGCTTTGGCTACTGATGTGGTCTGAGCTCAACTGGGCTTGGTTCCAACCTGTGGGTTGGGTTTAGAGCTCCTCTGCTTGTCTCTCACCTTCCCTGGACCAGCACTTAACTGAGAGATGTTCTTTCTACAGTGAAAGAGTAGGAGTACAAGAGGGTAAGCCCAGTCTCATGAGTGTATTTCAAGCCTATGCTCGTATAACATCCACAAACCTCCTATTGGCCAAAGCAAGTCACTTGGTCAATGCTCTAGACAAGAGGTGGAAAAGTACCCTGTACCCATCATGAGGCCATGTAAAGACGTGCAGGTGTGACACTACTCCAAGGAACTGGAAAGTAAGTGTATAATTTGACCTGCCCTGGTGAGGCACATTGTCCACGAAGGCGTGCCCACTGTCACTCACTAGATACCTGCCCTTCCAGAAGCACAGTTTTATTTTTCACCATCGAGCCATCCTACCTTTTCCTTGCCTCCCCAAATTCCATGACATCTCATTTTTCAAAAGCAGTTCCTCCCTTCTCATGCTGTTTTATTAAAAGCTTTCTGCCAGGCTGGGAAGTTGAGGAATCCCACCTGCATGTAATATATGATAATTTTCTAATGCAACCCAGCACTGTTTGCTTTTTTTCTCAGGCTGTTGCTTGCTTGTTGCATTGTTGTTGGCCAATTTCCAAAAATCATAATCAGAAAAGGAAAAAAGAAACTATTGAGAAGACGCTTATCCAAACATCTGAGCCATCCTCCATCCTCCAGGTAATGAATCCATATTGAGTGAGACTAGCATTTGGAACAGTAACATAAGAGGAAAAGAAAACGAAAAATTCCCGTTAAAGTAATAGGTCCTACAAGTCTATCATTGCAGACCCACAATATGGAGTCATAGATTTAGTTGTTCACACCTCTCCCATATTTTCAGAGCCATTAACCAGAGTGGACTTGTCAGGGTTTCAACATTGTAATTGTTGAGCTATAAATTTCCCTGCTGGCTAGGGCCTGAGGTTTCCAATAATCACAGGCAAAGGCAAAAGTCAAAATAGATAGTGCATGGGGGAAGGGAGAGAACCTGGCATGAGGATTTACTGAAATGGGAGGGCCTGGGGTGGCGTGGAAAGAGGGTGAAGGCTGCCAGAGGCAGAGCTGCTGCAGAGCAGAGCCCAGGACCATGCTAGCTCTCAGTTAAACTGTCAGTAAGGTTTCGGCTTCTCAACACGATGAAAACAAGCCTGGTTCCTTCTCACACAACCAACCTGGGAAGAACTACAGAAGTAAGAAGCAAAACTAGATTTGTGAAACTAACATAAAGACTGTGGGGAACCCCTGGTAGACTGAGTATGTGAGGACTAACTTGGGGCAGGTGGTATAGTGAAGTGATGAAGAACGTGGTAAGGAAAAGCTCCCAAGTTTTGCTCTTGACCACATTATCTTTGGAGGATGAGACCTGCTTTAGGGTGGAAGAGAAGCCAGCAGCATCAGTCAGGTGGGAGGCAAATCAAACAAGGGCAGTGCAAACAACCTGCTGAGTGGGGAACTCATGAAAAAATGTGGTCCGGCCAGCTGGCCTTGAGCACCCACTCCTCTACCTCCTCAATGTTCCCTCCCCTCAGAACTGGTAGATTACATCAAAAGCTGTGTTCTTCAAACTGATTTTGACTTCCACGCACAATGAGAAAACACATTTTATGTGGTGACTCAGTATGCATACAGCCCTGTACAAATGAAAGGTTTCACAAAACAACATGCCTATTGCTGAGATGCCCTCTATATTTTTCAACCTATTCCATTCCATTCCATTCCATTCCATCCCATCCCATCCCATCCCATTCCATTCCATTCCATCCCATTCCATTCTGTTTCTTCTTCCTCTCTTCCCCTCTTTCTCCTCTTCCTCCTTCCTTTTCTTCCTCTCCCCCTTTTCCTCCCTCACCCCCATACTGACTGACTCACTACATTGAGTTCATGAACCATTAGTGAGTTGCCACCAAAGAGATAATTTCCTTCCCAGGTTACTTTTTCAGAGTATCTAAAGGAAGTTTCTGACCAAACTTGTGGCCTAATGGAGAGATAAAAATTGGGGAGGTTGGTTACTATTCTGTGGAATCTTGAACTATCTGCCTCAGAGTTCACCCCTGTCCCTCTTCTAGAAGTTGAGTTTGAAACCCTCCATCAATGGAGATTACCAGACATGATAAATGTTACCCTTAAAGGAAGAAACAATTTTAATATAGAATGCTACACTCAGCCAAATTATGACTTAAATCTGGATACTCAATTGATATATTCTCGAGCATACAAGGTTTTATCAGGTTTGCCACACAAAGAACTGTTTAGAAAATTCAAGTAAAAAGCAAATCCAAGACTGTTAGAAGAAATATGGGAAATAAAAGGATTCAAATAATGTAGTAGAATTAACTGTTACCTAAAATTTAAGAAACAAAGAAAAAAATAAGTTTATCCATAATATCCCTGAACAAAAGCTTTATTCTTTAAAAAAGATTTTATTAATTTATCTGACAGAGAGAGAGAGAGAGATCACGAGTAGGCAGAGAGGCAGGGGGCGGGGGGTGAGAAGAAGTCTCCCTGCCGAGCAGAGACCCCGAGCAGGACTCGATCCCAGGACCCTGAGATCATGACCTGAGCCGAGGCCAGAGGCTTAACCCACTGAGCCACCTGGGTGCCCCACAAAAGCTTTAGATAATATCAGCAAGGGGTTGGCAGAAAGGGATGGAGCAAAGAGAAATGAGAACATGTGTCCAACTTGTTCAATGGGAGGTTATAGACGGATGATAGATGATAAATAATAGAAAGATGATTTATAGATGGAATGCAGGTAGATCTGAGATAGCTAAAGGGATAAATAAATAAAAGTATAAGAGAGACAGAGACTCTTAGATTAGCTAAAAATGGTTTTCTCTTATGTATCAACAATATATGATCTATGAAAGAAATTAAAAGAAAACACAAAGTTAAAGGATGAAAAAAATTGAATCAAAGAAGGTCAGAGTATCAATTTTAATATCTGACAAAGGAATTGAAGGCAAAAAAAAGAATAACAAGAACAAGAAAGCACAAACAACATAACCATCATCGGGATATATGAATCTCACAATATAGATTCAATATATATAAAGTAACAATGATAAAACTGAAAGAGAAACAAGGCAACCCCTCTCCCCCCACCAACCAAAACAAGCATAAATGGTGTAGTCACATTTGTTCTTAACAGCATTCAATGGCTTCCTGCTGTCTTAAGGATAAAGTCCCATATCAGGGCTTGTGAATGCTGTCCCTCTTACCTCTCCGGCTCCAATTCTTCATATCTCACTCTCTTCAACACTTTCTGAAACCTTTTTGAATTTATTTTTATTCTTCACATGTGTCTCTTTTCTCTTATGCAAAACCATAATGTTTACTGTTCTTCTAGCTATAACATCTTCTCCACCTCTTTACCTGGCTATCTCGTATGCATCTAAACCGTGGCAGATTAGATATTACTGCTGCCACAAAACCTTGAATATAGTCATCCTTTCACAGCACTCCACTCACTTATAAATTTCCTGCTTGACTTTCTATCTCCCCCACTAGACTGTAAGCACTGTGAGGAAAAAACAGTCTGTGGTGGTCAGCAGTGTACTTCTAGTGACAAGGACACAGAATGTCAGAGAAAGAAATTGAAAAAAGTATTTGTAAAGTAAACAAATCCCTCCCCCCCAAATAAAAACAAAAACATTTATAATGGATTTTTTTAAGGATTTTGTTTATTCACTTAGAGAGTATATGCGAGCAGCGAGCGGGAGGGGTAGAGAGAGAATCTCAAGCAGACTCGGCACCAAGCGTGGAGTCCCACATGCAGCTTGATCCCAGGACCCTGAGACCACGACCTGAGCCAAAACCAAGAGTCGGCCACTTAACTGACTGAGCCACCCAGGTGCCCTTTGAATTTTTTTTTTTTTTAAAGGAAATCAGTCCTACTTCTGGTTCAACATGACAGAATTAACATGTGCATCCATTTCTATTTCTGCCCCCCCACACATAAAACTTCACTAAAATGCCAGTAAAATAAATTTTTTTAATGGTAAAATCTTCCAGAACAAAGAGAAAGCTACTGGAGATAGCTTATCAAAGTCAATAAAATATGAAGCCAAAATGAATGGGGTCGGTGGGCATGGAAACCAGCGAGAAATGAGATCAAAGCACAAAGAACTAGAAAGACTCAGTAATTGAAGGCACGGGCTCTTTCAAAATACAGGGGGTTGAATATATGCCTAAAAACAGGCAGATTGAAAGTCTTTATGAAAAATGCGGACACCCTCTCATCCCCTCATCTACCCCAGTGACACCAAGAAAGCATCCAACATCCAAGCAAAGAAAAGAGGTTTACACTGTGGCTAGATTGTTCTAGAAGGGTTCTGAACTTAGAGACAGGTAAAGTAGAGAGTAGGAGTGAGGTGCTATACTGAAAACAAGAAGATTAAGTGAAATTTTGAAACCCATCTTCCCAGTTACTTTCTACTTTGCCCCACCTCAGACTGGTGACTGGAAGAGAGAGCTGCTTACAGAAACTGACAACTCCAGTAGAAAAGACTACCCTTGTTAATAATAAATCAACTGCCAGATCATGATTTGGTGAGGCCCACCAGGCCACAGTCCTACCTTTGCTCCTGTGGGTTTTTCCATTAGCTTCTAGTTCTTGATTTTTTTTTTTTTTAGATTTTATTTATTTGAGAGAGAGAGTACATGCACACACTGGGGAAGGGCAGAGGAAGAGAGAGAATCTCAAGCAGACTCTGCCTTGAGAGCAGATCCCAGTGTGGGGCTCCATCCCAGGATTCTGAGATCATGACCTGCACTGAAACCAAGAGTCAGATGCTTAACTGACTGCACCATCTAGGTACCCCTCCCAATTCTTCAATATGTATAGAAGATTTCTACTGTTAGGCACTTGAAGAAAACTGCTAACCTAAAGAAAGAGATCAGAAAGGAATTCACAGGAAATACAGGCAAGACAGGGAAAAAATATTTTTTAAATATCAATATAATTAATATTCTAAGAAAGATAAGACTCTACACCCATGAAACAAGAGCAGAGTGCCTTCCTAGGTGAATAGAGAATGAAGCAAGAAAGACTGTTCCAACTGATGCTGAGATGGAACTCTGCTCGGGAAGGATGTCCAAGAAGGGTGTTCTGCCTGAACGGAGTCCTAGTGGATAAAGACGAGAGGGGAAGGAGACAAAGAGGATCAAGATTGAGTTGACAGTGAGCAGTATGCTTAGGGGACACTTCACTGGTTCTTAAAGTCTGGACAGCAAAGATCAAACGTAGTCACCAGAAGAAATGAGACTGAAGCATCATCAGGGAAGGACCAGATCAGCCACGAGCCCGTATACTAAGGAACCTGGACTTCATCTCACAGCCAGACAATAGGGAGACTTTTAGGGTTTTGACCAGGTGTGTGACTCTCGCCCAGTATATAATCTATTGATATGGATTCCAAAGGCTACAAAGATATGAGAAGGGAGAGACCATTGTGAGGTAGTGATTAAGCTTGAAAGCGGCTGATGATTTAGTGGATGGAAAAATAAAAAGAGGGCGGACCATTTGGAAAAGGAGACAGCAGCACATAACAAGATTGAGAATGAGAGTGTTGAGTTCAAAGAACAACCACAAGAACCCTCTATCTCCAGAATATAATAAAGGACAAGGAAGAAGGCAGGAAGGGTAGGGCCACTTGAGGTAGACACCAAAACAAGGTTAGACATGGCTCAGCATATTGCTGCTGTTCCAAACTTTCCTCCCAATGGTGGAGGAAAAGGAACCCCAGACCTCTAGGGTGGTAGCCAGAAGTGGGCTTCTATAATCTCAGAACTTCTTGGAAATCTTTCATCTTTAAAATTCGTACGAGTTTGGTATTCTACTTTACAGAAGATTGATATAAAAAATGCATTTAATTACTTTCTAGTTAAAACAAAACTTCATATACCCCCCAAGAAATCTTGCAGGAAATTAGTAGTCCAGAAAGATGCTCCTGTGTCTCTTTATGTCTCATGAATGCCAATTCCTGGGGGACGTGAAGATGCCCAACAGTCAGAAATCCAGTTTCTTCAGGTGAGCTGTGAGGTGGGAAAGGAATGTGAGGAAGTTAAATAAGCTGGAGTGTACTGGGTGGGTGAGGCAGTTCGAAATGAGTGTTAGAAAGCCGGGTAAGAGGCTTTTGATATAACCATGACGAGATTTTAGACCAGAGAATGGTAGCAGATGGAGAAAAAAATGACAAAAACACAGGCACTTCTGAAGACTTGATGGATGATTCAATGCGAGGGCAGGAAGGACAAGAAGGAATCAGAGGCAATTCTGACTTTGAACCAGGGAACCAGCTGCCAGGGCTGCTGAGGAGGAGGTTGAGGACAGCCAGCTATGAGTGTCCCCATGCCTGAAGCAAGTGCGGAAATGTGTTGTCGATGGCTGGACTCAGGGAACAAGACTGAGATGGAAACATGAAGGTGCACTCAAGTCATAGTGGACACCACAGGGTGGAGGGAAGCCTGAGTAAGGGGAGAGAAGGAGACACAGAAATTTGGGGGCTCAACTTTACGAGATATAATAGATGAGTATTGCAGGAAAGATGAGAAGACACACTGACCTTTAAATTCCACACTTCCAATCATGTAGCATGAAAAAAATGGATAATGAAAGAAAGCGGAAATTTCTTGGTTGGTATACATGAAGAGTCCAGGAGTAGACACTGACTTCGAGTATGACTAGAGTCCAGTGCTCCAAAGATGCCACCAGAAACCCGTCTCTGTCCACCTTGTCACTCTTCTTCCCTTTCTTGTGTCTTCACTGGCAGGCAGACTTTCTCTTCATGGTGGCCCCCAGAAGCACCAGGCTTTTATCTTCTCATTTCAACAACCCCAGGTGAAAGAGAATGTCTGTCTCCATCCCCCAAGTTCCAACAAATGTTTCCAATAGAAGTTTCAGGTTTGGCTCTGATTAGACCATCGTGGCGCACGGGCCCATCCTTAAACCCAACACCCTGGGCAGAACTAGGGTACGTACCCCCAAGTGTCTGAATCCAAACCTACAGGATCTAAGCCCTGGGGAAGGGGGTGTCCCCAAATGAAAGATGGCTCTGCAAATTCCAAAAGAGGAGAGAACAAATGTTCTCAGAGAAGCAGAGAGAGGGTCCAGTGGGAACAGGGAAAATTTTAAGAAGCTGGCGGTGGAGTAAGGGTGGCCAAAACATGCACTTTTATTCCAAGGCCAAAGTGGGGACAACAGAGACCCCCCTACACCCAGACAAACAAACAGGAAATGGGCAGCTCTTTCCCTCTACATCCCTCTCCTGCCTTAGTGGTGAGTCTGAGGACAGCGAAGCCCCATCCGCAGCTTTCCTCCCTCACGGTTCCTAGCACAGCTCCCAGAGCCCCAGAGTGCCCAGAGCCCCCCATCACTACACCGTTCCAGAACTATGCCATAGCCACTCGCGCTGAGGCCCACAGGCCTCTGGGGCAATTAAAAAGTCCCTCTGGCTTCAGAGAGCTGCCTTGTAAAGTGAGAGCCAGGTCCTTCCTGGCTGGCCTTCCCCACCACACACATCATACAATTCCTTCTTTCCCAGCAGGTTATTTTTCCAGTGAAAGCCTCACGCCTCCCCTGTCCTTTGCCTCTGACCCACCAATTGTTTGCCAAGACAGGACCGGGGACACTCCTTGGCTGGACTTCAGAGTCCCAGTTCAGCCGGGGGTGCTAGGCTGGGATTTAAGCGAGGACCCCATAGGGCTCATGTTGTATGAATCATCTCCCCAGCGCCCCGAGACATCAAACCACACTTCACCCTGCTCTTTCTTTGCCAGCCGCTTCAGCTCATCGGTGTTTAAAGCAACATCACCAGCAGCAGCTCATCTGGAACATCCTGGCCTGCTCCCTTTTACACGTTAGCGAGCACCCTTTGCCGCAGAGAGCGAGAAATGGAGAGTCAGACAGACAGATGGACAGGGAGAGGGGAGTCCTGCAGACAGTCAGGATGAATATGGATTTGCGGCGTCTGCGGCGGGAGGGGGGCCATGGCAATCAGAACCGATGCTGCCAGAGCTCGGGATAGACCGACAGCAACTCCCCTTAGGAATCCGAGTGGGCTCTTTCTCGTGTGATGTTTTGAAGCATGTCAGCATTCCTGGGCACTGTCAGCCTCCTCCAAATGACCTGAGAGGGGGTGTGAGAAGCAAGCTCTCACCGCCTTGGGCTGTGCCGAGGGAAATCCTGGGAAAATCAAGGCAGAAATGCCTCATCCGCAGCTCCCCATATACCCTTGAAGATCAAAGGGTAGATAAGCTAATCTGTTATAAATTCTGATGCGGCACAGTTCCCTGACCAGAGCCTCTTCTCCTTCAGTGTCCCAAGCGTTTGCCAATACTTCATCCAAACCAGCTCCCTTCCGACACCTCTCCCTGTCTGTCCCGCTCATGCCAAGAAGCTCACACATGGGTGCCTTCTCCATGCATGTGCTTTCGACACATGCACATACACATACACACGTGAGCACATATGCCCATGGATACACACACACACACACACACACACACACACACACACACACACACACAGCTGGACCCTGATCTTCCTTCCAGATTTATGACCCTGCCTTGCCCAGCCTGGCTTAAAATTATCCTTTTTCACTCTCCAAATGTTTGAATCCCACAAAGGGAGTCTCAAGAAAACCAAAATGGTAACACACACACACACACACACACACACACACAAACACACACATATGCACACACACAAACACATTAATGAGACTCGCAGAGCTTTGACATGAAATACTTGTTTCTGAAAATCTGCCTTGTGATTTCAGCCTTACTCCTTGCTCCATGTAGGCCTAAAGTGCAATAAAGGCAAATCCCAAGCCCAAGAGCAGCCCAGCCATTTCTGTGGGCTGCCCTGCTCATTTCTTGGCAGCCAGAAGTCCTCCTTACTTGTTTGGAGACCTCATATAGCCACTTCAATACCTGTCTTCATTCTCCCTCTTGCAAAATGGGTCTACTAAAGCCCACCAAGAGTCAGGCTGTGAGGATTCATATACTAATATTGGCAGGCCCTTCTGAAAAGGAACACATCATTACCACCATTCAGCCCTGGCATCCTGAGTCAGGAGGCAGGCAGGGCTCAGCCCCACCTCCAGATCCTGTCTGGGTGAGCAGTTTAAGAAAGCATCGTAGTCTAGCCACTGGGTGTGAGCAAAGAAGCAACAGCCCCATAAAAACGACACTTTGAGCAGAACGTACTGTATGATTCCAGATTTCAAGTGTACCTAATAATAATCATAAAGGACAGCCCCTTTACAGAGCGTGCTGCCTACCAGGAGCTGTATTTCATGTGCCTTGGTCCCTCTGCTTCTCTTACTCACCCCCTGAGGAAGCACGACCACGAAGCTCTAGGCTACAGATAAGGAAAGAGTAGGAGAAAAACTAAAAAACTTGTCCAAGGGGTGGAGCCAGACCCTGCTTTGAAACAGGACAGCATACTCCTGTGGCCAAGAACGTGAAGGTGCGTGCGTGCGCGTGCCTGTGCGTGCATGTGTGCACACGCGTGCTTAGGAAAAGGCCGGAAGAAAACAACAGCACAGGATCTCGGTGTTCCAGGTGGAAGGATCACAGACCATTTTTTTTCCCTTTCACTCCAGTATCTTCTTTTTATCTAGATGTCCTCATTTCTACAACAAATCATGTATTGCTTTGATAAGAATAACATTTAAGTGTTTTGAAAACGTGTCTTCCATTTCTGTTTCTCTGACTGCCATACTACCCCACCTCGCCCCCAGAATGGCAGAAACCGGGCCTCACATTGTTAGGCAGGCTCCAGCCGTTTCCCAGACACAGACTGCAAAATAAGACAGAATGACGAGAAGACAGTCGGATGTGAAGAAATGTCATCATCATGCGGCGCCTGGGTGGCTCAGTTGGTTGAGCGACTGCCTTCAGCTCAGGTCATGATTCTTAAGTCCGGGGATCAAGTCCTGCATTGGGCTCCCTGCTCAAAAGGGGGGCTATTTCTCCCTCTGCCCTTCCCCCTGCCCATGCTATCTCTCTCATGCTCTCTCTAATAAATAAATAAATAAGATCTTAAAAAAAAAGAAAAGAAATATCATCAAGGAGGGGGAAAGTGGTCCTATGCTCCCTAAATCCACCCAAGCCAGTACTGGGGACACAGTGGGAAAGGTAAAAAGGGACCTCCATGGGGCCAGGAGACCTGACTTCTTTCTCTTCCTCCTCTTGTGCCGTCCAAATGATTTCTTCACTGTCTGATCCAGCTTTCTCACCCCCAACCTCCAAGGGCCTCTGGATTCTAAGGGAACCGTAAGAGAGCCTGATTCTGTGCCACATGTTTCGTGCTCTTCACACGTGTGGTCTCAATCCCCACACAAAGCCCATGAGGTACAAGCCGACATTCCCATTTCACAGAAGGGAGCACTGAAGCTCCGAGGCCCACTCACCAAATCAAGGTCACAGAGGACAGAAGCCACAGAGCTCAGATGCAAACCCAGGTACACCCGACCCCAGATTTTGGACATCTTTCTGAGCTAATGATGTTGCCAGATTTCTAACTCCCATTTTCCAGATAGGCTCTCAGTGGAACTCCAAGGTAGTGTGTCGGCATGACCATCCCAGCTTTGAGGACCGAGATGTAAGTAAAGGGCTCTGTGATTCTTACTCTGTTTCACTTCTCCCTTTCCTATCAGGCAGGCTCCACAAAGTGCTTCAGGGCCTCTGGAGCTTTCCAAGGCAAAGGGGAGCCAGTTCGACAGGAAGAGCGCTCCGTTCCCTGGCACCCACAGAGAGCCGATTGCACATTAGCCCCTAGGTGAGGGCCCATAAGCTTTTCCCAGAACGGACCAGAAGCAGAAGGGAGGGAGGGCCCTGCACTCCACCCAGACGGTTAGCTCTTTGGGGCAGGCAGCAATAATGGAGAACGTGATAAGCTGTCACTAGAAGCCAGCTCCGTTCTCTGAGACTTAATGGTAGAATAACACAATAGGGTCAGACTAAAAAGGTTCCCTTATGAAAATTTTATCAGCAACTTTGGTAAATGGCTATGGGAAAGGTGCTTTGCTCCCAGGCAGACCTGGGACCCGACTTTACAAGGTACAGGCGGCCTGCATTGCATCACCCCCACAAGATATTAAGGGCACTCAAATTGAATTAACACCAAATCAAGCCGGTGCACTTAACAATACAAATGCACTTAAGGGATGCCTCAGGATGATTTGTGACTAAAGAAAGCAAAGAAGAAAACGGCCTGCAAGCCACAAGGGTGGTGTTGTGTGTCATATACAGGAAAGGCCATAAGTAGAACTTAGAATACCGGAAAACCATGAACTTCAGGGGCTCTCAAATACCTTAGATCCAGCCGTAAAGTAGGAGGCCGCTTTTGTGGTATGCAGAAACAATTGATAAATAAATTAAAGCCAATTTTCTTAGTGGCATGGTCTCCATTACCTCTGACAGCGGCCTAACTACTCTGCGAAGATGATAAGAGGCGAATAATGGCGTATCAGGTAGCGCCCCGGGAAATTCTGCGCCAGTTGCCAGGTCTCTTCATGACAGTGATGACACAAAGATCCTCAGTGAGAGCCAAGTGATGAGAAGTGACAGCTCGCCAGGCAGACTGTGACAGGTCCTAAAAAGGATCAGCTGGAAGTGTCCCTGGCAGGTGGGACCCCAGAGTCAGGGCTGGCCCTTTGGTTTCTCTCCTCTCCCCGTCAGCGTTCGTCGGCACACATTTTTCCCTCATACGTCTCACTCCCTTGCTGTCTCCCTCATCCTCTCCCCACACCCCTCTCTTCACCCCCACACCTCCCCTCTCAAACATACCCTGTCTACTGAGCTGGAAGACAATTTGGCCATCTTCATAGATGAATGGCTCTTCTGAGATTATCTTGGAAACTTGGCTACATTCTAGACTTGAGAGAATTCAAGGGGAAAAAATGGCCTCGCTGGGGATTCCTTTCCATCAAGTGAAATACACACAAAAGCATGCTTTTGTTATCCTTCCAGGAAAGAGCTGTCTCCACTCAGGGTCTTACTCTGAAAACGGGCTCCATTTAGGTTGGAGGTGGCCTCATTTTGTCAGAGTTAAAGCAATTGCTCGCCGAGTCATAAGGTGGCTGAGAAACTGGGGCAAACAGGTTCAGTTTTTCACTAAGGGGAAAGAAGTTCTCAAAAAGTCAGAAGGACCATTTCTAGCTGGTGACGTACCTCATCCAGGTCTTGTCCGCACCAG
Organism: Lutra lutra; assembly: GCF_902655055.1. NCBI lineage: Eukaryota > Metazoa > Chordata > Mammalia > Carnivora > Mustelidae > Lutra > Lutra lutra. The sequence goes on along the minus strand of NC_062290.1, from coordinate 42,632,569 downwards.
GAGGTAAGCATCAGTGTAAGGTAAGCTGGGTGAATACAAAGTTCTCCACATCGAGAACGAATGATCCTGGGCCCTTGTCTTCAGTTGTAGGACTCTGGGTGAGTGCCTTGACTTCTTCAAGTTACACTTTCTCCTTTAGTAAAATAGAGACCTTGGCGTCTTCTCTAATGTCCTCATGGGATTGTTTGGAGGACCCAGCCAGAGTAATTAGGGGAAAGATCTTTAGAATCTGGGAACCATCTACAAATATAAGGCACTGCTATAAGGAAAATCATCTACAGAATACACATGCTGACACACTTCTTATAAAGACACTCCAGAGTCTCAAGAAAGAATATTCAAACTGCCCCTGGTTTTCCATAACAGCGGACTCCTCTTGGATAATCAGAGGGAGAGAAGAACAAATAAACATGAAAGAAATCATCAAAATCCTCAAACTTTACTATACCAATTACTTTTTAGCTTCTCCCAAATTGAACTTAGAAACAAAGCAATGCATGATATAATTTCTGGGAACCAGAGATTGGCCCCATCTTCTGCCCCCCAACTGGCATACCATGTGGCAGAACACACACTCCAGGACACACCCTCTTCCGTCTACTTCCCCTCCACTCTGAGCATCTGGAGTCTCTGCCCACGTTCTTTTTTTTTTTTTTAATATTTTATTTATTTATTAGAGAGAGAGAGAGAGAGAGCAAGCACAGGCAGACAGAGTTCTGCCCACGTTCTATGTGGACCCTCGCTCTATGCCTCTACACGATCCCGTATATGCTTAGGGATCACTACTTTCACTGCTGACTTCTTACTGATTCTTAGTCTCTTTTCCTCAAACAACCTTCTCTGAAGCTCATGACTCATTATTCACCAATGATTCATCTAGTCAGCAAGTATTTATTGAGTGTTTACTTAATACCAGCATGGTGCTTGGTGTCCAGAATACAGGGGTTCGGGGGCACCTGGGTGGCTCAGTCAGTTAAGCCTTCGGCTCAGGTCATGATCCCAGGGTCCTGGGACAGAGCTCCACATCAGGCTCCCTGCTCAGTGGGGAGCCTACTTCTATCTCTCCTGCTCCCCCTGCTTGTGCACTCTTTTGCTCTCTTTCTCTCTCTGCGTCAAATAAATAAATAAAATATTAAAAGAAGAAGAAGAAGAATACAGGGGTCCTTCAGACAACGTTCCTAACTGAAGGAGCATACTTTCTGCCTCATTGTCCCTTTCTTGACCTCATCTTTGGTTTCTCTATTTCGTTCTGAAATGCAGCTGAGCTGAGCACACCTTTCAAGTGAGAGAAGCCACTCCATAAATTGGAAAGAAAGCAAAAGTTATGTTACCTGGAAGCTTCCAATTACATGTGCCTAACTCCATCCTTCAGGCCCATCAAGCAGAATGGGTCCCTCCCTCACCTGGATTCCCACAGACTCATACATGCTTCTATAGCATAATGTTTGAAAATATTTGTTTACCTGTCTCTCTCTCCCCAACACACTCTGATCTTCTTAGGCTTGGGCACCCTGTTCCTTTGACTCATGCCTGAGTTCTAAGCACAGATCACAAGGGTTAGCACTAAGCTGGTGTTCAGTAAGGCTTTGTGGAATGCATGAATAGACGAACGAATGAATGAATCTGTTTCTTCTTACTTTCTCTGTCCATCTCCCCTTTCTTCCTTCTTTTCCATCAGCCCCACCCTCTGATGCAGGGAGACAGTATTGCCCAGTGCTTATCAACACAGGCTGTCCTTGGAGAGGTTTGGGCTTGGCTTCTACAAGCTTGCAAGAGCATATTATTAACTATTCAGGAATTTTTTGTGCTTATTTTAAGTTGTTGATGACTTGAAATTGGCTGCAGTGGGAGTATTCACAGAATGGAAATCAATAAATGGTGCACATTAAGATTTAGGGGTTTGTTTTTGCTTTTTGTGTGTGCGTGCGTGTGTGTGTGTGTGTGTGTGTGTCTGTTTGTCGGCACACCACTGCTCTGATTTAGCCAGACCTGGATTTGTGGTTCTGCTCAGCCACTCACTAATTGTGTGACCCTGGACAACTTGCTTGATATCTCTAATACTGTTTCCTCATTTATAAAGTGAAGGTGATAATTATGGCTTCACAGGGTCACAATGAGAATAAAGTGACCTAATGCTTACAAAGTGCTTAGCACGGCTCTTCATGCACAGTAAGTGCCCAGTAAAAGCAATTGGTTAGTATTCGTATTCATCTTATTTCCTGGCTTTCAGTTAATACATTATTTCCATCCAGGTTTTTTATACTTTTCTTTTTCTTATTGTCTGAAGGATTTGTGACAACTTAACCCAGCAAAAGCCATAAAATAGAAAATTTGAGTTAAAAATCAGGAGAAGGGAAAATAATTCTAATACTTAAAGTCAAAATGACAACACTATGTCAGCCAACACTATGATTATATAGAATCTGATACACCAAGGTTCACCAGAGTGTTAGCAGGAACATTTTAAGGTGTTGTCAACAAAGCCACAAAGTGTTAGAGTGGAAGGGCCTCAGAGATCTTCTAGTTCGATCCCTCACTTTACAGATGGAAAACGAGGTAGGCAGGCAGGAAGGAAATCATTTCGTGAGCACTTACAATCACGATGGCCACTGCTTTCACTCTCGCCATCTCTGTGGCGTTTCGTCGTATAGACAAAGCCGTGGAGACCAGGGGAAAACAGGCCTTTCCTCACGCCACCAGGCCAGTAGGGGCAGGACTGAAGTCAGGACGCAGATTCCCATTTCCCGATCCACCCCGTTCATCTCTCCAGGTACCACTCTGTCTCCTCACTGCAGGAAGATCTATTTCATAATAATAGCTTCCTGAAGATCAAACAGTCTCTCAAGATCCAACAGAATCATACTCAAATGGACAAACTGCAGGGGACTTCCCAGGGAATTTCCTAGGTCTGACCATGACATTTGAAAGGATGACAAGCAGAAGCCCGCTGGCGGGAACATCCTCATCCTGTGTCAGCTTTGCAAAAGAGAGCTGTGCTCTTCATTCATATTCATCTGGGGTCCACTCAAAAGTTCAGGTCTTTATGTGCTGTCCTTACAGCTAGATTTTTCCCCCCTAATTTCTACCAATAGCTTCAATTCATTCTTCATAGAACCTTCTTAGTTCATAGTCGCTGAAATCCAGTCTTTTTTCCCCCTTCCTCTTTCTCCACTTAAAAGAAGCAGCACACAGCCAGGAAGGGGTTAAAAAGCAATCGATGGGCTTGACTTGGGAGGGCAAGGAAGAAGCTGTGTAATCCACAAAGTGAATGAATCCACCACCTACAGAGAGTTAAAAGCAACATCTTATTTATTAGGCCACCACCCTTGTTTGGAACAAGCTGACTGGCAGCCCAGCCTGGGGGGTCTATTTTTATGAGGATCTTGTTATTGCCCTCAGAGCTGTGGCTGACCTCACACCAAATAAACACGTCAGTCACTTCTCAAGTCACCGTTCCCAGGTGTGGCATGGAGGCACCGGGTGTGGACCCTCCCGGCCACTGCTCCCTTTTCCCCACCTACACTCAGAAATGCTCTCAAAATCCTAGGGTCCCTTGCTAACGGTCCTCTCTCTTTCTCTCTCTCTCTCTCCCTAGACGTTCCCCAAATCATCTGCCACATCTGTCCAAGATCTCATGAACTGGATTTACCTTGCCATCCAAGTGGAAGGGCAAAGCCACCAACCTTCAGAGAAAATTCTGGATAGTAAAGAAGGCCCCGAAAGGAGGAAAACCAATACACAATATACAATACACAAAAAAAAGGGAGGAAAAATAATACACAATACACAATGAACAAATTTTCTATTATAGATATAGCCTTCAAAAGTTAGGTTGGGCTCTATTTCTTACTACTTTTTTTTCCCAGATTTTCTTAAATGTGTTTTTTATTATTTGTTTTTCATTCAGCAGAATTAACTGCTCCAGACTTAATCACAGGTGGGCTTAACCACAAGCATAATTCTGAGCCCCATCATTCTGCCACCTGTTTGAGTGAACTTGGGTGACACTGACTCACTTAAGTTTTTAAATGAGGGAAGTATGATAAAATAAATAAATAAATAAAAATTTTAAAATGTTTTTAAAAAGAAGCTCTGCCACCAAAAATCAAAGAAAACCTCCGAAAGCCACAGGAAAGCCAACTCTGAGAGTTATTTGCATTCCCCACCATGTGGAAGCCTCTCCAGACTATTCCTTTTCAGTCACTGATGTGCTCATCTGGGGATATCTATGGTTGGTCTGCAGTTCCTCTAGAAGATTCTTACAGATCCCAACTCCCTCACTCAATACCTCTGTGATCTTAGACAAATCACGTGGACCTTAGTCCTTTAAGGGTAAAATGGGAATATTAATTCCTGCCTTATATACTTCCCTTAACAAGTACAAATGTGCTTTGGACACAATACATGGTAGAAAAATGGCGGCTTTTGTTCTTGAGATTAAGACCAAAAATGAAAGGAGTATGTGTTTCATCAGAAAAAACATAGGGCGTTCAGTTCCGGGTGTATTTCTGGGGCCGTTAGCAGTGAGCTACTGTGGGGACAGGAGCAGACTGACCTGCCTCCACGTTTGTGGGAGAAGGCTCCATCCTGGGATGGAGGGAAGCAATGCATCCTGGGAAAGCCAGAGCATGCCCATTGTCCAGGGAGCCACACTGAAACCACGCTCTTCAGAAAGCACCGCGTGCACAGCCCGTAGGAAAAGAGTTCAGACACTTGTGCTTACTCTCGGACTGTTTTCCCAGGGCTGGTCCTGCCTCGGAACCTGAGTGGGGATTTACTTTCCTTGTTCCTTGAGGGAAACAGGAAGCGCAGTTGAGATGATCATAACTCTATTCTGCAGGTGAAACGGCAGCTCTGATGTGGCCTGTGTTTTATTCCCACCTCTCCTTCAGGCTTTACCTGAAGTATCCCAAGGGAAACAGGGCTGGGAGTTGGTATCTTCACAGATCTTTGTTCTGTTTCTGGAGTGTCTGAGCCTGTAACCTAAAAATACTACTGGGGAAGTACCTCTTTAGGCAGAAGTACCATTGGAATTCATTCCTTCCTCCTCTGAGAAGTGGGGAGAGGTGCAGACACCCACGTGGAGAAGGGCCTCACATTTCCAGACAGGTCCAGACCAGGCGAGGGTGGCCCATGCAGGTCGGCAGGTAACAGGCAAGGGGCTGAGGAATGGAGGGAGGAAAGAGGCAGGCGAGTGTTCTCATGGTGCACGGTGAGGGGAGAGTGGAAGGATGTGGTCATGGGGAGAGAGGAAAGAAAGATGAATGGGGCCTGAGTCAGTCATAGGCTAAAACAAACAGGAAGGTTTTAAAGTGAGATTTGAGGAGAGGAAGTGGTTCTGAGCAAGGGAGGGAGAGAGTTCCAGAGATCTGTCTTGGAAAAGAGCTACTCTTCATTTTTTTGGATAGTCCTCCTCATGTGAATATTTCTTGGCCGTTCTAACAGATGGGTGAACCAATTTTTTATTATTATTATTTTTTAAATCCCAACTGGTTCCAACCTTTCCCTAGAACTTGAACCAAAAAGGTTTGAGACTTCAGGTTTGAAAATATTCAGTGGATTCATTTGTGCTAAATTGCACTGGTGCCTGGTGCTCTTAGCAAACACTTGGGGCCACCGATGAAGAGAGCATGGGGAGGGGGTGGGAAGCATTCATCTCCAACCCCGAGGTCATCTCTCTCATACCATGTCCACTGCGCCTCAGTGATCCAGGGAACGTGATCCCAGGAGAGCTCAGCACCTTTCGGAATCTGTCTAAATCTCAGATGTGGATTTACGATTGGCTAACTGCAAAAGGGACTGTGTGTGGTGGAGAGAAGGAAGAGCAATAGAGTTTTGGGGCTGGGGGTCCAGGGTAAGCTCACATGAAAAGACAAAAGGTTTTTGCTTGGCATTCCATGGAAAGCATGAAGACACAGATCCAACCAAATAAAGGGCAACCTTTGATAGATGTGCAGTGACTTGCTCTGTGAACGAAGGCAGCTCTAGAAGCCAAAAAACAAACCCAAAACCAACTAACCAAAGAAACAAAAAGCCTTCTTTGAAAGGACTTTTAAAAAGCAAATCTTTCCAGTTCCTTAGGGTAGACCCCTTCCCAAGACAACTTATCGGAAATTGTTCTGTCTGTATTGTGAAAGATGAAAAAATCCCCATCCCATGGGCTTCAAAAGCCAAGAGGCTTTGCCTTTGCTTGTTTCATGTCTTTGGGAACCAAACCTTCATGGACCTTATTTTTCCCACCTGTAAAGTGGGGATAACAAGGTTTGTTCCCACCTCAAAGCGTATTACTCACATGGTAGAAACTTGTGTAAAGATCTAGAAATGTTTACAAAAGAATATGTTTCATAAGAGCAGAAAATTGTTGCAGAACAACAACTAAGGACATCCGGGTGATTGTTTCTTTCTAGTCTGAAACTGAACTGAGGTACAAACAAGCTTAATGCTGAATCATTTTTCTATGGAACCAGAAAATAAACTACTGAAATAAAAACCCGAATGTTTTCTTGTGCTGTGTCCATAGTCCCTATTATGAAGTCAAACTTCCATATATTAATAAAATTTCAAATCTTGATAACAGTAAACACATTTAAATATTTACTTATTATAAATATTTTAAATATTATTTTGACAGCTATTTTGAGATATACATTTCTTCATAACATTTTTTCAATTTAAAACTGCACTGTCAAATGCCATAGTCACTAGTCTCATATTGCTACTAAAATTTACACCTGACTGGAACGCCTGGGTGGCTCACAGTCAGTTAAGCGTCCACCTTCGGCTCAGGTCATGATCTCTGAGTCCTGGGATCGAGCCCCATGTCGGGCTTCCTGTTCAGTAGGGAGTCTGCTTCTCTCTCTCTTTCCTTCTCTCTCTCTCACTCTCTCTCCCTTTCTGCCCTTCCCCACTGCTGGTTCTGTCTCTCAAATAAATAAAATCTTTTTAAAAAATGTTTAAATTTACACTTCACTTAGTATAATTTAGTACAGCTAAAAATCCAGTTCCTTAGTCACGCCAATCACATTTCAAGTGTACAGTAGCCATTGGTGGCCAGTGGCTGTGGATTACACAGTAGAGACATAGCTTACTTCCATCACTGTAGTAAGTTCTATTGAGCAACAGTGTTCTAAAATAATATATACACATTACAAAAATCTGGAAAACACATAAAACCAAGAAAAAAGATAAATATATTTCTCACTTTCCTATCCCCCCAGTGAAAACCACTATTAATATTTTGGCAGGTTCTCTATAATGCTGGGGTTTTTTCTGCACATCTGTTTTGTTTACATTACATGGTTTTGATCTATTGAATTTACAACATTATAGTCTGCCTTCTTATCTTTAAAATGTAAGCATTCTTCCACATTATTTTTTGTTGCTCAGAAGCACTTTCAGTGGCTGTACCCAACTTCATCAAGTAGAGGTACCATTTCCATAAAAAAGAGCACAGGTTTACATTGTTTTAAATAAAATGGAGGTAAAATTTAAAACATGCTAGGATTCATTGGCTTTTGAAGGGGCTAGAGAAATTGCTTGATTTTATGGTAGTTTCTGACCACTTGCATTTTACTAGAAACATGCACCAAATCCAGAAACAGCTGACTGACGTTCAGGGATAACCCACCTGAATCAGTGGTGGCTTCCTCTGTCTTCCTGAGCCCCCCCAAAATGGTAGAGGCCACACAAGTGTCATCACACATAAGAACACCCATCGCCCACCACGTTCGAGCTCTGCTCAGCAGATGCTAAGTAAGGGCAACATGCTGCACAATGAGAATAATCACCCTGAAATTACACGTTTCATTTGCCAAAAGCTAAAGCGAAAGGATTATGTTCTCGAAGAGCATTCTCTCTGCAATATACCGTGAACATTGCAGGGCTCATGTGAGTGGCTGATGAGGTGATTTACCTGAGAGGGCCCCACGCAGAGCCTGGCACGCTCTCTCCAGCAAGCTTCCAGAACCTTCACTCCACTGGTTCTCCTTCTGCAGTGGCTAGCTCCTTCTCCGTCCCCTTTGTTGGATCCTCTCCACTTCCTGAACTTTGAGCGTCCAGAGGCCCAGATTCTGTCTTTGGACCTCACTCTGTTCACATTCTCTCCCCGGGTGAGTTCTGCCAGCTTCCTGGCTTTAACAACGATGGGGACCCCCAAACTTCTCTCTGCCTCCTCACTCTCTCGGATCTTCAGTCTCATAGACCCGCACAAACATCTCCTATGGGCATCTCAAAAGTCAAATGTAATTCTCTCTATCAAACAAATGAACCTGGGGGACAGATGACAAATTTTCAAAAACCCCGGGGTCCTCGTTGCCCTCAGCTTTCTCTAACATCCAGTTCATCATTAAATCCCATAAATTCTGCCTTCCCCGCCTCCACCACCCGGACCCAGTTACCTTCCTCCCAACTGGTTTGTCTGCTCCCTGCACAGTCCTCAGGGTCTCGCCTTCACATTATCTCTGTGGTTCCACAGAGTTATTGTGGTTCCGGGTGGTTCCACTTGCCCAACCCCCTCCTCAAGGTGTCTGAAAATACAGAGAAACATTTAGAGCTGTCGCAATGATGCTTACCGCCTTTAAATCCTGGGGGATAAGTATCCTAAACGCTTAGGGTGGGCCTTCACAGCGAAGTACCATCCCCACCCCAAATGCCAATAGCCCCCTTCAATGGGAAGACCCGACCTCGTGTGATCCTTTTAAAATGAAAGTCAAGTGTGGTTTTGCTACAGTCAAAATCTCCCATGGCTCCCTACTGCACTCAGAATAAAATCCCAATTTCTTACTATGACCTCGGAGACCCCTCGTTCCCCCCCTCACCTTCCAGCCCCCAACTCCTCAGATGTTCCCTGCCCCCTTCACTCTGTTCCACCCCACACGCCCCCATGCTCACCATCATCTGGGCCTTCAAGCTGGCTGCTTCATCTGCCTGGGGAGCCCCACTGGGCCCTGTCCCTTCTGTACTCAGGCCTTCTGCTCCAATGTCACGTTGTCTTAAGACATTTCCAACTTTGCTACTCATTTTCACAGACCCCAACCTCGGGAGCTTGGCAGTGTTGGTCCCCTTTGCTTTCTTCCTCCTCACTAACATTTATTTACTTCTTTGTTTGTAATCTGTCCCCTCCTCCTGAGTGTAAACTTCAGGATGTCAGGAACTTGCTGCTGATGGTGGGTGAGGTCATTGTTGTTTCCCTTCAACACGAGAGCAACGCTGAGTCTAACCTAGAACTTGGTGGCAAGAAATCACGACAATAATAGGCAACCTTAGGGAGCATTCCCCAACTGCCAGGCTCTGTTCTGAGCACTTTACAAGCATCGATTGAGCTTTCCAATCCTGCTGTAACAAATCACTACAAACTTAGTGGCTTAAAACAACACAAATTTATTACCTTACAGTTCTGGTGGTCAGAAGTTCCAAATTTGTCTCACGGGGTGAAAATCGAGGTGGCAGCTGGGTCGTGATCCTGTTGGAGGCTCAACGAGTGAATCTGCTCCTTGCTTCTAGAAGCTTCCTGCATTCCTTGACTGTGGCCCTTTCTCCGTCCCCTGGCTCTTCTGCCTCCGACTTGTATATAACCCTTGTGATTACATGGGGCCCACTTGGGTACGCTTGAGGATCTTCCTATCCCGAGATGCTTAATCACAGCTGCAAAGTCTCTTTTGCCAGGAAAAGTGACAGACTCACAGGCTCTCGGTTTGAGAGTATCCACACCATGCAGGGACATTATTCTGTTTGCCAAATAAACCCACTCTGTGCTGTTTCTACTCACAACACTTCTAGGTTTTTTCCACACCAAAACCAAGTCCTCCAGTTCCCCAGGTTCCACCTGGATGTCCTCCAATTCAATCTCTCCTGACCCTATCTAACCACCTGATAGCATCAAATCCCACAGGTGAAGGGCTCAGTCCCCTAAGACTCCCCCACTTCAAATGCCAGTTGCAAATCCCATGTTGTCACTGGCCAGCTGTAGACTCAGATCACAGCCCTATCCGCAAGTTTGATCATTTGCTTGAACAACCCACAGGACTCAGGAAAGTACTTGTTGTCAGTTTATTATAAAGGATACAGCTCAGGACCAACCGAATGGAGGAGCCCCTGGGAGGGATGGATGTGGGGGAAAGGGCACAGAGTTTCTGTGCCAACCTCCCAGCAACCCAGAAGCTCTCCAAACCCCCAATTTAGGGGTTCTTACAGTGGTTTCATTCTGTAGGTATAATTGATTAAGTCACTGGCCATTGCTCATTCACTCAACCTCCAGCCTCTCTCTCCAAGAGTCAGAGAGTTGGGCAGAAAGTGTTAGGTTTCTAAATAAGGCTTGATCTTTCTGGTGACCAGACCACATCCTGAAGCTATCTAGAGGTCCACTAAGAGTCACCACAGAACAAAAAAATCCTCCTATAACCTAGGAAATCCCAAGGGATTTAGGAGTTCTGTGTCAAGAACTGGGACAAAGAACAAATATACATTTTTTATTAAGACACACCCACTACTCCTCCTAGCAACTTTGTGAGGTTGCTTCCAACATTGCCCCTATTTTACAGATGAGAACACTGAGGCAGAAAGGGTGAAGTCATTGCTCAAGGTCGCAGAACTAGTAAGTGACACAGTCGGCCTTCCTAACTACTATAGGGTCAACACTCAATGCACTGTATTGAAATCAGATATTTTCTATTTTTTTGTATTTCCACTGTTATGAACAGATCCAGCTTGGAAGGATGAACAGCACCGTCAGACAGCAACCCGGAAGAGATTTGTAAATGGCTACCTTGAGTGAGAATTTTTGGGACCTTGATGCTAGCTGTTTCCATATTGAGTGCCACGCTTTGTCCTTCCCCCTGGTTCTACCAGGGACGCCGAGGAAACCACCATTAATCAAGGTATCTCTAAGGTTGTAGGAGGAGAGACTGTTGAGGAGAGGATCTTTGGAGAACCCAAGAAGTGTTTCTAGGGATTCACTATGCCTGGACTGTCCCTCCCCACCAGGCTGGTGCATGGGAACTTAATCTAAATGTCACCTCTTCTAGAGCCCGTGCTGGCTTCTGCTGAGAGATACAGACTCCTTCCTCCTTTGTGCCAGCTCTGGCTTCGTGCCCACTTTCATGGCAGCAGTCATCACAGGGTACCAGTTATTTATCTCTGATCTTTCCCCTACTTGCTAGACAGCTCCTTGAGGCCAGACAGTCTCAAGACAACGGTTGCTAGGGTGTGGTTCCAGGATCCCTGAACAGGGGTCCCCCTTCACCCTCTCTGGTCACAGACTGGCTGCTGGTCAAGACCAGGCTGGACCATGGGTTCGGACGCAGACCCAGAGAAAGACCTCACCCCTCCATGAGCTCAAAGATAGGAAGGCCTCAGGAGCACACTTTGAAGAAGAGCACAGAGCCACAAAGAAAAAGGAGGACTTGTTACACGAGGTAGGAATGGGCATGGCCAGGCAAGGCTACCAGTGCTGGGAATCAATACTCATCCCTCTTCCCCTTGACAAAGACCTGCTCTGCCCTAGAACTGAGATGAGAGTGCTAACAGGGGCGAGAAAAGGAACATGTCAATGATATGAAAGGCAACATACCTAGGGGAAGAGATGTCCAGATCTACAGTCATCTGTGGACCCAGAAATCTTCTGATGGAATAATTTTGAAAGCGTGCCCTGAAATGCATCACTTGAGAAAGGTTGTGAAATGAAGACTCGTGGCCACGGTGAGGAAGCCAGCCTCCAGAAGCCTTCTGCAGATGACAGATGCCCATCAGGCACTCCCTTTGGCCCAACAGCCCAGCGCTGGGGTTCACAGTTCACAGTTCACAGCTAACAGCAGCGGCTGTCACCACCGATGGTGAGGACCGCACTCGGGAGGCAGGCTGGCCAGCAGATTGCTTTCTGGAGAGACAGAGGAGCATGAGGAAGAGAGACAGCAACATTCCTTGACCTATATCCTCATCAAGTACCCTACTAGGTTATCTATACCCTCACATCCTCAAAATAAGCAAGACTGGGGTGCCTCGGAGGCTCAGTCGGTTGAGCATCCAACTCTTGGTTTCAGCTCAGGTCATGATCTCAGGGTTGTGAGATCAAGCCCCAAGTCAAGCTACACAGTCAGTGAGGAGTCTGCCTGAGATCCTCTCCAGCTCCCTCTGCCCCTCTCCCCACTCACAGTTGCATGCGCTCTCTCTCAAATAAATCTTAAAAAACAAAAACAAAACAAACAAAAGAAAAAAACAAGCAAGCCTACAACAACAACTGGAAACTTAGGCTCAGACCAGTGCACTACCCAGCCCAAAGGAGTAGAGTAAGTGGCAGAGCTGAGGTGGGAGGCTTACTTGCCCTCACTCCCCCAGACTCCTCCCTGCTCATTACCCTGTCCCACACCAAAAGCTCTCAGGCAGCGCCATTGTGAGGCAGGAAGTGGAAGAAGATGCAAGACAGTCTGAAAGGTGCTGGGCACTGCCCGCGTCTTGGCAGGCCTGGGTCCAGGTTCAGGCTCAGTTGATGGGAGACTGCGATCAGGTCCCCCGAGCTCTAGAGCTTTAGGCTCCTCGTCTGTCTGGAGCGGAGCTGCACGAAGGTCTCTGAGAGGCCTCCTGGAACTCCAATTCCACGATCTTGGAAACTTACACCCTTCAGTGAGGATTTGTCCAGCTACAACTCTGAGAAAAATTATCCTTGTGGATATGAGACTCAGAACGTTAAGACTTTGCAAATGTTACAATTCCAGCAACAATGTGTGCATAGAATATTCTTGGCCAGGGAGGGCGACATTTGGGAAGAGCGGAAGTCCATCTGTCAGCAGTGGGCTTAAATGTGGCTGAATGGTGAACGGGGCGATGGGAGGGGGAATCTGGAAAGGTTCACAGTCTGTTTGAAAAGAAAAAGGGTTTTAATGGGACATGCTCACTCACACTGGATTTTAATGACCTCTCAAAATGTAACTTGGGGGAAGGAGCGTTAAGGAAGAGGATTTGGGGAGGGAACAGAGAGGAAGAAGGAGAAAGTAATATGTACAGGACGGATTCCGTGCCTTGGAAGGGGTGGGGGCCTCACTGAGCTTATCAACTGGAGGACAGAGTCTACCAGTAAGCCAGACCCTGGGTAGGGAGGCCCATAGTTGGCTCTTAAGATTATTATTGTTAATGCCAGAAATTAGATTTGAAAAGCAAATATTTCATTTTAAAAACTGAAAAGGTCTCATGTAAATAATGCAGGTCCATCATTTAACCTCTGTGGGCCTCAGTTTCTTTGTTTCTGGTGTGCGGAGAAGTCCATACCTCATAGGGATGTTGTGGGAATAAAATGGGACAGCACACATGTCATCCAGCAGCACCTTTGGCCTGGAAGTTCTGTCACTCATTCAGGAACCGGAAACAGCCTCAAGGAGCAAACAACCTCATGGTAACTGTAGACAAGGACAGCCAGACCATGTAAGGCCCACTTTCCCCAGTGACAGCCATGGCGATGCATTAGAGAAAACCGCAGCCGGAAATCGGGGCAGGGGCCAGGGAGACCTCCTCAGAGCCTTCCTTCCTCCTTCTGCTGTCCTCTTTGAATGAGGAAAGGAGAGTGTCCACCTGAACATGAGGCTTTCCACCACCCCAAGATGGAGGGAGTTCAAGGCAGTTTTAGTTAGAAGATGAAAGCGATGGGATATTACTCGTGGACCAAGTGGAGGAGTATGGTGGAGTGGTTGAGAATTCTGGATTTGAATTCCTAAGGTTGGATTTCAGATCTGTTGTGGAACACTCGAGCTGGGCAAGAAGGGGAGTTTAACAAAGAGATGCTTTTAATGAGAAGGTGGGGCTGGGTTTAGGAAAACAGCAAGAAACTGGGGTGGTACCTGAGAGCCGGTCACAGCAGACAGCTGTCGCCATGACAAGACCCCACAGGTCAAGGAGTGGCTGGCAAGAAAACCCCAAGAGATAGCTCCCTAGAGAATGGGAAATCAGGGCTCCTCACCCAGGCTGAGGAGCACAGAAGGTGAGCAGAAACAACAGGGAGAGAGAAAACCAGCTGGAACCCTCCCGGGATGGGGTACAAACCAAGGCCTTGGCCTGATGAACCCAGCACTTCTGCCCGTTAGTCTGAGGCTGCAGCCTAAATACCTCCTTGAAATCACTGCTAACACTCTGTTACTGAAGTGGCCTGGAGGAATCTTCTCCTTTGCCAAAACTTGGTGTTTTCGACTCACCCCTCACCCACTGCCGCCAACTCACTCTCCAAGGTGAGCCTGTCCAAGGAGACCTCCTGTCTTCCCTCCCCTAGCCAACTCTCTCCTAGAGATGTCTGTAGGGGGCCCTGGAGCAGAACATGAAGGACCCACACCAGCCTGCCAGCCTGTCCTTTTTCTGGCCAGCCCTGCTGCCACACAGAGTGCCATCCGTATCCAATAAGGGCTCCACACATTCTCCACCAGTTTAATCAGTCTGATGGCATGTCCGGGGAACACTCTAGATCCTTTAATTGTGCTCCCGAGGAGACTCACAGGACAGAGTGGTGAATTCTTGGACAGGAGACATTTCAAGCTCCTCAGCCAATGTCAAAACTTGATGAGTCAGTTGGTGTTTTGCCCAACTCAAAAGAGCTTGGAGCTAGAAGAGCAGAGACCCAACGCTCTGTTCCTCACTGAGGCACGCTCTGTGTGTCTTTCTGCTGGGGCCCTTGCCTCCACACAGCAGTGTGCTAACCCTCCCTGTGTCCCCACTCCCCATGCAGCCCGGAGCCAACAATTCTGTGGCACAGATGAGGAACAGGATGCAGTAATGAGATGACATATGGCAGTAAGAGCTCTTCCACAAGCGACACCTTACTGCACACTCACGACAACCTTGGAAGCCCGGCTAGAACCACGACAGAGACCATGGATCGATATCCTGTTATGGGCCACATCCTGTTAAAAGTGCTTTTTCATGGATTATTCACACAGGTACTGCTGATCCCTGTCTTACATTTATTTGGAAAAACTGAAAATACTGGTAATTTATCTGAGTTGCCAAGATTTGAATCCAGGGCAGATCACCTCTAAATCACTCTGATACTCTCGCTCTGCAGATAACAAAGGACTTAGGATGCCTGGATAAACTATTGACAGTTCATTCACAAAGTGGCAGAAGTGATTTTTTAAATTTTGAATAGAATATAGGGTGATGGTCATGTTGCCTTCTGGAAAGAAAAGTCAGAGACGGCTCGGAGGAGGGAGGTCAGTGCGGGAGCAGCAGTGATATTGGAGGGATGAAGAGGCAAGGCCACCTGTGTGAAAGCAGCAGGAGGTCTCGAGGAGGAGACAGATCTAGTACTGAAGGTGGAATGAGCCCTGCTGGGTGGGAGGTGGGCGGAGGAGCACAGGGTGGAAGGGAGAAGTTTAAGAACTCTCTCCAATTTCTGCTTCATAGAGAAGTGGGTTTATCAACTGGCAAAAGATTACAAGAAGGGGACATATCTGAGGGCTTTTGGAGGGAGATCAGTGGGCTCAATTTGAGATTTATTGAATTCAAGATACAGGATATTCAGATGGGGGTGTCCCCTGTATGGACTGAATGCTGGTCTCCGCCCCCCCCCCCCAATACCTCCCAATGTGATGGTATTTGAAAATGGGGCCTTTGGGAAGTGAGTAGGATTATAAGAGGTCATGAGGGTGAGGCCCTCATGAATAGGATAAGTGCCATGAAAAGTCACCAGAGTGCTGGCTTCCCCTCTCTGCTCTCCACCATGCAAGGATACAAAGCAGTCTGCCATCTGAGTCCTATTGTGTCAGCACACTCATCTTAGATTTCCAGCCCCCAGAACTGTGAGAAATAAATTTTTGTATTTATAAACCACCCAGTTTATGGTATTTTTGACTAGCAGCTTGAGCTAAGACGCCCTTCCAGATTGCTCCCTCCTCATCTTCTAGAAGAGAGTGCAGCAGACACTCCAGGGCCCAATGGTGACACCCCCTCTGGGCTTTCCAGCCAGACTTCTGATGGCCAGCACCTTGCCCAGAGGTCCCTGGGGTTCCCATGGTTCTAAACCATAGGCTGTTCTGCCCCCCTCCCAGAGGGTATTTGGTACCTTCTGAAGACATTTTTGATTGTCACACCTGGTGTGTGTGTTGGGGGTGGGGTGTTTGCTCCTGGCAACTGCCATTTAGTAAGGAGAGACCAGCGATGTTGCTAAACCTCCTACAATCTTCAGGGTAGCCCACACAACTGGGAATTCTGCTCCAAATGTCAGTAATGCTGAGGTTGAGGAACACTTCCTGGCAGGATTAAGACCCAGTTTCCCATAGTGACCCCTAGCTTGATGAGCCCTTAGGTGGCGTTCCCTTCCCTTCCCTTCCCTTTCCTTCCTCCCTGCCCCACTTCTCTACTGGGAGCTCCTGGGACCCCCTCCCAATTAGCTGTTTGCCCTCAAGTCACTGTCTCAGGGTGTGCATCTGGGGGCCATAAACAAGACACTCAAGCTATTTCTGGTCTGGGCGAGCAGATAGAATCTATCTCCTATACCCCACTAGAAAAAAAACACTCCCCACCAAGAGGGAAATGAAAAAGATGTTTTGAACATATTTGTGGAGAAAAGGCAACCATCCAAATGATGGTAACACGAACAGTGCCCTCTTAGGACACACCACAAAAGCAAAATGAGCACAGACTGAATTTGGGCAGAGTCCACACCGGCATGTGTCCTTGAGGAGGTGAGGCAGACTGGCAGCAAGTAGGAGAAAGGCCTTTCTGAGAAGAGGAAGTGCCCCTGTGGGCCCTCCCCAGATTCCAACCCCAGGTCATAATACCCTGGTATCCTTTCCCTTCCAAAGCCAGGCTCCCAGGGCATCCTGGGAATTGTAAACACAACCGTGGAACATTACAGAGAGCGCACATGGCCCAGAACGTCCTCCTCCCTGTGTACTTCCTCTTTGTGGGAGGGGACAAAATGGCTGCAAATGTCTCCAACGTGAAGGGAAATCTTTACTGGTATCACGGCCAGGGGATTACATCTGCCTACAGTTACAGGATGTATCACTTGCAGAGAATTCCTTCCACAACATACTCAAGGAACCAAAAAAAAAAAAAAAAAAGAAAAAAGGTATTAAATCGCCAGCTAAATTTGATCTATATTTTTCATTCTGTTTTTTTCCTCCTGTGGTTTTTCACCAAAGTCCACTTTGACAAGCCATTAAAAGAAAACCCTATGTATATGAGCAATAGATTTAAAAAGAGGAAAAAAAAAAAAAAGAAGGTATCAAACAACCCAACGTATACAATTTGGAAGACGTAACCGGATCCTCTGCACTGGCAGGCCGTAAACTGGGCTAGGGAGGGACATTGTTTTTCTTTTGGTCATTCTGCCAAGTTATAAAGGAAGTTGGAGATTAGAACAAAATATTTCAATCAAAAATGAATCCTTCAATGAAAGTTGCTTGATCCCCTTTGCTACCACCCCCAGCCTCCCTTCCCCCTTATTGGAAGCATATTTCTCTTTGAAAAGAAGTAGTGTATTGTTGCTGAATAGAAGGGGGACAGCCCACTGGGGACACACATTGATCTCATCATTTTAAAAGTGGGAGATAAATGACCTAAGGCCTCTTCCCAATCAAATGGTGTTTCTGCACATTCTCAGAATAAATGGCACAGTTTTCCCTGGTGGGGCAGCACGGGCTCACCCCATAGCTGGGTCTGCCTATGTGAGCCATGTGTCCCAGCTCCCCAAACGAGCCTAAGAGCAATTAAGATGGATCTGTCTGAGCAAGGCCAGCGCATCACATCGTTCTTTGAAACTCAAACAAGACCTTGACTCTTCCTAATGGCAAACTTACAAAATAGCCCTCGTATTAAGATGCAGTATTTTGACTTCTTGAAATCCCCCTCAAATTCACTAGGAGAGGTGGATAGATAGCTTAGGTTCATCAAATAGAAAAGGATAGAAAATACCACAGAAAAAGGTCTAAGAAAAGAGAGGTAAGGAACAGAGCCACGTCTGATAGCCAAAGAGTTTCTCTTCCCCGGCATCCTGCCCGTCTCTCCTCCTAAGGATTCCATTCTTCTATGTAAGAAGGAATATATTTTTAAATTTTAATTCTGGTATAGTTAACATACAGTGTTATATGAATTTCAGGTGTACAATAGAGTGGTTCAATAATTCTGTACATTACTCAGTGTTCATCGTCATGAGTGTATCCTTGATGGGTGAAGCAGGTGATGGGGATTAAAGAGATTTGCATATTCAAAGTGGCCCAAGTCAATGTGGTCCTCTGGGTACCAAGCCCACTTCCTACATGTTTAAAAGAACAGTGCAAAGCCAATAATGTGGTGGGACTTTCTGACACCGGGTCCTGCTTGTTAGAACCATGATTCAAGAATTTATGAAGGGAAAAAAAAAATCAGCAAAAATGTGATTCCAGAAGAATCCAAGCAATCAAGAACAGTTTTATAAGTTGGCCAGCATCTTTGTAACTGGCCAGGTTCTACACCCTTCAGTATACTCACCCCCATGCTTCTTGCTAAACCAATCTATCCACTGCTCTTCAACACTCTCAATAAATGTTGGTAATGTAGCCAACCGATATGAATTAGACAGTCATAATAAATAACAGAATTATCAAGGATATAAAAGCATAAGGGTACATTGATGGTATTCATAACAGCATGGTAATACATAATAATGGTTTTGCTCTCTAGGGGCAAGAATGAGTTGTATTCCACAATGGATTTTCCAATAAACATTTGCAAATAATACATATTTTGATAGCGAACAATTACATAGAGCCCATACATATCCTGATTCTTCTCCCCAGCCTCCCTGGCTTCATCATCCTATGACCTCATATATTTCAATGACAATCTCGTATCAGAGATGACTTGAGGCATCACATGTCCCTGACTTAACACGCACCCAACACCTATGCAAGTAACCCGGGAGCCTGGCATTCCCCTTTGCAAGTGCTAAATATTTTAGGAGGTTTTAAAATAGGAAAACAACACCACATTAAACGATCCTTCATAAACCCACAAAAGAGCATCTGTGAGCGAGAGCCTTTGCCATGGTCCACCATGCTCACCTACGTGTGTTCAGCACAATGTGTGTGTATATGTATGTGTGTGTGTGTTTGTGTGTGTGTGTGCATGCAGTTGTGTTCCTTCTGCCTGATTTTCAATGTTGAATTAGAAATGACAACAAAAAAATAACTCCAGTCCCTCACAGCCTGGCCTCTCTTTTGTTCTTAAATGTAAACCCAATGCCACCCTCATTCCTAGACAAACTGTAGGTCTCCAGATCCTTTCCAGCTCACCTGTTTGATAGCTCTTGATGGCACTCTTTGCAAAAAATCCGAATGAACATGGCTGTATCCCAGGGATGGAGCCACCTGCTCTGGCCCCATGTTCTCCATCTAATCATTGCAGTGTCACACCATTAGGGGTTATGATTTGCTTCATTTTGCACAGGAGGAAGCTGAGGCTCAGAAAAGTCAAGTGACTTGCCCAAGGTCCCTTCAACCTCTCTGCGTCTTTGCTCCAGCTGGCCCTGACTGGGAGCCCTTCCCTGTCAGTGCTATCCCACCTGACCTATGGAGGTTATCACCTGGGGGATCCCCAAGCTCCTCCTCCCAAGGGCTATCCCTAGTCACCTTGTCATTGCCTTTCACCCTCTCACCTGCTTTGGCCAGGACAGCCTTTCTGTCTAATGTGGCTGCTTCCCTGACTGTACTTCTATGCCTCTAATCCACGGGAGCCCACGAGCTGCCAACTCACTATCACAAGGACACCACCTGGCCCCCTCCACGCTCCCGACAGCCCTTGCTGCCCCACAAACTAGCTGGGTGAGTCTGGGAAAGTCATTAAAACTTCTTGACAGTTTCTTCATATTTATAATAGCCATCATAATCCCAGCTCTATCTCTGGAAAAAAACTCAAGTGGAGATCGAATGAGACTCAGAAAGCAGGCTTTGGGGAGCATAATTCTCATGCCAGATTTTATTATCTCCAAAATGTCCTGAAATGAAAATTTTCATCTAAATTTGCTCAGAATGTGGGGTTTCTGCATCTTGATCCAATGCTGGAGTTTTCCTCCCATATTGCCTCTTCTGCCCACAAGGAATGAAAGTTGGTCAATCAGCTTCTCCCTGCAAAACCTTAGTTCATAGTTTGTGTTCCAGAAGGTATGACCAAGAATTGTATTCAATAATAAACACTGCATGTCTCATTTATGAAATCACCATTAAGGAACTCTTGGTAAAAAGTCTTACTTTTAATACCTAAAGGTCATATTTAATTAATACAATCTTAGGGATGCCTGGATGGCTCATTCATTTAAGCGTCTGCCTTCGGCTCGGGTCATGATCTCGGGGTCCTGGGATCAAGCCCTGTATCAGGCTTCCAGCTCAGCCTGTTCCTATTCTTGTTCCGGTTCCTATTTTTAATTTTTTAAAAAATTAAAAAAATTTTTTAAATTTTTTTTGAAAAAAATTTAAATCTTAATGTTCTAGATTGTCATATTTGATGAGATAGCCAAAAAGAAAAATAAGCTTTGGAGACAGAAATTATTGAGAATCCTGGTGCCCAGAGCGGTTCAGATCAAAATAAATACCCCAAAGCCCTCAATGTCTCCACTTTATCATGCAGTAAAAATCGCAGCTCCAGCTTGACTTCCCAGGCCAACTCCAGCCTTCATCTACCTTTCCCACCCAAAGTGCCTCTTCTCCTACATGAATTATTTGCTTTAGCCACTCTGGATTATTCGCTCTCCTCTTTTAAAATTCCCTTCATTGTCTCTCCTTAGCATTTTTCTTCAGGTCTCCACCACGAAAATGCCTCTCCTTCTCCCCCTGACCTAACCAAATCCAACTAATTCAAACCTCCACTTCTTCCATCAAAGTTGCCCTGATCACCGCAGTCTGAACAGATTTCTCCTTCCCCTGAGCGCCTGTGGCAAGCTCATGCTCTCTCTCACCCTGCGCTGCCTTCTGACTAGTGTCGTCTTGAATCATCATTAAACATCTTTCCTTTTTATATGTTAACGTTTGGTGCCCCCATTCTGCCCATACATCCAGAGTCAGTGAAGGCAGCACATCACATATGGTAGCGACTCATTAAAAACTTGCTACTTAAACTTGACCCACACGCTTGCAAAACTACTCTGATCCAAAGAAATCTTTCTCCCACATAAAGCAACAGAATTGTAGAAATCCACCCCATTGAATATTTTTGGCTAAAAAGGAAGGAGTAGCTTTCCACGGTCTCAACGGAAATGGTGCATGTGAATGTGTGTTTGGGATACAGAAGTAGAGAGAGGCTTGTTAATTTTAAAGCCACATAGCATGTTTGGCTAAGACTATGACTCCATTTGTGTATTTCAACCACGTAAAATACACCCTGGGATTCTGGACTGAGAAAAATAGCCATATAAGGAGAAAACAAGACATTCCCTATAGCTGCCCTTGTAAAACACTCCATGATTTAACCCTCTGCTCGGACAGATCCAAGCTCCTGCACTTTACAACTGCAAACAATCAGATTCCTGGGAAGAGCTCAGCGTGTGACCTGCACCAACCAGCACAGCCGATCACAGACAAGACCTGACAGGTCACACAAGGGGCAGCATGACCAAAGCTTTGTAGCTGCCTGCCTTTCTCTTGGCAGTACACTGTCCCAGCCGGAGCAGGCACCGAGATGAGCTCCAGCCCACAGACAACTCTAAGGAGCTCATTAATCCTTCTTTCCTTTAAGAACACAGAGATCTGGGGTCTGCCTCCACCTTCCAGGTGACAGTCCATCAATCCGCAGGATCCCTCCAGTGGGGAGGTGGGAGAGAGGGAAGGGGAGATCAGGAGAAGGAAAGAGGGGCTCCAGGCAAAGCAGCCAGAGGCAGGAGCTGGTCGGCCATTGCCCCCTCACTCCCAACAGCCCGCATGACCCTGCAATGCACTGTGTGCCCGCCTGGGATCTCTTCTCTGCGCAGACGAGGAACTACAGGGCCAGGGACCCACAGAGAACCCTGGGAGCCCTCGTTTTCACTCTCTACGTCTTGATTGCCATTAATAACAACTCTGAGATCCTTTTTTTTCTAAACGGAAAAACTGAAGTCATGACAGGTTCCAGTGTCCCTCACATGTAATGAATGGTGCTGGGAATAAAGATTTGAGCTACCGCTGCCCCTGCTCGTTTCCTTCCGTTACCCATTCTAATCTCTTCCCTTCCAGCAACAGAATGACCCCAAAACCCCCATGCACTGAGGAACAAGAAAGATGGCTGCCCAGCCGCACACAGTTATTTCCCAAGCTCCCCTGCAACTCAGAGTGGCCCTGGGAGGAAGGTCCAGCCAGAGGGAAGTGATTCCAAGTGACGTGTGCAAATGTTGGGTGACATCTCTGTAAAGGAGCTACTCACCTTTCCCCGGGGCTAGAAGGGCAGATGGGCGGATGAAGAGGACATCAAAAAGTAGAAGAAAGCTAGAGGATTTTGTGGAGCAGCGCCACCTGCCTGCCCGGCACTGCCCGCCGGCGTCTGGATGTTCCCTGGGAGAGAAATAACCTCATCTGCCCCCCTGTGTTTTTTAGTGTCTTTGTGACAGCAGTTTAGCGTGCACCTTAGCTAACGCACGTGACTTTCTGCTGCCTCGGCGGTGTGCAAAGAATCCCGAAGCTATACCAGCTTGCACTAATTTAAAAAGCAGAAGGGAAAAAAAAAAATCGCAGCCAAGGTATGTTAACAGTCAGCCGGATTCACATGCCAAAATCAGCCAGTCCTCGAAGCAGGGCTGGAATGGGTCTCATCCACAGGAGGGAGCCAGGCACAGGTGAAAGGTTAGAGAATTCGGATCCCTCCTTTCCATAAAAAAGTGTCCTGTTGGAAGTTCGCCTTCCCAAAGGAATTTCAGGTAGAATGATCCTACATCTCTCAGAAATGGAATCAGAAGTACTATTTAGGCAACTTGTCACCATCACTACAAAAACAGTTTATTCAAGTCTTCTCACTAATTTTTAAAATTTGCTTTACCTAACTGAAGAGTAGTGTTAAAACATTACTGTGATTGTATATTTGACAATTCCTCCTGTAAATTTAACAGTTGTCTCTTATTTGAGGCTATTAGGAACATATTAGTATTGCTATATTTTAGAACAATCTGTCCCTAATCATTAATCTTGCCCTAAATTCTGGTAAAAATGTAATTCTTTTTTTTTTTTTTTTTTTTTGGCCTGATAGGTCTTTTTCCTTCTTTTACCTTTGTTTTCTCTGCTCATTTGTATGTCTGCATATACATACTACCTGTTTGGATGTTACTCGTACATTTTTGTCACACACACATGACTTCAGAACGTATAAAATAAGTCAGCATTTCTACCCATCCACCAATATTCAGATCTCCAATCTTCTCCTACCCTTCTTCCATATTTTTGTTGTCCAACATTTCAATTACACATTCTCTGCATCCTTAAAATCTGTCAACATTATTGTTATTTTCTACAGGTAGTAAGTTTACTAACCTTTCTTGAATTTCATTTCTTTCCTTTTGGTTCAATTTTCTTCTACTTGAAATAAATCTTTTAGAAACTCCTTCATAAAAGGGGTACCTGGGAGGCTCAGTCATTTAAGCATCTGCCTTGATATCATGTCATGACCCCACGGTCCTGGGATTGAGCCTTGCCTCAGGCTCCCTGCTCCGAGGGGAGCCTGCTTCTCCCTCTACCCCTGCCCCCTAATCATTCTCTTTCTCTCTCAAATAAATAAAATCTTAAAAATGAAAACAAAAACAAAAACAAAACAACTCCTTCATGAAAATCTTTGGTAACTAAAACAAAATTTAATTTCATCTGTGTTGTTCAATAATAATTTAAGTAGTTAATGAAGTGACAGTTTCTATTCCTGTTTTGGGTATATTACTAACTTTTAGTTTCTGTTGTTTCTGTTGAAAAATCTGCCGCCTGTCTAATCATATTTCCTTTGTAGGAAATATCTCTTTTCTCTGTGTTTGCTTTAAGAACTTTTTATGGCTTTGGTGTTCCTCATTTTCATTACAGTGGACTTATGGTTTGGATTTATTCTTATTTAGTCAGCTTGTTGCTGACTTCGTAGCTTCCTGAATCTTGTGATTTTTGTCTTTTAACCATTATAAAAAGTGCTCAGCCCTTTTCTCTTGAACTGTTCCTTCTCTGTCATTCTCTATCCTCTGTTTGAAAATCATATTATTTCTCATTTTATCTTCCATATCTTTAATCACTCTCCTACACATTTATGTCTTTGTGATGCATTCTGAATTGGAATCAGACCTCTCTTCCAGCTCATTAATTTTCTCTTTAGCTATATCTAATCCATTAAAATTAATGACTACATTGTTACTTCTATTTTTAATTTTTTTCTTTTTTGGCTCTGTAGTCTCTTTTTACATGATATCTTGTATGTTTGTTATATTTTCAATTTTTTGTTTTATGTTTCTAATCATTTTAAACATATTTATAATGCTTTTATGACAGATCTACTGTCTGAAGTTACTGGGAGTCTAATCCTGCTGTATTCTATCTGTTGACTTTCTGTCATGAGGACTGTTTCCTAATATATTTTGTAATTTGGGAGGGTGAGCTTATCTTCAGTGTGGCTTTACTTACAGGAACTCTCTGTGGCCTGAGCTGAGGGTATGACTCAATGGAGTTTTGTGTTTGGTTCATGACTGTATGACATCAGGGCCTAGAATCACATTTTTATGTTAGTATCTCATCTCAAATATTCTTAGACCACATACATAGCATAAATCCAAGCTTCAAACCAAAGTAAGGAGTTAGGTTCTTGGTTCAGAATTCTTGATTCACAATTCAGAGGCTTTTCTTTGTACACAGTTTTCTGGTTAAGACAGACAAATTCCTTTGTTGTCTCCCTGTGCTAATGGCTTGCTTGGCAGTGCCTGCATCTCTCCCATCACCGAAGCCACAGAATGTAGGCCTCTGCTTTCACAATTAGTTACCTTTCCAATTCAAGTTTCCAAGACAACTTATGTAGTCGCTGCATCTTTAGGCTACATGCGTTTGGCTTATCTTGGGTGAGGAATCCACATCTGATGCAGTAAGCTGTAGACAGTAACAGGGTCTCAAAGCACTTAGGGAACTCCCTTTTGGGCTGTTTTTGGAGACAATTTCTCTAGAGGCCTGGAAAAAGGAAGGAAATGATCGTTGGAGGAAATAATTAGCATCTCTGCAAACAGTGAGTTTTCCCATACTTCTTGGTGATTCTTTAGCCTCTATTGTGGGCATAAAATTGTTAAGGGGTAGAGTCTGAGCTGTTGTAACCTGGGAGAGTGCCCAGAAGAGATCAAGGTGAGCATGCTTCTGCATAACAGTGGAATTTGTTTTCAGCTCAGATTAAATTTGGAACTTACTCTTTCACATAGCAACCTAGCCCACTGGCTGATCAAATAGATATTCCAAAAATTTTTGTTGGAACAAAATATCAAACACTTCCTCCACCCTGCAATAAAGAGATAAAGCAGCACACAAAGGCAGTAGACAGAAGGCATTCAAAGAGAAACAGAAAGATCCAAGGCCATGCTAAGGAAAAGAGAAATCTTTCCCAGAGAAATAAGTAACTTGAAGCACACATTCAGCAAAGAAAGCCAGAGGAAAGGAACCTCTTTAAGGCTCAGAACTTGGTATGGACTTTGACATAGACTGTATACCAAGATAGAGTATGTTCTGCAGCTCATTAATAAGAGCCCTGTCACAGGTGGTGACATCCCACACAGACCCTCACAGTAGGGTATCACCATGAACTTGGGCTGTTACATTAAGATAAAGCACACCCTACAGAAACAAAGACCATTCTCTTAGCCTTACCTACATAAGGGATTTAAGGAGAAGGAACTGAAAAAAAATTGTTAGTGGAACCACTGTGTTACTTTTTTGTGTATAATAATATCCATCTTAATTATGTATTAAAATATACATTGTTCAAATTGTCCTGTGGATTTCTTCTTAATATTTCTTTTGGTTTTTAAAACCCAAGTTTAAGGGTCTCTCCAAATGCTATTATAAATAGATATTTGGATTAGCTGAGAGCTGCAGACAAAATTTGGGAGCTAAGAAAGCATTCTCCTTACAGAACACTGCCGTGCCCAAGATTTCTCTATTCTGAATGTACTACTCATTATTTTCACCCTCCTAAGGAAGTCTCCAAACTTTCTTCAGAAAAAGTCTTAGGGGTGGCCATCTGGCTGAAAGATGGAGGCTAGCAGACTTGATCTGAAACTGTGTTTGCATATTTCTACTCAAATTGTGTTACTAAGATTGGCTTGTGGGAGAGGAAGATTGAACCTCATAGCCCAAGCTAACATTTGGTCCTGAATACCGAAAGGACTCCACAAGTAAAAACCCTGGAGAATAAAACCCATAGCCTGGAAAAGAACTCAGGGCACAGAGAAGCTTTGTTAGGCAAAGTTTGGGCTGTTAGGGCTTTTCAAAAACACTCAAAACACCTGTTGCCCAGGATGGGGGCACCATCCTGATGGTGAAATGCTGGACCCCTGCCAATTCTGATAGAAGTCCTCACAGGATGCTTCCTTATGAGTATACTAGAACTCAACTATGTCACAGATCTGAAACATCTAATACTAATAATGACCTCGACATTGAACCTTGGGTTGCTTTCCCAACAGTAGCTTCTGCAGTTGTTCTCAGATGAAATCAAATTACTGTGGAAAAAATGTGTGAGACCACCCTTCCCACAACCGGGTGAAAAGGGCAGCTTCCCGGGTTACCACACGTTGAACACACTATCTCACCAGCTTACAGGTGGTGTTATTCAAGCCCAAGAACGTGTGGAATGTGTCAAATGTGTGTGTCAAATGTGTGTCAAATTAGGTAGCCTCCCTCTGGAAACCGTTAAATCTTTGCATCTCATCATGGGATGGGGGGTGGGGCTCGAGGAGGGACTGTCGGTGGGAACCCAGCAATGTAACAACTGGAGCCAAACATCTCGATGCAGAAACAAGGAGGTGCTCTGCAGTGGCCAAAAGAGAAGGATCGAGCTTGGTACATGAGACCTTCCTTTCCCCAGGTAGTTCTTTCCAGAAATGATTCTGGGTGGAAGTTCCCCCCACCTTCTAGCATTCCTGAAAATATTTAAATATGAGATAGGCACTCGGGCTTCAAGTTTATATTAAGAAGTTTAGATGAAAAGACTCTTCTGTGCAGACTCACCCGGAGCTCTGGGACGGCTTCGGGCTGGAAAAGTCCATTCCACTCCCCCTGCCCAAGGGAGCTCCCTGTGTGGGCACCACAGAGAACCAGAAGGCACACTTGCCGTGGGGACCCATGACCAGATGTCGGTCCAAGGTGCTATGAGTCCTGAGATATTTCTTGAGTCCTCAGTTGGTTTTCTCTCCCTCTCAGGGTAATTGTGAGAAATAAATGAGGTAACAACATCAGATGTGTTATTAAACCCTTCCTTCCATGATCCCATGGAACCCGAGACAAGGTCTTGTGGTGGCTTTGTCGTCACCCTGTGCAGTGGGCGCTTGTGTTCTTGCTTGCCCAGCTACTATTCCCTCTTTCTCTGATCACAGCACCTCAGTTCTTTCCTGGAGAACCTCTCTGCCATTGCTCATGGTTTGGGTGCCCTCCTCTGGCCAACAGCTGAGAACATGACCCAAGCCAGACCATGTGGAATTGCCCTTCTGGGATTGGGGCAGGAGCAACACCGAGACAGAAAACTTTCAGAGCTAATGAAAGCTGGGCTCCAGGTCCTGATCAGCCTGTCCATCATTTCCTGCTTCACTGCACCCCTGCAGCTACCCTCATCCTCATCTCTTCCTCAGGTCTGGGAACCACCGCCTACCCTCTCATTAAATTTCTTGTCATCCTCTCCGAGCCTGGGTAGTCTTCTGTGCTTTGTGCCAGTGGGTCTCAGTTCCCCCTTCCCTCCACAGAAGAAGCCAATTGCCAGGTCATGGAGACCAAGGTGGCAGCAAGAAGAGAAGACCGCCTCCAGATCAGCAGCCCATGCCCCCTCCCCTGCACCTTCCTGGGGACTCTCTTCTTGGCCCCTCACCTTCTCCTCCCTGCCACATCGTTCTCCTGCACTCCACGTCATCCCAGCTCCCCCAACCATGATCTGTTTCAACCCTCAAGTCTCTTTTTCCTCTGGTACCAGGTTATTTTCATAAATCTTTCATTTTAAAATAAATCTCAGTGTCTCGTTCACCACAACATTTCTAAAATTCATTCCTCTGCCCCATTCCTCTGCCAGCATACTCATTCCAGAGGAGGGCCCTTCCCACTTGAATGTTGGCAGCATCTTGGCCTCTTGGCTCCCTCTCCTGCCACCTTCCTCTCTCCCAGAGAGAAAATGAGGTTTGGACTTGGGTGGGTTCAAAGCCCATCCATGCATGCCATGCATAACATTCCCTTCCTCAGCACCGATGCATTCTAAGACAAAAAGGCCTTTGATAATGTTTCTCTGGGGGCCAGTTTGGTGCCATTTTGCAAATTGAGAGGCATTGGCTAAGTTCCTCCTGCTGGAGAGTAAGCAGTGGTCACCAACAAAGGGTAAGTTCAGTCCCTACCTGGTTTATGGGCTGTCTATACAGCTGAGCCCCATGAGTCACCATCTCCTCACCCAACTCAAGGGTTGAGGGCGTGGTCATGGTACGTGGTATCTATTCCACCGAAACACGTTTTACCCAATCAAGCCATTACAAAAATGGCCCTGTTTGGCAGCCAGGGATCATCCCCTTCCCTCAAGAAGTGGGTATGTACTAGAATTCAGGGTACCTCTTACAGCTGGGAAACACATTCTATGGGCTGTCCTCTGGGAACCCACAAGGAATTCACGCCTGTGATTAACTTAACTGACCGTCCAATTTCCCCAAAGCCCTGCCCAGATCCAGTTGAAAGAGCAGTTCTCTGGCAACAATTTGAGATTTTGAGAGAGAAATCAAGGTAGGACAGATTCGGGTAATTTAGCATATCACAATAAACAGTGTGACTTAGAGCTGGGCTGGATATTACCGACATAGACAATGAGGAGCAGGCTACCTATCCATCACCTAACGCCTAATGTTAGGTTTGTACCGGGCCTTTTTCAAAATTCTTCTGGTGTGAAATAACGAATTTGCTCTTCACTAGAAATTTCCCATGCTACTTAAAATTAAATTAGGATTTTACTTTTGTGTGGTATTCAGAAATAGCATGTTGTACAATAGCATTGCCACATATGTGGAACATATGTTAGAGTTCCAGTTGGGGGAAATTATTTTTATAAATGTAGGCTAAAGAACATATTTTTAAATGAATTCTCTTAAACTTAAACTTCATTTTAAAGCTAAGGCCCACCACCATTAAAAAAGAGGCGGTGGGAGGAAAGGAGAGAGAGAGAAGAGAGAGAGAGAATATGGACAGGGCAGAATTCAGCAATTACTTTCACGGCTGTGTAGCCTTCAGTGAGTTCTCTAAATGATCTCTTAAACCCAAGGCTCTGGCCTTAAAACTAGATTTGGTTCTTCTCCTTGTCTCCAGGGTATGCTTGTGCCCCTGTAAGTTGAATCATGGGCAGAAATTTCCAGTATTTTTGTTCTCTCCCTGCTTTGAAGTCCATTAATCTTCATGTTGACTTTTCCTCCGCCCTCTTGAAAAAATGTATGCGTCCCCAAGTTGGAAAGCCAGGAGCTGGCACCTTTGGACAAGATCACATGGAACAGGAAAGGCAGGAAAGGCAGGAAAGGCAGGAAAGGCAAGAGCCTCGCCAGTGTGGTGAGCCACCACCACAAACCATGGCCGGCATCTCAGGAAGGGAAGTGAGTCAGTCCTCTGAATTCTGTGGTGACGAACCCCAGAGCCTCTGTCACCCCCTTCCCTCCCTGTGGGGGCACGCCTGACCAAGCATGGGGCCTCCTGCTGTGAGGCAGGGCCAAACAGATGTTCTTTTGTCCTTAACACAACGGCGCAGATGGGGACTCTTGAATACCAAGTGTTGTTCGTATTCTTGATCTAAACCCACTTTAAATCAATACATTCTCTTTCCAGTAAAGAGAAATGGAATAACGCAAGTTGACGGTGGGCGACGTGCTTGGAGCTTTTCTGAAGTGACTACAGAACAGATGGAATTCCGATATACTTCTGGACCTATAAAGAACAAACATGTGTATAACTAAACGTGAATCTGGGCATTTGAATGATTAGAGTCGAATGAAGGCAATAGAACCAATCTCTGCCCAACGTTCCGTCCGTATAAAAAACCTGCACATGAGCCTAATGATCATCAAAAAAAAGACTGATGGTGATGCCACCAGGTGCTTGGAGGGAGACTCAAGTTACCCGTCCCAGGTGGTGAGGAGCGTATGGTCTGATTAGTTACACACACACACACACACCAGCAATGGAAACCTCAGAATCTTACCTGATCCTTCTCCTTTACCTCGTGCCCTATTTGATTCCCCAGTCTTACTCCCTCTAGTTCTGTGATTCTCATATTTACGTCCTGATCTTTTCCTCTCCCAGCTGTTTCAGGCCCTCTTGCTTCTTCCCCCGATTATACCAACAGCCTCCTTTTGGGCACAAAATGCTGCCTTTAAGAGATCACCACCATGGGCTGGGCTGTCAAAGGCTAGCCCTCAGCCCACTGCCTCTACTCCCTCAACTGTAACAGATCACATTAATCAATCCCAGTGCCTTCCGCATGGCTGCACAGCCCTTTGGAGCACAGCCCCCCAAGGTCACTACCAATTTATCAGACTTCTTCCGCAAACAGAGTCTATTTACCATCCCGATCTAAGTCCTTTAAAACAAAGTTCTTCAACCGGGACGGAGCAGCGACATCCCAGCTGCCTGAAAAACACATAAGATCGAAACCTGGCATGCAATGTGGGCATTTTTTCATGTATCACACATGATTTATTTTATGTGTCTTCTTCACTGAGGGCAAAGTGAAGCTAAAGCCAAACCCGAACATTCTGCCCCTTCCAAATCCTCTCTCTTGCCCCCCACTGCTGTACAGCCTTCCCTGGTTCCTATTCCGCAGCTACAAATCTTGTGCTTTCCCCAGCCAGCTCCTAACAACTTCCATTTGGACACAGGCACCTCAGTCCAAGACTAACACCAAGACAGGTACATCCTCCAAGAAGCAGATGTCGGGATGGGATCCGACATGCAAAGCTGTATGAGGGCGGAGGCCTATGAGAGAAGATGGGGGAGGCGCCAAGAGAGGCTGGCAGAGCTGTGGGACAGCCGGGCACGTATGACCCTGTGAAGAGGAGAGAAACCCCTTGGCCGGCAGTGCAGTCTGATGGAAACTTCTGGAGGTGCTGGAGCTAGTCACCCATCAGAGGAGTCAGGGTCCCTGCATCCCTGCGGCGCTGAGTCACGGGCTGGGAGCAGGTCTCAGCACAAATAGCGGCTTCTGGTGACAGCAGCAGAGGCCTCAGCCAAGGAATGACCCTCCCACCCTCCTACTCATTCGTCCACCCTCCCCACTACTCTACATCATCTTCTGGAAACACCCTTCTGGTCTTGCCACTCTCCACCCAAGAAGATTCCAGTAGGTCCTCCGATGGCTTTCAGAATGAACGTCTATTTCCACCAGCTGGCAATCAACCTTATCTTTGAAACGCTGCTTCCCACTAACCTTTACAGCCCCTGGGCTCCAATCGGACCTCATAACTGTCGAGACACACACTCTACAGTTGCAGACATCCTGCCTTTTTCCACCCAGGTCCCCCTCCCTGGAATGCCCTTCCCAGACTGGCTTTCCCCCAGATCTGCACGTTTCCAACTTCCATCTGTGCTTCAAGGCTAGCTCAGAGGCCACTCTCTCCTTGAGGAGATAAGCTACATACACCACTGCCCTGCCCAGAATCCCTGATACCTAGGGACACAGGAAGAAGCCAAAATAGTAGAGAAAGACATAACCTGATCTGCCCTGAATGCAGAGCTTTCCAGACAGGGGATTTTAGCAAACAGCGCTTCCCCGGTTCCACGAGTGCCATTAATAGCAGTAGCTCGTGTCCGACCAACAGGGTTAGTCCCGCTTTTAGCCCTGGTGCAGATGTTTAATTAATCAGGGCCAGGGCCGCCGTCCTTGTTTGCCCTTGACTGGGTTTCCCCGATGATTACCCACCGGAAAACTCAGCCCTTTAATGCAAACAATGTCCTGATTAGTGTTTTGTGCCGAGCGGCAGGTTAGGGGAGTAGGTCCTTCATTAGCGAGCCAGCCCGGAACTGCAACGTTAAGTCTTGAAAACTCAAACCTCATTTCATACGCAACTGTCTTCCCATTTTCTCGCGTGTCAGCCCTTTCCGTAACTCCCTTTCTTTCCGTCCAACTTTGACTGGGGGAAAGGAAGTTTGCATCGAGTGAATATAGAATAGTAAATTATTCTGACTTCCGCACGGTTCCGAGGCTGACTTGGGTCGTGCAAGTGCCCTCCATCCAGCCGCGCCCCTGTCTCTCTGCGGTCAGGAGCTTGGGGGTGCCCCCCTTTTGTGGCTGGCACAGGTGTTGGTTCGCGCGACCCTTCCCCCTCTCCCTCACTAGAAAGGGGGAGGAAATCAGATGATGAAATGAAAACCTTTAAATAAAATATCATTCACACAAAGGAAAAGAATTTTCCTCTGGGTCATTATCAGTGGAAACCCAGTGAAAAGATAATAAGCACAAGATTCCTGATTAATTAAACATTTGTGCTCTTTGTATGCAATTATTCTGGGTAAAATCAACTCCGGGACATCTGTTTACTCAACCTTGGGCTGAGAAACCACCAAACTACCTCTGCTCTGTATCTCCAGGCACAATGTCAAGGCATAGAACTGAGAGCTCATAAACCCGAGGAATATGCCCGCTAATTTTCGAGGCTGGAAACAGATGACCATGCTACACGAGCAATAAATTAGGGAGGCTGACTAATCTTGCAGAGGGTTAATTGGGGAAATCTAAAGTGACAATATCTTAATATAATACATATTTACCAACATACATAATTGTTTTATGCTACAGAGCAATTAAATGTAGATGACAAACATTTTCATGAATGCTTCAATTAATATCGCCTTTTATCCAGTGAAACCGCATTTCTAACTTTCTCCTTTCACCCAGTGTCTTAGCCCCTTGGGGCCACTGTAACAAATTACCACAGACTGGGTAGCTTATAAACCGTGGGGATTTATTTCTCACCGTTCTGGAGGGGAGACATCCAAGATCAGGGTGCTGGCATGGTCTGTTGAGCACCCTCTTCTGGGTTAGAGACTGCTGACTTCTTGCTGTGTCCTCACGTAGGGGAAGGTGCCAAGAGATCGCTCTGGAACCTCTTTCATAAGGGCATGAGTCCCATTCATGAGGGCTCCGATCTCATGACCTAATCATCTCCTAAGTCCATCATGTTGGAGATAAGCATTTGGACAATTTGGGACAGACACCATTCAGACCATGGCACCCAGTTAGGTCTCCAATTTCAATGATTTTCCTAACTACTGCATTGTCAACTCTATCTTATCTTCCGAGGCCAGGGAATATCCCTGCCCAGTTTCGTGGGAGCCTAGGAATGGGCAGAAGTGGGATGTCCCTTGTCAGGTGACAAGCAAAAAACCACAATGTATGAATTAAAGAGGACCAAGATCCAAGAGTAGGTCAAGCGGAAAGTGAAACTAAGGCACAGGAGGTCAACAGGAGGAGATACAGGGCAGGGAAGGATCGAGGACTGAAGACCACACGCCTACAATAGCCTTTTTATGAATCTCTCACTGTCACCAAACACCCTGGGGAGAAGGAGTCTGGATTATCAGCCTGAGAACCTGTGTTATATGTAAACAAAGGAGCAATTGTCGATGAGTAATTGTCGATGACTGGTTGATTCTCCCTGCCTAGCCAATACCACCGTGTATCTTTAGGACTCCGGCTCTGGTGGTTCAGGGCTTGGGTGTCTTCAGATCTAACAAGGAGTTATAATAGCAATAGGTTCCCATGTGAGGGGAGAGTTGGCTTACCACATCCACCTCGCTGACCCTGGTCCTTTCTGGTGAGACTGGTGAATGAATCACACAGTATTAGGAGGCACAGCAGCAAAGATGGGGCTCTAGTCCTGATTGATCATCTCCACCTGGCCATAATGTGTGGGAAGAAGAGGTTGGACAGGGACGAGTTATAAGGAAAGGCTTTGAAATCATCCTCTGAAACCAAGATGCCCACCAAGGGATGGAATGAAAAAGCCAACAATGTCCTCTACTCCTCCCACCCCAAACAAACAAAAAGAGAGAAAACAAGGAGTGCCTTGGGAATCCGTAGGCCGGGAGCTCAATGCGGGACTCGATCCCAGGACCCCGGGATCATGACCCGAGCTGAAAGGCAATTGCTTAACTGACTGAGCCACCCAGGCATCCCGGTAGAAGATCTTTAAAAAAAAAAAAAAAAAAAAAAAAGAATACAGCTGATGCAGATAGAGTCTGTGCAAAGGATAGACATGACAGTTTTCATGAGGTTGTCTGTGGAGTACCAGAGCTAAGGGCAAGCCATGTCAACATGAGGGATCTCCCAGGGCCATCTCTGGGGGGTTCTAAAGCCCAGATGATGTACGGTAGATACCCCTTCTCCATGCTGAGTCCAAGATGCATAGCCAAATTTGGTCACATGACTTCCTGCAATAGGGACTAAAATCAAATCCATCAAAGACAGTGGCCCACAGTACCTGTTCTAGATGCAGTCTCTGTTCTGGACCTGAATTCCTAAGTCTGTCTCAACTGTCCCTGCTTCTGGTGGTCCAAGCATGTCCTTTGAGTCAGTCCCCCAATGCCTTGAGGCAGCCATGATAACAGCCAATAACTCTTACTCCCAGAGGGGCAACTGCCCTCAGAGGGGGCCCAGCTTCCCGGAGGTAGGAGTTGGCTCCTCCTACTTCAGAATAATCTCCTTTTAGACGGGATACTCTAGGTTTGATTAGGTGGGTCTAGGCCAGTTTGAGATAGGACAGGACTAAGGCATTGTATTAGTTTCTTTTTTTTTAAATTTTATTTATTTATGTATTTGATGGAAAGAGAGAGAAAGCACAAGCTGGGGAGCAGCAGGTAGTGGGAGAAGCGGGCTCCCCGCTGAGCAGAGAATCCCAAGTGGTGCTTAATCCCAGGACACTGGGATCATAACAGAGCCGAAGACAGATATTTAACCGACATTTAACCAACTGAGCCACTCAGGCGCCCCAGGTATTGTATTAGTTTCTTGTAACAAATTACCACAAACTTAGTAGTTTAAAACAACACAACTCTATTACTTACATTTCTAGAAGTCAGAAGTCCAAAATAATCTCACCAGGCTAAAATCAACGTGTAGACAGGGTTGTACTCCTCCTGAGGCTCTGGTGGAGGATGCATTTCCTTGCACTTTTGTGTTTCTAGAAGGCAGCCTGCCCCGCATTCCTTGGCTCAAGGCCCCTTCCTCCATTTTCAGAGCATGTCATGCCTACTTCTGCTTCCTGCAATGGATCTCCTCTGGCCTTCTTGTCTTCCTCTAATAAGGACCCTTGTGATTAATTTGGGCCCACATAGATAATACAGGATAATCTCACCATCTCAAGATCCTTAACCACCTTAGGAAAGTCCCTTTTGCCCTGTAAGAGAACACATTCACAGGTTCCAGGGACAAGAACAGGGACATCTTTGGGGGACTGTTACTCTTTCTAGCACAGACATATCTGAACACCAGAAGGCCTTGGCTGTGACTGACCCAGTGAATTCCTTACTGATCTCGAGATGATCAGTTACTGGAATGTGCAGAGTGAAAAACAAAGCAAAGTGTTGAAGAAGCAGTTGGCAGTTGCCAATGAACCCCAGAAATTCATGAACATCTTTGCTTACCCTGGAGGCCTCCCATTTGCAAAAGGCTGACTCCTTGAAGGACTTTGTGCAAACATCTTGGTTGGACTGAACATGGTCCACAAATTCCACCTCTAGCCTCACAAATTTACTCCTTTGGACAAGGCCAGAGGTTGTGCTGCTCAAATCATGGGGAATAAATCAGGATAGCAGCTTTGAAGTCAGTGTGTCAAGGTTCAGTGTTTCTCAGGATGTTCATCATTTGCCCTACTAAAAATACCTTCTAGTCAAATTCAAACAAATTTGAGAAAACACAGTTAAAGTCCCACATAATTAAATCTATTTGAGTCAAAGAGTTTTTTTATTTGAAGACCTGTCGGAGAGCCTCAAGCCATTCTTGAAAGTGTTGTTGGTCAGAGCTAACAAGCAATTCAACTCACTGAAGAGGAAATATAAAATACAAGGCACCCCCCAATGTCTTGACCTCAGAACCTCTTAGTCGCAGGGCACCAATCTGGGTCTTCTAGAACTTGGGTTCTATGGAATAGAGTTTGGGAAACACTGAATCAGAATATTTAGAGGATGATGCTCTGTCCAGGATTTGGTCGGGACACTGGTTATTCCATGCACAGAAGGTTTTTACCTCTCATCAACCTCTTGGGTGTGGGTGAAATGCCAGCACCCCAACATTGTATTCTATCAAGGCTTTTGCTGCAGTGGACAACTGAGACAGCGGTGAGATTGAGAAGGACACCATACTCTGTTAGAAGCAAAACACTCCATCTTTCCTCTGTACAGAGAACAGAGAGGCCTAGGAAGAGAGAGAAAGGGCCCAAAGAAGTTTCACCATAAAAACATCTTTGAATTTGCGAAAGATCCTAGTTTCAACCTCCGCCGTGAAGTGTTGCCACCTGATGGGAATACAGAACAACTACTTTGTTTTGAGTCTGCAAATATGCCCTGGTTAGATGACATATTTTTCCAGGAACCCAGACACAGGACAACAGTCCCCTTGGGAGGGATCCTTAGTGGAATTTGGATAAGTATGGTGGAGGGATGGAGCACCTACCCTCAGTCATTTGCCTTTCCGTAGACCCCGTAGGCAAGGGCAGTGCACCCCTCAGAGTGGCCACAGTCACCCAGCTTGTGGTCCACCTGCTGCGGACGTGAAGATGACATTGCCATCTTGTCAGCCTTGACGGAGAAAGAGATGGCAGCGATAAGAACACGTGGGAGGTCTCTGGCTCCCTGTCACCTCCCTTGAGACTATCCGGGTACAGAGCCAGTTAATTCAACACCATCCCAAATGAACAATCATTTCTTTGTTTTGATGTCTGTTAGAAGATGAGGTTCCATGCCCTCTGGTGCTGGCTGCTGGAGGGCCCATCACCTCCTTCCGGAATGGACCACCCTGTCCACAGTCCATGCGTCTACTTGGTCTTGGTCCAGGGTGCTCTCCTGATCTTCCCTCTCCCACAGGGTCCTATGAAAGCTAGCCGTAGAAGGTTCTGGATGTCCTTCCGCATCAGTCAGGAGAGGCTTCTCAGGCTGTAGTAACAAACAAGCCCCACGTTTCAGTTGTTTAATAAAGTGGAAGTGTATTTTTTGCTCATTCTACCTGTTCATTTCCTGTCAACAGGAGGCTCTACTCCATAGCTGCCTCACTGGGCTCAGGCTAACAGATCCTGTACCCTCTAGACCACAGCCAGTCACTCGGGGGCTAAGGGAGAGACGTGGCAAAACTCATACAGACTCTCAAAGACTTTTGCTCACGTTTTTATTATTAATATTGTACAAAGCAGCTATTAGTTATTGGTTTATTTTTAGAAAGGGAGAGAGAAAAAGGGGCAGAGGGAGAGAAGAGAATCTTAAGCATGATCCACACCCAGCACAGTGGCTCAAACCCACGCCCCTGAGATCATGACCTGAGAAATCAAGAGTCGAAGGCTTTACAGACTAAGCCTCCCCATGCACCCCTGGCAGCGATCATTCACTGATTATCTAATCTGGGTCCAGCATTTTACAATCCTTTAATCCTCACACAAGTTTATGAGATATTTACTTCCCCTGTTTTTCAAACAAAGGACCTGAGTCTTCGAGACATTAAGTAACTCATTGCAAATCTGGCAAGTGCCAGAGACAGGCTTTGCTGCCCGCTCCCAAACGTCCCGCTTTTCGCAAATGTGGCTTCCTCACTCAGAGAACTTTCTCTGATTTCTGATCTCGTTTATGTGAAAAATCTTACAGAAACATAACAATTAAATCAGTCACCTATTTTTGAAATTGCCTTATTAAAAGAGAAAAAAATTTAATGAAAAATGTGAAATACGGCAAAAAAGCACATACCGGTGAGTGTGAAACTTACTTTCATTTTCATTCATCTGCTTGTGAAATTGCTAGCATATTTCCTAACCCAGGCTTGTGAGAAGAACATTATTTGTTCAGTCATACTTTATTTTTCCTTCCCCCTCCCACACCCCTTGCAAACATCTCTTAACAAGTCTCTGCATAATTAATTTACATTTCAGAAGAGGCTTTTCAGTGCCAGAACCCATTGATGACTTCCGTGCTGCCCAGAAGCCTCTCGTCAGGGACAGAGAGCTTTCCATGTGAGGTCCTTGACTTCATGCTTAGGACCAACAGCATGAATTCACGAATTTGTAATGCTTTCAACTGAGTTAACTGCTTGTCAAAATATTTACATTTCCGGAATATTTTGATGTTTTACGGGGATAACGAAAGCAAATATTTAAAATCCAGACTGCTCTGGAAAATCCGAAATATATGGTAGTTAACGGTTGTAGCTGTTCCCAAACCACCAGTTTGCTTTAGAAAAGAAGGAACTCTCTCCTTCTGGTATTTACATCTTCTTGGTATAAATCAACTAAGTTAGCATTGCCCACAAGGCGGTTATTCTTCTTCCCACAAGTGACATGTCCCTAACTGGGTCTCCTCTCTCTTTCCCACTCCTTACCTTAACCCAGTCTGCCCTCAAAGCTCAGTTCTCGCCCTTGACTATGGGAAACCAGAAACAATGGCTGAAAATACCCAAAGTGTGGAGGTTGTCGAGGAGAGGATCTTCTGTCTTCCTAACAGCAGAATTTAAAGTCCCTTCCTTAAGGGATTAGGGTCTATATAGGATGGTCCCTTCTCCATTTCCCCCCACCAACAGATGTCAC
This sequence comes from Lutra lutra, assembly GCF_902655055.1. Taxonomy (NCBI): domain Eukaryota; kingdom Metazoa; phylum Chordata; class Mammalia; order Carnivora; family Mustelidae; genus Lutra; species Lutra lutra. Next base: position 42,593,661 of record NC_062290.1, on the reverse strand, counting down.
CCAATTTACTTTCAGCAGACACTAGAGAGGAAACATCAACTCACTTAAATTTGTTCCCATCATTCATGAATATCTGAACATGTTCAGTCCAGGGACTTTCCTCTGGTTCTTAGACAGGAGCAGCTGGAAAGAAGAGCTCAGAGCCCAGAACCCCTCCTCTAGGTGTGCAGGCCAATATGGTGCAATCGCAAAGAAGTCATGGGTTAGGAGTCAGCTCCCAAATCAAAAGCTTGGGGGGGGGACGACTTTGAAATGAAACCGTTAATGTTTTGTCTTTGCAACAGGTTTTTATTCCCACTTTTCTTCAATTAATCCACGACTTTATAAGATTTAGCTGCTCTTCCAAACAGCCCTCAAAGTAAAAGCCTATTACCCACAGGCAAAATCATTCAATCTTATCTGCTAACTTGGATGACAAAAAGACATGACTAGAAAGAGATTTCTCGGGAAAGGAAATGTTGGTGGCCCTGGGCGATGGCTTCTGAATTCACATCAGCTCTGAAAAAAGGCTGTTGTAGGCTTTCTAAGATCCCAGATCCCCTGTGTAGCTATAAGGTTTTAATGATCATACTTCTTTTTTAAGAAGTTAATGAATGAATAAGGTCCAGTGTCACAGGAAGAGATAATAATACTTGAATTACCATACTATTGTATTCAATACAGCAAGCAATTATCTATTTTATGTGCTTAAGTCTTCATTGATAGGTGTAGAAAGAAACCCACCTTACACCTTTGGACCCCCTGCAGTATGGAGCCAACGGGTCATCCCTGCTCTTGCCTGCTTTCGCTTGGTCTCCAGCTGTGGTAAGGGTGAGGCCGTAAGCTTCTTAGAAATAATGACATCATGTCTTTGTCTCTGGCAACTTCTTTTACAAGTTAGCCCAGAAAAGGTTACAAAATGACAATTAAGGGGTGCCTGGGTGGCTCAGCTGGTTAAGAGCCAGTCTGACTCTTAGTCTCGGCTCTGGTCATGATCTCAGGGTCAAAAGATTGAGCCCCAAGTCGGGCTCCGGGCTGGGTGTGGAGCCTGCTTAGGATTCTCTCTCTCCCTCTCTCTCTCCCCCTGCTCTCACATGCATGTGCTCTCACTCTCACTCTCCCTCTTGCTCTCGCTCTCTAAAAAACAAAACAAAACTAAAGACAACTCATTTAAGAGGCCATGCAACAGGTTAACAAACATCACAAACAGTTAAACATTCTTCCGTTCTGCCCTCCTTCTCACGGATCTTCCTCTACCCCAGAAGCTAGGAATCTCAAAACTGCATTTATGGGACTACCTAACAACTGGGGTTCCGGGTGAGATTTCTATTAGAAGATGGAAGTGGAACAAGGTTGTCTTTTGTCCTTTTTCTGCAGTTTCCACCGGCAAACGCTGTAGTGGACTCTGGATTTCCCGTAGAGACTCACCAGCCATGGTGTCTTCTCACAGCAAGTCTTTCTATGACCCCCTTCCGTGGGGAGCTCTCAGAGTTATTGTGAGAGCCCACCCCAGCCTGTCTCTTGTGTGAAGCACGTTTTCATAAAACAAATCTCCACAAACTGGATCAGGTGAATTCTATTCCCTGCTACTGAACCTGACTGATCCTAAGTTCATCCAACCTTAGTTACAATGGAAGAAATGAAAATTGGCTCTCAAATCACTAAATGCTTTACTGGTACTATTTTACGCAGGTGCTGGTGCAGTGAAAGTTACTCTCAACACCGCAGGTTGGAAACTAAGTATAAGCTTTTAAGGAAGCAATTAGGTAATAAGAATCAAGAACCTGAAAAAGTCTATAACATTTCAGGTGCCTGGGTGGCTCAGTCAGTTAAGAATCAGACTCTTGATTTTGGCTCAGGTCATGATCTAATGGGTTGTGAGGTCAGCCCCTTATGGGGCACAAAGTGGGGCTCCACGCGGGGCTTCAGGCTGGGCATGGAGCCTGCTTTGGATTCTCTCTCCCTCTCCCTCTGCCCCTTCTCCCACCTCTCTCTCTCCCTCTCTCAAAAAAAAAAAAAAAAAAAAATTTTAAGATTTTATTTATTTGACAGACAGAGATCACAACTAGGCAGAGAGGCAGGCAGAGAGAGAGAGAGAGAGGAGGGAAGCAGGCTCCCCGCTGAGCAGAGAATCCTATGTGGGGCTCCATCCCAGGACACCGAGATCATGACCTGAGCCAAAGGCAGAGGCTTTAACCCACTGAGCTACCCAGGCGCCCCCCCCAAAATTTTTTTTAAAAAGTTGTTATTGAAGTCTACAACCTTTGACCCGAGAATCCTTCTTGGAATCCTAATTTTAAAATATAGAAGAAAGCATATGAACTATGAGGCCCACTGCTGTGTTATCTGTAATGGCTTAGAAGGGGAAGCCAGCTACAATTATGATCATGAAGAACGTGAAATAATCATATCTACATGATTTGGCCATAGGCACACGGCAGTATTTTCACACAATTCTATTAAATTTTAAAATCAAAAATAGAACATTTTTTGTGCAGTGTGGTAAAAACTACAACAAAACACACAAACATGCATAGAAAATGTAAAGTCAATACACCAAAGTGAAAAAACCATGTTTGTTCTCTGGGTGGAGAGTCTATGCAGCATTTTAAAATTTCTCCCCTTTTCTGGTTTTGTCCCCTTAATTTCCTTAATGGAAATATACATTTTTAAATAGAAAAATAAACTTTTAAAAAAAGTTACTTCTAATGAACCAGCATAAAACCTTTTGTGGTTAAGTTTCTCCTGCTTAAATTCATCATTCCCCCTCTCCCACCATCCAATATTTATTAAGCAGACCCTTTAATGTCACAAGACTCTACTGCCACGCATTGATTTTTATGATCTTCCTGGAAAACTGCTAGGTGCATAGAAAGGTACACGGTGTCTGTATGGATATCATATATCACTTCGGATTGCCAGACAGCAAAGGAAAAGCACCATAAACACTAATTTTTACTCCTAGGTGGCTTAGTAATTTGCTAAATTTCCTTGTAATTGCTCCTAATTATTCATTACATTAGAGTAGAAGGTGGTGGCTATAAATTTTCAATGAAAACAAAATTTAAATACAATGCCTCCAAAATGCCTCCGCAGACCCAAGCGGCAACCTCTTTTCCTTATTAGGGAAATCCGCCAGACAGTGGCAACACATGCTGCTTCCTAATGTGACAGAGGAGACAGAGCCAAGAAAGCCCAGAGAAGAGTTTGACGCTGAGCTCTGCTTTTCGAGGAGACTGCGGAAGCAGCTCGCCCCGCCCCCCCCCCCCCCCCCCCCCGCACCCACACACCACGTTCAGGTGCGGGCGCGTTTGGGGAGCTGGTGTCTTCCTCGGTGGCAGTTCTCACGCATCCCCAGGACCCTCCCCCGGTGAGCCGTCAGCACCTCCCGGCGATTCCGAGAGAGGCTGGCATTTCTCCATTCATTCATTCCCTCTTTCGTTCATTCACAAAGTGTGTATGGAACCCCTGCTCAGAGGGAGGCGGCGTCAGAAACAAAGACGACCCTCCTGCAGGGGGCTGGCGGCAGGTGGTGTACAAGTTAAACGCCGTCACCCTCACCGCAAGCCAGGGCTTGCACCTCCACCTCGGCCCAGCTGGGGCACAATGGTGGCGCCACCCAAGCGAGCTCCATCCAGAAGGGCAAACGAGGAGCTTCACAGAGCAGATGGAAATGGAACCGGGCCTTAGAGGACTTTTAACGTTGGACCGTAGCTGTAGGCACTGTGGAAAACAGTGTGGCGGTTCAGGGGAAAGTTAATCATAGAGCTCCCTCGTGATCCAGCAATTTCGATTCCGGGTGGACACCCTGCAGAAGGGTGAGAGCCGGGGCAGTAAATAATACTGGCACACGCGCGTTCATAGCAGCGCTGTTCACAAGAGACAAAGGGGAGAAGCAACCCAACCGTCCCGCCATGGGTCAATGGATGGAGAATATGGCAGCTCCTGGTGGAGGGTTATTCAGCCTTAAAAAGGAAGAAAGCTCTGATACGTGCCGCAACCTAGATGGCCCCTTGGAGACGTTATACCAGCCGAAATAAGCCAGATGCAAAAGGATGAATATTGTATGAGCCTGTGTATTAGGGGTACCTGGAATGCCTAGAGACACAAAGTGGAGCGGTGGCCGGTGCGGCAGGAGCTAGGGAGCAAGGGGGCGGGGAGTGAGGGCGGAAGTCCAGGAAGGTGAAAACGCTCTGGAAAGGGATGTCATGACGGTTGTACAACGATGAGAATGCAGTGAACTGTACACAGTTCTGCTGAACTGTACACTCGAAATGGTTAAAGTGGTCCACTTTGTGTTTATATATATATATATATATATATGTGTGTGTGTGTGTATATATATATATATATATTAACCGCAATAAGAAAAAAAGTATTTAAAAATTTGACAGTGTAGAGAGGAGGAAGGTCACTTAAGGCATAAAAGAAAAGAAAGAAAGAAAGAAAGAAAGAAAGAAAGAAAGAAAGAAAGAAAGAAAGAAAGAAAAAGAAAGAAAGAAAGAAAGAAAGAAAGAAAGAAAGAAAGAGCATGAGCCAGAGCACAGAGGGAGTGAGGGATGGGCTCTAGTCCAGGAACCGGGAGGACACCAATCTGGCTGCAAGATAGCAGAAGCAAAGTGAGAATTATAATAATAATAGTCATGGTCCTCTCCATAAGTATCACCTTTGAAGAGTGCATCTCATGTACCAGGCCCTGTGCTCTTTTTTTCCTGGCATTATCTCATTAGGTCTTCTCAATAATCCATAAGGTAAGTACTTTGATTATGCCAAGGTTAGAGCGAAAACGGCTGCGTGGCTCAGAGATCTGAGACCTGACCGGTGTCTCTCTGTCTCTACGCCTCTGCGGCGTCTGCCTCCCGTGGGCAATGTGAGAGGAGCAGTGGGTTGAACCCTCGAACATCGGGTTAAGGAGTTGGGCCTTAATGAATAAACAGTAGGGATTCAGGCAAGAATTTTGAGCAGCAGAATGATGTAAAGAGAACTATGTTTGGGGACTATTAACCTGGCAGTGAGAGATAAGAGGCTAGAAGGACACTTGGAATTTTTCTAGGGAGTAAGTCATGATGACCTGACTGCAGAGGGTGTAATGGGAACAGGGAGGATGGACAGAGACAAGAGGCATCTTCGAGAGCTTGGGAAGAGCCTGCATAGGGTGAATAAGATCATTCAGACATTGTCCGGGGGGGGGGGGGGGGTTAACACTGGGAAGATAGTGTAGCTATCAGAAATAGAAAAGGGAGGGAAGGAAGCAGGTTTACTGAAGCAAGTGAGTGAATTGGAGCCATTTGGCAACGAAAATACTAGCAGATCTGATTTGTGGAGATGTTCCTTGGACTGTTAGGAATTTAAGACGTCAGACGTTAGCTGGAGAAGTTCAAGCCTCAGGTAGGCTAACTGTGGCAGCCTGTATGAGGTCTGGGACCCCAGGGCTAAAACATACACATTCAAGCATTTAGGCACCCAGGATGCAGGCTGGCTCCCAGCTTGTTCACCCAGCCAGTCCACGTTCCATCCATGCACACCAACCCCATCGATCATCCATGAACAGATAACAAATGAATATCAGACACTTGAGGAGACTGCAAACATGAATAAGAAAGAACACAAACAAATGACCCCAGAGGAACTGGAGATAATTCAGTGAACCAAAATTACTCGCATTAGTATTCTGCAAGAGATTTGAGACAAAGTTGGATCCATGAAATGAGAACAGGCTTCTATTATAAAAGAACACCTAGCAGTCCATAAAGAAGTCTTTGAGATAAAAGTGATCAGTGTCATAGTAAGGAAATTTGGAGATAGGAGCAACTGGGTGGCTCAGTCAGTGAAGCGTCCAACTCTTGATTTCAGCTCAGGTCATGATCTCAGTGTCTTGAGATGGAGCCCTGCGTCGCTTTGTGCTCAGCAGGGAGTCTGCTTCTCCTTCTGCCCCTGCCCCCACTTGTACTCGCTCTCTCTCTCTCAAATAAATAAAATCTTAAAAAGAAAAAAAAAGAAAGAAAGAAAATTTTGAGATAGAGTCAAGGAAATATACCAGAAAGCATACCAAGTAGTTAAAAAGACCTGAGACATAATGAGAGAAAAGGGAGCCAGATGGCCAATCCAGGAGGGCCAACCTTGCTCAGACCAAAGAAATAATACAAGAACGGAAGTTCATGAGTCTACATGTCAGTCCATTGAGTCCATTGAGCTCCCAGGACAAGGAACAGAAGAACAACACAGGCTCGTAAAGCTTCCACACCATGGATAAGGAGATCCTAAGATCTTCCAGAGCTAAAAACAAAACAAAACAAAACAGGCCACCTGCATGGATGTTGTGGGCATGGGAGCAAAGTGGACAGCAGAGGCCACATATGAGATGCCCTTCATGTGAAGGGTTCAGTCTTATAGGTCTGCCTTGAGCCACACAGAGAAACTTGGCTGTGTACCAGATTTGCATTCCCTCTTAACTTCACCCTGACTTCCAGGAGAAAAGTTCCGATGGGCAGAGCAGTCCCATGGACAGATGCCATCAGAGGGAGAGAGTGATCAGGGAATAGAGACTCTCCTTTCCTCCCCTCATTTCCTCAGGCTGCACAAAGAAGGGAATGGTCACTGGCCCACTGAGGACAAGGATCTGGGTCACCAGACTGTCTGGTGTCCATGATAGGCCAGCAACTTTTGAAATGATAAGGCCTCAGACAAGGGGAGGAGTTGAATTTGGCTGAGCTTTTCACACTCTGTTGTAATGTCCTGTTTATCTGTCTCCTCAGCTGACTGAAAGCTTTAGGAGAGCAAGGCCTCTATCTTATTTAGCGTTTTGTACCCTGCATTTAACCTGTCCTAGGGCACTGTGCGGTAAACGCTGTATGAGCAGATGGACAGATGAGAAAGGGACAAATTTTTCCTTTTGTTCCACGGAAAAGGTGACAGTGGCTGCTGGCCCTGTCTCTGGAAAATATGCACATTCTGTTCCATTATTTAGAAAGAAAAAAAAAAACCTGAATAATTGGGCTCTGTTGTCACTCTTAACAATAGAAAAGACCATTTTGCCTGTCATTCTTCAGAAGAATTGTGAATAATAAGTTCATCTTTAAGAGAATTACACTGCAAAAAACAAACAAAAAATTAAAACGCGGCATTTTTCATACACTGCTCTCCCTCACATAGCATCTTTCCTTCACTTCTGGGACTGACTTCCTGTGGCTGCTCCTCAGTAGGTCTGTTAAAGCCATCTTCTTTGCCTCTGGTTTTCCAAATACACTGACCCTCCCTGTGAGGGCTTTGAAGCCCCCCACGGGGGCATCTCTGACTAACTCACTTCCACCATTGTTTCCCAGGGAATCCTACCATCCTTGATTTAAAGCCCTAATCTGGTATAAGAACCTTTCCCCAAATGCCATCACAGACATCGAAGGCCAGTGCCCTCCAACCCACAGGCAACTATTGACCTCACATGACATGAGTTTTCAGTATCTCACAAGAGCTTCCATCTCTCCTTACCTTTTTGCTCCTGGATCCAGATCCAGGCATTTCAGACCACAGTTGCTGCTCCCTGGAGTGCAGATCAAAGTCAGTGACATTATTTGGTCTCTAATGTTAAGCACCAGACTCTTCCTTAGAATTCCCATCTCTTGGCAGTTTCTTTTTTGCCCAAGACCCTGCGGTAGTAAGATGATACAAGTGAATTGAGCCAGTCCTATTCTTGGAAAATTCTTCCTCTGTCTTGCTCTTCCTCTCATTACCAGGTTGGTCCAACCCGCCTCCCTAGATTTTTAAAATAGGCTGTGACACAAGAGCCACAGCCAATAGTAACTTTCATTTTTCTTGATTTATCCTCTTTGCTTACATTCTCTCCAGGGACTTCAGAAGAGGGGATAACTGAAGGTCTAGGCAGAAGACCTAGCGTGGTTTGAGCCATGTCATGGTTTGAGCACCCATGTCTTTTCACTCATCTATGTATGTCTATAGATATATTTTGATTCCCTATGTCCTTGTGACATACCAAGCCACTCCAGGAATTTCACCTCCTTTGTAAGAAAGACTCTGCCTTGGGGAGCCTAGGTGGTGCAGTTGATTAAGACTGACTCTTGGCTTTGACTCAAGTCATGATCTCAAGCCCTGCATCAGGCTCAGCACAGAGTCTGCTTGAGATTCTCCCTCCCCTCTGCCCCTCCTGCTTATGCTTTCACTCTCTCTCTCTAGTAAATAAATAAATTTATTTAAACTAGATAACACCCTGAAACTCAGGCTGCCTAGTTCAATTTTCCAATTGTCCTTACACTGTGACCCTATCACCACCACCCTGACTAATTTAGTAAATGTACTCTTAGATGTTTTTCTCTTTTCTTTCTCAGATGGCTGTTTTTCTCAGGGGGTGAATATCTAGATAGATATTCATAGATATATAGATAGATAGATAGATAGATAGATATAAATAGAGAGAGAGAGAGAGAGGAGGGTGAGAATGGTCTTCCATTCAATCATTTCAATTCAAAGGTTTGTTGATGTCTTTATATTTCACCATTATATTGCTCATAGTACATATTCACTATGCTGAAAACCCTTGACAAAATCTCTACATTCCTGTTCGTGGTTGCCAAAACAAGTAAACGAACAAAAACCACCCAACATCCCAAATACAGAGTTCAAGTATTATCTCAGTCATCATTTGCTGTGTGACCTTGAGCAAGTCATTAGCCTTTTCTCTGTATCCTGGATAATACCTGCATTAAAGGACCAGGTGATTTCTTTTTTTTTTTTTTTCAAGATTTTTATTTATTTGACAGACAGATCACAAGTAGGCAGAGAGGCAGGCAGAGAGAGAGAGGAGGAGGAGGCAGGCTCCCTGCTGAGCAGAGAGCCTGATGTGAGGCTCGATCCCAGGACCCTGGGATCTTGACCTGAGCCGAAAGCAGAGGCTTTAACCACTGAGCCACCCAGGCGCCCCAGGACCAGGTGATTTCTAAGGTCCCTTCCAGCTCTATAATTCAAGGACTTTATGCCTAAGATATGTGTCCATCTCTTAAAAATGAAATGACAATATAACACAATGGCTCTCTCATAGTTCCTGGACACACAACAAATGAAAATTTGCCACTAAATGGATTGCAGAAGTCAGAAAAAGAGCAATGAGAATGGTACAAAATGTCAAGAGCTATCTGGGAAGATAAGTTCCTGGGCTCAACTGTATGTCTCACTGAGGTTCCGATCTGATAACATTTGCCTACCTGTAAGCTGTTGAGGGCAGGGGGTGAGGGGTAAATTTTATGACTATCAAAAAAGACTTTGAAACAGTTGGATGAAATAGACCATATAAGGACTAAATACTCTAATTGGGCCTTTTCTGTCTCATTATTTGCCAGTGAAACTAATTCTGCTCATCTCTAGATAATAGGGGAATTTAGAAATAGAATTCTATGCTCAGATAAAATCCAAGTGTTCACCCTTGACCATTAATAAGTGTTACATGTATGAGAATTGAGGTGTTCCATTTTCCCTGAACTACAAAGTGTTTTGTTGGAGCTTATATTTCACCCCCCAAAATACACTTTGCTAAAATGTTTACAGTGGAGCAGGGTCCTTGTGGAAGGGAGCTGATGAGGTGAGGGTTGTGTGCAAACACGCGGTGGGGAGTATGGATGGGTTTACAGTAAGCACAAGCGCCCCACTGGGACAGCAGCCTTTTACTTCTCGCTGGGGGGCGGGGGGAGGTGCGGCAGAGGGTGTCTGCCATTGACCGGGTGCTGCAGCCCCAGAAATCAATTCAACGCTAATGAGGGCTGCAGCTGGGAACAGAGGAGCAAGTGGGAGTTTGCAGATGATGTAGCTAGTTTATCCGAAGCCACGATGGAAGCATATAGAAATGGCAACCACCACGTCTGTCCACATCCCCTGTGCACACAGCAAACTCAAAGTTGGATAAGAGGAGCCAGCATCAAAGGCACAAAGCAGAGGCTGAGACATAGCAGCTTTCCTGGTTGAAATGGAGATTTTAACTAATTCGTTAGCCAGAAGCACAAGTAGCACCAGATAAGACAAATAAGCGAAAGAAAGAAAGATGATTTTTTTAAACACTGCATGTCTTTGAGAACACTGAAAAATTCAACCAGAGAAAGGAAAAGTAATGTACTTACAGATACTGTCATCTCTTGTAGACCAAAGATCACAAACCAAGGAACCATAAGAGAAATCTCACCCAATGGTATGCTTTCCTTAATTGACCTAGGATTGGCTTTGTGTGTCGTGTTGTGTTCTATTTTGTTTTAATTTCGAAAGACTTCCATGGGTTATGAGGATTGCATGATGTATGACTCTACATGCATGTTCTCAGTGATATGCTCCCCAGTTAACCAAATGCCCCACTGCTCCCATGTGCTGAGGCACAACCACACATTTCTACAGCTGGGCTTGTTCCACAGGTGTTCTAAATTTGATATCCTGATGTAGAGCATCAAGATTTCTCAGTAAAGCTAGGCAAGAATCTATGGGCCAGAGAATGGATACTTCTGGTCCTGAAGGACAGTGCTCTACTCTTGAGGGTTGCTTGAACCCAGGGCTTGCAGGAGGTGGCAGACTCCTTCCCCTGAAAGCCCTTAACATTATGGAAGACTCTGGCTTTGGGAAAGATTAATTGTCTAATTGCATCTTAAGTGGAAGACAAACTAGGGGTGTGTGTGTGTGTGTGTGTGTGTGTATACTCTATCATCTTTATATATATCAGCTTGTTATATATGTATATGTATATATCAGCTTTACTGAAATATAATTCACATACCATTCAATTTACCCATTTAAAGTGCACAATTCAATTATTTTCAGTATATTCACAGATATGTACAATCATCACCACAGTCAATTTTAGAACTTTCTCATTAACTCTAAAAGAAACTCTGAGAAACAAACTAAAAGTTTTGGAGGGGAGGGGGGTAAGGGTTTGGGTGAGCCAGGTGGTAGGTATTAAGGAGGGCACATATTGCATGGAGCACTGGGTGTGGTGCATAAACAATGAATTTTGGAACACACACAAAAAATTAAATTAAATTTTTTTTAAAGATTATTTATTTATTTATTTGTCAGAGAGAGAGAGAGCACAGGCAGACAGAGTGGCAGGCAGAGGCAGAGGGAGAAGCAGGCTCCCCACAGAACAAGGAGCCCGATGTGGGACTCGATCCCAGGACGCTGGGATCATGACCTGAGCCGAAGGCAGCTGCTTAACCAACTGAGCCACCCAGGCATCCCAAATTAATTTTTTTTTTTTTAAAGAAAAGAAACCCTGTATCTTTTAGCAGTCACTCCCTGCTCTGCCCACCCCAGACAACAATTAAGGTACACTCTGTCTCTGTAGATTTGCCTATTCTGGGCATTTCATAGAAATAGAATCACATAGGGGTGTCTGGGTGGCTCAATCATTAAGTGTCTGCCTTTGGCTCATGTTTTTGAGTTGTTAGAGTTCTTATATATTTTGGACACAAGACTTTTATTGGATATATAATTTGCAAGTGACTTTTTCCATTCTTGGGTTATCTTTTCACATTTTTGATAGTGTCCTTTGATACACAAAAGTTTTCAATTTTGATGACCTCCAAGTTATCTATTTTTGGTTTTGTTGCTCCATATTTTGGTGTCATATTTACTACCCCATTGCCAAATCTGAGCTCACAAAGATTTATCCCTATGTTTTCTAAGAGTTTTATAGTTTATAGTTATTATATTTGGTTCTTTGACCCATTTTGAGTTAATTTTTATATATGGTGTGAGGTAAGGGTCCAACTTCATTCTTTGGCATACGACTATCCAGTTGTTCCAACACCACTTGTTGAAAAGACTATTCTTTCCCCATTTAATGGTCTTGACACCCTTATAAGTTTCTTCTTATGGTTATACCTAAGTTTGTGACACAGATATCCCCACATTCTTAACCTTCATAAACCATCCCTTTCTTCAATCTCATGTAATACAGTAAGAGTTCTAAGCCCATGGATGTATAAATGTCATCCTACTATCAAGGATTCTCCTAAATCTTTAGGTTTCTCCTAAATCTTCCTAAGAGTCACCAGGAAATACTTAGATATCCAATAGGTGTGTCCTACTAGTCACTTGCCAGAAAATGCAGCTGCCTCTCTCTCTGCTCTCCTATTTCTGCCATTTTATAACGGTTTCTGAATGCTGTCTCTCTCTTTGGATTTCTGGGTCACAAGCATAGCCACAAACCTTATTCCTAGTTCCCAGAACATGGCTAAGACTATGCAGTAACATGGAACACAATTTTACTGAAGGCATGGAGTAAGCAGAAGGAAATTACAACATACAGGCCATTAACATGCAGCTGGATATCAAGTATTCCTGTCCTAGGTTCCACCCACCATGCCCATCCAAAGCATCCCCTCTATATCTCCCACCTTAGTCCTCTGTCCATTATCCCAGTGGCAATATTGGCAAATCTCCCCCTGATAAACATATCCTTTACCAGTCCCTATTCAGTCTTTGCCAGAAGGAAAAGAAACCCCTTTCTTCCTTGAAGTCACCATCATTATAATCTCACAAAGATGTACTTCTGCTCATAGCAAGCATTTTTTATATTATTATGGACTGCAGTTAGGTCCTCTGTATCTTAAACATTCCATCCCAGAAAAAGATCTGGCTTTAATTTGCAGAACTAGAAAGCTCACAAAAATGTCTTTCCCCAATCATAAGAGCTGTCTGCACTCAGATAGGAAGTCAGTGTCTACTTCTAGTTAAAAAAAACCTTCTGGCCTCTTTGAAATGCAGATAGTCACCCTCCTATCCTTATTCTGGCCATAAAACAGGACATCAAATATTGGGGTGCAGTCTCCCGGAAACTTGTTAGGGAAACTGGTATGTCACAATTGCTTTTCCTCAACTCTATGATTAATTCTTCAATTAGAAATATTCTTACTTAAGGAATTTTTTAGGAGTTATGTTGTACTTCTAATTTGGGCTTCAAAAAACTATATTCTTATTTTGGATAGGCTTTCATTAAGCTTCATGATCATTTCCCCTATGGTTCTTTCTGGTAAGTAAGTAAGAATGGCTTTGTGGCTCGATATATTGTCCTACCAAAGCAGAAAGGCAATCACACATATCACTAGTCAAATTGGTAGAAAATTGAGAGCACCCAAATGTCTTTAACAAGAATGATGGAAATATAAGTGACATGCATTTGTGGTGTGTGTGTGTGTGTGTGTGTTTACCCAGATAAACTTCTGAGTTATTTAGTCCAATATTATTTGAAAGGGAAATGGAACTGATTTTTAACAAAACATATTTTACTCGGGCTGCTATAAAAATAAATTCGAGGGAAAAAATAAATCTTGGAAGTAGACAGTTAATGGTAATAATCTCCTAGATCTAAAAAATGCATTACCGGCAAATTGAATGCTGGCAACTCCGTTAAAAATAAATAATGTTCTTTTTGTTCCAAAACAAGAATTGATCCTCCTCAATTCTTCATTATTAAAATTCAGAAAACAAATAGAACTATTTCCTATTCTGAGTAATTCATATCCTTGCATCCCAAGTGCTTTAACAGAGAGCCCGGCGTAGGATAGAAACTTACACAAGAAACTGTTGAATTACACAGAGTGGAGATGTGAATGTTCTCCAGTATGAGTGTGTGCGGCTCTGTAGAGACCAGATCTTCCCTCCCCACAGTATCTAGCCTGGCTCTTCTACCTAACAGGCCCTCGTCCACTTCCGGTTGATTTTCTGTGAAAATTTGATAATTCTATAATGTTCAAGAAGATAAATACTTCTTGGACTGAATGTTTTTAATACCCAGGTTGCTTACAAGAGACTCCAGGGTAGCTGGGATTTTGCAGGGATGTACACACAGGCCGTTGCTGCGGACTGGACAAGCAGGCAGCAAGGCCTGTGGAGGCAGCCACATATCCCTCCCTCGGAATCCTTGAGAGAGTGGAAGTGGAGAAGTTCTGCCCTCTCACTCCCCAGCCCAGCTCCCAGAGACACCAAGCACATGAGATACCTCATGAAGAAATGGCTCCCTCAGACCTTTCCCTCTTCAGGCTGCTTTAGCTTCCTCAGTCCTGGTGTTATCTGCTTTATTTGCATTCAGATCATTGTGATGGGCATACCTAGGTCCAAGTGTCAGGATTCTAAGGGCAACAGTCTGCTGAAAAAGCTGATGAGAGAGCATGGAGCCCTGAAAAAATATGGGTTTGTTATCAGTGCCTACAATGTAGAAATGGAAGCCACGGGTTTAGATGAGTTTGCCTCAAGGAGCACAAGATTGAGGAAGAGAAGTCTTTAGGATAAGCCCCAGGAACACTCTAACCACTGAATTGCTCCCCAGTATCCATCTTCCCCTTCTTTAGTGATAAAACCCTGATTTATTTGGTTAAAAGACACTACATCCGGGATGCCTGTGTGGTGCGGTCATTGAAGGGTCCAATTCTTGGATTCGGCTCAGGTCGTGATCTCAAGGTTGTGATCTCAGAGTCATGAGACTGACCTCGGGGTCAGGCTCCACACCCAGCTTACAGTCTGCTTGAGCCTCTCTCTCCCTCTCCCCACCCTGCTCGCTCACTCTCTCTCTCTCTCTCAGATACATCTCAATATCTGTTCTACCTGAGAAGTCAACAGAATGTAAACCCAGGGGTTATATGGCATTTACAGGAAGCTTCTTTAATGCCTGACCTAGAAGGTGTGACATTTTGCCTTTTCTCCCTTCCTTTTCATGCCTCCTGATGTATGGAGGTGAAGCTGCCATCTTGGACCATGTGGTGACCTTGAAGATGTTAGGATGGTGAGACAGAAAGACAGAAACTGGTTTCCCGCATGAGCTGCCCTTGGGTTTCCTTCCTTTGTGAGAAAATTACTGTTCTATCTTATTTTAGCTACTCTTTTGTTTTGTTTTGTTTTGTTTTCTGTTAAGTGCATCCAAATTCAATCCTAACAGAAGAAGTAAGGCAGAAAAGAAACCGAGAAGAATGAAGAAAATGGAGGAGCAGTTATTGAGGTATGAAGGAAAACAAAGAGACTGTCACAGAAGCCGAGGGGACAAAAGTATTCCATGAATGAGTGAATGGTCAAAAGTGCCAAATTCTCCTGAAAGATCAAGCGAAGTAACACTAAAATGTTTCCTAAATATCCATCAGACTTAGTGGCCCACAAGTCATGGGTGACTTTTATGAGACCGAACAGGTTCCTGATGGAAGCAGAATCTGGTTTGTAGTGGGGTAAGTGATGAGAGGTGAAGAAATGGAGACCACGGGGATAGATTAACCTTTGAGACATTTGGCTGGGAAGGAGAGGCAAGAGCCAGAGTGGCAATTGGAAGGTGCTGGGAATGGGGTCAACAAAGGATATTTGGAAGACTGGAATAGCCAGTCTTATGAGGAACCAGATGATAGGGAGATATTATATATATATAAGTGGGGAGGAGTATCAGTCCTTGTTCAGAGAGGGTACTATGGCCCCTCATTATAAACAAGTACCCCCAATTCTGTTGTGTCTGGGGCAAAGCCCACTCCAGAATGCACCCAACTACCTTCATGCCTTCACCTAAGCAGCCACCAGAGGAAAGTGCACAGCTGAGAGCTCCATGTAAGAAGCAGCCTTCCCCAGCCTCTTAGGTGAGTACCTCACCTCCTCTCCTCTCTCCTCCCCTCTCCACAGTTACTCTCCACCCTCAGTCTGCTGATATCCTCACCCCAACTTTATTGGAGATTGGAAAACATTAAAGATGATTTTTAAAAGAGAATTTGCCACCTCACCTCACAGTTTTTGAAATTTTAAAGTTTGCTTTTCCCTCACTTTTTGGTCACAGAGACCTGTCTCCTGTAGCCAGTTCCAGAGACGTGCGTTGCCAGGAGCGTCCTTGCAAACAGACAAGTTCATTCTCCTGTTTTTGAAATCTACTTTATAGACAATAATCAGGAGAGAAAGGCTTCAGGTTTCTAGGTTTATAAACTATTTGCGTTTTATAGAGCCAGCAGACCTATGGAAATGTGTGTGCCTGTTTTAGATTTCACAGTGATGGGGGTTGGGTAGGCAGGGCCACAGGCAACGTGACTCCTACACAATAAGGGATTTTCCTGCCCCCACGGCCAACGGAGTCCCCATCCCGGCATTTCTTCCCCCAGTTCTGATAGTGAATAGACCAGGGCCTGAGAAAGGTATGCTTGTCAGGAGTTCAAAAACCCCAGGAACGAGGATTTGGGTAATGCCACTAGGAAGTCACTGAGACCAACAGAGGCTATAGCCGAGGGCAAAAGGAATTTTAAATAGATAGTGGAGAGAGAATGGGTACCACTGACAGCCTCCTGTGTCCCCCTAACCTCCCTTTCCTCAGTTTCCCCTCCCAAAGTGAGGCTCACTGGCGCCTTGGAAGAGCTACTTCTGGAACCTATGCAGACAGGTGGACTGGACTCTGGTGGCCAGGGTGGTGGTACACTCTGACCGCCCCTTGGGAAAGACCTGGGTTCTGCTGCCAGGGGTGCCCGAGCTGAAAGCCTCCAGCTGAGCCCCTCTGGGATCCACAGCAGAGCAGGAGCTGAGGCCACGCTCAGGTGCCGAGCACGGCCAGGGTACTAGGGTCTGGTGACTTCTGCCCCAAAAGATCTTGAATAGGCATCTTCGCTCTAGAGCACCACAAAAGGTGGGCTTCGTATCATCCGAGTTGTGATTTGAGGCTCCCCCGTCTCATCCTTCTGTGCCTTTTCTAGGTGTCAGATCAGGACCACAGACAAGGCTTTTCTTCCCCAGTGCTGCTCCCTCCCCTGAACCCCCTTTTCACTACTCCTCAACAAATGTCTTGGGCCCCTAACGCAAGTCTCAGTGTCAGCATCCCGAATGATCCAAATGGCACAGATGGGTAAAGAATGTGAGATCCAGGACACAAGTGGACAATCCCCTCACCAAGACTTGGTCATTCTTTCTCAACACATTATACATCAGCTGTTATGTTCCATCTTCATTATCTGATTTGAGGCTTTACTCCAATTTGCCTTCATATTTATTTAACTACATAGCATTTTAACTTCTAAAAATAATACAAGGTAGAATTCAAACAGGACAGAGCTAAAAACCCATCTTTTTATATTCCAATCTTAATCCCCAGAATTAAGCGTTCATTTGTGTGTCCTTCCAGATTGACATATATTCCTATATATCAACGGGATTATAGTAAACATTGTTATCCAACCTGCTGGGTATTTTAAAATTAAAACTGTTATTTTGGACTGATGAAACTTTTTCAATATCAATATATATAAATCTATTTCATTCTTTTTTTAACAGCTGTTATCATAACTTAGTTAAGTCATGTCATCGAAGAATTTTTATTTCCAGGATTTGCCTATTATATATACATGGCTACTGTGAATCTCCTTATATTTATTTTTCTGGGAACTGATGTCCCATGTTCTTGTCCATTTTTAACTGGAGTGTTTCCCTTTTTCATACTGATTTTTAAGAATTCTTTAGATGTTAAAGATACTAGCTCGGGGCACCTGGGTGGCTCAGTGGGTTAAGCCTCTGCCTTTGGCTCAGGTCGTGGTCTCAGGGTCCTGGGATCAAGCCCCACATCGGGCTCTCTGCACAGCAGGGAGCCTGCTTCCTCCTCTCTCTGCCTGCTTCTCTGCCTACTTGTGATCTCTCTCTTTCTCTGTTGAATGAATAACTAAAATCTTAAAAAAAAAAAAAAAAAGATACTAGCTCATTTTCCGATG